>NC_068364.1:9859644-11090691 GCF_020536995.1 Dreissena polymorpha
GAAGGGATACGCCACTGCGTTTTTCAACGAGGTTAACTGCGTGTTTAGCATGAAACATGTTTATCTCTAATGAAAATACTTGAAAGATAAAACAGTGTCACACTAAACTCTCGATATCAATACAGTGTGTGTATGTCCCTTTATATTGAGAAGATTGTCAGCGCTACAGCGTCTGTTCTTAATAATTACTTCTATAATGCATTATGTGCACCAGTTTATTTTAGATATTTGTGTCGACGAAAAATAATGTAAATAGTTTTCGAAATTTACCGTTAAACATGTAAAAGAATTAAGTTTTAAACAAGCCGTCGTTCCAGCTGTGGAATCATGTCTTAAATGCATTGTATTTCACATCGTGAGGTATCAAGGTCAGTTCGCGGTCAGTAAAAGAATCGTTATATAAATGCTATTATGTTTACTAGTTGCACTTGAATATTACTTTGACCAGAAATATCTTAAATAAATAAATATATTCGGCGATAGTACTGTGCTAGATAGTAATAGATTATTAATGTGTTTTCAACAATTACTTGATGGGCATTATGTTTGATTAATT
The DNA here is from genome assembly GCF_020536995.1 of Dreissena polymorpha. Classification (NCBI taxonomy): domain Eukaryota; kingdom Metazoa; phylum Mollusca; class Bivalvia; order Myida; family Dreissenidae; genus Dreissena; species Dreissena polymorpha. Next base: position 9,860,201 of record NC_068364.1, read on the forward strand.
TGATTTATTCCGCCATATTTATCAATTTATTAAGCATAGCGCGAGCATTGCCGATAGACTTAACAATCATTTCAAATAACAATGTCCGGCAAACCACTAAAACAGTTCTGTTCGCAGAACGCGCGCACATATATCTCGAATATGTATGGATGATTAGCGTGTCGACCGTTTACTTATATGTTATTATTTTATTTCCATTCTTTTTTGTATTTCTGTTCTGTATCTATAGATATATTATGAATAGAATCTAATAATGCGAAATGAGCCAAGAAATCTTGCGCAACGCCTTGTAATTGATGTGCGTGTGATGAAGCGAAGAACTGCGCAGAAAAAGGCATTCGAGATCTTTGATTACTTTAATATAACTCTTTATTTTTTACCATCACCAACCACAATCAACGCCATATATCTTTTTGAAAAGATATGTCTTATTACTGATATGGCTGGAATGTGAGCGACATTTAAAAATTAAACAAAGTACTAAATAGTATAAAACGGCGAAAATATATGTTTCAGCACGGTCGTCGCCATCTTGATCGTCACGTAATTACCCCGTCTGACAATGAGAACGGGACGATTCACTATTTTCAAGTACTAGTATGTTAAACGGGACAGAAATCGTTGTTAAGGGTTGGTAACTTCACTTCAAGATATCTACAACTAGTTTGTTAAGTTGTCCCCCATGTATGCTTAGTAAGCGCCTATTAACAACACGTGTTTAATGTAGATTGGTTCTCATGTTACTTCTTTTTATTTCGCTTTAAAATAGTTTTTATTTAAGTATTTATTTTGCTTTCTTTATCGATGTTAACAACAGTGCAGTGTAATTCCGCTTTCAATGACACGAACGAAACAAGGGGACCTGCTCATGACTTTTGTGCTCTGATTGATACATAGAGAATACTAGGTTAGCGTTGAATACAGAGAAGTTTATGTTGCGAGGCTTAGAACGCCGGGAGCGCGAGCCTTGGCGAGCGCTTTCGGTGTTCGAGCCGAGCAACATAAGCTTCTCTGTATTCAACGCTAATCCTAGTATTCTATTTATCCCATTTGATTTTTTTTCAACGCGACATTTAACATAACTAGATCTAATAACCTTAGCCTAACAATTAGTCTTATTCATTCTTAAAAATCGTTTAAAATCTAACGAATGTAACCATGCGTAGTGATATAAATGTATTTGTTCTGGTACGCAAAATAGTCTTAAAAAATTAACACACAAACTGTAAAACTAGTAAAAATATCACAATATGCCTCGATTCAATTTTACGTAGCATGCGAATTGTAACACATTACGACCGCGAAAAGAAGATTTTACTTTACTATAATTCATTTTATTTTCGAAAGAAAATGATCAAAATCCAATATGGCGGCGATTGCTCCTGACAAAATGTCGATGTCAACATAGATTCTACATGTACACTATCGACGAGTAAACAGACAATTGCAGCGACTGACACTTTATTTGACTTAATATGCAGGGCAATACGTTTTTCGACTTCGGACGACGAATTTAATGACGCGCAGAACGTGTTTTTTATATAATGTTATGGGTATGCCGTGTGTGATCCAATGCATTAATGGCCCCCATGTTAAAATCATTTCTCCGAGAACAGCCTCAACAGGGAACGACAAAAGTACAAACAAAAACCAAAACACGTTCGAACTAGTATCTTACCTTTAATAATTCTTCAAAATCCATCTAATAATCCATTTAACTCAATAACTGGCGATTTTGCATCTAGGGTCTTTAATAATTATTTTAGCATAGTTAAATAAAGACCCTCATGCCATCCTATCACTATTTTCAAATGAATTTATGAACGCGATAAACTTTCTGATTCGTCACACGCTACGTCATGTACTCTATGTACATTACTGCTGTTAAAATGAACCGGAGCAGTTTATCAAATAATAGCCGTTAGTAAACTCGGATGCATTTGCAGATTTCTGCATACAATTATAATTATGTTTAAACTTGCGCAATGTTATTTGTCTATGATAAATGCCCTTATTGTGAACAAGAAAATAATTTAATATATAAATACACAAAGAATGGAAAACATTCCATTACACAACAGATAAATCAGTGGATATACCCGTGTACCAAATGGGACGTTCCGAATTCCAGTGTGGTGCTATTTTTACCATCTTATACTTTACACAGCTCTATGATTAACGTGAATTAAATCGGATAGCAAATACTGCAGATTATTTATGAATTGTGCGATGTTTGTATGGCTTGTTGTACATTCTTAAATGTAAAAAGTATATGCATGGATTATAAACAATGCACATAACACGAAATAAGGAAAATGTGATTAATTGACAATTCAAATACCGTATTATACGTATGTCGATATACAGTACATGTACATGTGAAATAAGTCGCGTTTATAATAAATCGTCAATTTTTTTTTGGAAAATGACGCAAAAAGTGTCATTTTATGACGCCATCAATCAGCTGATTCATTATACGGATGGCGAAAAATTATGTCATATGACTAGATTTAAAGGTTGAACGTCGTATAATTTAGAAGCTTAAGTTTTCTCGACTTCATTAATTATGAAAAATCATTCAGTGATAAACTAAAAAGTAGTCCGTGCACGTGACAGGTATATCCCACAGTGTTGAAGACAGGCAAGTATATTCCACAACGTGTTATACCGTGAATGTCGCGGTGAAAATGGGATAAAATATTAATTTGGAGAACTGATTTCCAGTTTGTGTAATTAAACGTATCAGCCCTTTCAAACGATGAATTAAAAGGCGATAAAAACATTTTGTATTGTTAGCAATTAGAAAAAAAAGCTTAAATTGTTATCTAACACAAGTCTTAGATAATATATTCTAAATGGGCGTTTTAAACATTCACTTATCAAACTCGGTATGTACTCGTATTTCTTGCAATAGGTATATACTAAGACCGAACTGTAAATATGACGTTAATATTAAATATAATAAATCGAACTCGTTTTTTTTTAATTTAAGTACTATCAGTGAAGCAATGACGGACCCATACATGATGTACCAATAATTGATAAATGCCAACCATCGATTATACAACAGCACATAGCATCAGATATAAACAGGTTGAATAAAGACCTTACAAACAAAAACACGTTTTATTAATGCCGCGGAAACCATAGCATATAAATAACGTGTAGAAACTTCTTGCCAACGTGCATAGGCTTATTTTGTGTCCTTTTTTGTATTTCTAAACGTCCACCTATTAAAAAAAATGCCGACATATTTAAAATGCATGTTTTAAAAGAGTGTTTCTGGTATGATGTATTTTGTCTTTTTTTTAATTCACCTATAACATGATTATTTTGTGGAACAGTATGTTTAAGACGAAAATTCATTAATGTTACGAGGAATATCACCGTAAAATAAAATACCGTGCTTGTGCTGAAATAAACTATCTTAACTAAGCACAAACTGAATGTAAGCGATCAAAACTAATGTTTCAGTGACGAACTGGATATAATGCATTTCAAATACGAATTAAAATACGTCCATACGGCTTCGAAATAAATACTTCGCAACGCGCAGCGATTTACGAATGGTTTCATTGTATATATATTAATGTATATACATTTTAATGAATGTATATTATTACATGTAACCAAACGGAAACTGTTACAGTCGGAAACGAGGACACATTGCCTCCTAGAACCTTTTTATAAACAGTTCTTAATTACCACTCGCAAAGGTCACATGGTCTTGTCGATACACGTTTACTTCCGCCACAAATGGACGCTAATTGACACTGACATCATGGGGTTTCCTTGTGCCCACAAGTATACTTCCCCAAAAAAAGTTCGTTTCGTGATTTAATTGTATCCTCCTCCTCATTCTCCATCTCATCATTATCATCATCAATAATAATAGTAATAATGACGATGATAATAATAATAATTAAAAATCATATCAAACTGATGATAAAAATCAATATTGTAATCAGCATCATGTTATATTGCAGCGGAGGCAGAAGCATACTGTGTTATCGTTTTATAAATGCCTCCCGCCCGTGTGGTATTGAAACACGAGCGCTCAGTCCATCCTTTGACAGAGCTCTACATATTAAGTGTATAATGGTGATGCTGTTTCCATATTTATGTGTATTTGTAAATAAGGCTAGACTTAAAAAAAATTGAAATGCATTCTTGTTTATAAAAGTGGTGGTTCAAATCATCGTATTTATGTATTACATGTTTATGGTACAGACGTAATGAAGTATATATCTTAATTAAGCATCATATTCAAAATATTGCAAAGTTTCTTAGCGGGATCACAACAGTACAGTACCTGCTGAGATTATTCGTAGCGTGTAAAGTCAAGTTCTAAAGAGAATAATAATACGAAATAAACGAAAAACAATGTCCTACTGATATGGCTGGAAAATGAGCGGCATTTATATATTAAGCAAAAGTAATAAAGTGTATAAAACGGTGAAAAGTACCCGTTTCGGAAAGGACGTCGCTTTCTTAGAAAATACTTAATTAATTGTCACTCTTAATGTTATGTCTTTCCAAAAAAATGGATACACGTTAATGTGGAGATCGGACATTCCCTTAATTGTTACTTTTGTCAGACATTCCATCAAATATTTTTTTTGTCACAAAAATGTGGTTGTAAAGTAAAAGACAGCAGACAGACAGACAGACGAACGGACGGACGAACGTTCATGGTGATTCACGTGTACATCTCATTCACTTCCTTGCGGGGATTAAAAAAACTCTGACATTCAATTAATATCGCCTTTAATTATATATTTACAGCGCTTTATTCCTTTTTGACGATGCTGCTTCAGCAGCTCGTCTAAGTTATCATACTATGAAAAAATTCTTCACAATGGCGAGCTATGTAAAAGACCGAGCCAGTCCGATTGAGATAACTCGATTTTTCTAATCGGCATATCTCGCTGATTAGCATTGATAACATTCTCCATCAGAGTTGTCGTTCGTGCCTCAAAATACAACAATGGCCGCGCACATGAGAAGCTTTGTTCACCTCGTGTCAAAACTTTTTTACAGCATACATCGGTTTGTTTGGCTATTTAGAAACTATCATTTAGGATATATGAGTTAATTATTAACTAAATCTCTGCTTATGTCAACAATGGATTGAATTCGAAGGATATATTCGATGTGAATGCAGGACCTTTTGGATCTTGACAGCTTGACACGGCAAAATTGGTATTTTTAGTTATCAATTTAAGTCACATTTTGTTTTGTAAATTGTATTCGAGCATTTTGCGACTTATTGAATGACTATGATACCCGATATCAACATATCACATTGGATTTGCAGATCACCAAGCTGTCCTGAAAACATTGATTACAAAGTCTTTACTCAAATTACTGGTTTGTATTATTTCTTCTTTCTATTTTAGTATTTTATATCATTTTTAAGTCAAATTAACTATGTCACAGTAAAGAGACATTAAGGCGATTGTGGCCAGTTTGGATCCAGATCAGCCTGCAGTCGCTTTTAAGCTGTTTGCTTTAAAGCGGTTTTCTGACAATAACAAATAGTTGGATACTGATTAGACTGCCCTTTCCCTGTGACGTGGCTCAAATAATAGTATTGTCATTTCTCAAATGATTTTATGTCGAACATTAATCAAGTGTTTTTTTCTGGTCCCTCGGGATCAATGACTCCAGCACTTTCGTGTTGAGAATTGAATAGACCTACTGCTTAAGGCGATGCTAGGGGGCGTGAGAGATGTTGCATCTTCCATTATCTCTCATGAACTGACCCAATAATAACGAGTCGGCAATATTTGAATTAATTTTTGGTTTGGTTGCTCTGACGAGGGTTCGAAAAATTTCAGAATCTTCCTAAAAGCCTAGTGGTAGAGTGTCTTCTTTGATTGCAGGAAGTTGTGCTGCGGGTTTGATCCCCAGAAGCGACATTGAAAACTAGCCAACCTTGTTATCTAAAAGGCTGCTAAACCTAATATACTAAGATAATGTGAATTTTCTCTCACATGATGATCATCAGTTATATTATATAAAAACTCACATCAGTAGTAAACAATGGGGCAATAATTAATGAACGCATCTTTCATTTGTCTTTGACACTTTGAGTTTGACATGGCCTAGATTGAAATATGTGACTTGACTTTACCAGCACTCTTGTGACAGAGCTAAAGTGTAAATGTACCATTGAAGATCACCTAAATCCAAATTTGCTATTATAGAAGTGTGGAAAGTTTTAAGGTTGTGACAAGTAAGCAAAAATGGGTCATTACCGAGAGGCCACAACTGATCTATGACTGTTTTAAAACAAGAAAAATCCGTGCCCGATTTAGATTTCATTACATAGTTCCATAAAAAATAATTTCAGAAGACTGGTTACAGTTTAACGTTAATGTTACCAACGTGTCAGACCAGGGCCTTGATTTTGAAATCTAGGACATGCATGGTCAGATGATGTCATTAAAGATTATATATTTTTTCAAACACATACAAATGTAAACATGTATCTGTAACTAATGTAGATGTTATAAATATTAAAATGCACTAAGTCAAAAGGCATTTGACTTGTCTGCTGGTGCGTTGGTACACACGGTGGCTATGTTGCAATGGTTTGATGGACTGCTTGGATGTGTTGTTACAGTATAAACAGTATTTCAAACTGTATTATTTCAAATATGTTTGCATCTAGTATACTTATATTGATAATATTTACAAAATTAATGTATATGAATGAAAACTTGACTGAAATCATTTAAATGATACTGAAATCACGACAGTACTTTATACTGATAATTATTTAATTATGTTGCTTGATACAATCATGTACATCTATATAAAATGAGATCATACTGTAACTTCAGTGATGAATTTAAGTGATTAAATTAAATCCAAAATGTTAGTCACTTCCATCGCTCTCCCGCAGCGCGCATACCTAAAGGTCCTGCTGTGTACCAATTCAGATACAGATCCAACAAGAGATGTGTTCGTCAGAAACACAATGCCCCCTACTGCGCCGCTTTGAATTTTTTTTTTTGACCTTTGACCTTGAAGGATGACCTTGACCTTGAACTTCCACCACTCAAAATGTGCAGCTTCATGCGATACACATGCATACCAAATATCAAGTTGATATCTTCAATATTGCAATAGTTATGGCCAACGTTAACGTTTTTTTACGGACGGACGGACAGACTGACATACTGACTGACGGGCAGTTCAAATGCTATATGCCACCCTACCGGGGGCATAAAAATATTATACATAATTATGTATCATGTTGTTTAGAGGGGATGATTTTCCCTCTGTTGTATCATTGTATTGTTTTACTGTTTTAATCAGTGTGTTTAAAGATATATAAACATAGCTCCAGCGTCAGAGCTTCAGGCAATGAATATTTCATCCCCTTTTTTTCTAATTGATATTTTAGCTAGTTCCTACATTCAATACAGTCAAATATATGTTAAGTAGTATCTGTACACATTGGTAGATTAAATTTGTACATTGTAATATTATTTTTTAGTGTTAAAAAGATATAGTACAAGTGTTCATGTTAGATGAATTAAAGGCCTTAGTCAAGCGGTATTTAAACATTTTTGGTAAATGGTAACATTTTCTGAAATGTACACATTTTCTTTTGAGCACTGGCCAGATATAAAATGTATACCATTCAACCACTTTTATAATGAAGCCCTGACCAGATGTCAAATGTTTATCCCTTTTCTCTGGCACCCTGGTCATCTCCTGTTGATCACCTAACAAACACCTATCAAAATGGCAAATTATATGCAGAATAGTCCATTTTATTCAATGGTTGAATGAAATACTTCAGAATTTTTTTTACATCCTTTTCACATGAAAGTTTAACTTTCACAGTCATGGAAAAAGATCCTGCACCGAACACAGATCAAAAATACTTTTCATTTGTGGATCAACCCATATCTATGTGCATAAATATCTCAAGTCTTCATGAAATCAGGACAACAATTTGTATTTTATGTACTTAATTGATCTGGCTATAGTTATCAGATTATTATAAGCTAAATCAGTATATTTATATCATTATTAATTTGTATGCTTTGTATATTGTAAACATATACACAATCATGCAGTTACATGATAGCAATAAATAATAACAAAGCCACCCATACTATAAAGGTCATTGGCAAAGCCTATGGTAAAAAATGTGAACACATTGAGTGTAATCGCCCTCTTGTGCCAGCAAAAACAACACATTGACAGGTTGTCATTTTGACAGTTCTACTTTCACTTTCATTTAGTGATATCAAACTATCAACAATTATGTGGCTGAGAAAAATATCGCTATTGCTTATTTAACATATTTTCTGTACATTTCTTCAATAACTTACATCAATACACGATTTTCTTCATTAATTCAAACATTCCTGACAGGCTACCACTTTGTTTACATATTTCGCTTACATTTTGACGTGCATAGGTAGGACCGCAAAACCGCTTACGAAATGTGTATGGCGTACCATTTGGGCTTAAAGTCAAAAAGACCTACTTGGTGACAAGAGAAATGTACTTTGACGTACAATATGTATGTCGAAGTACAAATATTGTATTTCGACGTACAAAATGAAATACACTTCGAAGTATAAATTTGTACGTCGAAGTACAATTTGTACTTCGACGTACATGTTTGTACTTCGACGTACAAATTTTCTTAACAGCCGATCAAAACACTTGTCCCATGAGCCGCTTTTCCTTCAGATTTATTCATAATCAATGTTTAAATTCTCTTTTTTTAATTGAGGACAAAATAAAGAAAAATATCAAAATTGAAATAAAAACATTTTACAAAGAAGTTTCGAGTATTTAATGCATTGAAATAGATTATATACACATTTGAAGAAGATTCAAGGTTACCTTTTTTAAAAATAAAATTATCAAGCATATTGTGAGTATTTATTGGCCATGCGGGGCGGAATATCACGGTCCAGCGCAGTACTGTGTAGGAAATTCCCAACGGTAAACAAACAGTTACCAAACGATTACGGGATTAAAAATGTATAATAACCTCCCTGGTTTGGTTGTATTTTGTGTTAACCATTATTTGCATAAGTCAGAGGTTAATTCCGCCACGCAAGGTCAATAAATACGCACAAAATCTATGAGTTAGCGGTCGATAGTCGCATAATTTGGTATAAATAATAATAATAATGTTCAATAAATACGCTCAATATCTATTAGTTAGCGGTCGCTTGTCGCATAATTTGGTATAAATAATAATAATAATAATGTTCAATGTCAAATATCTCTAAAAGCAACAGATGTAAGGCGTCTTCTGATTGGCTAACACTCAAGGGTCAGTAAAGAATGAACGTCGAATTACAATTTTGTACATCGAAGTACAAAAAATGTACTTCGACGTACAAATTGTATGTCAAAGTACATTTCTCTTTTTACCTACTAGGTCTTGTTGACTTTCGACCCAAATGGTACGCCATGAATGTGTATTCATACTATTGCCTTCGAGGTACTTATCCGATGTTTGACGGAAAGGGCCAAGAATGTGCGATTGTGGGTCAAGTTCCCCAGGGTACTACGTCCCCGTACCCCCAATGTTTTTTTCGTACCAAAAATTTTTCGTACCCAATTTTTTTTCGTACCCAAATTTTTTTCGTAACCAATTATTTTTCGTACCCAATTTTTTTTCGTAACCAAATTTTTTTAAGCATAATTTTTTCGTTCCCAAAATTTTCGTACCAAATTTTTTTTTCGTACTCACATACACAATTGTGAGGATGTAGATCAACTTAAAGTGATGCTTTTATATCCATCCTCTTCAAAAGCATCGTCACACCAGTACTGTCAATACTTTGATTAAGAAAAGCCAACTTACCGCAAAACAATTCTATTTAAAAATCCAGTTTTCATACAGATTTCATGTTTACCTTGGAAATTTGTTATCCACCATTGTATCTGAAAATATAAGGCTAGGCCTTTATCAACAAAAACAGGACATGTTTTCTGCATGATATTGTTTCTCTCAAGAATTCGATCCAAGAAGAAAATTACAATTACAATCACGCGATCATAATAGAGGAAACATATTAAAACTGTATCAGGAAAAATAGATCAAATGTCCATTTTATAATGAAATCAAGTTAACAAGACTTTACATGCAATTTATTTTCCGTTCTGCGTACCTGCGCATGATTTATTAAAATATTGTTCCGTTCCCGTTTATGCCGTATAAAGTCTGAAAATAATTTATGGAAAATAAGGAGCTCGATTGACATGGTTCACAAAGAGGATAATACAATCGACACATTTGTTTTGAACTGTGATAAGAAAATGCTTCTTGTTATGTAAAAAATATGTAAAACGTTGTTTGCCTTTGTGACCTTTGATAGTAATTTATTGTTCATAGTTTTTTCTCTTCAAATGCAGAGTTACAAACAGTAATTAAACAAGTATTTAGTGTTTTTTATTGACGTATTGTTTATTGAAATAATAGCATATTGCATTTATATTATCTGTTAGCAAATAAAAGGTGTTCAGTCTATTGGCAGAATGCCAATAAAATATTGTACCGAATATCAGACACACGTATCGCATTCAGGTATGTGCTTTTGAAGGCGTAAAAATGCCCAGATGTAGGCATACGATATAGATAACTTTTACTATAGGTGTTATGTTTCGCAAAATTTGATGTAAATTTGCTTGGCGCAGTGGTAGTGCTTTCGCGTATGGTTCCAGAGGACACGGGTTCGCATAACATTATTTTCCAACTTTGTTCTCACTATAAAAAAATAGTAAAGACTATTTAAGACATTCAAGATTTTTAAACAATCATATTAAATAGCATGTCCATGCCCCCGGTAGGATGGCATATAGCATTTGAACTTTCTGTCCAACTGTCCGTCTGTCCGAAAACTTTAACATTGGCCATAACTTTTGCAATATTGAAGAAAGCAACTTGATATATAGTATGCATGTGTATCTCATGGATCTGCACATTTTGAGTGGTGAAAGGTCAATTTCAAGGTCACCCTTCAAGGTCAAAGTTTAAAAAACAAATCCAATGAAAGTAACAAGCTCTAAAGGGAGATAATTTCTATTTATCATTTTGCCGGTACAGATCATTTTTACAAGGGAAGTAATATTTTTACAGGGACATAATAAAAAAAGAAAAATAAATAAATCAAACCGGCGCAGTAGGAGGCATTGTGTGACAAACACATCTCTTGTTTTTTTAAAATAAAAATCGTTGGACATTTGTTTATATGCATTTAGGCATATGTTTAACTATTCAAAGATTTCCTGAAATAAACGTCTGATAAAATGTTAGATACATATATTTTCTAAAACTGCATTTCCTACCCTTTGATATGATGAATAACCTATTATAGTACACTACGTTTCAACTAACCTGCATTAATACGTTAACATCGTAAAACCGTTAAATACGTTAAAATCGCGACGCCATCTTTGTTTATTAATGAACGCTACGACGCTATCGCTAGCGAAATCTGCCAAGTTTCCAATAATTTCACAGTCGTCACACTCAATCCAGATCGGGATCGATTTATAAGTAAATATTGTATTATTTCACTGTGATTTAGTAATATTAATAGTATTATACTGACAAACAATTATAATGGAAATCATATATATAAGCAAAATGAAATGAACGATTTTGACAGGTGCCCGATATGCGAAACCCATTTAAACATTTATATTAAAACCTTCAATAATTTACACACACATAACTCATATTATAAATGCATAGTTTATAGTTATGGCCAACGTTAACGTTTTTTTTCGAACGGACGGACAGACTGACATACTGACTGACGGGCAGTTCAAATGCTATATGCCACCCTACCGGGGGCATAAAAATATTATACATAATTATGTATCATGTTGTTTAGAGGGGATGATTTTCCCTCTGTTGTATCATTGTATTGTTTTACTGTTTTAATCAGTGTGTTTAAAGATATATAAACATAGCTCCAGCGTCAGAGCTTCAGGCAATGAATATTTCATCCCCTTTTTTCTAATTGATATTTTAGCTAGTTCCTACATTCAATACAGTCAAATATATGTTAAGTAGTATCTGTACACATTGGTAGATTAAATTTGTACATTGTAATATTATTTTTTAGTGTTAAAAAGATATAGTACAAGTGTTCATGTTAGATGAATTAAAGGCCTTAGTCAAGCGGTATTTAAACATTTTTGGTAAATGGTAACATTTTCTGAAATGTACACATTTTCTTTTGAGCACTGGCCAGATATAAAATGTATACCATTCAACCACTTTTATAATGAAGCCCTGACCAGATGTCAAATGTTTATCCCTTTTCTCTGGCACCCTGGTCATCTCCTGTTGATCACCTAACAAACACCTATCAAAATGGCAAATTATATGCAGAATAGTCCATTTTATTCAATGGTTGAATGAAATACTTCAGAATTTTTTTTACATCCTTTTCACATGAAAGTTTAACTTTCACAGTCATGGAAAAAGATCCTGCACCGAACACAGATCAAAAATACTTTTCATTTGTGGATCAACCCATATCTATGTGCATAAATATCTCAAGTCTTCATGAAATCAGGACAACAATTTGTATTTTATGTACTTAATTGATCTGGCTATAGTTATCAGATTATTATAAGCTAAATCAGTATATTTATATCATTATTAATTTTTATGCTTTGTATATTGTAAACATATACACAATCATGCAGTTACATGATAGCAATAAATAATAACAAAGCCACCCATACTATAAAGGTCATTGGCAAAGCCTATGGTAAAAAATGTGAACACATTGAGTGTAATCGCCCTTTTGTGCCAGCAAAAACAACACATTGACAGGTTGTCATTTTGACAGTTCTACTTTCACTTTCATTTAGTGATATCAAACTATCAACAATTATGTGGCTGAGAAAAATATCGCTATTGCTTATTTAACATATTTTCTGTACATTTCTTCAATAAACTTACATCAATACACGATTTTCTTCATTAATTCAAACATTCCTGACAGGCTACCACTTTGTTTACATATTTCGCTTACATTTTGACGTGCATAGGTAGGACCGCAAAACCGCTTACGAAATGTGTATGGCGTACCATTTGGGCTTAAAGTCAACAAGACCTACTTGGTGACAAGAGAAATGTACTTTGACGTACAATATGTATGTCGAAGTACAAATATTGTATTTCGACGAACAAAATGAAATACACTTCGAAGTATAAATTTGTACGTCGAAGTACAATTTGTACTTCGACGTACATGTTTGTACTTCGACGTACAAATTTTCTTAACAGCCGATCAAAACACTTGTCCCATGAGCCGCTTTTCCTTCAGATTTATTCATAATCAATGTTTAAAATCTCTTTTTTTAATTGAGGACAAAATAAAGAAAAATATCAAAATTGAAATAAAAACATTTTACAAAGAAGTTTCGAGTATTTAATGCATTGAAATAGATTATATACACATTTGAAGAAGATTCAAGGTTACCTTTTTTAAAAATAAAATTATCAAGCATATTGTGAGTATTTATTGGCCATGCGGGGCGGAATATCACGGTCCAGCGCAGTACTGTGTAGGAAATTCCCAACGGTAAACAAACAGTTACCAAACGATTACGGGATTAAAAATGTATAATAACCTCCCTGGTTTGGTTGTATTTTGTGTTAACCATTATTTGCATAAGTCAGAGGTTAATTGCGCCACGCAAGGTCAATAAATACGCACAAAATCTATGAGTTAGCGGTCGATAGTCGCATAATTTGGTATAAATAATAATAATAATGTTCAATAAATACGCTCAATATCTATTAGTTAGCGGTCGATTGTCGCATAATTTGGTATAAATAATAATAATAATAATGTTCAATGTCAAATATCTCTAAAAGCAACAGATGTAAGGCGTCTTCTGATTGGCTAATTGTCAAAGTACATTTCTCTTTTTACCTACTAGGTCTTGTTGACTTTCGACCCAAATGGTACGCCATGAATGTGTATTCATACTATTGCCTTCGAGGTACTTATCCGATGTTTGACGGAAAGGGCCAAGAATGTGCGATTGTGGGTCAAGTTCCCCAGGGTACTACGTCCCCGTACCCCCAATGTTTTTTTCGTACCAAAATTTTTTCGTACCCAATTTTTTTTCGTACCCAAATTTTTTTCGTAACCAATTATTTTTCGTACCCAATTTTTTTTCGTAACCAAATTTTTTTAAGCATAATTTTTTCGTTCCCAAAATTTTCGTACCAAATTTTTTTTTCGTACCCACATACACAATTGTGAGGATGTAGATCAACTTAAAGTGATGCTTTTATATCCATCCTCTTCAAAAGCATCGTCACACCAGTACTGTCAATACTTTGATTAAGAAAAGCCAACTTACCGCAAAACAATTCTATTTAAAAATCCAGTTTTCATGCAGATTTCATGTTTACCTTGGAAATTTGTTATCCACCATTGTATCTGAAAATATAAGGCTAGGCCTTTATCAACAAAAACAGGACATGTTTTCTGCATGATATTGTTTCTCTCAAGAATTCGATCCAAGAAGAAAATTACAATTACAATCACGCGATCATAATAGAGGAAACATATTAAAACTGTATCAGGAAAAATAGATCAAATGTCCATTTTATAATGAAATCAAGTTAACAAGACTTTACATGCAATTTATTTTCCGTTCTGCGTACCTGCGCATGATTTATTAAAATATTGTTCCGTTCCCGTTTATGCCGTATAAAGTCTGAAAATAATTTATGGAAAATAAGGAGCTCGATTGACATGGTTCACAAAGAGGATAATACAATCCACACATTTGTTTTGAACTGTGATAAGAAAATGCTTCTTGTTATGTAAAAAATATGTAAAACGTTGTTTGCCTTTGTGACCTTTGATAGTAATTTATTGTTCATAGTTTTTTCTTCTTCAAATGCAGAGTTACAAACAGTAATTAAACAAGTATTTAGTGTTTTTTATTGACGTATTGTTTATTGAAATAATAGCATATTGCATTTATATTATCTGTTAGCAAATAAAAGGTGTTCAGTCTATTGGCAGAATGCCAATAAAATATTGTACCGAATATCAGACACGTATCGCATTCAGGTATGTGCTTTTGAAGGCGTAAAAATGCCCAGATGTAGGCATACGATATAGATAACTTTTATTATAGGTGTTATGTTTCGCAAAATTTGATGTAAATTTGCTTGGCGCAGTGGTAGGGCTTTCGCGTATGGTTCCAGAGGACACGGGTTCGCATAACATTATTTTCCAACTTTGTTCTCACTATAAAAAAATAGTAAAGACTATTTAAGACATTCAAGATTTTTAAACAATCATATTAAATAGCATGTTCATGCCCCCGGTAGGATGGCATATAGCATTTGAACTTTCTGTCCAACTGTCCGTCTGTCCGAAAACTTTAACATTGGCCATAACTTTTGCAATATTGAAGAAAGCAACTTGATATATAGTATGCATGTGTATCTCATGGATCTGCACATTTTGAGTGGTGAAAGGTCAATGTCAAGGTCACCCTTCAAGGTCAAAATAAAAAAAACAAATCCAATGGAAGTAACAAGCTCTAAAGGGAGATAATTTCTATTTATCATTTTGCCGGTACAGATCATTTTTACAAGGGAAGTAATATTTTTACAGGGACATAATAAAAAAAGAAAAATAAATAAATCAAACCGGCGCAGTAGGAGGCATTGTGTGACAAACACATCTCTTGTTTTTTAAAATAAAAATCGTTGGACATTTGTTTATATGCATTTAGGCATATGTTTAACTATTAATAGATTTCCTGAAATAATCGTCTGATAAAATGTTAGATACATATATTTTCTAAAACTGCATTTCCTACCCTTTGATATGATGAATAACCTATTATAGTACACTACGTTTCAACTAACCTGCATTAATACGTTAACATCGTAAAACCGTTAAATACGTTAAAATCGCGACGCCATCTTTGTTTATTAATGAACGCTTCGACGCTATCGCTAGCGAAATCTGCCAAGTTTCCAATAATTTCACAGTCGTCACACTCAATCCAGATCGGGATCGATTTAAAAGTAAATATTGTATTATTTCACTGTGATTTAGTAATATTAATAGTATTATACTGACAAACAATTATAATGGAAATCATATATATAAGCAAAATGAAATGAACGATTTTGACAGGTGCCCGATATGCGAAACCCATTTAAACATTTATATTAAAACCTTCAATAATTTACACACACATAACTCATATTATAAATGCATCATGTTTTTGCAAATAGAATCACACTCAAACTTCAAAACATTTTTAAATTATAAAACTATTATTTGTGAATAGCATGAAACTTTCTTTGATATGTATTTTGTCTTTTGAAAATTTGACGCATGAAAATGTCCAGCACAGGGTCGTTTGATTTCTGGTTTTCAGAATTTAATGAAATTCAAGAATGTATCTGTGAATTTATTTCAAGTCAGACGTAACATGTGAGAGAGAAGGAACTTACAATCATTTAAACAATTTTGTTATATTCTGTTGTTGTACGGTAATTTGTCTGTCATATAGATTTTTACTGGACAATAAACTTTAAAAGAGTATTTTAAATCTTAATAACCTTGTATGATTTAGTATTTTAATCCAAAAAATTAGATTCCTTGTGGAAAGATACATCCGCGAAACACACATATATTATGACCAAGCAAAAAATTCACCGAAAAGTTCATGTTGGGCGAGTTAATAAATGACATTACTTTTGGAACGGTTAAGATATTTTGTTAAATGCAGACTGATTTAAAAACGGCAAGTAAAGACCTACAAACAGATCATTCTCATTCAGCAAATAAACATGTATGAAAAAATCAACGGGGATGCTATTATTATGTGTTTTAAACAAGGTGAATCTCGTCGTGATTGATGTGGCGATAACATACTTTCTAAATGTATTAATAAATGGGGAACGTTAATTAAACTAGTTTTAACGGATAAATACTGGTCTTGTTTCTTGCAGATGATTAGCGAGGTTTGTAGGGCTTAAATAACTCTGTGACGGCAAACATTTACCTTGCGATTTGGGGCGGCAAGAGAACGGATCAAATTAAAAGTATTTTTATATTGATCAGCAAATTATGTTGCATATTATTTGAAATTCTTTGAATATTTTGAATACGAATGAACAACTTCAGAACGTGTGCGCCAAAATACAGCATGCATGCAATATTTTAGTCAGCAACGTTGTCGGTATATGTAACAACAACAGCACAGCAACACAACATTGTTCAGTTCTGCTTTAATGAAAATAAGGCGATCGTAACAGTTTAATGTTAACAAGAAAAACAATGATATAAATTTGACCTAAGCTTCCGAAATGCAAAGGTCGTTCAGTCTCGTACATAATAATAACAATATATTTAATGCAATGTTAACGTTAATAACCACCTATAACAAATATCTCAAAGTAGCGTGTAATATTTAGGAAGATTATTTAATTTATCTTTTCCACATCTTTCTCCAAATTTTAAATAAAAGCATAAATAAATGTCCAGCCAATCAGAAATAATATTTAATAATTTTCAATACTTCTTATTTCATTTATTTGTACTAATTCTTTATTAAAAAAACTTTTCTTTGGGACAGCTTTTTAGCTTTTCATTCAGTCCACTGGTCCCTAAACATTTACTTCAGCAGAAAATTCCCTCTCTCCATCTCTCCTGTATCTCTCCAATAGACTTTCAATGCTGTCTGCGCTTTGAGTAGTTGTTCGCTTGCGAACAATTAAGGTTAAATAGTGGGGTTCTGAAAAATCTGTCCGCAAAAGTACTACTGTTTAACTATTTACTGTTACCTTTGTTTTTTGACACAATACAAAAATTCAAAATATCATCTCATATCATCTTCGTCGGTGGTCCCATCTGGGACATAGGTTCCAACCAGCTTCCTTCAGGCGTCTCGGTTCTGGGCGAGTCTCTCCAGCTTTCCCCATGTTTGGTCCATATGCTTAGCATCTGCATCCAGGTCACGGCGCCAGGTGTTTCTGGGCCGCCCTCTCTTCATTTTCCCTTGGGGATTCGATGTGAGAGATTGCCTTGTAGTATTGGATGCAGGCTTGCGAAGGGTTTGACCTATCGACCGCCAACGTCTCTTAAGGATGTCTTCTTCAACTGGCTGCTGCTTTGTTCTTCTCCATCATTCTTCGTTTGAGATCTTGTCTGGCCAGCGGATCTTGAGGGTCTTCCTGAGGCAGGTGTTGATGTAGACCTGTATTTTCATTATGGTGGTGACATTCAAAATCATATACAATAATATAATTGATAAAAATAGATTAAACATAAATCTGCGAGCAATACTTTTTACTCACGAATTAGGTAGTCATAAAGACAGCGCTTTTGACTCTGTTTTGTTGTTGGTACATTGTTCGTTACCTAAGCGATTAACACGGTGTCAACCAGTCTCGGACCTTAACATCGGTTTAGAAACACTAATTATGTTTTCGGCGTAGCTGTTTTACCCAGCTATCTCCGAAAATGACCTTTACATAACGCCATCATAAGGTGACATTGTGTGTGCAAATAGGGACGACACTTTTCTCAGGACTGAACAGGCTAATATGGGACGACGTTTTACTCATAGACTCTGGTTAATCAAAGTACTTCATATTTCGCCTAATTCCTGATTTCACATCTGTTTTTACTGTTTTTACAACTTTTTACATCTGCCTTACAACATAATTTGTCTCGATGTGATTGATTATTCAGGGACGACACTTTCCGTGTTTATGATAGTTTTCGTTTCAGGAAAGTCTCTTCTTAGCAAACATTAAGTTAAGAAGGAAAGTGTTGACCTGATTAGTTTGTGCGGACTGCACACTTTACGCACATGTATTAAACCCCTTTTTCACAGAGCACGGCTTTATGTATTCCATCAAGCCTCAATGACCTCACAAAACTGTTAGCTAAAATTGTTATGACGTTTTGACGTATTTTATGATCATGGTGTACCTCTTATTATTACACATAAAATAAACTAAGAATGAAAACAATGCCTTACATTTCACATCAAATGAATATTGGTACTTAAATTAAATAAGTGGTGTTGTGTATTTCTTCTTCATATACTCACAGTAAAAGCGAAAACTGCATTTCCTTTCGGCGGTTGTTGATTCAGCCAAAATAATTCGGATGGAAAGGAAAGTAACTATCTCTTGGTTTGTCGAACGTAAACTAGAACGAACATCGCCGCGTTCGTTCGAACGAGTAAATAATTTTATCAGAATGGACAGATCCGAGTATTCTGACAGTGGTAAACATACTAAAGGTATAAAGTAGTGTTTGATAATAAACAAGCAATACAGAGAACGACATGCGTATTGTGTTCTAACATGTAATTTATTTTACCCGAACACTTTTGTGTCACGTTCAACCATACACAATTGCTTTATTTAAAAATAATGACATCAGTCCACGCACTCAGGCTTCTTTGTGCAGGAAAACAAACTTCTCAGCCACTTGCCCAGCCTGGCCGCCACACTTGGCTTCTTGCTGACCTTCACCGCTGTCACAGAGTTGTCTCCCGTGACAAGTATCGGGTGAAAGAAGGCGTATTCGTTTACATCGGGCAACTGCAAAATGATCAGAATATACTTATTTATAATTCTACTATGATATCTGCGGTTGAAATAATAACTTAAAGCTTAAAGCAAAAACATAAATCATGTATTTTCTCATTAACCGGTTTTAAACAATATATTGCACTATGCGCGTTGTGAAAGACATGTTTGAGACTTGTTCATTGGTAAGTTCATTGACGCATAACTCTGGCATAAGTTGATCACTGCATGGTAAAGTGTTGTTTTAAACATCTCCACTGCATGGTGATTAACTGTTTAAAGATTCCAATCAAGCACTTGCGAAGTATAGATTAGTTTTCTATTCAAACATTAAATTGAGGCAGACCGACAAACTGACCTAACGAAAGATTGAATCCAATGAATCTCCTTAAAACGTCGTTTGTAAAGGGAGATTAATTGTTACAACTCTATATTCCTTCTAATCAAAAAACGTTGGATGACGTCCGACTCGATTTAATTTATATGGCAGTATATGTATATTTTTTTAAATATCATTTCATCGAAGAGCCGTGAATTAATTTAACGGAGATAACCATCATACATGAATTGCACTATCACAATTGTTTCAGCATGTAATTTCTCCAAGCATTTTTATTTTCTAGCATAAAAATTGTGCCTACAATTCAAACAGGACTTACCTTTTCATTAATATTCACGCGGAATGTTCCTTTCTGGTCGACCGCTGCAGACGATTGGTCCACAACTGAGGCGATTTGTTCGATAGAAGTTATGGGCTTCTCCCTGTCGTTGTCGAAGAGATATCCGGCGAGAGCAGAACCGTTTTCCAAAACTCGAGTGTTTTCCTCTTTCACCAGTTCCGGGCCCGGAGCAGATGTACTCTCAAATGGAGCTCTTATAAGATCTTCAATGGTGACATGCGGATAGTCTACTAATAACAGGGCTTCGAAGCTGAGTGTTGGTTTCTCATTTTAACCCAGTATAAGGTAACAGGTGGTCGAATTTTGTACGAGCTGTATATTCTTTACCTGTAAACATATAAACACATTTTAACAGACTCCAGAAAAAGCAAGTTTTATTTTAACTGTTAATGATTATAATAATTATAACAAATACTTTTATTTAAAACGACTGTAAGTATATATTCTGTGATAAATTTAAAGAAAATGAACTGTAGCTGCTAACATGCAAGATGAAAATAATGATACCTGTTCTCAAATAATGCTCCAATTCCGATCAGCACAAAGTGCAGTAATTATTAAAACCAAAACCGGCAACATAACCATCAAAACTTATTCCTCGATTTCTCTCTATTTTGAACTCGTGGTACACTTTTTCTCTCGCCTCCTGCAGATCACTAAGCTGTTCAAGTCTGATACTCTGCTCTTCCGAGAGAGTTCGAATTTCAAACAAATCTTCCATATCGTGTCTTTTTCGTCTTCTTTGTTAAATTCTGCGTTTGCGAGTGTTCGGCCTTTCCTTGACGTAAACGTCATTAAACTGCTCTTTCCTTTTACGTCATTACTGTATATGACGTCATGCCGTCATTGTAATATAACCGAAACATCCAACGTTGCGGTTGGACAATGTGTTGAATGTTTTTTTAATCATTACAACAAGACAGCGCTGTATCAGTGTGGAAATAAAGTTCGGTGATACAAACAATGATGGCATTTTTTTTTACAGAAAGTATGTAAAAGCAGTAAAAACAGGATATTATTTAATATTTAACTTGCAGAATGCTATTCAATGATCAGTTCATCATTCTAAAATGTTTTACCGGAATTGGATGCCTCTTTTTTCTAAAAAAAAAATACAGAGAACTTGAATAGACTCTTTTAAATTTTATAGATCCCTTTCACAGATTTCGATCATAAAGAATGATTTTATATTAATCATTGTAATACAGGCATATCCGAATGCACGTTCACACGGAGTTGTCTTTAAATTCAGTGGCGACATTCATTGTGTAGATGATTTGAGTGTATTGTTAAAAGTATTGATATTCTCGCTGTTTTGCATTAGTCTGGTCTTTATTTTATTAATATAGCCCGATGTTCAATTAAATATCATCACAATTAGTTGTTTAAAATTATTTGAGCCTCGCTCTGGGAAAACCGGGCTTAATGCATGTGCGTAAAGTGTCGGTCCAGTTTAGCCAATGCAGTTCGTGCAGTATCAAGACGACACTTTCCGCTTGTATTGTATTTTTTTATCTTTAACGGTAATTTCATCTTAGGCGGAAAGTGTCGTCCCTGATCAAACTGTAAACTGCACACGCCAATCTGGGACGACACTTTACGCATATGCATTTAACCCCGTTTTTCGAGAGCGAGGCTCATTTTAATTCGATTGCTTCTAAAGCGTCGGGCATATAGGAACTCAATCACCTCTGTTTTGGGGAAGGATCAGGGCCGGTAATCACCAACCAATTCTTCGACTTAAGTCTAAAAATAGAATATTCTTGAAAATGGTTTGTTCTAATAACATACATCAGTTGATACTTTGGAATTTACACCTCTAATAACACATTTTTTTCCTTTAAGAACAATATATTTATGATATAAGAGAAATATTTGTAGGCTATATATGTTCAAACGCTGAACGTATTTTTCTTTCATCTTAGTCTATTGTTTATTCTTCAGTCTAAAAAGAGGTTGTTGAATGCGAGCTTACTACATAATCTGATTTTATTAGTATAAGTGGGTATTTTGTATTGTGTCAATGTTGCAATACACTAATTTTAATCCTTCGCAAATTTAACATTTGAATATGCTACGATATGTTTCTTGAGTGTGTATATTTATGGCATAATGCCTTATATCTGCTTGATTCTGCATTTGCATTCAAGGACCGATCACCAGTTGTGCTTTACTGGAAGAACTGGGCTTAATGCATGTGCATACAGTTTCATCTCATATTAGCCTGTGTAAGCCGCACAGGCTTATCAGGAACGACACTTTCTGCTTTAATGCAATTTGCCGTTTAAATGTTTAAGTCGCTCTAAACACAAATCCAGTCTAGGCGGAAGGTGTCGTCAGGCGACACCTTGTATCGATGCGGGCTGAACAGACTCTTGTGAGATGACACTGTACGCACATGCATTAAGCCTTATTTTTCAGAGCGCGGCTCAAATAAATGTGCCTTTTTCTTCATGTATGCAGTGATGTACATGTAGTACATACAAACGTACATATCAATACGGGCGCATGTATTTTTAACATATACTATATATCTAGCCTAAAAAATAACGCAATAAAGAACCAAGCATATGCATATGTTAGTTCTAAAAACGAAAGTTTATCACGAAAGATCAGCTGTAAATTGATTTTGTCAATTTTACTCATCATAACGCTATCGTTTTAAAGGATTTTACGATTAATCTGTTATGAAAATAAATATCAAATTGCGAATCATTTTTAACAAATATTCGTATGCAGTCACGATAAATGCCATGTTATCTTCCCTTGTACATAATACTCTCTTCATTGGCTGATAAAAGTCACATGGTGACTTATGTTTAACGATATTATGTCAGTAGCTTTTCACATCTATTCAATAATGTTAAATGACGTCAGGGGGTAAACACGATAACGTCATTAAATAAAGTACCTCTAACTTTGATCCTGCAATTCTGTCGGTATTTGATAACGGATAGAACTGGGTAAGATTAATAAGTTACACGGCTTCTTACTGACCCCGTACGATGTGTTAACAAGTAGATTGATATTGGGCTCGAGCGACGCTTTCGCTCAATAATTTACTGACCTTGTTTCAGACCTAACGGAGTCGATAAAAAGTCACGTGACTAATAATCGTACCATGTTGTTATTCTATAGGAATATATACCTTTATATGTGTATATATTACCAAGAAATCTGAATACAAACAATTACGACTTAAGCATTTTCCTCACACGGTGAAAAAATATTGCCTTGAAGACAGAATTTTATATGTTGAAATTGTATTGATTTCGTACTAAGACATCTTTTAAAGAAGTTTATTCAACGATCTACATATTTATGTAAATATATTTTTCTGTATTTCTTAATACGCTTTGCCCTCAAAAGTAAATCTCTTTTATTTAGCAAAAATGATGTACTGTTTTAATTGAAAAAACAATTTGTAAATGTTCTCATAAGTACAGACGCACCCTATGTGTTTTAATTGGTATTCATCATTTTATTGAGTCACATACCATTTTTCTTGGTAATAGCAATTTATTATTTTTTTTATAAGGAACTAACCTATAATATATGCCGAATGGATGCTTGAATAAAACAACTGAAGTGAAAACAGCCCAATTAATGCACAAATTACCACTTTTATTATATACGATTTTCTGCGAAAGAAGTAGCTTTTCTCATGTCCATTTTTAGTCTTAAATCTTATTTTCCTGCATGAGTATTATTTGAGCTCTAACTGGAAGTGAAACTCCGCCAAGGACGGTCACATCCCGCGCTGAAAAGGGAGGAGGGTTGGGCGTAGGGCTAACTACCCTACCCTGTTGAAACCTTTTTGCTACAGAAACGCCAAACAGAATAACAGCAGACACCACGGACCTGGGAAAGGTGGACCTCCAGCTTGAGGACGTATGTCGCCGGACGGTTAAAAGCAGTGTCAACTGGAAGCCATCAGACCGAAGACCATCATCTCCACCAGGACCACAACCATCATCGGCACATGGAATGTCCGAACCATGTACGATACCGGGAAGACAACACAAGTGGCCGCAGAGATGATGAAATTCAACCTCACCGTCCTAGGGATCAGCGAATCAAGATGGACTGGCTCTGGGCAGAAGCGAATGACTTCGGGTGAGTAACGGGTGTTTTCGGGGCATGAGCAGGAGGATGCAGCACTCACCCAGGGAGTAGCTCTGATGCTTTACAAGTCGGCACAGAGAGCTCTCATCGGGTGGTAGGCACACGGACTACGGATCATGACGGCCTCTTTCCTTACAAAGAAGAAGAGGATCAACGTGGACATAATCCAGTGCTAAGCCCCGACGAACGACAGTTAAGAGGATGAGAAGGACAGCTTTTACAAGAGACTTTCAACCATCATACAAGACAGACCAAAGAGAAACATCATCATTCTAATGGGTGACGTTAACGCCAAGATCGGAAGTGACAACCGGGGATATGAGCAGATCATGGGAAAGCAAGGGTTAGGCGAGATGAACGAAAACGGGGAGAGATTCGCCGACCTATGCGTCACAGGTAACCTGGTCATTGGAGGAAGTGTTTTCCATCACAGAAGGATACTCAATGCAACTTGGGTGTCACCAGACCTGTCAACGGAGAACCAGATTGTCAACTTGTGTATCGCAAGGAAGTTTCGTCGCTCTCTTCAGGATGTACGTGTCAAGCGAGGAGCAGACTTGGCTTCGGACCAACGACAACGTTACAACACTGCCACACTGAAAGATACCTTGAAGCAAGAAGAGTTCAAGGCCACTCCCTCCGACAAGTTCCAGGTCCTAGAGGAGCTGCTTGAAGAAGAGACGACAGAGAAGAAGTTGCAGAACGTGAAAGAAGCAGTGACTTCAACATGCCAAGAAGTACTGGGCTCCAAGTCTTACACCCACAAGGAGTGGATATCAGCAGAGATGCTTCAGAAAGTTTCGGAAAGACGATAAAAGAAGGCAAGTGTAAACAACAGCAGTACACGAGCCACAAAAGTGAAAGCACAAGAAGAGTACACGGAAGCAAATAGGAGCGTCAAGCGAAGTATTAAAGCAGACAGGCGGAACAACCTAGAGACGCTTGCAACAGAGGCGGAAGAGGCAGCCTATCAGAACAGAACTTAAGATCTGTACTCCATCACCAAGTGATTAGCGGGAAAGTTTGCCAAGCCAGAGAGGCAAAAACGAAGGAGTAATAACAGATGACGAAGGGCAGAATAAGAGTAGGATTGAGCACTTCCAGGAGCTACTCAACAGGCCTGCACCTGCGAACCCATCGGAGATTCTGCCAGCATCAAGCGATCTGCCAATTAAGTGCTGCACTCCCACAAAGGAGAGATCAGCAGCGCCATCAAGCCATTGAAGAACGGCAAATCTGCTGGACCTGACAGCATTACAGTAGAATCGCGTAAGGCCGACGTAGAGACCAGTGTGGAGCTACTACATCCACTTTAGCAAGATATGGGAAGAAGAAAAAATTCTATCAGAGTGGAAGGATGGTTACATCATCAAGCTTCCCAAAAAAGGCAACCTCAGTTCCTGTTCCAACTACCGATGAATAACACTGTCCATCCCAGGAAAGGTGTTTAAGTGCATCCTGCTGAACCGAATCAAAGAAATAGTAGACCCGCATCATCGTGACCAACAAGCAGGCTTTCGAAAGGAGAGTTCGTGCACGGATCAGATCGAAACCCTGCGCATCAGTCTGGAACAATCCCTGGAGTGGAATTCGCCGTTGTATGTCAACTTCATTGACTATAGAAAGGCGTTCGACAGCGTTGACCGGGAGTCCCTCTGGAGACATCTGAGACACTTCGGAGTGCCAGGAAAGATCACCAACATCACCAGGAAGTCTGATGAAGGATTGACCTGAAGAATCGTTCCATTGCAGACATCTCACAATGCCTTCTCTACAGCATAACTCCAACACTATATAATTAATTGATACTTGAAATATAAATAGATGACACAGGTGCCATGTTTTACAAATAGTATTCTACTCTCTAAAACAAATGTTGTCTAACAAGCGAACACATTCCGCCGGGGATTCGCCACTACTGTGACAAGCTCTTCTTCGTTTTTTCATTTCATTTTTAAATAGATCTATCTGAGTAGTTATATACAATTTGTACCACAATTAAGATAATTTCAACTATTTTTCAAGAGCCAACAAAGTAGATTTGTGAATCGACGATAATGAAATAATTATAATATTCAAATCCAGTTATTTATAACAGTGGATTAAAAAATAGGCAGCTTATTGTGCTTTAAATCTCTACGTACCGTCCCTGTTATTTCAGGAGCTAAACAGTTTAATCTATGAATCTGACACTATGTACAATGATTAATATAACATAATTTTCCTGGAAAATGCAACGCCAAATACAAATCTTGTGTGAAGGTTATTGTGAGTCTTAACTAAAAAAAACACACACTAATGTAAGCGAATACACTTTACTAATGATGCACTCAGACTAAATGAAACATTTAAATAAAGACGTCTGACGGCGTAACCATTTAAGGATTGATTCATTATATATATGTTTATGTATCTTAGTGTATGTTTAAATGTAGAATTATAATAAGACATTAAACCAACGGAGACATCTCGGAAACAATCACAGTCGAAGTCGTACTTATTACCTTCTAAGCCTTTTATAAATAGTTCTAACTTACCAGACACACAGGTAACCAAGGTTACCAGAAGATGAGACCACCAAACACACGTTGACCTCTGCCAAGAATGGACTTTAACGGACCCAGACAAATCGGCTTTTATGGTTTTCAGAATAAGAAACGTCTTAGAGTTGTACTTAACATATTATACATAACTTACAGAAGATCGGACCATTAAAAATAAAATGTAGTCATTGTATGCATCCCAGGTATTTTATTTTGACGTGCCGTTTGATGCTATAATGCTCTCACGGACATGTCATGTTTGTGACCTCTCTATGTAAATGTTCGATGTTTTGAACCCAAAAATAAAAGCAAATGCCTAAACAAGAATTGTTTCACGTTATTTATTTTATTAATATTTTTCAATAATATGTCCACTATATAGTTTTCTGGATGATATGGTTTCTTGTCAGAAACCCAGATTGAAGTACATTATAATTACATACAAGAAAACGCCATCACATGACAATATTACATCAAATAAGTTATATTTTGATATTCTGAAAAAAAGAAATGTCCTTTTCTGACAATCAAATCAAGCTTCCAAGACTTAACATGCAATTTATTAGCCGTTGCTCGTTTAGTTTTGCCAGCTCGTTTAGTCATTATTGTCAATAGTTGTGTATTTACACTCAGTTTAAACAAGGAGAAAGTGTGTGTGAAATGTTGCTCTGTTCTATCTTTTTTTATAAATAATACTATATTCTCTTTTAGCATATAATATGCTTTGAGTAGGATAATGTCGTATTTATGTCCTATACTATAGGAAATAATGATAGACCTGAAGTCAGTAGGCTTTGCTTTACTATCCTTGTCTTGAACTAAAAAATAAACTATATACCATCAATTACACGGTCCAAATATTTCACATTAGAACGGTAACTTGATCTTTAAACTCTGTTAGAAGTCCTACACATTATGGAATTCGTAATGTATTGAGATCATTTAAAAATACTCAGGTCCAAGCTTTGTTATACGTGTTCAAGTAATGGATATTAATTTGACTTTCTCACAAACGTTAGTCCAGCAGTATTATATCTTACAATTATATCGCTTTTTGATAAAGAGTCAGTGTTGTTACCGGTATCTGCATCCACCGACAACGTGCTGTTCATGGTACACTCCAAGGGCTCATGTTAATGAAACAACGTTGACACGCGATAACTGCAATTCTAGCTTGTGAATTGATCTTATATTCTGATTCATGAGGGATATATTTGTATTTGTATAGTATCAGCTCTGCCAATTATGCCATCCAAGATATACACTTGCGGGAAAATGCTACCCAGTAACTTCCACATTAGTTCTGATTTAATAATATTGCATTACTTCAAACATGCATATGACG
Organism: Dreissena polymorpha; assembly: GCF_020536995.1. NCBI lineage: Eukaryota > Metazoa > Mollusca > Bivalvia > Myida > Dreissenidae > Dreissena > Dreissena polymorpha. The sequence continues at coordinate 9,888,503 of NC_068364.1, forward strand.
ATTTCGCTAGAGATATATAACATTATGCGCTTAATTATTTAGCTTCAGAGACGCGTTAAAATAGGGAGCAGGGACAGTATATGATACAATGTACAGGTATAACAGGGGTTTTGTTAATCGTGGGTAGGGAGGATAGTATCGCCCTATTTACGTGAGTAGGAGAGCAATGTCCCGTGTGCGTATACCAAAAATTGAGTGGTAAGGAAGGACTCGACATGAACAAGCACTTTCTGAATGTATTGTTTTTACATATTTCCTGTTTATACGACTTACCTATCTGTGTAGTTTATATCTGACCATTGCAAGGCTCACGCTGATATAATATTTGTTTGTAAGTCCGCTTGCTTCTTTCTTGCTGGCCTGCTCGTTTTTTAGCTCACCAGTCTGGAGGCCACATTTCTTGTCCGATCTTCATGAAACTTGGTCAGAAGATTTGTCCCAATGATACGACGATCGAGTTCGAAACTGGGTCATGCTGGGTCAAAAACTAGGTCACTAGGTCAAAAAAAGAAAAACCTTGTAAACACTTTAGAAGTCAAATTTCATGCCCAATCTTCATGTAATTTTGTCCAAATGTTTGTCTTAATGATATGTTGCTTGAGTTTAAAAGTGGTTTCGGTCCGATGAAAAACATGGCCGCCAGTTATTTGGCTAAAGAGAAACCTTGTAAACACTCTAGAGGCCACATTTCTTGTCAGATCTCCATGTAACTTGGTCAGAGGATTTGTCCCAATGATATATCGATCGAGTTTGAAACTGGGTTATGCTGGGTAAAAAACTAAGTCACCGGGTAAAAAAAGAAAAGAAAAACCTTGTCAACACTGTAGAAGTCACATTTTATGCCCAATCTTCATTTACCTTTGTAAAATGTTTGTCTTAATGATATGTTGGTTGAGTTTAAAAGTGGTTCGGGTCCATTGAAAAACATGACTGCCAGTGGGCGGGGCAGTTTTCCTTATTTGGCTTTAGAGAAACCATGTGATCACTCTAGAAGTGACAATTTTAGCCCAATAATCATGAAACTTTGTCAAAACATTTGTTTCATTGATATCTCGGACGAGTTCGAAAAAAACATGGCCACAAGGGAGCGGGACAGTTTTTTCTATATGCAGATAGTGAAAACATGTGACCCCTCTAGAAGTCACATTTTTGGTCCAATCTTCATGAAATTAGGCCAGAACATTTTTTTCCTAGATACGTGAGTTAAGTTCGAAAATGGTTCTGGTCTGTTGTCAATTATGGCTGCAAGGGGGACGGGGCAGTTTTCCTTATATTTATATAGTGAAAAAAGGCTTGTGTCAAGAAGTCACAGTTTTTGCAAAATCATCATGAAACTTGGTCAAAACATTGGTTTTATTGATATCTCGGACAAGTTTCAAAATGGTCCAGACAGCGAAAAAACATGGCCCCCAGTGTATATAGTGAAAACATGTGAACACTATGGAAGTCACATTTTTGGCCCAATTTTCATAAAATTTGGTCAGAACATTTGTTTCCTAGATACAAGAGTTGAGTTCGAAAATGGTTTTGGTCCGTTAAAAAACATTGCTGCCAGGGGGGGGGGGGGGCGCATTTTCCTTATATTCATATAGTTAAAAATGCTTGTGAACACTCTAGAAGTCAAATTTTTTGCCCAATCATGTTGAAGCTTGGTGAAAACATTGGTTTTATTTATATCTTAGATGAGTTCGAAAATGGTCACGATCGCTCTATGAACATGGCCGCCAGGGAAGGTTGGGCAGTTTTCCTTATATGACTATAGAGAAACCTTGTGAACACATATTTTGCCTAATCATCGTGAAACTTAGTAAAGACATTGGTTTTATAGATATCTCGGACAAGTTGAAAAATAGTTTAGATCGGTGAAAAAACACACTTTTTAGCTTACCTGATTGCTCAGGTGAGGTTTTAGGATCGGTCTTTGTCCGTCGTCCGTCCGTCCGTCCACATTTGGTTTGTCAACACTCTAGCATTCACATTTCTCAAGCATTCTTTATCAAAGTTGCTGAGAAGCTATATGGTCACAAGATCTCAGTCAAGATTGATAATGTGCAAAATCGCATAATAAATGTCAGAACTATTGCCCTTAGATTGTCAAAATTTTCATTGTATTATACAAAATCCTTGTAAACACTCTAGAGGTCACAATTTTGTTTCTGATTATATGAATCTTGGTCATAATATTTATTTTTTGTAAGCAAAGTTTGGTGTTTTGTCATGAGGGATCAACATATATGGTCACCAGGTCAAATCTGACAAAAACCTCGTAAACACTCCATACGCCAGAGTTTTGGTTAAATAATGATGAAACTTGACAAGGATGTTTGTCTGGACATTATCTAGGTGAAGTTTGACGTTTGGTAATATGGGGACAAAATCTAGGTCATGTGACTAATCTTACAAAAACCTTGTAAACACACTTGATGCCATAGTTTTGGTCCAATAATGATGATACTTGACCAGGATGGTTTTATTGATGATATCTAGGCAAAGTTTGACATTGGGTAATGTGAGGTCAAATTCTTGTTCACGAGGTCCAAATCTTACAAAAACCTTGTAAACACATGTAGAATTAGCATTACTTGCAAATGTTTGCATTGCAAAAAACCCATGCAAATGGACAGTACTCAATCAGAATTAATCATATGCTCACACTGCACAAGTAAACAGAAGGGAACCAATCTAATATGCACTAGAGTACTGAATTTTCGACTTAGTAATAAACAAGGCCTTTAAACAAGAGCTGTCAGAGGGCAGCGCGCTCGACTATTCGAGTGCTTGACAGTATAACGTAAGCCATCATGGGGTAATTGCTCAAATTATTCAATAAGGTCAAGGTTATAGTTCAGGTATATTTTCCACAATCTATTGAACATTTGTAAAGACATAAAACAAACTAATAAGATTTTATTTCAAGTTTGATAGTAATAGCTTGGGTGGGAAGTTTGGATGGTCCTTCAAAAATAAAGTAAATAAATATTTGTTGTTGTTGTTTTTTTAAAGAAAAAAATATTCTTTTTGGGTTGGGTTGGGGGTTGAGAGGGGGGTATTATGTGGGGTGTGGTCATTTATTAGATGATCTTTCAAAAATAAAAAAAGGAAAAAACAAATTTCTGGGTTGGGGCGTGGGGTATTGTTTGGGTGGTATCCATTGTGGTATTCAGGTAAGTTAGTATTAATAACATGTGATCATAAATAAAGAAGTTATGGCAATTTAACTAAATTTACTCTTGACCTTGAGAGTCAAGGTCATTCAAAGGTCAAGGTCAAATTGAACTTGGCAGGTACAGCACCCTCATGATAGTAAGAAAATATTTGAAGTTTGAAAGCAATAGCTTTGATACTTTAGAAGTCAAGTGAATCTAAACACAAAATTTAACAAAATATTCAGTTAATAAGACGAAATAGGGCCATAATTCTTACAAATTGCTTGATACAGTTGTCTGCTCTGGTTTATAGAATGGGGTCATGTTGGTAAAGAAGTTTGCAAAATATGAAAGAAATATGTCAAGGGACATTGACAGTATTTGAGGTGGTACGCAAACTTTAACATAGATTTTTCAATAATATGCATATTCTAAGTGAAAAAAGGGTCATAATTCTTACAAAATGCTTGATACAGTTATCTGCTCTTGTTTATAGGTTGGGGTCATGTTGGTAAAGAGGTATTCAAAATATTAAAGCAATATGTCAAGGAACATAGGAAATATTTGTGGTGGTACGAAATTTTTAACATTTGCACACCCACGCATTTCATATATAATAGTCGAGCTAAAAAAAGGTGTGCGAACTAGGGCCATCCTGGCCCTCTTGTTTGTTAGTTATGCCAACACAATTATTTTAAGAAACATTTCCATTTTTCTTACATATCTTCACTGCCGATTAGTTCCTATGAATCATGTTTAAAATATTGAATTACAAGCTTGATTGATTGGTCTGAAAGAAGAGAACAAATACCATAAGACTAACATTTTCCTGTTACTTCCAAGCACCGAATATCTCTTTACCGTCGATATAGATTGTTGTTTTGAACACTGAAATAATTACATTCATTTTAATTGATACTTAACATTTTAATGTTTCTGACAACCGATTGTGGATTATCATGCAATTCATTGTATCCGTATTACATCCCATTCCATTTTACTCATGTATGTGTATTAAGCTGGTAATTTTAGCTGAATTTAACATTGTTGAATGTTCTTTATTTTTGTGCAAAAAAAATAATTTGCATTTTTATTTCATTATATTATTGATATGTATTTCAGTTTGATCATAACTCAAATAAAAGAAAAAAAGATAATACATACATTTAAATAAATTCACGGTGCAGCTCAAACACGTATTTAAACATACACTTCATATTTAAGTCTACCATGTGGTTTAAAATTGAGCAGATATGTAATATTTTGTTAATATCGTGACTGTAAAATATGTCCATGACATTTTCATATTTTCAATATTTGCAGATCAGTTATTTTCTGTGTAACTGATCGTTTACTTGACTGAGACAAATACTGCCTTAATTTAAATCTTTTGTGACGTACTGTTGTTAAACGGGAATTACTTTTACGCGAAGTCTTTATTTCACCTTACACATAATGAATGTCAGCATGAAAACACTTTGGCGAAATAAACACAATTGTGAATACAATTTCTTAACTGTACATAATATATGATTTTATTCAACAGTTATTTAAAAACAAAAACATTGTGTTAATCGGTACACCGAATGCATACTCAAAAGAATGTCGATTTTTACTATTTATCTTTTTTCCATGTGATTATACATACATAGCAGTTATTGATAATCATAACATGGGATGATAATAGTGTAAAGCAAAAACTATACCAATATGCTTATACACAGGTACATACTTTTCCCACATGGTTTGTAAAATAGTTGTTTAGGTATTGCAATTAACAAAGATCTTTATTTATTATAAATCACTTACATTCGTTTAATCGTTTTAAGGTATAACTAGTTTTGAACAGAATATCCCTCATTAATGTGAACTAACGAAAGCTAATTCTACATCAACAGCCTTGTTCAGGATCAAGTAGATAATACAATAAAGGTTACACTAGTATATTAAGTGGCCGTTTTATTGTTTTCTTATTCGATGTCAGTACGAATAACGTGTAAATGGATGTTCCCTTACATCCCTCCTTTGCCTATACAGCAAACAAACAAAAACTCTGTTTTTTGGTACTAGCCGTTGGGACGCGCATAACCCAAATACGGTAATTGACTCTTAAAATTCAAAGGTTTATGTATTGTTTAAATGAAACGTAAAACGTGTATTTGTTATTTTGTATTTTTATAGAGTGTGTCAAATACTTTGCGGGTGTGTTGTTCTCTCTTAACAACCTGTTTTACATTTCCTATACGTTTTATAATGCATAATGAAATTTAAAGAAGACAAAACAATATATTTTACCAAAGTCAAAATATACTCAGGTCATTTCGTTTTTGCATTTGGCTGCGAAACCTCTTTTTCATTCGAATATAACAAAAGATATTGGCCAATAAATTGCATAAAATTAAAATTTCAATGCCTTAATATCTATATGTTTATTTGGTATATTTTATATTACGTAAATGATACACAGCAGGATAAAATCCACACCAAATTCGGTTGACATGAACAAGAATACCCTGCGTGACTTAAGAACAAAGACTTCTTTTAGATGGAAATATACTAGTACATCAACAGATCCTATATATTTGGCTCACGGACGAAGCAGGAAATGTTACAGTGATCGTTCTTTTGTTCTCAAGTTACCGACCAATCAACTTGGTCCTTAAGCCCACGTTTAAAATCCGAGTTATACATAACATGTTCGTCCTTTCTTAGAATTGATCCGCCCGCGTTAACTTAGGTTTCATTCTGTCAAGCGATTGTTTAATTTCCTGTGTAACGGTGTACTTGTAGAAAGTATTTCTGCTTGACTTTTATTTCGTGGAGTGCAAGTTATCAGTAACATTAACCTTGTTTGTCGTAAAACACCACGATCGAAAAAAAGGAAATGGGTTTCACAGAACTATTGATTTTTACATAGTTAAAAAAAAGTGCATCATCTATCAATGAAAACTCTATCATTTGAATTTGTTACACTGGATACTAATATATTTGCGTATGTATAATATTCAGTTTGCGCGGAAGAAAATTTCAAATGAGCTATTGTACCGGTGCAAATTTTAATCAACAGAATTGATGGATTTAAATCAATTTTTACCACCGGTCCTATCAATTACCAATAGTTCTTATCCGAGACACACTAAAAACGAAGTTTTCCGCTTAATTACATGAGGTACAAATATATGAGGTACACATACACTCTAAAAGCACGTATTTATGTATTGGCATTCATGTGACCTCAAATTGTTCGTCAAATTGTGAGAATTCATGCGACATGTTCATAGTATGGTCGCAAACGGGCCTATTGTATCAAACGAAAAGTTGACTTCAATTATAATTAGGGAAGAGAATTCATGTCTCTAAATGAGAATAGCATCTTGCTTAGTGACAACTCCATGTTGATTTATTACATCTTGCATTTGAAACATGTTTCATTACAATTGTATTTTTATGTTTAGCATTTGCTGTTCAAACAATTCATCGCCGAGCGGCTTGATGGTAATGTTCAGTCCCTATATGAATACAATTTGTTCTTGTCAGTTGCTTTTACCTTTGCAATTTTGATATGTTTATTCATACATCCTCTATTTACCATCTGTGCGTGCCTTAGTGCATTTAAATTTATTGTGCCTTGGTGATCTTTATATGGATTAACTGAGCTGTGTTAAGCAATTATAAATTTGACGTTCTAGCATAAATTATTATACAGAGAGAGACATTTGGAAGCTGTTCAATAATTTCTGGCGTATAGTCTACTTTTGCTGAAACAATACTATCGGCGTCCGAGCTGATAAACCTATCCATATTTAATAAGCACACCCTGCTTATAACATACTTTTATGACGTCGCACTAATTTCTAACTGTACCAGCAACCCAAGCAGTAGCCTTTAAGTCCAAAAGTATGTTAATAGAAAATTGTCACATTAGTAGAATGCCATGATACAGTATATTATGTTGTTTAAAAGTAGCATTTGTAATGCTGATCAATATACTGGTATTAAACGCATGATTAACGCTGAACATATTTTCAATCAATCAAATAACCGTTTTAATACATTTTCAGAAATACCGGATTGTTGTTGTGCTATTTGTCATTTAATCTATGTTTTCCTGTATGTTTAACAAAAGTGATCTGTTTTTCGAAAACGTGTAATGTAATTATATATATAATTTTGTTTGTAATAACTATCATTTTGAAAAACTGAATCTCATTAACATATTATACATGATATCAGATAAAAAAGGACATCAAACATTATAATGCATACGAGACTTGTGTTATATGACCCTGTCATTGCACCAAAACAGAATGTATACGATAAGGCTAGCAAATATTATTATAAAAAATGCCACGAATACAATAAAGATGCAATAGTGGGTTGCGTTATCTATAAAATATTTCTTTATTCAAAAGTAATCGATCGATCGAATCATGGTATATATAAGAACATTCGGAACAAACCCGTTATGCCGAGTAATTTTATCATATATTTCACCTTGTGAATAGATACTGGTGTTACTTTTTGGACAGTTTTAAATCACGGAATGAATTTAATGTCATGATACTATAAAACTAGAGTATCATAAGGTATCATAAGGTATCTTTAGAAAAAATAGAAATAAACGTTTTTATGGGATTTTAAAAAGGATTTTTTTACGCTTTTTAGATTTTTTTTAATACATAGAATATAGATTTAAAGGCAAGAGTGATCAGATGTATGTAAATTAAAAATGATCACGAGTGGCACAGTCATTATTTGAAGTTTTTATTGTCTACTATCACAAGTTGATTAAACAATCGATATGATGCTAAAACAGACCATTTTTATTTAATGCAATTCATTTTATAACATTTCAAGTAATATCAATAATAAATAAATACTTGTTTGCAAAACACATTAATGGCTGCGAGACGGGACGTCGGAAATATGGTTTGAACAAAAATGTTGTTATAGAAATATTGACAACACAATACGATAGAAGTTTTTCTGTACATTGACTCCGTATTTTTGATTGACCTGGATAAGATTTATTTTAAGAAATGAATCTGCAATGTAAGATTTTGCAATAATTTTGCTAAAGAAACATTAAAAAAAAACGTTATATAGTAATGACTATACCTGATCGCCGCGAAGTCAGATATTACTAATAGCGATACATCCAGATATGGACGTCAGAACTACATAAAATGGAGTAAATATAAAAGACCAAAAACTTGAAGTCAACGTATTAAATACCAGCAACAAGAGACATGGACATACATTTTTCTCAGCTTTTTTCTCAAACCGAACTTAAAACAGTTGTGAGAACCAATAACACAAACACTCAATCAGAAAATCTAGGTCTGACCAGAACAATTATTCCACAATGTACATTATGCTTATTTTGTAACTAAGTTTTAATAAATGCAAATCCAAAAGAAACTTATTTTGTGTTGTTGAACATCAATTGTATTATTATTAAAAGCAACAAAAAACAAGTTTTTTTTTCCGGTGGCCGTTTGGTGTAACATTGATGTAAAAGTTTTGAAGATGAACATTACAATTGTTTTTTGACACATAGACGATTCAACATATAATAACTTCAAAATATAGTTAATAAAAACAGGAATTTATCGGACTGTCAGAGCTTAGAATCCCATTTAAATGGAGTATTTTCCAGGATTTTTTGTTATTAAAAAAGCCTTTTCTTTATGAATTTGTAAATACTTATAAAGAGCACAACATGACATGCTAACTTCCTATCATTTGTTATTGACAGAAGCCAGACTGTAATGCAAGCATGAATAAATTTTGAACATTCCATCACCAATTTATTTCAAATTTCTATAATTTCTAATTTCAGAAGTGATTAAAAAAGTTACGCTTGAATAACACAATTCCTACAATTTCAACTCAAAGTAAATATCATACTGAGCAAAGACTCAAAATGTATGCCGGTGGTAAACAAATATAGAACAATTTATAAAACATGTAAAAATCAAAGTGAATCGATCACATTACACATTTCCTATCGTTCTAGTTTACAAAAGCCGCACTAAAATGTGTGCTGGCTATAATCAAATCAAAGAACTGACACTACTGATGTGACGATGCTTTTGAAGAGGATGGATATAAAAGCATCAATTTAAGTTTATCTACATCACCAATATGGTGTATGTGGGTACGAAAATTTTGGGTACGAAACAAAAATGGGTACAAACATTGTGGGTACAAAAATTAGGCCAAAAAAAGTGGGTAAAAAAATGTGGTAGGAAAAAAAAAATGGGTACTAAAAAAAATTATTTGGGTACGATAAAACATTTGGGTACGAAAACAATTGGATACGAAAAAATTTGGGTAAGAAAAAATAATTGGTGGTACGGAGAAGTAGTACCCGTGGGGAACTTGACCAATTCAGAGAAACTGGGAGGCGGGTTACATTCTCGATCAAATATAACAAGAAATATCTTTAAAATCTTATTCGACGTGTATTTTCTGTACCACTTATCTTTAAAAACGTTCTGTAACAGTAAAACGTTTGTGGGTTATAACATTATGTTTCAGCAGATATATTTAAAACTTGACATGATCGTTAATTACACCATGCTCTTTAATTTCACATGACTATCATACCAAACTTTATACGTGTACGGACGTGATTTCACATAATTTTTCTCTTTTGATTATTGTTTTTTCTCTAATTCAATAAGCTTGGGTATGTTTGTTTGTTAAGTACGTCAATAATTTCATGATAATTCCCCAAAGTTGGTATGGGCACATAGTCGTAAGAGTTCTTGAATACGTGAGTTCGCCCATGAACACATGGTAAGGTTGACTAAATCTCCGCGATAAGACCTAATATGTGTTTAAAACAGCAAACAATATCCAACAAACGAAAGAATTATCAAACATAGTATGTGCACTGATGTGGCTCTGTCATTTCTGTTTGAAAAGTTTATTAAATATGCAAAATGATAAAGCATGCATAAGAGCGAGTTTCATAGATATTATATGGCTATTATGCTGTTTATATACCATACTCGCTACAACGTTTACAAATGGCAGGTTTGAAATAATTCGTTTTCTTTACACGCATGATTGCGTTAAACGTTAATTATACACGTTTTCATTCGCAATTTATTTAAAGAATCACTACAAATGTCAATACATTACAGAAAATGCATAGTTGTTTAATTGATCTTTAAACATATAATGAATATAACTGATTAAAAATTAACGTTTTTAAACTATTATTAAATCTTTTTCCCAGAATATGCTGTGCTATTTATAGCTGAGCTTCTTTTACCTTTATCAATGATAATCAGCGAGGTATGCCGATTAGAAAAATCGAGCTATCTCAATCGGACTGGCTCGGTCTTTTACTTAGATCGCCATTGTGAAGATTTGTTTCATGTTATGATAACTTAGACGAGCTGCTTCGCAGCATCGTCAAAAATCAAAACATTTCAACTCAAAATAAATCGCTTGCTCTACAAATATGTTTTTATTTGATACTTAAATACCATAATTTTCTAAAAGCATGAGCTTTTTTATCTCTAAAACCATAGCCCGCACTGTGCCATAGAAACTTCGGCTATTTTTTCTGGACATACGTTATGCCAGCAAATTTATATAATATTTGCAGTTAAAGCACCACTATAATACTTATTTTAAAGTGAACATGACAATACGTCGAAACAACGATCAGTCAAAGTTTTTCAATTCGGAAATTCGAAACAAACACATACATTGTCAAGCGGGTCGAATGCGTGCTTAAAAACATTCCAATATGATGCCATGTTTTTTATCTTTAATATTTTACTTTTTTCCAATCAGTGTCAAACAAGCAAACCAAAAGGGTCATGTTGGAAAACGAAAAATAATGGAGGAACTTAACCTTTGATAGTTCAAACACTAAAGGTTATACCTGCGCTTATCATTGTCAGTCTAATAAATGAGATAAATTTAGGAAAACAAATTTCCAGCAACGAGGGACTGTTGCAAGATTAAAACAAACTTAATATTCGTTGAACCACCGATGCTTTGCATTCGTGTTATACTGTCTTTTTGTATTGCCATCTATTGTAGAGTCAATTAACAACTTGCTTTGAAAGGATTTCTAAATGATGGCTTCGAATGATGGCAACATTTATAGTGATGTCTCTGTAGTCTTTAATTACCCCTATTAGTGCCCCAAAGTTACGAACACAAACGTCCAACGATCGTGGTTTTATTATAAATACATTCGTTATACAAATACATGATATAATGGATTTTATTCGTTAGACCGCTTAATACATTACTCATTTAAGTAGGACTTGGAATCCGCTAAAAATATTTCTTGTTACAATGGGCCACACAATTTATGACGTTATGTTAATTATCTCTCTATCGTACCTAAGGATATACGAGTAGCTGAGGCAACGTTCCAAAGATATACAAGTAGTTGAGGCAACGTTCTTTTTTGTTATGTTATAATAACATGATTTAATGGGTCATTTCCCCTGTTTTGGTAAATTGACAAAATTGAAAAAATTGTTTCAGATTCTTAACTTTTCGTTGTAGTTATGATATTTGTGAAGAATCAGTAATACTGGACATTATCATGCTCTAAAATATCCATAATATGAATATTTTGACGACTTTAAAACCTGCCAATTATAAAGCGTTGCAACGCGAAACGATTGAATACTTTGGAGAGTTCTGTTGTTGTCGTTATATTTTGTGGCACTACGAGGATGCTTATGCATAGTATATCTGAGCGTTAGAATTTTACTTCAGGGGTCAGTATTTCACGCCCAGTTGAGGGTTACTTTTCTTTCTTTCTTAAAATTTAATCTATTTTTTTTTAAGAGCGTTTAAGATCCCATGTTTACATTTATCCATATAATGCATTTAATAACAATCTTCGGTACAAACCAAGATCTGTGAAAAGGTCCCTTTAAGGTGGATCCCAAGTTAAATTTGATAACGCATGTAAAACACGATTGTATTTTAATTGCTTTAAAAACACTTTAAAAACATATAATCGTAATGATATCAGCCATTGAATTTAAAATAACGAGTATTTATATATTGGATGTATTTTGCTGAGCGGTTGTTTCCACATGGTACACAATGCTTTCATGAAAAATGACTTGTACAGGCGTGTTCTAGCGCAGTTCTATGTTTATTAAATACCACGACATGTCTATATTCAGAATAAAGAGTATTAATAATATCGGAATTAAATTTAAAAAATCAAGTCAAATATGAACAAGTTTTATTAAATGTCAAGGTCCTTGAACCACACTGTGTAGATCAGATGTAATCATAACAAGATATATTAGGAACCACTTGTATCTTCTCCAACAACTTAATCCATTATATGCACAATTTATTATTGTTTGCGATATATAAGTATTCTATAAGAATGGTTTTTGGTGCAATGGTGCGTAGGAATTGTGAAGAAATCACCATTGCGATCATTCATTTTATTTCTACATCGCGACGCTCCTTACTGTTGATGCATAATAACTCACTTTGATTAGCGAATAATATTTCTTTAACATTCATTTTAAATGAATATAATTTAATTAAGGTTTTAACGAGTAGATTAGAAACACGACGCCAACGCATGTCGTAACACGTACACAATTGTTATAATATACATTTATATTTTAAAATGTGCGCATAGCTTAAACAATGTAGGTTAATAAACACACACATGCATAATTTTATAGTGTAAGGATCATTGCATTCATGTTCAATGATGTAAATAAAAAATAAGAACTTTGTTGAAAAAAAAGTATTAATTGACACCTAACCTTTCAGATATAAAAACACCAGATAACAGACGTTTCATGTGAATCCATTATACAATTTCTACTTGGTTTTGGAGCGAAACAAATGGGTTTCTAGACAATTAAGTGAGAACGGCAAAATAGAATGTAGATTCCGACGATGATTGTCATTCTTGATGTATGTAAAATAAAAGATTGTATTTCATTCGTTACTATAATAACTAAAACATATCTTGCTATATGCAGTTAATGAAAAAGAAAATGTGCAGAAATAAATTATCCTCACACTCGTTATTATGCTCGATTCCATTATACATGTAACCACGTTATTATTGCCGAAACAGAACACAGATCAAAAGTATCACGACATCCATATAATTTATCTGACATGGCAGGCATCTATTATTCTTTACATAAAGATGTGTTGTTAAGGGTAAGTCTCGTCTATCACCAGTTGTACTAACTGTGTCGTTGATTACCATTTATACAGCATTAATATGTATTTCAAGAAGAATTTAAGTACGAAAATGAGTTATTGTATTTTCAGGACTGAGAGTGATTTTGACTCATTGCATAAAATAATTTTCTTTACCCTTTCCTTCATAGGATATAAAAAATGTTTATGTAGCAACAGCTACGCACTTATAAACATTTATTTCCTAAATTGGATATATTGTTTAAAAGGGATTTTAAAACGAGTATTGTTGCCCCGTCCATTGCTGCTATGATAGATTGTTGACGACCACACACTATTAAAGACATAAACTTGATTAGGCCTCTATAGTAGTATGAGTTGATCTCTACCGGTTCCACGCTGTCTTACCATTCCAATCCAGCACTTAATAAATGTTCGCACCTTAAAATATTAACTGTGCATGCTTTCCAAGAATAAGAACGTCACACATAATTTTAAGCCTTTTGTTCCGTTAGAAGTTAAGCCTTTTCAAATAATTCCCCCCACCAATCTCGACTGTTGTCGTTGTTGAGCGAATTCATAAGTATTGAGTTTCAAAAAATCACATGTCGTTGTTAGGCAAAGCATTTAGACGTAAAGCGGTTGAACGCATGCCGAATCTCACGTTGTTGAAAGGCAAAACATTAGGGTGTAAAGCGGTTGAAAGGCATGTCGAATCTCACGTTGTTGTAAGGCAAAACATAAGTGTGTAAAGCGGTAAAAAGGCATGCCGAATCTCACGTTGTTGAAAGGCAAAGCATTAGGGTGTGAAGCGGTTGAAACGCATGCCGAATCTCACGTTGTTGTAAGGCAAAACATTAGGGGATAATGCGTTTAGAACGCACGCCGAATCTCACTGTTGTAAGGCAAAACATTGGGACGTAAATCAGTTGAAACGCATGCCGAATCTCACGTTGTTGTAAAACAAAGCATTAGGGCGCAAAACGGTTGAATGACAAGCCGTTTCACATTATGTTTAGATGCAAACCATTATGCCGTAAAGCGGTTGAACGGCATGCCAAATCTCACTGTTGTGAGGAAAATCATAAGGCCGTTAAGCGGTTGAAACGCATGCCGAATCATACGTTGTTGTATGGCAAAGCATTAGGCCGTTAAGCGGTTGAAAGGCTTGCAAAATCACATGTTGTTGTAATGCACAACATTAAGGCTTTAAGCGGTTAAAAGGCATGTCGAATCTCATTGTTGTAAGGCAAAGCATTAGGGCGTTAAGCGGTTGCAAGGAATCTTTATGTTTTAACGCAAACTTTTAGTGCGTTAAGCGGTTGAAACGAATGCCGAAACACGTGTTGTTGTAAAGCAAAGCATTAGGGCTTTAAGCGTAAGGCATGCCATCTATCACTTTTGTAAGGCAAAGTATTAGGCCGTTAAGCGGTTGAAAGGCATGACGAAATTATGTTGTAAGGCAAAGCGTTAGGGCGTTAAGCGGTTCAAAGGCATGCCGAAACACGTGTTGTTGTAAGGGAAAGCATTAAGGCATTAAGTGTAAGGCATGTCAGGTATCGCTTGTGTAAGGCAAAGTATTAGGTCGTTGAGCGGTTGAAAGGCATGCCGAATCTTTATGTTGTAAGGCAAAGGGTTAGGGCGTTAAGCGGTTAAAAGGCATGCCGAAACACGTGTTGTTGTAAGGGAAAGCATTAAGGCGTTTAGCGTAAGGCATGCCAGATATCATTTTTGTAAGGTAAAGTATTGGGTTGATAAGCGGTTGAGAGGCATGCCGAATCTTTATGTTGTAATGCAAAGCATTAGGCCGTTAAGCGGTTAAAAGGCATGCCGAAACACATGTTGTTTTAAGGCAAAGCATAAGGGCGTTAAGCGGTTGTAAGGCTAGCCAAACATAACTGTTGTAAGGCAAAGAAAGCAGAAAGCATAAGGGCGTTAAGTGGTTGACCGGCATGTCGAATGTCACTGTGTTTAGGCATAACGTAAGGGCGTTGAACGGTTGAAAGGCATGCAAAATCTCTGTTTTTAGGCAAAGCATTGGTTGAAACGCATGCCGAATGTCACTTTTTTAAGGCAAAACTTGAGAACGTTAAGCGGTTGAAAGGCATGCCGCATCTCACGTTGTTGTAAGGTAAGGCATTAGGGCGTTAAGCATTTGAAAGGCATGCCAAATCTCTGCTTAAGGCAAAGTATTAAGGGGTTAATCAGTCTAAAGGTATGCCAAATTATATGTTGTTTCAAGGCAAAACTTTAGGGCGTTACGCGGTTGAAAGGCATGTCGAATCTCTGTTTAAGGCGAAGCATTAGGGCGTTAAGCAGTTGAAAGGCATGCATAATCTCACTGTTGTAAGGCAAAGCATTAGGGTGTTAAGTGGTTGAAATACATGCCGAATCTCTGTTTTAAGGCAAAGCATTAGGGCGTTGAGCAGTTTAAAGGAATGCCGAATCATATGTTGTTGGAAGGCAAAACATATGGGCGTTACGCGATTGAAAGGCATGCCAAATCGCACTGTTGTAAGGCAAAGCATTAGGTCGTTGAGCGGTTGAAATGCATGCTAAATCTTACTGTTGAAAGGCAAAACATCAGCGCGTTAAGCGGTTGAAAGGCATGTCGAATCTAATCGTTGTAAGGCAAAGCATAAGGGCGTTTAGAATAAGGCATGCCAAATCTCAATGTTGCAAGGCAAAAAATAAGGGCGTTAAGTGTTTGAAAGGCATGCCAAATCTCACTTTTGTAAGGCAAAACATCAGGTCGTTTAGCGGTTGAAAGGCATGCTGAATCTCACTGTTGTAAGGCAAAGCATTAGGGTGTTAAGTGGTTGAAATGCATGCCAAATCTCACTGTTGAAAGGCAAATCATTAGGGCGTAAAGCGGTTGAAAGGCATGCAGAATCGCTGTTTTAAGGCAAAGCATTAGGGCGTTGAGCAGTTTAAAGGAATGCCGAATCATATGTTGTTGTAAGGCAAAACATACTGGGCGTTAAGCGATTGAAAGGCATGCCAAATCGCACTCTTGTAATGCAAAGCATTAGGGCGTTGAGCGGTTGAAATGCATGCTAAATCTCACTGTTGAAAGGCAAAACATCAGCGCGTTAAGCGGTTGAAAGGCATGTCGAATCTAATCGTTGTAAGGCAAAGCATAAGGGCGTTAAGTGGGTGAAAGGCATGCAAAATCTCACTTTTGTAAGGCAAAACATCAGGTCGTTTAGCGGTTGAAAGGCATGCTGAATCTCACTGTTGTAAGGCAAAGCATAAGGGCGTTAAGTGGTTGAAAGGCATGCCAAATCTCACTGTTGTAAGGCAAAGCATTAGGGCGTAAAGCGGTTGAAAGGCATTCCAAATCTCACTTTGTAAGGCAAAGCATTAGGGCGTTGAGTGGTTGA
Source organism: Dreissena polymorpha (assembly GCF_020536995.1). Taxonomy (NCBI): domain Eukaryota; kingdom Metazoa; phylum Mollusca; class Bivalvia; order Myida; family Dreissenidae; genus Dreissena; species Dreissena polymorpha. The sequence goes on from NC_068364.1 coordinate 9,905,208, forward strand.
AAGGCATGCCAAATATCACTGTTGTAAGACCAAGCATTAAGGCAAAAGCGGTTGAAAGGCAGGCCGAATCTCACTTTTGTAAGACAAAACATGAGGGCGTTAAGCGGTTGAAAGGCATGCCGAATCCAACTGTTGTAAGGCAAAGCATTAGGGCGTTGAGTGGTTGAAACGCCTGCCATATCTCACTAGTGTAAGGCAAAGCATTAAGGCGTTAGACGGTTGAACGGCATGCAGAATCTTACTGTTGTAAGGCAAAGCATTAGGGTGCAAAGCGGTTGAAAGACATGCCGAATCTCACACCTACATGTAAACCTGAACACAAATTAAGTGCTTTGTAAACAAACTACACTTTGCTCATTTTCACCAAGTTTTATGACTATATACTATCGATGTATTGTAAAATTGCGTATATAATAACACTAACCGGACATCTAAACTCTGCATAATTCAGGATACTCCTTTAATCACTTTTTATAGTTATACAAAGTTTCATGGTAATAGTTTTTCTAAATTCAGTTTTTGAGAACTGAAAGACAGACTGAAGTTTAAAAAAAAGGTAATGCATCGATAGAAAAAAAAGGCAAATACATACTGGCATGTGTTTATGAAGTATTTTTTGTTTGAGTTCTGTTACGTTAGTGATTTGTCAAATGTATTCATCGAACATATCTTAATTTTGCTTGAAATACACTAAAGAAAATGCTTTGTCTGATTTCATTGTATCTCAAAACTACTATATGAGTTTTAATAATAAATTGTATAAACGATTAAGATAATGTCGACATATTTCAAGAGCCACTAAGCAGATTGGTATCTTGACATGCGGCGATGTAAAATGAGATGATTAACGAAACGAACAGAACAAGTACAAACTATGCAGAATACTCAATGGTTCAGGTAACAAAGCTGTGTTCTCAGAATGCTGATACAGCGTATTGACTTGGTTTATGTGATACATTCTTGTACAACTAGTATTTGGCAACATTTCAATTTACATCTTCAGCTTTTTAATTTGATCTTTTTTTACTTCCGTCTCGTAATCGCAATGGGTTACTGATGCAATCCGTGTAATTTATTTTTAACAAGGATCTTTCATAGTCTCGAAGATAAGTTTGATAGAAATCGCTTTATATAACATGCCGTGATGTTATGTAAACTCAAGTATGATGATTAATAAAACAAAATATGATAATTGTCTTATTTGCAACAGCAAGGTTATCAATATTATGACTAAGTGAAAAATATTGCTTATTGCTAGCGGTTGATTTATAAATTGACTTTTATCTAAACAACCATTTTTCTTAGTCGAGATATGAAACTTTCAATATACATCTCCCAAGTATTATCAATATGACTAAAATAATTATTGTGGTGTTTTGAAAACATTAGTTTGTCAAACAGAATCTTCCAATGTTATTATCTGAATGAGATACGTGTGTTATTGTTTTCTGGGCAGACTAGTTGCTGTGCAATTAATTTAATGTTCAAACAGAATAATTCCTAATTAATTAGTTTCGATGCTATACAACTGTGTTATTCCAGTAATTCATTTTTTGATACATTTACCATAATAAATATCACTTCACATTACATACATTAAATTGCATAATTCCGATTCAAATGAACCTTCATGAGGTGGCTGAAATAAAACTATCAATACTATCCCACAATCAATACCTGATCTATATGTATTAAGAACAATGCAACTTTTTAACAATATAAAACTAGGTTTGTTTAAATGTATGTCTTTGTAGTTTCTTTCGTGATGATGCCTGCTTCGTGTATACAAATTATTGCTTAATGCAATGTGTGCATCACCCTATGTTTTATTTCTGCTCGAAGGCTTTAACGTCATCAGATGACACATGCACAATTACTCATGATAGACATATGTGTTTGGATGCTATCAAATATTATATTATATGTATTTGTTTTACTATTTGTTTCATTCCGCTGTGAAAAGACGGAACGTATTTTTCACTTATACCAGTACACAGTGGTAAATATAAAATATTGCACGTTTTGTTGGAAAAGGAATGGATTCATTTTATGACATTTTCATCATCGCATTCTATTTCCAAACTAGTGTTGATGATGGTATTGATAAAAACATAAAATGTCAATTCTATCCATTGCCATAGTATCTACTGCTGTAAGAAACGACGTATATTATATATATACAAATGTATTTTGATAGTGATTATGTATGATGGTTATCCTCAAAACACGCGGCCTTATAACTGCTACAGGTCGTTTTAGAACAGAGATGCACTTGAGTTTTGCTTCGAAAGAATAAACAATACTCACTTTTAATATTCTTTATTTTATTGATAGAATAAATAAATTCTTTATTTTCTTGAAGCCAACACATAAAATGCAATGAAATTAATCATTAGATACAGTGTTATACAAATAAACTCGTATTAGAAATATGTTTGTTCCGCATTACAGAACTATTCTAAACTTAGGATCAAAAACACAGAAACAATACAATACAACAGACGTAAAAGGGAATTAGCACAACTTATATATTGCACAGTTATGACATTGAATTACATAACAAATTCAAGTGAAAGCGTTTGACCCATATCTCACAACAACATAATCATTCGAATATAACCACATTCGTGTTCCTCAATTCATTCCATTTTAACGTTACCATTATTCATGATTGGACTCGCATTATACACAGAACCGCGTTTGTATCGAGCGATCAACCGGAAACTCGTCACAAGCAAAGAGTCAACGTATTGATGAACCAATGTGCTTTTATTGATTCTTTAAAAAGTATTATAGAAAAGACATTCAAAAAGACATTATTATATCGAACGTCACTCATCCGTGTATAGTAAGGTGTCAATTCTTCACAAATATTAGATGCCTTTAAATGCTTCTGACAATACTTTAGTTCTCGTTTTTATAATAAACCATGCTCTCGTTGTGAGACGCGCACGTTTTCATTAAGACTCGCGCAAATTCAGAAATAAGTGCACATGTTCTTCATTCAGGAACGATGACGACACATGCTCCAATGTAAAACAGATATCATTCGATATCCTTTTAAAAGGGCACTTTGCTTTACTACGGGTGTCGTTTTCATTGACCGTTCACTGTGAAGGTAGGACCCTGTCTCCGTCCGACAGTGTACATTCCATCTCAAAAGCCACCTGAAAGACACTTCCATGTAGTGGATTTTATACATGTGTCCATAGCTTATCTGATTTATCATTTTTTATCATCAAAGCATAGCAGTAAGGTTAAAATTGAAGAGTACTATTCAATGTATATGTAGAATCAATACAAAATATAACTAGACAAAATATTGGGTCGTTCATGTACCATGTAAAATCATGTTAAATTGAACATTTATCATTAATATTGTTTCTGCATCGTTATTATGCGGACTATACGATAGATAATCGGCAAATTAAAGATAAAATATTTAAAAAGAAGTATATTGGTTTGTTACAAGTAAATGAAGTAAATGATGATTTTAAAAGTACATGTATAGTGTGTAGTATTTGTTGTAATTATCTTGCAACGTTGTGAATAATATCAAACAGCACATGCAATTAAACAGGTCGCGTATATTGTAAAGTTGACTAGGAAAACATCACTAGTTAAAAATCATTTCATAAACATGTTCTCATCCTACGAAAACTTAACTTATTTTGTTTTAATCAAAGTTTTCAACAGCGAAAAGTTTCATATATATGCGATCTTGAAACCACGTTTAATTACACATTCGAAAATGCGAAAGACATGCCGCCGAATAATCCCAATAAAACACTGATCAAAAGACGCCTTCATTTCAGTGAGTTATGACAGATTTTCAGTATTTTGACCTTTTTCGTCATAAACAAATTCTCGGTGATGCTAAGAAGTATACCATGAGCAATTTGACATGAGACAAACATGGTTTTAATTGTTTGTAGATTAAACAAATATGGCACATGACTATGAAAATCTGTAGTGCGCTTTGAGAAAAAGTCAATTTATTAATGTCCTCATTATGTATACATGTCTTTTTATTGAAAATGTCTTAGATTAATTTATATTATAAGATATACCGTGAGCATTATTTGATTCTGATACAAGCACTTATATAAAATTAGCTTACTTATTCGTGCTATCTTAATAATCTGCCAGCAGGGTTAGCAAGTGTTAAACTCCTTCTAAACGACGATCATATAATATTGCATAAGTATAAAACGTATTTTATTTACATATTTATTTTGCAGCATATACTTCACATACAGGTAAATTAATGTCGGTATATGAACAGAATAAACCTGACATAAACCAGTTTTTTTATATCAAAGATATTAATTCTAACCTTTTGATAATTATGTTTCCAGTTCAGATGCTGCATTTGAAATTGATCTACGGTCGTGTAGCCGCCGTTTTGTCCAGTGGTAGAACGAATGCTACTTCGCTTGTGCATTAACTTGCGTTGTCTATACTTCCGGGTCATAACGGAAATTACCTACAAATGGAAACACATCGGAAAATGTTTAATACGGGTGGGTCTCCACAACCCAAATATGAAGGCATAGGCAATGTTGACCCGTGTTATCCATCCGTGATATTGTTTTTTTATTTTTGAAAATAATGAAAGTTGATACGGTTTTGTATTTTCGGACTGATATCATTTATGTCAGCTATGTTTACATCCCCAGATAGGTGTGTGTTTTCCAAAACTGGGTCATTGCGGAGTAGGTAAATTAGAAAATGTTAATATATCAAACAGATGTGTGCTATATGTTATACTACTTTTTATCATCTTCATTAATACTTTGAAATGAATGGGTTACTAAGCTTGCCAGTGATATGACCAAATATTTACCTCTCCATTCAAGAAGCAATACATGATCGACACGAATGCACCCTGAAAAGAACCAAATCATGCATATTGTAACACAGCGCATGATTTATATATTGATTTTATCTTCAATTTTCGGGAAAACGAACACCTCGGAAAGTTGGTGATGAGGAATATCCACCAGCAAAAAACACTATCGTCTTCAACCAGGTAAACTTCAAATAAATGTAACCCCTAAAGAGCAGCAAAATAATAATTGAAATGCAATAAGTTTCTTTTGCGAAAAATCCCCGAATAGATTGAACTCCAACGTTAAGCAGTAGAACAAGCTATTTCAAAACTTTTTTTGAAGTTAAATAAGAAATAACCGAATTAAAAAAAGCCGTTGCAACGCAATATCTATGGGACTTCGGTATCGATAATTGGTTAATGCATTTCAGTAGGATGAAAGTATAAATACGTTTGGTGACAATGTACCTGTAGCGATGTTAGAAGGGCCACGGCCACGTGGTATATCTCCTCAATCACGGTCCCTGACGGTGGACGGAAGGGGATCAGCACGTACTGGAGCCCCAATAAAGGCACAAGAATTAGTGTGGCACGAGTCGCCTTTCTGTACAAAGAACACACACTCAGGGTAACCGTCTAGGCAAATATCCATGTAAGGCGAGCGCGTTAGAATACAAACATCTTCTAAAATAAGTAAGCATACATTGAACTTTATTATTGATGTAGATCTTGATGAACGTTTTGTCAATTGCTCAAATGTATACCTTTCAGCAAAAAAAACATTCTATCTTGTGTAAAATTAACGATTTTAAACGATTGAACATCATCAATTTATATTTAGACACTTGTTTAGACATTATGAAGGAGGAATGCAATATTAAACAACAAACAGTCCGATTTCAATTTTTCCGTTGTATCTTTCTGTGCAGTCCAAAGTAACATAAGGTCTGCGGAAAGCAAATTATTGTCATTAATTTGGTCCTCTCGGGAATTTGTTTATACAATTGAGCATTCAAATTATTGGCATGAACATTTACATAATTCTCGAGGCTCTAGCCTTGAGTTGACATCAGCAGTTCATGTCGTTGATAGACTTGATATTTGAAAATTCATCTGCAGTGCTTAATAGACTTAATTTCACATCGCATAAGACATGTGACCGTTTGGAATTAAATGACCTCTGTGTGACCGTTCTCAGTTGCTATATAAATTCACACGCCAAGTGCTTTTATACTATGTTTTGATCAGTGTTAATGACGACAAATGTGTTAAAAATGAAACTTGCACTCAAGTATATTAGCCATTTTAAAGACGAAACTAATCGATCGATTTTGCTTCTGGAGTCTCAAGCCTTTCAAACGATAAGTACAAAAGTACAAGCTCTGCAAAGTATAAATAACTTAAGCGTCGTGGTTAGAACATTCGAAACTCGCGCTGCAGACCCAAATTCATGTAAATTCATGAACACATTTTATTACAAGTAATACACCTACGTTTGATAAGTTATACTATTAATATTTTGTCTGAAACGACAAACAATAAGAAATCTTAATGGTACAAATACCATTTTGAAGGGCTGACAAATGTTATTTGTAATATTATTATACTATTTCGCTAGTGATAATTAACTGCATTTTGTAGATATCGTATGACTTATAGCGAAAAAAACAAACTTATTTACTTACAAATCATTTAATGTGACGTAGAGGCTTTTATAATGAAGTTAATTGTTTATATTAAAAGTCTACACGTTCATATTAAATATATGCTCACTCTTTAGGTTTAAATGCCGGATCAAACATGTATTTCAACAAATAATATAAACAAAATTGCGTTTCTTGGATTTAAAACAAAACATAGGATTTTATGTCATTTTTTGTGCGTCATTTGTTTCGAATTGCTATTCATTGTTCTTTCATTCTTTATAACAATAACAATTACAACAACAACAAAACAAACCGGTTGACCTACTTTGTCTGTGTGGCATCGGGCAGGCGCCTGAGCTTTGAGAGTAGAAGACGGACAATATTGACGAGAAACAGGGCGTTGATCTGTAATAGAAACACTCAAATACACACAGAGGCTTCGTAAAATGCAATGGTGTCCGTCTGGCATAACTTCGAGGCTTTTTACATGCAATTGAGTTGCCTGAAAGAAATATTATGATAAAGCTCATCTGACGAAAATACATTTGCTGATAAAGTAATTTGCAATAGCATAACTTGATATCATATTTTTAGGCACACTTCATTTATTTGCGTTTGTTTCCGTACCAAATTCAAAGAACGTATATTATAAGTATTGGCTTCAACCATTTACTTGCAAAAGAACTCTTGAAATACAATCACCATGTGGTTATTTTTTGTTAAATCAAAGCTTATGCAAATAATTAATTTGACACGGGCATACTTTAATGTCATATATTAACAAGTACACGTACTTTGTTAGTAAGTGAGCTTTTGGTGACGCGTTTAGATTGTTAGATTTTTGTTATATTTTGTACTCATGTTGACGCCATCGTTTCACCCAAATAGCATCATTTCTTTACCTCAGTCATTAGAACACTCAAGTTTTCATGTATCAAACATATTCAAATAACACTATTCGTGATGGTGTATTTAACAGTTATCAGATATATACAGAATACGATAAGTACACAATAGTTTCGAAATGTCAGTTGTTACATGTATATGGCAGATTATGTTCATATTTCGTATATTAATTAGGATTTGTTCCTAGAGATTACTTACTATCAGCGAAGCAATGACGGGCCCATACATGATGTACTGGTAACTGCTTTCTTCTAGCCAGCACCTATACAACCATCAGATCCAAACATCATACGGTGATCAGAGTTTCACAATTTATGATACTATTGAGCCAATAACAAGTCGTCGCTTTAATTCAAATTTGTTTTCATAATTATTCACTAATAAAGGTTACTTGCATTAAATAACTTTAAAGACAAGCTAACAAATATTAAACGTGTAGTTACTTAAGCATTCGTTTCCGTTTTGACTTTGTTTTGTAAACTATTACCATTTAATAAATAACCGACATGTATACTATGGCGTGTCTTAGAAGTGTATTTTATATGTTGTAATTTTCTTTTGTTTTTCACCTTTAAAATGAATATTTGGTAACACAATATCTTAAAGACGATTAATACTTGATATTTAAGGAGAATTTAAAATTTAACGTCCGGATTTTGAAATCTTAACAAATCTTAACAAAACTTATCTAAAAAAAAAAGAAAGTGCTTGTGGTCAAACCTAATATTCTCTTGATGCACTGAAAATTCACGAATTTCTAATACAATTAAAAAATACATCCTACAAAATCGCATTTTGTTTACTTTTATTTCTTAAATACTATCGACGTTTTGGCCATAGCCTTCGATCAGTAGCATCAATATAAACATAAACGCAGGAAGTGCGTAAACGTCAGACAATAACGTAACGATATGCGGCTGAAAAAAATATATAGCACATAATATTACACAATACCAAGATGGATTCAAGTTGATACAACAGCCTATCATTAATTATATACGCGGTTTGCATAATACAATTTCACGAGTGAATGAAACTTTCATGTGTTTCGTAAATGACTTAAACGTGGTTCTTATTGACCACACATAGACCAGCCGCTGAGATCTGATACACTTCGACTTCCGACCGGAATGGACGCTAATGAACATGGACATAATCGGCTCTTATATTCTAGCAGATACTTCCGAGCAACGTCTTCGAAATGAAATGTATATATCATCATCAACTTACCCTACTAAAAGGTTCGTCTCAATCGATTGATATGATCGCACTGCTGTGTAAATGGAGACCAGAAAAAATGATACACCTGCAGGAAAAAGATATGCATTTATGAATTAACTTTTCATGTACCAAAAATTTCAATCATCATCATCATCATCATCATCATCATCATCATCATCATCATCATCATCATCATCATCATCATCATAAACAGCTGCAACAACAGCACCACCAGCAGCACCAACAGCAGCAGCAACAACAACATCATTAACATTATCATCACAATTATCATAATCATCGCAATCGTCGTTACCGGTCATTATACAGTCACCATCCTTCACAAAATTTGAATATTATGAATATCTACATATAACTCTCACCCCATCCTATGACGTAGCAGAAGATTAACAACTTCCGCCCGACCGTGAGGGCGCACATGATAATTGTGTTAAGATATAGCCCCTCGCAGAACATCCACAGGAAGTTGCACACGAGGAAATACTGACACAGCACGTGCAACATGCGGCACCAGAGCTGTGAACAAAGAGACCATGATGATAGTCTCAATCTTTATGTACATATTCCGATTTGTTTCAAATACGAGTTTTTACTTGCTGATATGTGGTCTTTTCTAGATATGTATGACGCCTACTGGGAAGGGTCGTCATCTAATGTTGTTAAAACTTGTGACCCAACCCTTTTGCTTTTTTTCTATACATTCGATAACATCAATTTGTAGTATATCTACTCTATGCACTATGCACCATATGTACATTTGTATGAATGCATATACGAAAGAAAATGCAATAAAATATTATTAAAGTTGTGGAGCCTATAAACGCTGTACGCTTATAACGCTTATACCTTACTTTACAATTATATGTACTTGTTTTCATTATACCGGTAATGTGAATGCATATGTATTCCTTAGTGCCCTTGCATGCCTATGTACACTTATTGTAAAGTAAACATTGATAAGCTATAATACATTTTTACATTTGAATTATTTATTTATGCCGTAACCACGACTAAGAAGCTCGCGGAAAATACTTCAAAGGTCGTCCGAACGAGATAATTAAGTAATGGGCGCTACAAAGTTTGTAACGAGAACGACTTATAACGTAATAGTAACACGTGGGAACGGTTAAGTAACTCGTTGGATCTAGATATACATATTTAGTGGTAACTACATAACAAGTGATGCGAACAAGGTAAGAAATTCATGATAACGACCTAAAAATCCAATCAGAAGGCGCATCGTTAATTGTAAGTCTCCAATGGCTGATAAAATGCTTTTAATGTTGTTCAAATAGCACGTATTTCTTTGCCACGATTTATTTATCTCATTTCAATGTCGTACACACGAGTATGCTTTCGCGCCCTACTAATTAGTTCCCGCGATATTTGTATCACGTTCCTAAGTGTTACTTGCCGTAAATTTCGATTAGACGTTTTTTTAATGAATCGACGACATATCAAGGTATGATAAATTGACAATTACTTTGTAAATTAATGTGAACGTACCGGGTTTTCTATGAGCACCTTGCCGTCAAGCGTGACGAGGACAAAGTAGAGGATCCAGGAAACACCAGTGAACAGGTAGGACAGGAACAGATTCACGTGGATTTTGATCCGGTCACATCGCAGCTGTCTGCGTGTATATAGAGAATAAATGGTTGATGCCGATTTGGAGAAAGTTTATCCGGTGAGGCTTAGAAAAATAGGGCGAGCTTTAACAACATTCGAGACTGTTTTTAAGTGTTGAACGATAATTCAAGTGCTTGTATTCTCGTCCCATTCACTGAATACACACACACAGCACTTATATCATGTATTGTTGATTGTGAAGTGAACTTTACTAGCAATAGTATTTCAATGACGATTCGAAAACATACTCCACGTCAGAGCGTAAGTTATTAAAATATTATATTATTGTTCTTCATTCTTTTTGCATGCTGACTTCAACACCAACTGTACAGTTTCCTGCCATTGTTCTTATTTAAATTACAGATCAACTTTACATTTTTAATATGTCGCAAAGCGATACTTGAAATTCGTCACAGCTTATTTAAATACTTGACAAAACGTGTACAGAGAAGTATTTTCACTTGCTGAGATTAGTTAATGACGCAATAATTAATGGCATACGCATATTTCTACAGCTGACCATTCCACATACTTGTAAACAAACAAAAAATAAAGATTCAATCATAACACCCATTGGTAACATTTCTCTAAGTGCACTTATGAAGTTTCGGTCATATATGTATTGTTGTTGTTGTTGTTTATGTTTGTGTCGTGTATTCTGTTAAAAAACAGTATCTGCGTCATTCTCTTATTGCATTACTATTCATGATGGTGCAGTTCTACACTCTCCGACTAGAGGAGCGTTCATTTCAAATGCCAATACTTACGGCTACATTAACGAAATTGCATGTAAGAGTAATTTCTTATCTCACAAATCGGGAAGTTTGGCCGAACGATTTACGACTTGCAGACTGTACTAAATGTAAACGTCGTATTAGAAAAGCAATCTTACAAATGCATCATCTTATTGAATACCTTGATTTATTTGTATAACATATAGTTTGTAATGTTTGTGTTCCTGTGACAGTTGAGCAGAGGGGATGTGCTGTTTTATTATACATTTTTAACTCCAGATGTATAAGATCTTCTATCAAATTTACCCTTCGTGTCGCATTTAACATATTTTAACTTTATTAAATATATAAATTTAATTTAAATCATATAAGCAATATCCAGGGTTTCACACAATATAAGGTCAATATATAGTGTGTTTTTTCCATTGTGAATGGTTTGTCACCTTTTGTGTGATCATTTGTCTGCTGTTTTGTTTGGGAGGCGGAAAACTACAACGGGCGAGGCATGGTCAGGGGTGATAACCCCAAAAAAGGGTTAGGGTAAGGGTTAGGGTTAGGGGTCGGGTTAGGGTTAGGGTTGGGTTTAGGCTAACCCAAACCCTAACCCGACCCCTAACACTAACCCTAACCCTAACCTTAACCCTCTAACCCCCCCTTGCGCAATACCATACCATGCCTCGCCCGTTGTAGTTTTCCGCCTCCCGTTTTGTTTAGGCTATCGGCCACGTTACTTCAAAGAACGATCTTGTGATATCAATAAAAACTCTACGTTTTCAATGAACCGGGATTACCCGGATTTTTTTATTTAACGTTCAACATAATAATTAAAAAGATGTACATAGATGTACATAAGCATTATTGTTTTATTCAACTAATTAGTATGTGATACGCTACAAAGTTTTAAGACCAGTTAAGTTTAGTTATAATCTTATATATTTATTTTTTTAAACCAAAAAACTTTTTCTCTTAACAACTAAGAGGACTGTATTGCCACGAAAATTAATGTGTTCCTTTCAAGCGCACTATATATTACCAAAACAGTCTATTGTGCGCAAGACAAGTTTCTGTCCCATGATGACATACACATTTAATGTTAAAATATGCTGTAAAATGCGCTTTATATAGAAAACTCTAATGAAAATATGAACGAAATAGCAATTGCAGGTGCGAGTAATATTCCTCGGGTTGTAATAACTTAAAAATTCGATACCGGCAGCAATTTAGTTGCGTCGCAGGTTGACATTGATGAAAATTAAATACTCTTTTATATAATATTACTTACTTAAAGCGAAGAAATATGGCAAGCGATAAAAGGAGCATCACCAATGAGAATGAGAAGCCTCCTATATATATGTAGACGTATCTAGTGCCCTCTTCGAACTGAAAGATAACACATGATTGGTAGTTGAACAATACATAACCAAGTGATGACCTATGTGTTGTTGATGGTAATCGCTAGAAGATTGGACCATGTAAATTAAATCGAGTCATTATAGAAGAGCGATAACAAAGATTTTACGTTTTAAACGTGTATATAGTGTAAGAGACGAACAACTGTGCATTTTGAACAATAAGGCTCTTATATATGCATGGTATACGTCTAAGATTTGTTGTATGGTTATGCAATCATATTATTTACGGGAAACGGTGTATACGTTCTTATTTCTTGAAATGATGGCTAAAACGTTAAGATTCACGTATAACCAAAGTATTTTTCGACAATGTGGAACAATACCAATTGTTTCATGTACAATCCGAGAAATCATGATTCTGCAATACCACCATCTTAGCCCCTGAGCGATTGCAATTCGTAATGTAAATTGTAAGACGTTTGTAAGCTTATGAAATGTATTATATAATTATTTATGATATTGAGCGAAAATCGCACGACCTCTATCGCGAGGAGACACACACTGTACACGGGCGCAGTAGAGGCATCTTATTAAATGATACTCAGGCAATATTTGACATTACGTACGTCCTACAAAAGGATGTAATGTTTTGCCGCCGTCTATAGAAACATTGTACAGATAGTAATCAACCAAATTACACCATATTTTCCTCATGAAAAATACTGATACCTTAAATTAATTTAGATTCATCGTCATGGTTATTTCTTGATACAGCGATTTCCTTTAATATTATTTTTTAAATTTTTCTTTCAATAAACATCGATACAACCATAGACGTGAATTATAAATTATAATGAACTAGGCGCAACACTACTTGACAAACACACAATTACAACGTAACAGACACTTAATTAAAATTTTGCAAGAAAATAGGGAAATTGTCAGTTTCTGACTATCGAAGTACATGTAAGCAAAATTGTCGTACAAGATTCTTGTTACGCTCTGGCCAATATTTATTGACATATTTGTCCATTCATACAACCGCCCAAATAAACAAGTCTCTTGCTTTGGCAAATCTTTATGTATGATCCTGGTGAGCTAGTAAAATATGGCTAGCTTTGATAAAGTTCAATGCTATTGGAAATAATATTTAAGTATTCTATATATTAGAACTTGTTTTCTTAAGTTAACAGTTTCCTTATCAAGATGACTAATTTTTGTGTAAAGACTGGGGTGAAGTGCATGCTATTGAAATTCTACTTTCGTCGAATATTATTATTCAGCAAACAATAGATCACGAGTAGTATGATGGGAAATCATGTAATAATGTATTATTGTTTCTTGTACAATTTACAGAATTATATAACAAAACATCAATAAAACTTTAATCTCACACATAAGAAAAGAAACGAAATTAGTTAATGTAAAAAGTAATATATTACATCACACTTTGTAAGAAGACAACATATAACTTGTATATTCATAATGCAGGAACAAAAAAAACATATATATATTTACTCGACTTTATTACGAACACACTACATGCTCTCTTACAGAATCTGTTTCCGACAAGCAGTCTGTGTAGTTGACCAATTTGTTGCCCGTGTCTGTGTCAATCGACCACGAACCGTTCATGGTGCACTCCAAATGCGCATGCCCTGAAAAATGACACGTGGCAGTACACATACACGGCCGAAATGGGAGTAAATGATATGATATTAAACATTGCTATAAAGTAGTAAAGGAATCTAACAAAGAGCCTATGCAGGCGAGTGCTAACTCATAATGACCACTCTGATTTATGTTATAAAGGATCAATATGCACGAGTAAGAAAGTCCTTCTGGTCATGACATGGTAATGTCGTTCTGTTCAATGCGTTATCGAATTCGCGTATCTGAAAGCTTTTTATAACTGTACGTTGTGAAGTTTTGTTTGAAAGCATACATTTGATACTTTTTCGGCGTAGAATTTAAGAAGTATGGTATATTTGTTAAGTGAACATTGAATTATTTAAAACATTTGACTGCGTTGACAACAAAATAGCATATTGAACGTTGTGTTTAAATGTGTGATAAGCTTTCGACCACCCAATTTTTGGACCGAACATTTGTATTTGGCGATGGAGTGATTGACGTCCGACTTATAGTATGATCAAGTATATTGTGTTCGATGTATTTGTATTTTAATTAAATTGTAAATGGACGATGGTTAAGTTATAACTAATTTTATTTGAATGGTATATTAATATCCTGAATAGCATTTATAAACTACCATAAATATATCGAAACAATAATGGCTAGTTCCGTTTGTAGAGCTCTGGACTACGGATCCAATGATAGCGGGTTCGATCCATGGCTAGGATCACATCACGTTAATTGACCTTCCCTCATCAACCTGTGAGTTAATTAGCGCATGCGCCAGTCATTTCAATTCTTATCTTAGCTACGTACTTATAAATCAGAGTATATTGGAAGCGTTAACGTAGGTTAACTGACCACTTTAAAATGAGTTTAAATGGCGAAAATGGAACAGTTAACAATCATATACATTATGCTTTTTCTAAAAATTCCAATCAATCAACCTTACTCAAGTTATGTTTGCAACTGAAGTTCTGATTTAACACTTAGTGGCAATAGCACTTGAATACTAGCTGAATGTACATATTAAAACAGGGAAAGAAACTCGTCTAAGTATTAAAAGGTATTCACAACTAACGTTTTAATGCTCGCACGAGGTCCTTTTCCGAACTAAACTACGCATCACGTACACAGAGTCACTAAAAGAAAAGGCATGTTTGAACACTTTTAACACTCACATTGACTAAACATCTATGGACACTATAATAATAATGATTTTTCCATGGATATGCAATTTCTACTTACCTTATGGCGCATATTTGTTCATTTAAAGTTGGTTACATACTTACAAGCAAGCTTCTGTGATATTTCCCATGTTTATCTTTGCTTTTCCCTCTCTGTCGACACTGGCTATGGGTGTCAAATGCAAATTTCCTATTACACTAAACGAGCCCCTTCCTTTTTTATTATTTTCGTGTTAACGACGTTCTCTATAATTGATTATAGGGGCCTTTTCACAGATTTTGGCAGATATTGATGTTTGTCATTAAATGCTTTATATTGATAAATGTAAACATTGAATATAAAACGCTCCAGTAAAAAAAGAATAAAATTGAATACAAGAAAAAAGTAATCCTAAACTTGACTCGAACCACTATCCCCTGGAGTAAAAGTCTAACACTTAGACCACAGAGCCAGCCATTCGTGCTCATACAGTGAATGGTGTATATTATACTTTATATAAGCAATCCTCGTAGTGTCATAACACATAACGACAACAACAGAACTCTCCAAATTATTCAATCGTTTCGCGTTGCAACGCTTTACACTTTTCAGGGTTTTAAATAATCAAAAGATGCATATAATGGATATTTTAGAGTGTGGTAAATGATCAGTATTCCTGTTTCCTCACAAATATCATAACTACCACGAACATTTGCGAATCTGAAACAATTTTTGTTTTAGTTTTGTCAATTTACCAAAACGTGAAAAGGCTCCTTTAAGCCTAGATGGTTTCCAATGATTATTGGAAACCACTGACCTCATATTTAAACAGTTTTATGTTTAAAGTGCGTGTATATCAATGCATTCTATAGGAAAGAAGTCACTTACCTTAAGTAAAATACCAGCGGATGGTATACAGAACATCTCGAATATTTTAAGAGTTTCATTATTGTTGTACTTCGTTTATAGGAAAGTTATGCCTGTGCTTCTAAACCGACCTTCAGTGTTGAAGGAAGGAATCGGCGGACACGTTATGTTTGCAACGGTTCCGGCGGGCGTGTCCGGCCAGCAGCCTCCCCACAGGTCAACATCCCTCGGGCACGAAACACCATCTGTAGGCGGAAAGGCTATATTTGTATATTATATCTGATAGTTATTGTGGTTTTGTTACTAATTTACCTGTATAAATTATTTGTCAGTGAACATGATACTGGTTATACAAATCTGACCTTTGCAATTCACATGCTTTAACGATAAGTGTGTGTTTGTCGATCAGATGTCCATTCGTTCTTCGTTTATTCGTTCGTTCGTTTGGGTACACATTGTTATTTAAAAACATATATAATTGTCTTCCTTAAAGGGACATTTTCACAGAGTTTTGCATGTATTGAAGTTTGCCATTAAATGCTTTTATTGATAAATGTTAGCATTGGAACTAAATAGCTTCGGTAAAAAAATACAGAAAAAAAAACAAGTATGCTTCAACTGGCCACGAACCACTGACCCTTGCAGTTAAAGTCTAGCATTTACACCACTCAGCACCACTCAGCTCAGCTACCAAAACGTAAAAAGGTCCCTTAACAAATTTTTCCAATAAATGTGTTTGTGTTTATTCAACAATCTTATAATGTTTAATTTATCGTGTAATATACTTGGCTCAACTTAAACTAAATTCTTTTGAAGGTATAAAAGTTTCGAAACCAGCAGACATTTCGCATGTTTTATATTCGAGAGTGTCATCTGACCACACAATGATTTCAAACCCAAGGCCAGCTTACGGATTTGCGCGGTTATTTTGCCAAAGAGCGTAAGATGTTTTCAATATTACGATTCGTTCCGCATATGACTTCTATTGCATGGGGTGGCAGATAGGCAAGACGTCAAAATAAAGAACAACTATCCACAGGAAATTAAACAGCGGCGTTTAATAATAAAACTTAGCGGGGCTAAATAACTGCATGAAGTACAATAGTATCACTGCTGATGATAACATATGAATTTTACGAGAAAGCCTTTATAAAGCAGGCCACTTTAGTATGTCAGTAATTAGAATCAAGAGCTTCATTGCTGTGATATTTTTCTGAGGCTTCTATGCACTAGGCATCGTTTTCATTAACAATCAAATGATACCATTTATTTCAAGTAACTCAGTGTAAAATATTACTTTTTCAACAAATTTCTAAGTGCTAGTAATTAATGTTCAACCTATTTCCAGTTTATTCTTACACTCAGCAAATTAATAAATGCGATATGAGGTATAAACATACACATACAGATTCAGGACACAGGACAGGCTTCGGACATACACACTTATTTTGATGCGTGTGCTTAACCATCATGTACACAGACTAACATGCACAAGCATGTTAACATATTAGCATGTGCGATCGCACCGCTAAAACAAATATTAACAAAACGAAGGCAAGAACTTGTTGTGTGCCGTATGTTCAAAACTGCATTCAAGAACGTATACTGAAAAGTTCTTACGATCCAGATGGGAATTGTTAATGTAATAATTGTGATCATAATGATCATACAAAAACATTGTACGAAATCAATTCGTGTTTACCAATATTCGGTCAATTAATCAGCCATTTGACAAATACAGCACATTTCAGTAAACAAAACGTTTAAACTGTGTTTTCGTATCTTTAAATTTTCTTTATTATGCATGAAGTTAAGTTATTGCATTATCGTATTTATTAGCAGTTTATAAGCAGTTACATTTGGTGCTTCTGATTATTTAGTTGATTGTGACGAAGATTGTTTTATTGAGAATGTATTTATTGCTCTTGCACAGATATAAATAGACACACTCTCGTTATTATATAGTGAGTATAATAGTTTAAAATATAATAACAATAGTTGTTGTTTTCTTAAATAAATAACGTTTATTACTTCAATAGGTTTTTTTGAACTTCAATATTTTGTTTTCATAAAGCCAAATATGGGCAAAGAGAATATACGCGTTGTTCTGTTTGGTTTTATTTGTACATTTTTTATCTGATATATCATCAATATAAATATAAGGAAAAAACGTATGTAGTATTGAATCAGGTAAATTAAATGCTGATATGCTGATGCAGACTTTATACAAGATCTATTCGAAACATTATTATATTGATCGTACAAACGTTGTTACTGGTACACAAAAAGACATTAATTGTTTTAAAAAATAAAATGCATGAAACATTAATTGGTTATTTTCTTTATAAAAATCTTTGTTTTGACAGAACAACAAATTTGAGATGAAATGGACGAATTTCACAAACATTTTGAGAATTTAATAATGTAGCATACATCTTTCAGAATAGTTTGAGACCTTAAAACATTTTATTATACAGCATCTAATGATGAAAGTGTTAAAAATATTTGAACAGTCTCTAACCGTTGATATTGTTAATAAATAATAAACTGACTCACAAGTTAAGAAAAAACGTACCATTCTGTCTGCGGAGGTGATACAATTTCCTCAACTGTCTTAAAAAGCGCCTAACTATATGGATTATGCATGTTTGTATGTGTACGGCAATAACACAAATATACTAAGATCTAATAAATGAATAGCAAATTATATTTAAGACACAATACAATATAAGTATTGATGCAAAGCATCGAAGGTTGTCGGGAATTTCAGTGTAAAAGGCACTCAATGAAGTTACATGGAACGATTTTTTTCTACTGTAAATATTAATATATTGGCCGATTATTTTAAACAAAATAGACAAAGATACTGGTATAACCATTATTTATAATTTTGTGTTATAACCCCCAAATAACCACTATTAATGATGTTGTGTTATAACCCCCAAATCATTAATGGAACAGAACTGTGTAGGTTTTAAAAAATCTGCTTCATCTTGTAAGCGTAATTTCATATTTTTCTCAACTTCAAGTGGAGATGATTCTGAACTTATTCTTACGTTGCTCATTTACGATAGGGGTTGATATGAAAACACTGTAAAAGTTTGAAAAAAAATTGAATGAAAACTGTAAATTGCATAAAGAAGCTGTATTTCACAATACTTTGAAATTCAGTAAAAGATCATAATAGATTTATTGCTCCGATATTCATCATTTTCAATAGGGTTCGAGTAATACTGATATAAAAACACTTAAAAAGTTTGGAAAGATTCAGACGAAAGTTGTGAAATCTTTTAAACAAGTGGAAATTGTTTATTTTGTCAAATTTAATAGAACAAAATTCTGGACTTATTGTCCCGATGTTTCTCATTTTAAATGAGGTAAAAATGCTCATTGATATGAAGACACTGTAAGTTTGGAAAGAATCTGATGAAAAATGTTGACATAATCACCTAACCAAGCAGTTTTTCTCTTTTATTTTTAAATTCAAAGAGACATAATTCTGGACTTATGGTCAGATATTGCTCATATAGAGTTTGGGTTGGGTCCTCATTGATAAAAAAAAACCTGTGCAAGTTTGGCAACAATCGGATGAAAATTTAGGACTAAGGAAGATAACTATGGACGTAATAGTCGGATAATGCTAAAGGGCCAATACCACCTGGATAGTAATACGTGTCGCGCTTCGCGCTCTATATGTGGTTCTTAAAAAAAACTCCGAGGAGTGTTTGACTCTAGGGAAACGGGTTGCTGGGACACAGCTCCTCCTTGATAAGCGGCTGCTTCCGTTATCGCAACTCAATGTTTCAATCAATAATACGTGTCGCGCTTCGCGCTCTATATGTGGTAGAGATAGTACTTAGGGCCTATGATAGACAACCATAAAAATACATGGATAATAGATGTGTTGTTTGCATTTATTTGTTAATATAAAACCACGTGTATTTTTTATAAGATATTTAAGTGATGTAAGAAATTTTAATTAACGTTGTCACCACGCGGCATCCATTAATTTTTATAAAAATGTCCAATTGTAGTAAAATGGATTTTAAAATGACTACATAAAATAAAGCTTTATTATATTTATTAACCTGACTGAAAAAAATTGTCAGCCGCCGAACTGTTACGTTCGTGCCGGAACCCGGAATTGAACCGGGGGCCTCTAGATGATTGTTGCGTAAACAACTTCGGTCTAACGCTCTCCCAACTGAGCTATTCCGGCTTACATCATTTATGTACTGCTATTTGGAAAGTGTATAGCGATCGTTATTATATGTCTATTAATAAACTAATACATTGTACGTTTTCGTACCACTTCGCCTTCCAATAAACTTGCTTGCGCGATAGGTCGTCAAATATCGTACTACATTGATTCTCCACTAAATAAGCAAATTAGAAAAACCACAAAATAAATATATTTTGATTATGTTTTGGTTTTATACAAAACCAGAAAGTTTCGCGTACTTGCCCAGTCCCTGTGATCTTTCCCCTGTGATCAGTTGTGGATCAGTTATTAATTAAAACAATTAACCCTGCATTATTTGCAATAAATGTTGTAATAAATGTAATAGGCACAAATGCAGTACTTTTTTACACTAATTTACACAAAAAATCACCCCTATGCAAGATATTCTTAAAATAAAAATATATACATTGATCCGTAAAATAACTTCTCCTCCCATAAGCGAAAAAAAAATGCATTACATACTAGTCGCCGCTCTCCAGAGCGACGCTAACAAAGCAGTGCTAGAATAAATGACTTTAGTTCGGAAGATTAATGACAATCATACGATGAGAAACCCCACATTCAGCCTGAGAGAACCCTGAAGCCAACCATGAATGAGAGTAAACAGCATCAATCCTTGGGCAAGAATCATACATCATTTTATCATTTTCCTAAAGAAGTGCTGGAAGTACTGGAAACATGAAGATCTATCTATTATTCCTAATAGATTTGAATGTATATGTACATTTTGTACAGACAGTACCTTTCAAGAAATATGTCGTGTCACATGGAGGCAGTGTTAATTATATGAATATGCAAGCATCTCCAAATAACATTAAACTCTTAATCTTGAACATATTAAAAAAGAATTATTGGCTTTAAGATTAAATTTAAAAAACAACTGTAAAGCTTTAATCAATACTTAATAAGGCTGTTTACCTGGTTAATTAATTCGAGACATTAAATAGTTTCTTCGTGCATCAAATTCTGATTCTGATAATTCATTGATTATAACATTAAAATCAATTTCGGAATATAAACTTTCTTATTAATAGCATATAGTGTTAATGATTATTATATATTAATATTGTTCATTTTGCTTTTATAATTTTTTTTTTACATTTTCTATTACTGAATCATAGCATGTAACTGCATTAACCATTTCATATTTCTCTTTTGCTTTTAAGTAAGAATGACACGATTATATTACTGCCGTTTGTGCCATGTTTCAACGAGATTTTACGAGCATGCCGTTTAATCAAGTTTATTTGACACATTACAAAATCAGACTCTAGGGTTATATAAAAGGTAAACAATTTTCACCTACGTGCCGGAAGAATAAGTTTCTATTAATTTGTATTTTAAATGAAAAACATATGGATTCTACAAATTTGCTTGGTCATTTTCCTCAAATATTAAATGACTACGTAGTATAATAAAAACAGGTTCTCACAATAATGTGAGCATTGATTTTATTTGAGATTGCATATTCACCTTGCTGTACCATTTTCATATTTAAAATAAACAAATAAAGTTCCATGAAAATTGTTCAATTAAAAATAACTACAGGGACGGGGTTATGATATTTAATATAACTTCAACACTTAATCAAAGAATGTTAAGGCATGGGAATGAAATATTTAAACACTTCAAGCAAACAAGGCTTTTCAAAGTTAGGAGGAGTACCTCATGTATAATAACAATAAGAACTAATTGGTGAAAACATTGTGGCAACAATAACACTTGAAGTTTTGTTCATTTTAATTATTCAAAAGTTATAATTTTCGAGTGCCTCTTTGGTGAGGTAATGTCTTACAAAATAGGATAAGGCTGTTGAATACCTAAATCAATATCTTTTGTAAAATGAAACATACTTTCAAAGCATAACATTTAAACAATAAGTGTTTCGTGTGTTTAATTACTTAAGCTTTAAAATAGATAGGTAACAGCAGGGCGACTAAAAACGTTTCGGATATGCATATTTTTGTATAGATATGAAAGAAGCAAGCGGAAAATGTTATTCAAGCAATTCAATGAAAGTGAATAAAGATCCACAACTTCGAATATTTTCGTTCATTTTGTAATAATTGTTTCAGATGAAATGATTTGCTTGTAGAAATTTGCTAACGTCAAATTTTGGAATATTCATTGTTGATTTTCGTAAAAAAAACTTATTCATGGGTCGGCATTTGACCAACCTAAATTATCCAACATAATTGTAAAGCCGGTTATGGAATGATGCATTAAATCTCGTTTAAACCAGCTTAAAGCAACACAACTGATTTGGCATCGTAAATTTAAGTATAAATAAGTAATATATTTTAACTATGCCAATTAGAATATATCTGGTGGTTACAAGGTAGAAATCTGTTTTTTTTGCGCTCTAAAACTTAAACATAATCGCGTTTGTCGAAATGGACGTTTACGTCTAGAAATCCTACTTTCGGTGTTCAAAGCGGTACCGTTTGAAAAATAATAAATTACTTGCTAACTAGGCTATAGATTTAATTTCATCTATGCCAATTATAATACAACGTAGAAATCCGTCTTTTTGCGCTTTAAAACTTAAAAATAATCGCGATTGTCGAAATGGACGTATACGTATAGAAATCCTTCTTTCGGTTTTTAAAGTGGTACCGTTTGAAAATTAAAAAATTACTTGATAACTATTCTATAGATTTAATTTTATCTATGCCAATTAGAATATATCTGGTGGTTACAAGGTAGAAATCCGTCATTTTTGCGTTTTAAAACTTAAAAATATTCGCGTTTGTCGAAATGGACGTATACGTATAGAAATCCTACTTTCGGTTTGAAAAGCGGTACAGTTTGAAAAATAATAAATTACTTGCTAACTAGGCTATAGATTTAATGACAATTTTGCACACCTTCAAATTGCATCTATATGTATTGATAAACATGTATTTCATTTTAAGGTCAGAGGAAAAGTGTCTGGCTTTAGTTCATGTAACTGTTCGCTTCAATTTTGTTCAGGTGGAAAATAAAGAAACGCTTTATGTTAAATGTCACCAGATAGTTACATTAGCAAATATTGTTTTTAAATCCACACAGTAGAATTGCCCACATAATCTATGTAATTCAAATTGACATGAATGACAGGCAGTATTTTTCTCTGTCAAATAGGTTGTAGCAAAATGAAGGATCAGTGGTTATGATGGACGGATTAAATGCTTATTTGTGCTTTTCGTTGTAAAAGATTTCTTAAAACCTAAAAACAAGTACTTAACTCATACACTAATGTCTTATTTCTTGAAAAAAAAAACACGAATTTCATGCTGTTACTTAGAAAATACGATTGCATAATGAATATTTCACCAACGCTGAATGCAAAAATATATTGAAACGGAATCGAATTGGGTACTTGTTTCATTTGATGGGAATTGAGGAGACAAACAAAACAAGTGTTTGATATGTATCTGAAATACGATGAAACAAGAAAACACATTTACAATACGCGAGAGACTTTCTTGAGATTGTGTTTAAATGAAAACACATTTGTAGACATAGCTACCAATGGAAAACATGAATAACCTAATGCATGTTTTTTTGCCCATTTATGTAATTAAATTACATGTGGGGTTCACAATGCTTTTCAACCTGCTGAAACTACAAATGGTGAACTGTAATACGTGCATTGTTATGGTCCACTGCTCGGAATAAAGTCGCAGATATGTAAACGTCCAGTAAACCGATTAGATTTTAAATTATAAGCACACATACAAATATGAAGGGAACATATAAAGGAAATATCTTGTGTGCATTTCCATTTATATGATAATAAAATAACAACCTTTTAATAAGGTAAAAAGTAAATTTCGTGTACATTTCCTTGTGTCCGATAATAGATATTCTATTAGTCTTCAAACGCACAATCATTTCGTTTGCCTTTACTAGAAAATAATATGAAATTACATATTCGTTGCGCCGTTGTGAAGCGATACATTATTTCCCACTCATACCTCCGCATATTTTGATATTATCTCAAATGTGTTCTAAGAAACAAAGAAAATAGTGATACGTGTAACGTTCCGCACAAACAGATATGTGAAATTGTAACGTTATCTTAAAACATATATTGGCATTTTAATCACACACACACAAATTTACGACTATAAAGGATGATGAGTCTCATCATATTATGAGAACCTTAAAGAATACTGTTAAGATACCAAGATCCATAAAGATATTCCGCTCTTATCCTAATAGCGTAATCAATAACGTGGCATAGTAAAGTCTTCTCGGCTCAATATAATGTTTAAAGAGCGTTTGAAGTGTTTATGGATGCAAGGAATAAGCTTCTATTTTTTTATTATTTTACAGTTTGAAATTCACAATCTTGTGCAACATTATTCTTTTTCATGTTATGTTTAGATTCTGTAAATAAACAACAAATAGTAAACGCACTTTAGTAAGGACAAATACCCTTGCTACCCTTGTCATAATAGATAGCAAAGTGAAATAATTATGTGATATAACTGCCGATTTTAAGCTTTTTTCCCTTGAATAATACACATGATACGTGCATAACTTCATATTAGCCCTTAAATAACCCATAATCAATAACGTTAGTTATACCCATCTGAACAAAGAGATGGTATATTGGAGACGCAATAGAAGTTTATCCGCCTTACTTTCCGTCCATAGACACATACTTGTACAAAAGTAATAACTTGCAAATTCGTACGTACGACGCGATACTACAAACTATTTTGATGTATACAGTTTTGACAGTTTGAAAAGAAATTCCTTTACATGGTTCAATGAAGAAATACAATATTTTTTAAATAGACCGTATCTTTGCTTATTTTATAATCATAATTATATTTCCAAGCTAGGTAACAGGATAAACGCTAAACTGTGCACCCAGTTGGGAACATTTAAAGTTTGACAACAATAGCAGATCATGTATGACAGGCAATCGAATACACATTGAAAGACTAATTAAAGGTATTTCAAACCCAAACTAAAACCTATTATCTTACTTAATTATTATATTTTCAGGGAGGTGATAAATGAATGGTTTGCTACAGTTTTATCTGCATCTGTGTATAGATCAACGCCAGTACACGAGGCTATCATAACACAATTTAAGAGGGTTGTGGACGAATAAAGAAGACAAAACCCACGAGGAGGCATGTAGTTGGTCACATTATACTTATTCTAACTCTTATGTAGTTTGATGTAAAACCTTCCATTATGGTGAACAATAAAGTACATTTTTGGTAATGGAAGGATCCCCAAAACTATATATTGTATTGCATAATATTCTCTGTTGAAAGTGTTTAGGAAATATAAAAGGTATGCCATGTGATAATTAGAAATAACATGACACTTGTTATCAAAGTTCACTGTTGTTGTTTTTAAATAGTTATCGCCTATTGTTTGTTAGTTGATTGTAATCCGCCTTCGAGAAAGTTTCCCTCCACAGTATCTTATCTTAAAACATATCAGTTGTTTCTTTGTGAATATAATGGCTCTCCAGCACATCACTCGAGAAAAGAACAGAACGAAATACATAATCTGAAAACATGTTTTCCAATAAATCAAAATGTTTTTAGAGAGTTTAGCATTCGTCATATCAATTATTTAGTATACTGTAACCTGTAAGCGACATTACATTTTTGATAAATCGAAAATAACCTATTTTCATCCAAATCAATATAAACCTACTACGTATGTAAATTTTCAGACCGATAGACAATCAATAAATGTGTCCAACAATATTTTAGAAAGCCCTATGATAAGCCACCATGGCTTCTGATTTTTCAGTGCTTTGATTTTAAGCGTTTCGTAAAGCAAATATAAATCAGAATAGTATCAGTAAATTTAAAGTACCAAGACATGTTTACATTCTTAAACGAAGCAGACGTGTATTTTTGATATGAAAAAAAATCTTGTTTCCGCATTATTTATTCACATTTCACACGAATTCCACTGAAAAAGTATCAAGATCTTAATTTTTACTACTGATCACTTTTCAGTTGCAACGCTAATAATTCTATTGAATCTGGATATTTCAGGACGAGCCCCTCTTCTATATGTCTCTATTTATTATCTGGGTCACAATTTGCTTATTCTATTCTTTATGTACTTTAATGTAAAACCTTCCATTTTAGTCAATTCTAACTTCAACATTTTGCGCTTAGGGACACATATAACCTAACATTTTCATAAGGAACAATGAAAACTGAACGCAAGTGTTTCATGCCATATGTAAGAAAGAATTTGACCCATATTGAAGTTAACTATTTTGTTCAACTTTTTTTCCGGCTGGTTTTGAATTGAATGGTATTCGTCTTGGAACAAGTTTCCCGCTGTAGTTCCCAATTTCAAACATAACCGTGATTTCTAAGTGAAAATCAATTCCTGCACACAGATCTAGAAAAAACGAGTCTCATTAGCTGAAAACATGTCAACCAGTAAATCAATGTGATTTTTCAGATAGTATAGCATTTCACACCCCAATTATTTAGTATACTATAACATAGAAGCTGTGTTATTAATATTAGTCGAATGACGGTTTCGGTAATTGTGTGTTAGTTTTGTTACATTTTTTGTTAAACAAATATCAGATGGTAGTTTGTTTACTTGCGTTAATATATAGTGATATTGAAATTCTAGAACAATTATCAAGAGAGAAATTCTTATTAACTCACGCTAGCTTTTACTTAAGGCAAGTGATTGATTACCTATACAATTAAAGATGATACATCCAGCACGATACCAAATACTAAATGAATAATGTTGGGGTCACCGCATTGGAATGGTCAATTTCAAAACATTGGGGGTTTAAAGCGGTTGAATGTTGCGTCGAACATCACACTTGAGCTCTGACCGGATACCGAACATATTCATGGAAATACGTTTCATATGCATCAGAATAGCAACATTCTGAGGGCCATAACCACTTCCACTCTTTTCTTATATATTTCGCCTACATAGGCTTTTTTCAAAGTTTGTTTTTACAATTAAACTAAATTTTCTTTGTTTTTATCAACAAAACAATTGTATATTGACGTCACGTAAAAATATCAACTAAATTCCCCTTAGTTTACACGATTTGAGACAGAAACATCATATCGCATATCGTTCAAACGAAATATATCGATAGTAATTTATCCCTGGAAGAAACATTTGTACATAAGTGTAAAAAGCCCGATTACATAGTAAGAACTTATGTGCCATTACTACATGGTATTGTTTTACATTCATCATAACTGTTGATGTATCACAGTAATCAAACCAGCTGACTTTCGATAAATGTTCTCTCAGTAAGCAAGCAGGTGTATAATAGACAAGAGTGTGTGAATTTTCTGCAGATGCGTTACAAATCCGTCCGTACGACACTTTTATTTAGGGAGGGGGTACAGATATACGACATCGATTAAAATAATAACCATCTGCTAGCAGACAATAAAATCTTCCTTATTTCTATGTTTATAAGCCTTAATATTACGTATTATGTATACAGAATCATAATTTAGCAGTAGACATCGTTCCGCTTAAAGTAATACTAATTAAAGGATAGTTATTAAAGCTGTTAAATTAAACAGATAACCCAATTTAGTTGAACAGATACAAACAATTATGCATGTTGTATTTATTGAAAAAAAGTTGTAAATCTTTTGCTTCACTCATCAAATACGTATCATTGTTTTATTACTAAGAGAAATGTTAGGTCTGTTGAAGCCATTAAATTCAAGAACAGGAACTCGCATACCAAAGTTACTGGGAAAACAGATTCCATGGAAAAATAATTTTGGGAATACTACCGTCCAAAAAGGGAAAATATACAATGCCAAACTAGAAATAATCACGGTTGTCGTGTAGAATTATTTGTAGGCTGTTGCTAAAAATAGCTAGGTGCTTATCTAAGAATGCAGCATCAGTACAAGAAGAATTGGATTTATTAACCTTTAAAAAAAAAATTTGTTAATGTATTTTTGAAAATATGCTTTTCTATATTAAACACTCAATCGGCGCCAATATGAGTTATGTTAAAACTCTACATTAAAAATTGTGCTTATTTATCGCCAGATTAAGCATTCAAACCCTCTCATAGCTATATAAAAATCAAAGCGCTGAAGGCACTGGAGATGTTCGCTATTGCATAATTTAAGACGCAATTCATTTTTGAAAATCAATCGCAAGTTTAAAATGAACACACGCCATTCAACTTTATAAAGTGTGTGTCATAGCGCACGGGTCGAATTTGTGTGCACTTTTTATCATCCTTATTATTTCATAGAAATAACAAAGACAAAATAATAACAACATGCTTTTTGGAAGTTCTGAAAGCATAGAAAGTATGATGAAAATGGTTATGCGAACTTAATATAAAGAAAATTTGCAGTCACCATCATATTAAAGGAATATTTTTCTAATATCAAATGACTATCTCACCAAGAATATAAACTCATAATGAAAGTTCCGTGTACAAAATTTTTGATTTTTGACACCATATACAAATTCAAAATATACAATAATCTTCGCATCTTGTATTTGGAGGAATAAAAGTATATAAACATTGCTGTTTATGCTTTACTTGTTACCCGAGCAGTTCACACGGTGTCAACAACGCTAACATAAACATAGGTATAGAGCACTAATGCGCTTTTAGGCGTAGCTGTTTCAGTTTTCATCTTAGTGACTTTTACATAACGCCAACAAACACGCATGAATATTTTCGAATATTTAATAAGCTGATTCGAGATACAACCTCTGAATTTTTGCTAAATCACTGCGTATGTGCTCAATTCAAAGGATGCAGCACTGTTCAGTGTAAGGAATTCCGGACTTCTCTCTGTATGCTCAAACGACAATAATTGTGGCCCTGTTACAATTGCGCGTTACAATTAATCTCGCAGAATTTCACTTTCGCCCCCAAGATGAGTAAACAATCATTAGCGAAATAGTATAGTGTCACGATAAGAGAAAATCGTTTAATTATCATACCCTAATGTTTGCCGTACTTGGTCAGCACGTCTGGAAATCATTCCTTAATGTGTGGATAGGCTGCCATTATTAACAAGTTTGCTATTTTGAATTCAATTTTGTATCAAAAAGCATTGTTCTTAAATGTGGCATTTTCAATTCGCAATGAGATTTGTAATGACCCTCGTCATGCGAAAATGGGTCTTATTCCATATTCGCCCATCATATAAATAGCCCACTCAGCTATCCCTCCTTCTGGTAAGGAGAAACATAGCATATTGAGTGATTTTAAAGCGAACAGCATCGCATATGGCCTGACTGCGCAAAAGCACATGTTGGGTTTAACAAACGCTTGCCGAAACGCATAAGACCCATTTTCGCATGACGGCGCTATTGACGTGTGATTTAAATGTGTCGAAAGAAAACTGCGTTTAAATCAAATATAAACATACGATATATTTCGATAGAGAAGAAAGATACTCATAACAAGGCATATGAGGACACATATGAAGTTCTCTCCCGTAGTATATTTTTTTATTTTCTCACACTAATGTGTGGTTTGACAATGCTAACACACATTTCATGCGGTGAATATGCAGCTTACAAGTGAAAAACACAACACAATAATTTAACTTTGTTTAATTGTATTTAATTATTTAGAAAAGTAAATTGCTAACTTTATTTCAAAGTCAGCGTTTACGCCGACTACATTTTTAAAAGACATTTATTGTTTTAAATATATTTAATATAATATGTTTAGTTGTTTTCGGTTTTAGCGATTATAATGCATTTTCGAGGTTGCCTATAGTATGCCTGTAGTAATTGATGAACTCATATCCAACTGTCTATGTATTGAGAACTGTGAATATAAACAAGCTAAACCTTCTACTAACCTTCTACTTTTGCGCTGCTAGCACCCGTAAATACAAAAGATCGCCGCTACTCTTTATGCAGAACCAAAGAACGTTTTTAGAAATACCCGCTGTAGTAGCATGAACGAGGTTATGAAACAGGTCATTCGTATTATTATTATAAATTGTTTGTTATATTCGGGTTTAGCGATTATGAAACATTTTTTTTTGTCTATCGTATCGCTGAAGTTATTGTTGGACTTGTGTTCAACGTTTTATAAATTGAGAATATAAATAAGCGTCAACTTTTTCCCGAATCTCTCAATTTACGACCTGTACTACGTAATTGAGTTGTATGTGAGAGCGTAACCTATTGCGTTGTTATAACCCGTAAACTTTTCTTTGTTTATCGACAGGCGCATCTATTAATAGCCTCATATCATGAATGCCAAAACACCCGCGAAAAAAGAACCACGTGACCAAATAGGACGCTAAACGCAAATACCATGTGACTACGACTTTTATTGTCGCTCCGCAATTCCTTTGAAGCCGGAGCCTTGTGTTTGCTATTACGTAAAGAATTGACCTCTAACTGAAGTAAGCAAAGAAAACGCAGCACCCAATTGACCCATTCCTTCTATGTGCGAAGGCAGATTGAATTTTACTAATGTATGGTTTGCCTATTATAACACACATTATAATGCGGTAAATATGCGACTAACAAGTAAAAAATACTATAATTATACTTTTGTTTTGAATTAAGTTATTTAGAAACCAAAATTCCAAACCTTATTTCAAAACAGCATGACTACATTTTTTAGAGAATATTCTTGTTATATTTAAATGTTTTTTAACAGTTTCAGCGATAATGAAACATTTTTTATGTTGTCTATCGTATCCCTGTAATAATTGTTGAACTCGTGGTCAACGTATTATTAATTGAGACCTGTGATTATAAACAAGCGTAACCTTATACTAGTCAAAGACCTATCAATATACATAGGTCTTTGTACTAGTGCGTTATTCTCATCCGGACTCCCCTTTGTTTATCGCCAGCCGCAGAGTTATGAATGAGCTGAGCGAAAATACTACGTCACGCAGACGCAGCAGAAAGTGGACTATTTTAATCATTCATAAACAATCTACTCCGCGACACGTACATTACGATCATTGTTTATTGATTCTTTTCTATAAAACACCGTTCGAAAATATTGAATGTAACACGATATTAATATAATGTTTCCATTTGTGAATACACATAATTGGAGAACTCAAACCTCTTGCATAAATTATACAACTCTTTCTTGCGCGGATACGCAATCGGGTATTGGGTTAATCATACCTAGGCCGTATCGACCTGAATTTCACATCAAGCACATTAGACGGTCGCTAAAGCGACCATCTAATAAATCGTCCATATGTTGCGCACAACTATTGCCCAGTATCAATTGGAACAACTTAAATTTCGTACATAATCGATGCATCCAATGACCACATATCAAACCAATAGCCACAATCAAAATAATAGACTTGACATGCAAATTTAATCATAGTGTTTGCATTCTTGTGTTTATTTATTGTACTGACGTATGCAATAAAATGGCAATGTTTTTCTTCTATGAAAGCTCAAATATTTACTCCAATCGTTATAAACCAAATTACTTGTATCTTTTTCGCGATAATACGCTTTTAATGAAAAGTTTTTTCTATAACCATTCGAGAAATACATGTTGATAGTACATTGAAATCAACAAATATCATCTATATGTTTCTGCATCGATTTGAGCTTAATGCATTGGATTAACTTGGTTTAGAACGAAACAAATAATCCCTGATGTATATAAAAACCATTTCGATTGAAGTATCGACCTGCTTTTTCAGGTTTTGTTTACGATGTGCGTGTTATAATTAATTATTTTACCAAACTAATGTATACATGTACAGTACATAACATGTAAGTGTATCGAATTATAGCTCAGTTTTAATTTGCGTCCAATTTTTTTTATTGTATAACGATTTTTATGAGAAGTGTATCCTATCCATGAACAAAACACGTCATACTATCAGCTTCTCATGTCTGCATGCTAATTATTTTGAGCAGCAATCGAAACAAAGCGAATAATGTCAATTTACAAGATTAAATGTAGTAAGACAAGTGTAAACAAATAGGAAAGCTCGAACGAAACCGTTACCAAATTCAGAAATTGATTCCGTTATATTTTATCATGTGTTGAACAATTTATAATGTGTTTGAAACCAAACGTTTAAGATGCTTCGTCTGATGTTTATTTTATATAAACTCGACTGCCTGACTTTCATATTCAATCAACGATTCAGATAGTATCGATGATATTTTAAATGTCACAGAAGAAGATTCGTATCTTGACAATCGCCTTGAAACGAGGTGATATCAAAGTAGTATATAAAAAGATCATTTGCACCACAATCTTTTGGTATCGTTGTAGTGATTGAAAGCATTTTACGGTCTTTGTTACATCAACAGTGTGTGATACGATTTATGGCGAGAGGCTTAGAAAACGGGAACAATGAGTCCTACTTCAGCGCCGTAGCCACGCTGAGGCACACCGAGGCAGTTGCCTCGGCTAAAATTTGCAGAGCAATGTTGAGATTACGAGGAAAAAAAGGAAAATTTATGTAAAAGAATACAATCTATATAAGAAATTGAGGATTTTTAATGAATTTAAGGCACTATGATATTCACAAACAAATATGATCATTGAGTACAATTGGTTCATGTTGAGGCAGATAATTATTTCATTTTAATAACTTCAATTGATGCCAAATGGCTCAGCAAAATGATTAGGAAAATCCGTATATTAAACAAAGCGTCGCACTGTACACTTCGATGTTACAATCATTGTGGACATCGGAACGTACTGAGCGAGGATCGGGTGTTTTACGGCCAGGTCTGGGTCTATTTTGGACCTAGACACACTCCGGGTGGTTGGCGTTTTCGCCTTTATTGGAATTCTCCTCTTTATGGCCGGCGTCGAGTATAATCCGGGACCGTTGCAGGTGGTAAGAATCTTTGTTTACATTTGAATTTCCAAATTATGATATTCCGCGTATTAATTTTTTTATATAAAGAAGTTCAAGTCATATCTTTTTAAGAGTCAATGAAGTTGATGATAGAACGTTGATGTGGAACTTTCAACTGACAGAAAATGATGACGCAGTGCTAAAACAAAATGTTACACAAGAAAATTGAAAAAACGGCCAAAAACTTTACTGATTTAAGTTAAATATTTGTACTCCTCATGATAAGCAATATGCCCCTGTGACGCAATCGGTGAGGCGTCAGACTCAGGATCCACTGCTCTCTATTATATTGTCACTGCGTTGGCTCGAATCCCAGTAGGTCCGTGTTTAAGTAAATTCGATCAATGTTCCTTTTTATATGTGTTTATGATTGAAAACGCTTTTGATTTAATGCATTAAAATATTTCTTTTAAGAGCCCTATTGTGCTTTCAAGCTCTAAATGGAAACAAGAAATATCTTTAAAAAAAGATATACAGCGTTGATTGTGGTTGAAGTTGGTGAAAGGTAAAGAGTTAAATGAATGAGATCAAGGATAGCGAATGTCTTTTTCTGTGCAGGTCTTAGCTGCATCACACGCAGTACGGGATGTTACGCGGAGTTTCGCGGCTTATTTTACATTATTACATATTGCTGGTCATAAACCTATAGATACAAAACAGTATAACGAAAGGATTCGTAGTCGAAATAGATGCTTTGCGTATTTTCACTGCTACAGTATAATTACCTTCCTTAGTTTTAAATTTGCCAGGTAAACAATATGAAATTGTAACTTGTTCTTCATAAAGTAAGTTAATTGTATGGCTAAAAATAATGTTTTAAGCATTTAAAGAGTATTTGATATTTAAGGAATACTTCTAGTAAAATCCTGCGTATATATACGGCTAGTTTCTGTGTAAGTGAAGGAGAAATGCTGATCGGTAATCTCCGTAGAGTGCGGAGGGAATTCGGTAGTTTCCGGATCGTGCGTTTCCGTTGGCTAGGTGGCGCTCTGTTCGCCAGTATATAAAGGCTTGCAAATAGACAAGTTGGGCAGTTCTCCGGTGTATGCGAGCGACTCGATTATTTTAAGTTCATAATCAGAAGGCAGGTAGCCTAAGGAAAATTATAATTACATTGTTATTTTGTAATTGGCCTTCCGAGGGTTTCGGAAGAAACATCGGCATTGTGAGGCCGCGCACATAGCGCTCGGTGGCGGTCTCAGGTAGTCGGCGGCTCGCGTTACAACAGAAAACCAAAAGAAGAATGGAAGTGAAATTAAAACATATGAGTCAACCGGCCACACGCGAAGTATCCGTACATATTTTAAATATTTATAGGCGCGTTCTTCGAACAAACCTGTTTTACTGGTTTTTCGGGCATTGCTATTTGATTCGATTATTAACAGTATCGAGAATCTATGCGCTCATGCTTAATACATTTGTCAATATGGTGGAATAATTCTTGTTAAATTAATCAAAAATAATATTTATCATGGTATTGTTGAAAACACATAAAGAATCTATTATTGACATACCATAATTGTATTGCTGAATATCTTCATTTAACATATTTCTGGTCTGAAGAAAATTCCAGGTCACCTAGTTCATTGATAGCGTCTATATTATATAACGATTTTTTACTGGCCGCGGACTCTGAGTCTACAAATAAACTCTGACATTCACACACACTGGCCGCGAACTGACCCTGCTACCTCGCGGGTTGAAATGCAATGCATTAAAGTGAGGCCAGGCTTCCACTGCTCTTTATACTTTTATATGTTAACATGTTGACAGGAATATGGAAATAGGTACTAAATATGAGAACATAGCCTTTAAGTACAAACGCTATTGCGCTGGCAATCCTCTGAAAATAAAAGGTGCACGCACAAACTGTATTGATGTCGAGAGTTTAGTGTAAAACGGTTCTATCTATTAAGCCTTTTCATTAGAGATAAAATTGTTTCATGCAGTAAAAAAGTGTTACAAAGACGCGGATATGTTTCCAGTGTTCTGGTGGTATACTCAAATCAGCCAATGGAATAGATGAAGTGTTTTCATTCGTGTCTAGCCGCGGGAAATTTTATTTGAATTTTATTGGACACTTACACAGGTCAAGTAAGGTCAAAAGTGACGTTAAACAGCTATGCCGAAAAACAAATCGTCCACGAATTTGTTCACGGTGAACTTATCTGAACTTCAACAGCAAGTTTGCGGAAGCTGATTTGATGTTAACTTAAGAAATAATATTTTGTATTGGTTCGTGTGCATGTGAGCGGAGTTTTAGCCGATTGCGAAGGCTTAAAACGTGGACACGTTCTACTATGAAAGAGGAACGGCTTAATGGCATCTCTTTAATGTTTGTGCATAAACACATTCCAGTTGATCGAAAACAAATTTTTCAAATGTGGGATTTGACTGGAGACAGGAGAGTTGAATAAGCGTTCAATAAGATTGATATTTAAAAGTTGAAGAATAATAAAACATGTTCATGAAAAATTATTCGCTAAAAAGTTTGATAGATCTGTTTCTTCATATTATAAGGTAGATCTATTTTATTTTATTATTTCAATAATAAATATGTCAAGCACATTCTATTATCCATATACATACTATGGCTTGTATGAGAGAGCTGCGTCTCATTTTTTTATTTTTTTCTATCTGACTTCAAATGAAGTATATGACTATTTTTCTGTAGTTAAGTTTGTTACATCATTGTCAATTCAAACACCGTTTATGGTACCAGAATATAAAATTTACAATGAACTTGTAGCAGCTTTTTTTGTTAACTTTATTGATACCAACCGGTTATATGTAGCGTCCACGATACCGATAATTTAGGTATAAAATGTAGTTTAAATGGCCTTTAAAACGCACCAGAGACGTTCTAGGTATAAACAAATTTGAGGGGGGCATGCCCCCGGACCCCCCTACATGGACCTAAGATACTGCATCGGCTTAAATTTGGGTCTGGCTACGGCACTATACTTGTTCGTTTTTGGCCTGGGGCGTAGCCCTAAGGCCATAGCAATGAAACAAATTTCTGAGACAGTCAGAATTGGCTGGCTGCCAAAACCAACGAATGAATGAATTCCCATAAGTCCGATTTACCACTTGGCGGTAATTCATGCGCAATCAAAGAAGTTCTTCGCAGATCTCAATAACCAGTCTTGTAAATACAGAACATCACTATATAACATGACAGTGTCATAAAACGTGTAAAAATATTATTGAAGCAAAATTGCTAAGCATTGGCTACGACATAATTTTTATTATTGTTTGCATATTCATGCGAGAATAAGTTCCTCACTTGACGGTCTAGGCCGAAAAGATACGAGTGTCTACGGAGACAGTGAGAAGAATATTTTCTGATACATTTTTTGAAGACATTACATTTAGTATTTATAAACATATTTTAAGATATTCTTATTTTATTTTGCGTTCACGAGACATTCAAGAAAAAAAGAAAATGAAAAAAAAAACACAACAAATATTCATGATCATTCTCGGAAATATACGAAGTTACCGGATATGATATTTCACTGCGCAGATCGAGAGCGCAAATCGAGCGCGAAAAGTTCTACGGTAGACAACGTACACAATATGTACACCGTTATTTATCAGGGTAAAGGCCCAGTCTCACTATGATGCCGGCAGAGCCTCTTTGCGTGATCCGGGGTCTACCGGGATGAACCGGGGCTCTACCGGGATGAACCGGGGCTCTACCGGGATGAACCGGGGCTCCATCGGGGACGACCGGGATGAACCGGGGAAAACCGGGGCTCCACCGGGAAAGTATTAAAATGTTAAATACCTCTAGGATGAACCGGGAGTCACCGGGAAGGACCGGCAACGACCGGCGCGGCACCGGGAACAACCGGGACGGCAGAGCCCCGGTATACCGTAACACCGCCGGCATCAGACCCCGGCAGAGCTACGGAAACGCCCCGGTGAATGCCGTTAGAGTCCCGGTATAGCTACGGTACATAAGAAAACAGGCGCTCTGTCGGAACGTCACCGGCATTAACCGGGGCTCCGCCGAGGCATTACCGGCGACGACCGGGGTAAAACCGGGGCGTTGCCGTAGCCCTGCCGGGTCTGATGCCGGCGGTGTTACGGTATACCGGGGCTCTGCCGGCTTTCACCGGGGCTCAACCGGGGCACTATCGGCAACAAACAACCGGGGCTATGCCGGGACGCTGCCGGCTGTCACCAGGGCACTACCGGCGACAACCAGGGCTCTGCCGGGGCTTCACCGGGATAAACCGTAGCCAGTCCGAGTTGACCGGGACTCTGCCTGGATGTTGACCGGCTTCAACCGGGGCGGCACCGGGAATAAGTGTGAGTGCGTTAAAAAGTTTCAACGAATCATCCCGGTCCTCGCCGGTCGACCGGTTAGCAAACCGGGATAGACCGGGGCTCTATCGGCAAAATTGAGACTTGGGCTTAAGTGGATTTTCTTTTGTATACACATTACAAAGGAAGTATGAGTGTTTTCCTGATCTGTCAATTATGTGATAGAAAGCTATTTTAGGCTATTGAAAGTGATTTATTTGACGACAACAATAACAGTTTTTTTGCGGCCATGATGTTGTTGTTGTATATCTTCACCGCCTATGTAGACGAACCTCTACCAGATCTGTAGAGTTGAACAAAAGGTTATCGTTCCCACAACCAGTATCGTGTTGTCCTCCACCGTCTATGTACACTGTAGTATATACACAACTATTGTCTTGTCTTTCAGTCTATGAGCTTCTGCACTCAACCGCTAGGGTCAATCCGTATAAATTCGGACAAAGGGAGAAATTCAAACAAAACATCGTAAATGCCTTTTACGTCACACTAAACCTAGCCCCAGGCCTTTAGCGCCTACAGCGCTTTGATTATTTTATAAACTTAACAAAATAATGAGCAAATACAAAATGATTCCACTAATCTGCATGCTGTCTTGAACATGCTGGAAACTTAATTTATTGGGTCTTTCGTTTGCAGCGCTGATCATTGATTAACAATTCTGAAACATCAGGAAGACAATTTGAAACATGTTCATTTAAATCTATATAGTTATCTTGGCTAAATAATTGGATACTATCTACTATACAATCCCATCTACTACTTGTAGCAAATTCAAGTGTGTACTTGGTTCTCATGGTTTCAAGTAACGCTATATAATACGCTAAATATCACTGTTATACTTGTCGTATTAGAATGCATATCGTGATTTTACATTAAAGACTTATTATGGTATGAACATAATGCGTTGTTTTCTTAAAGCAACAGCATGGTCATCATAATGCTGCTATTAACTGTTGTTTCTATTATTAATAAAAATATGCGGAATTTCTTTGATTTGATTAAAATATTGATTATACTGCAACAAAAAAATCTTCAATGCTCCAGACATATAGATTGTAATTGCAGGCACAAACTCATTATATTTTCTGATTAAAATGAAAAAAGAAACTGTCATGGAAACATTTATTGTTAACATCAGATAATGCCAATCTTCTAATCTTAACGAGGTTCTACGTTTTGATTTAACATGCTTGTGAAATAGACAAGTTGGGCAGTTCTCCGGTGTATGCGAGCGACTCGATTATTTTAAGTTCATAATCAGAAGGCAGGTAGCCTAAGGAAAATTATAATTACATTGTTATTTTGTAATTGGCCTTCCGAGGGTTTCGGAAGGAACATCGGCATTGTGAGGCCGCGCACATAGCGCTCGGTGGCGGTCTCAGGTAGTCGGCGGCTCGCGTTACAACAGAAAACCAAAAGAAGAATGGAAGTGAAATTAAAACATATGAGTCAACCGGCCACACGCGAAGTATCCGTACATATTTTAAATATTTATAGGCGCGTTCTTCGAACAAACCTGTTTTACTGGTTTTTCGGGCATTGCTATTTGATTCGATTATTAACAGTATCGAGAATCTATGCGCTCATGCTTAATACATTTGTCAATATGGTGGAATAATTCTTGTTAAATTAATCAAAAATAATATTTATCATGGTATTGTTGAAAACACATAAAGAATCTATTATTGACATACCATAATTGTATTGCTGAATATCTTCATTTAACATATTTCTGGTCTGAAGAAAATTCCGGGTCACCTAGTTCATTGATAGCGTCTATATTATATAACGATTTTTTACTGGCCGCGGACTCTGAGTCTACAAATAAACTCTGACATTCACACACACTGGCCGCGAACTGACCCTGCTACCTCGCGGGTTGAAATGCAATGCATTAAAGTGAGGCCAGGCTTCCACTGCTCTTTATACTTTTATATGTTAACATGTTGACAGGAATATGGAAATAGGTACTAAATATGAGAACATAGCCTTTAAGTACAAACGCTATTGCGCTGGCAATCCTCTGAAAATAAAAGGTGCACGCACAAACTGTATTGATGTCGAGAGTTTAGTGTAAAACGGTTCTATCTATTAAGCCTTTTCATTAGAGATAAAATTGTTTCATGCAGTAAAAAAGTGTTACAAAGACGCGGATATGTTTCCAGTGTTCTGGTGGTATACTCAAATCAGCCAATGGAATAGATGAAGTGTTTTCATTCGTGTCTAGCCGCGGGAAATTTTATTTGAATTTTATTTGACACTTACACAGGTCAAGTAAGGTCAAAAGTGACGTTAAACAGCTATGCCGAAAAACAAATCGTCCACGAATTTGTTCACGGTGAACTTATCTGAACTACAACAGCAAGTTTGCGGAAGCTGATTTGATGTTAACTTAAGAAATAATATTTTGTATTGGTTCGTGTGCATGTGAGCGGAGTTTTAGCCGATTGCGAAGGCTTAAAACGTGGACACGTTCTACTATGAAAGAGGAACGGCTTAATGACATCTCTTTAATGTTTGTGCATAAACACATTCCAGTTGATCGAAAACAAATTTTTCAAATGTGGGATTTGACTGGAGACAGGAGAGTTGAATTAGCGTTCAATAAGATTGATATTTAAAAGTTGAAGAATAATAAAACATGTTCATGAAAAATTATTCGCTAAAAAGTTTGATAGATCTGTTTCTTCATATTATAAGGTAGATCTATTTTATTTTATTATTTCAATAATAAATATGTCAAGCACATTCTATTATCCATATACATACTATGGCTTGTATGAGAGAGCTGCGTCTCATTTTTTTATTTTTTTCTATCTGACTTCAAATGAAGTATATGACTATTTTTCTGTAGTTAAGTTTGTTACATCATTGTCAATTCAAACACCGTTTATGGTACCAGAATATAAAATTTACAATGAACTTGTAGCAGCTTTTTTTGTTAACTTTATTGATACCAACCGGTTATATGTAGCGTCCACGATACCGATAATTTAGGTATAAAATGTAGTTTAAATGGCCTTTAAAACGCACCAGAGACGTTCTAGGTATAAACAAATTTGAGGGGGGCATGCCCCCGGACCCCCCTACATGGACCTAAGATACTGCATCGACTTAAATTTGGGTCTGGCTACGGCACTATACTTGTTCGTTTTTGGCCTGGGGCGTAGCCCTAAGGCCATAGCAATGAAACAAATTTCTGAGACAGTCAGAATTGGCTGGCTGCCAAAACCAACGAATGAATGAATTCCCATAAGTCCGATTTACTACTTGGCGGTAATTCATGCGCAATCAAAGAAGTTCTTCGCAGATCTCAATAACCAGTCTTGTAAATACAGAACATCACTATATAACATGACAGTGTCATAAAACGTGTAAAAATATTACTGAAGCAAAATTGCTAAGCATTGGCTACGACATAATTTTTATTATTGTTTGCATATTCATGCGAGAATAAGTTCCTCACTTGACGGTCTAGGCCGAAAAGATACGAGTGTCTACGGAGACAGTGAGAAGAATATTTTCTGATACATTTTTTGAAGACATTAAATTTAGTATTTATAAACATATTTTAAGATATTCTTATTTTATTTTGCGTTCACGAGACATTCAAGAAAAAAAGAAAATGAAAAAAAAAACACAACAAATATTCATGATCATTCTCGGAAATATACGAAGTTACCGGATATGATATTTCACTGCGCAGATCGAGAGCGCAAATCGAGCGCGAAAAGTTCTACGGTAGACAACGTACACAATATGTACACCGTTATTTATCAGGGTAAAGGCCCAGTCTCACTATGATGCCGGCGGAGCCTCTTTGCGTGATCCGGGGTCTACCGGGATGAACCGGGGCTCTACCGGGATGAACCGGGGCTCTACCGGGATGAACCGGGGCTCCATCGGGGACGACCGGGATGAACCGGGGAAAACCGGGGCTCCACCGGGAAAGTATTAAAATGTTAAATACCTCTAGGATGAACCGGGAGTCACCGGGAAGGACCGGCAACGACCGGCGCGGCACCGGGAACAACCGGGACGGCAGAGCCCCGGTATACCGTAACACCGCCGGCATCAGACCCCGGCAGAGCTACGGAAACGCCCCGGTGAATGCCGTTAGAGTCCCGGTATAGCTACGGTACATAAGAAAACAGGCGCTCTGTCGGAACGTCACCGGCATTCACCGGGGCTCCGCCGAGGCATTACCGGCGACGACCGGGGTAAAACCGGGGCGTTGCCGTAGCCCTGCCGGGTCTGATGCCGGCGGTGTTACGGTATACCGGGGCTCTGCCGGCTTTCACCGGGGCTCAACCGGGGCACTATCGGCAACAAACAACCGGGGCTATGCCGGGACGCTGCCGGCTGTCACCAGGGCACTACCGGCGACAACCAGGGCTCTGCCGGGGCTTCACCGGGATAAACCGTAGCCAGTCCGAGTTGACCGGGACTCTGCCTGGATGTTGACCGGCTTCAACCGGGGCGGCACCGGGAATAAGTGTGAG
Source organism: Dreissena polymorpha (assembly GCF_020536995.1). Lineage (NCBI taxonomy): Eukaryota > Metazoa > Mollusca > Bivalvia > Myida > Dreissenidae > Dreissena > Dreissena polymorpha. The sequence continues at coordinate 9,947,136 of NC_068364.1, forward strand.
TGCGTTAAAAAGTTTCAACGAATCATCCCGGTCCTCGCCGGTCGACCGGTTAGCAAACCGGGATAGACCGGGGCTCTATCGGCAAAATTGAGACTTGGGCTTAAGTGGATTTTCTTTTGTATACACATTACAAAGGAAGTATGAGTGTTTTCCTGATCTGTCAATTATGTGATAGAAAGCTATTTTAGGCTATTGAAAGTGATTTATTTGACGACAACAATAACAGTTTTTTTGCGGCCATGATGTTGTTGTTGTATATCTTCACCGCCTATGTAGACGAACCTCTACCAGATCTGTAGAGTTGAACAAAAGGTTATCGTTCCCACAACCAGTATCGTGTTGTCCTCCACCGTCTATGTACACTGTAGTATATACACAACTATTGTCTTGTCTTTCAGTCTATGAGCTTCTGCACTCAACCGCTAGGGTCAATCCGTATAAATTCGGACAAAGGGAGAAATTCAAACAAAACATCGTAAATGCCTTTTACGTCACACTAAACCTAGCCCCAGGCCTTTAGCGCCTACAGCGCTTTGATTATTTTATAAACTTAACAAAATAATGAGCAAATACAAAATGATTCCACTAATCTGCATGCTGTCTTGAACATGCTGGAAACTTAATTTATTGGGTCTTTCGTTTGCAGCGCTGATCATTGATTAAAAATTCTGAAACATCAGGAAGACAATTTGAAACATGTTCATTTAAATCTATATCGTTATCTTGGCTAAATAATTGGATACTATCTACTATACAATCCCATCTACTACTTGTAGCAAATTCAAGTGTGTACTTGGTTCTCATGGTTTCAAGTAACGCTATATAATACGCTAAATATCACTGTTATACTTGTCGTATTAGAATGCATATCGTGATTTTACATTAAAGACTTATTATGGTATGAACATAATGCGTTGTTTTCTTAAAGCAACAGCATGGTCATCATAATGCTGCTATTAACTGTTGTTTCTATTATTAATAAAAATATGCGGAATTTCTTTGATTTGATTAAAATATTGATTATACTGCAACAAAAAAATCTTCAATGCTCCAGACATATAGATTGTAATTGCAGGCACAAACTCATTATATTTTCTGATTAAAATGAAAAAAGAAACTGTCATGGAAACATTTATTGTTAACATCAGATAATGCCAATCTTCTAATCTTAACGAGGTTCTACGTTTTGATTTAACATGCTTGTGAAAGCCAGTTACTATGTTTATATGACATTTAATTATTCTTTCTACATTGGCGTCTTATGAAAAGTTCAGAAGTATTTTTCCACTGGGATGTGCATCATCTTGTTTAAACATAATTAACACAATGTGAAATATGTGACTAATTACTCAATTGTAATAAATTGTAGATGTTTAAGTACAAAGTCATGCATTTTTAAGTTCAGTTCAAAACATACATTTTCTTTCCAAAAAAATGGTTACAACGAACATGATACGGGTTTACATATATAAGCACTTTACCTTATCACGATTAGGGACTGGCTAAAACCACAATTATTTACACATGCAGCATTTGTAACAGGGATGTGAACTATTAACCCTTGCCTACAATGCATACATGTCTGTGTGTCCAACTCTTAAAGTACATAGGTATACAGGTAAATCATTAGTCAGCATACATATTATTGTCATTTAATGCTAACAAAGCCCTTCATGCAATCATAATTTTATATAAATAGAGTATATATATATTGCGCTGTATTGGAAAACATCCCCCTGACTGCTGTCACCACTCAAAGTGCAATAAAGTACGTCAAAGTACATTTCTCTTTTTACCTATTAGGTCTTATTGACTTTCGACCCAAATGGTACGCCATAAATGTGTATTCATACTATTGCCTTCGAGGTACTTATCCGATGTTTGAAGGAAAGGGCCAAGAATGTGCGATTGTTGGTCAAGTTCCCCAGGGGTACTACGTCCCCGTACCCCCAATTTTTTTTCCGTACCAAAATTTTTTCGTACCCAATTTTTTTGTCGCCCCCAATTTTTTTTCCGTTCCAAATTTCTTTTTATACCCAAATTTGTTTCGTTCCCAATTTTTTTTTCGTACCCAATTTTTTTCGTACTTTAATTATTTTTTCGTAACCAATTTTTTTTTGGCATAATTTTTCTTTCCCAAAATGTTTGTACCAAATTTTTGTTTCGTACCCACATACACAACTGTGATGATGTAGATCAACTTAAATTGATGCTTTTATATATCCATCCTCTTTAAAAGCATCGTCACACTATTAACAGTAAATTTTTCTATTGATAGGCGTCAAAAAGTCCATTAAATTTTCTTAATATAATATCCATTTAACAGAATAAAGTTTAAATTACATGTAACTTGAGCAATGACGGCTGATTTACTAAGCTTATTTTTAACTAGTGATGTCATTATCACAATATGTTGCAGCCATATTTACAGAAACTGCCGAAGCACGTGATTGAATTCCCTCACATTATCACATAATGTAAAAGAGAAGCGATCTTGTGGCAATCTTGTGGCAAGTGTAAGCTCAGAATTCAATCGGTCTATGCAGAACTAAAAACAAAACAAACTACGAGCAATTTGTTAAAAATGAAACATTTTAGCGTCAATGTAACTATTTATACGTGTTTATTTCTATAGACCACACAGGATAAAGGTAAGTTTATTTACCTTATGTGGAAAAAGTGCCACCAAAAACACAGTTTTTAAATACTTTTAAGTGCACATTATGTTTTTAAACACCCACAGATATTTATTTCAAGTAACAAAACCCTATTTTGTGACGAAATACTTTTAATTCCTAAAAACTGTATACAAATAAATCAATTGAAAACGCTTATTCCCTTCAAAATGACTTGCGTTTGACCTAATTATGAAGGTACTTCATCTGGTAGTCGTTATACATGATAATAATACAGTAGAAATCAGTGCAAAAATTTGGGAAGCAAACATTTCGTATATCATATTATACCAAAAAATAATAATAACTTGAATGTTCAATACAAATATTTTTTGTTTACAGCGCAAATTTCAGGGTAAACTGATTCAGCAATTACCGGATCGCTTAGGTCTTTGAGTGTTAGCCAATCAGAAGACGCCTTACATCTGTTGCTTTTAGAGATATTTGACATTGAACATTATTATTATTATTATTTATACCAAATTATCCGACTATCGACCGCTAACTTATAGATATTGAGCGTATTTATTGAACAATATTATTATTATTTATACCAAATTATGCGACTATCGACCGCTAACTCATATATAGTGTGCGTATTTATTGACCTGGCTTGGCGGAATTAACCTCTGACTTATGCAAATAATGGTAAACATCTTTAAAGCAAACAGCTTTCAAGCGACTGCAGGCTGATCTGGATCCAAACTGGCCACAATCGCCTTAATTTCTCTTTTATTGTGACACAGTTCATTTGACTTAAAAATGATATTTAATACAGTCGATTGGTGTTTAACGGATAGCTAAGGACTTCGAGTCTCATTTCAACGTAAACACCATACATTCAGTAATTAAACCTTTAAACCTCGAAAGACAAATGTCGTTCCTATTGAAACATGCCAGCGGTTTTAAAATTCCGACAAATATTTTTTGTTTACAGCGCAAATTTCAGGGTAAACTGATTCAGCAATTACCGGATCGCTTAGGTCTTTATCGGATTACATGTGTATCGTGATATTTCTTGAAATTTTACCCATCATTTGTAAAACATATTGCAAGATATGTACATTTCCAGAAAAGGAACTTCATGTCTGCGTTTAATAAGACCGAGTTCATGGAAATCGCTGCACAATTGATAAAGTAATGGCTGTTCAAAGCGATGCACCCTATATTCCGGTCGTTTTGAGTTGAATACCTTGTTATATATATTTGATAGTGAAAGCTATGTTTTCAGAGAAATCGATTTTTAGTTATAATTTTATTATTTTTCATTCAAAATGATGTTTTACTAATAAATATCATAGCCACGCGCTACCCAAATGTGTATTGGACAACTTCAATTGAGTTTTCATTTAGTTTGAGACAATCCCCACATTCCCGAATATGTGTCGCCACATGTCCGTTATTCACTAAATCACGAGTTGCAGCTCTCATGCTTATTTTATGTGGTACGCATCAATTTGGTTTCTGAGCATTCTTACTTTTAGAAAGGACACATTATACTACAATATTACATCAATGAACGTAATGTTTACCAAACAAAATCTGCAAAATTCAGGAAACCATACGTCTTCACTTTTCCTTTCGTCACAAAAACGGTGCGTACAAAACGTGACCTTGTTTTGCTTTCGAAAAAAGAAACAATTGTAAGTTAAACATTGACACACGTCAACTAAAACACGAATCGACTGAACAATGATAAGCATTTTGTATTCAATTCATAGAACACTATAAATCTTTACATATATAAAAGTATTCTGCAAAAAACTTTTAACCTATCCGTTACTCACAAAAATCCGCTATACACCAATCGACTGTACTAAAATAGAAAGAAGAAATAATACAAACCCGTAATATGAGTGAAGACTTTATAATCAATGTTTTCGGGACAGCTTGGTGATCTGCAAATCCCATGTGATATGTTGATATCGGGTATCATAGTCATTCAATAAGTCGCGAAATGCTCGAATACAATTTACAAAGCAAAATGTGACTTAAATTGATAACTAAAAATACCAGTTTTGCCGTGTCAAGCTGTCAAGATCCAGAAAGTCCTGCATTCACATCAAATGTATCCTTCGAATTCAAACAATTGTTGACATTAGCGGAAATTTAGTTAATAAATAACTTATATATCCTAAATGACAGTTTCTTAATAGCCAAACAAGCCGATGTATGCTGTAAGAAAGTTTTGACACGAGTGTGAAAATTCTCTCATGGGCGCGGCCATTGTTGTATGACCTTGAGCGGTCCGTCTAAAATGCGTATATGAACCTTATCCGCGGATATGAACGAAAAGTGCGAATATGAACGAATATAGGCAATATTTATGCGTTTTTTGCAGTTTTGTTATGAATAAATCACTGTTGAATTAAAAATTCACAATATGTGATAAATATGTTAAGACTGCCTCAAAATAGAGCAATTTAATAATAGCGGTGGTCTGACTGGTCGTTCATATTCGCGGATATTAATTTGGAGTTACTGAAATTAAAATGCAAATGAAAAACGCTTTTAAATTCATTCGATCGTAACATTACACATAAGCGACGTGTATTTATGTCACAGGACGATTTTCATATAACAAATATAAAGGAAAATAAAATTAAAAAAAATAAATTATCTGTTCATATCAGCACTTGTCAGTCATATCCTCCGATATGAGTCATATACGCATTTTAGGCGTACCCTATGTTGAGGCATGAACGACAACTCTGCTGGAGAATGTTACCAATGGCAATCAGCGAGATATGCCGATTAGAAAATCGACACTATCTCAATCGGACTGGCTCGGTCTTTTACATAGCTCGCCATTGTGAAGAATTTTTCCATGGTATGATAACTTAGACCATGCTGAAGCAGCATCATCAAAATGTATACCGCACAGTTGATAACCTCACCATTAAACCGGCGCAAACACCGCCATCTGCTTACGTTATAGAATGAGTTGCTTGTTGCTGGTTGTGGTTTTGTTTTTTAAGTCTATCTAAAAGCAATTATGCAATATAATCCCGTATTTTATTTGAATGATCTACCAAAAAACAAGTTGACAAGAGAATCTAGGTCTTTTTTATATCAGTTACAATTAAAATAGTTTGATTATATGCTATCGGTTCACATAAATGATGGGAAATGCAGAGGCGCGTATAATACAATGAATTTTATTTAAAATGAGATGAAATCAGAAATAAAACATCACAAATAGCTTTAGACATTTTCTAAATACCATGTTATAGGAAATACTAACAGAACGATTGCTACTGTCTGGTTAATGAGTTATGTACACTTTTAAGATAAAATAATATCAATTAATTTCTGTTTAATTGAAAATGGTTTTATATAAAATGCCAAAGGATAAAACGTTCAAGAAATATCACTAATATGTGAACTATTAGAAAAGATTTATTAAATTTATGTAATATTAATAGACATTGTCGTATGTTTGCTCGTATTGCATTTGTAAATGATTAAATAAATGAAGTATATGATAAATATTTAAAGCGCCTAACTATAATGGTATATATATTAATATCTAATACATGTAGTTCATGATTTATTAATATTTATCTCGAGTAATAACGTTCACATACAACAACTTATTTTGGAGTAAAACTCAACTGTCATAACAATTTACTTACCAATTGTCTTGACACATCAAATAAATGTGTAAGAGCTATTCAATAAGGTCTTTATCTCTTGAATTTGGTTGATAGTATTGTATACAAACTGCAAGAGGATTACGCAGAAATGATTTTAAAAAAACAACCCACACGTATACTATGAGTCACGAATAATCATCGATAGGATCGAAATAACCCTTTATTAAAAATGCAAGTAAGATATCAATGTTTTGGAATCAAAACTGCGAACAAAATCATCTTATGATACATGAAATAACTGATTTCAACGTGAATCCCCGCTTTGGAACGGTAAATTTGGGTTACGAAATATAATCATCATGCATCACCAATTATCAACGACACTCATGTAATAAAGGAGACAGCCACTAGTTTACTGCAGATGTTTAAACAAAAACCTAACAAAATGCTAAAGTAATCGTCTATTGAAATGATGTTCATTTGAGGATGAATTTCAAGACAACAGTCTGATTTGGAGGCTCTAGAAATATGTATGCTGATTATGTTTGTATTCAATCTTTAATAAATTGAAATCCAAGGAAACACAATATGCCGCATTGTTGGTTCAGTAAACGAATGATAATTGTGCATAGGAGAAAGTCATTTGTTTTCTGCCGATGTGACGTGTGTTCAAACGATCAGATAACATTATTCTTATTTAAACGTTATGGAAGCGAGTTGCTGTGGGGATATGACATACAATTAAGTTCGACATGCGTCTGGAAAAAAGTACTGTCTTGATGTACCACACGGACAATGTTATTGTGCTTTGCTTCTTTCAACCTGATCTGCCTTATCCATCGTTTTCCACATTGCATTTGATCTGTGAATTAAACACAATTAAACTTATAATGCAAACCATCCGGAATATAAGATGTTAATCAAGAAAGGATTGCACATGTCAGTTAGAAATTTGATTTATTTTAAGATAAAATAAAGACCAATAACTTGCGACAATATCAATTCATTGCAAAACGCATAACGATACCGCATTGCAATTTGTTTACAGAATAACTTTCTGGCAGAGAAGAAAGTTAATGTGTATCTGAAGATTAAAAACATGTTCCACAACTGTTTTCCTGCGATTCCTATATACGTATCTATATACGTCTGACAAGATATGTCATAAGGGTTCTGTGTACAACAAAGCAATTTATTGTAATCTGATCCAATACATTGATACATAACTCGCGTACAGACAAGCGAAATTGCAGTGCGATTAACGACTTTATTTCGTGTAAGTGTTGCAAAATTGCCTGGCGTGTTTGCTGTATTTGTATAAGGAAACTAGCTTGATTAAACAACGGAATGTTATTGCGTCGAAATCGGCATGATGATGGGATAAAATAGTTTATGAAACACACATGGATATTCATTTGAATTGGTTATCTTGGTTAGATAAATCATCTGAAATATATTTGCATCGTGTGATATATAGACACATAATATTTTTAAAGGTACACATTTGCAAAATAAAACACCTCTTTTTATGAGCTTACGTTTTACATGTGTGAGTAAAATTTACTATCTGTACACAGATCGCGGTGGCGTAGGAAATAAGGAGTCATTCTAGCGATCAGGGGGTCACATGTTCGATCCCCACACTAGGAGTGTTTTTTTTCACAGGATCTTCTTTAAGCCGGACGCAAAAGTGTCTGTGAAGGCCCTAATTTATTCATGAACACGTGGTGGCTAATTAGAACTAATTGGTAAAGATACGTTTAGCGAAATTTATATTTTTGGCATTAAAATATTTTTATGAATACACTCTAATAATAATACATGCAATGATATTCAGTTGCCTACACATCCAAACTATGTACTCGAGACGTTTAACACCCTGTATAACGGTTTCTTTCTGAGATGCATAACGGTGGTATAGGGCTTGTGATTAATGATGCTTTTTTCCATTGTGTACAAGCCGGTCTTACTGACCTGTGTACTAACGCGAAAGGAATTGTGGGTAGCACTTCTTTTACGAGTAAAAAGGGAAAGCGAAATTTGGTCAGGTAATCGTGCTTCTGATAATCGCTATCAGTCTTAATAGAGATTCAAAATCACATTTAAACATAGTTCAATAACATTTCTTTAAACAACATTCCGTTTTAAGCACACAAAAAACATTTTTCTTTCATTATTTACATTTTCATTCTTACGCAGAACTACTTTGGCGGAAGAATAATTCCCCAAACCAGGGGAATGTGATGCGTCTTAGTATAGAGATAACAATAACGTAGTGACGTCACCATCTATGTATAGAATGGCTTTTTTCTCCAATCTTGAAAAAATAAGGGTTGATATTTATATTTCATCGTACCCCAGGAAGTTACTTAGTTGATCGAATGCATATAAAGCAAATTGATCAAGTAAATGGCAATTAGATCGAAATTAAATTCTTTTTAAATGCTTTTGATGTTTAATACCAATTATATCCATAACTCCATTATTTGCACGCATATTTAAGTGATCGAGGCCCGTATTCACCAACCGATTCTTAGACTTAAGAATAAAGAATAGACTTAGAACCAAGAAAAATGTGTTCAGTGTTTGAATATATACAGGCCTCCACTGGTGATTATTGTAGAGGCCAAGAACTAAACCCAAACTGCCACCTAGCATTACATGGGCAAGCCTATATGAAAACTCCGATGAATAACCCTTTTCACACAGTAAATATAAACTCAACTAAATTTTTACTTTTTATTAAAGGACCTTATAACATAAAAACATAAAAAATGGTTCTGGCATATAATGTCTCGACTCCAAGCAGCAAGGGCCACCTGCGAACACGGCAAGCCCAAACTAACTGCAAATAACTAACTGCACAAATAAATTGTATATGAGTGCTGACTCCGGGTGATGGCCATCAGCACTCCCAACAAAATCATATATATTTTCCCCAAAAAATGTGCCAGGTAAAAAGCGTCCATCCGGCACTGATTGCCATATGGCCACCCAACAACGCTGACCCAGCGGCCCAAATGCCCCAACCTCGAAACCAGCTGGGCCAGAGATGACGGGTGGCCACTGCCAAAGAACTTTGGCTGCAGGGCGGATGGACGCATGCTTGGAGTCGGAAGCAGTAAACTGTAAACACAAGGCAAAGATATGAATAAAAACTAGCAGCAAAAATGCATAAAACCCAGCAGAAAAAAAATGCATAAAAACTAGCAGCAAAAAATTGCATAAAAATTAGCAGCAAAAAACTTTCTTTTTTCTTTTTTCATACATATGAGTAAGAAAAATATGCATACAAACTAACTGCAAATATCTATTTTTGGACTCAATAGCAACACCAACATACATAATGTTTGGGATTTAAAATTGTAAGAACCCCCAAATTTGTGCATCTAGAACTTCAGTAATGGATTGGTGTATTATGCTTTATAAATTGTTCAAGCCCTGCAGACATATTAGAAAAAAAAATATCTGTACCCAGAGTTGACAAGTGGACTCCGTCCTTCTCAAACAAATGTTCCTCAAATTTTCCAAAGTCAGAGTTGGCCAAGTAATGCCCTCCACATGCCAAAGCCCTAGATGAACCATGACTATTAAGGCGCTTTCTTGCTTTGTCCATAGCAACTTTATTATCAGAATATCTCAAATTTGACCTTGGAAGCACTGCAGACCATACAATCTTAACACTTGGAAATATAGACAGTAAAGTCCTGAATAGCTCGACAATCAATTTTCGAAGGTCCACCAGTGACCGACGACCAAGATCATTACCACCTAAATGTAACACAATATAGTCTGGAGAATTACCCACATTGGCAAGCGAAAGAAATTTTTTCTTTGATTCTGCAAGTGTTAACCCACTGTACCCTTGCCACCAGATGATGTTGGGTTCAAGGCAGAGGTTGGCCCCTTCAGGTCGTAATCTTGCTGCTATGAAGGCTTGCTTGATTATTGATGAACCCAGTATCCAGATGGTTTTCCCTAAATACAACTTGGTTTTTGTTAGTCACATGAATCTAACTATATGAACCATACCTTTTTAATGGGGGTTATTTATTAGGCTGGGCATGACAACAGGAACAGGACGAACATATGTTTGGTAGGCATTGGAAGCCCATCTGCCTGCCTGTTTAATGATCTCCATTGAATAGCCTAGTTGGGAAGCTGCAGTTGCTGCTCCAATTCTGAAGGAGTGGGATTTGTAAGACCCATAATTTAGACCCAAAAGAGAAACCGTTTTCTTAAGAATAGCAGAAAATTGGTAACGAGTAATTGGTTGTTTGTTAAAGTGCAAAAACAAGGGACCAGGCCCTTAAGGACGAACATGAAGATACTGGTTAAGACACACAACTGGGCAAAATTCACTGTTTGACCTAGTAATTTTGAGCGCTACCCCTTTGCCCAACTGATCAGTTTTTGAATGCCGGATTGAAATGATTACCCCATTGTGATCAAATTGTAAATCTTCTATTGCCAACACCGCTGCCTGTAAAATACTATCACCTTTTTTAGGAACAGCTATTTCGCCAACTCTTAGAAAACCGAAAAACGCTAATATAAAAGCTGCAGTGAACAGTTTTGCTTCGTAGACACTGGAACACACAATATTAAGTTTGCCTACTATCATTTTCAGTAACGAGAGGGTAATTGGAAGCCTATTATCGTGTGTTTTCTTATCTTTTTGCATTCCTTCCACCATTTTTGAAACAATGAACTTTTTGGTAGGGTCAACAACATCAAGCAGCTTGCAATGAAAAGCTATAGAGCTTAAGTATGATTTTGCTGTTTTGTGGGATAGTTTCTGTAGGGATAGCCATGCTACAAATCGAACCACCTGTTCAACTGTAGGCGGCCAGGCATCTGACAAGCCGTATTGCCTTTTAAACTTAGAGAATCTCTCTAACCCAACGATGTATGCCTTTTTTGTATTAGCAGCAAGGGAATTGTCTAGCCATTTTTTAGGCCTCCACTGGTGATTATGTCATTAACGAAATGTTCTATATGAAGAATAATATAGATAGAGATATTTACTGCAGAGTTTGACTCAAAATTAAAGAAATTCTTGAATATTCTAATTTAAAGAATTTTCTTTATTCTTAGACTTAAGTCTAAGAATTGTTTGGTGAATACGGGCCCAGATCTGGGCCAGACTTGACGCGTCAATCAACCAGATGAAAACACAAATGCTTTGCATTGATCTTCCCAAGGCGGCGAGCTCGGTTTTAATAGTTGTTCATTGTTTATGTCATGTTACGTGTACCGTCCTGTATAAGCGATTGGTCACTTTCTATAATTAAATAATAGCACGAGTTTTTAAAACTTCCTTTTCTGATAATGCTTGAAGTCAGTAATATATTTTCGATGCAATTTAGCTATAATAAATAGGTTTAAACTAATATCTTAAGATTATTACAGTAAAATGTTACATTTTGCGTTATATTAAACTAACCCTGAAAACATTCAATACGTATTAAAATGAGTTTATGAAACTGACATGAAATACACTGAGTTAGGTATTTTCTGCAAACGCGAAATAAATTTGCGCAACTATTGTTTCTGATATTTTCAACTTAACAGAATGTGCTGTTTCAGAAAAAATGTCGTTGTTTTGTCTGAAATTGTACATAATACGCAATGACATATTATTTGTACAACAAGTATGCGGACATATGTACTTTACAATTGCATTTTACTTTGTGACAGCCTTTATTTTGACGCAACATGAATATTTCATAAAGGACCTACATTCTTGCGAGGTTAACTAATTGTATGCACAGTGTTCTGTAAAGCACATTTACATCGCTTTTTATTGATGAGTATCAGTCTTTCCTCAGACGCATATTTACGACTGAAACAAAGGGCAAATCGTTCACGTAGCTTAGCTTATATGCAGATAACGCATGATGCAATGCTCCAAAATATTCCTTCTAAATACATACCGTAGATATTTCGGCTCAAACATTATTTACGGTTCAACTTACCATCACGTATATATATGTCAATTGTTTATCATCTATATGAAACCAATTCTTATGATCTACAATTATTAACAAAGTATTTACAGGCATATTTCTTATGATCCACTTGTGTTATATAATCCTTGTATGTAACATTGATCAACAAAATAGAAATTACACTTAATAGAATACCTATTACACTGAGGCAATTGAGCATGTGCGTATACGGTCCTTTCCATAACATATACGATATCTTTCTGCTCAGTAAGAAAATAACGTCCTCTTTGCGCAGTCATTATACTGTGACCATATTCACCGTGCATTTGCTAGATACAAATAACAATCGGTTGCTATGCTTGGCATACTTGTTTCAATATCATTATTAGCACTGTTACTATTTAAACCTTACCATATGAATAAATGCATATAAAAGCATACACGTTATAAGATTGCATTGTTATTAAGCGGCATCGTGTACATGAATACACGGCTTAACATTAGGGTATGTTGCTATAATGAATACAACACTGATTAAAACAAGGTTTAGATTGAAGGCATTCGTATTGACATATACAATATATTCTAAGTATTGAAATATAATTTACCAGTTATTTGCAGTACAACAAACTTATTTTTTTTGTAAAGCAGTATATAGTATACTGTTGATAAGAGCATTATAACAATATGATATATAATTTATATTTATGGTGTGCCAATATTGAAAAATTAACATAAGATAAATAGACCCCCGAGAGAAACCGTTTGATTTTTTTCGCAACTGCTTACTAAACCTACGCACATTGTATTTCTTTTGACCTTGCAGTCAAGGATAACCAATGAAAGTGCAAGGACTTATTTTCAATGGGGTCCTTTGATTTTGCTGAAGAGAGAGCAAGCAGAAGAGACAGTATTGGGATACAAGGAATCCAGGTGCCATACTCTAACTCTTTGCGAATAGATCCATTGGTTCTTTAACGTGCTCAGTGTATAGCACCGATACACGCGAGAATTTCCTGGGTTTCATACCAGTACATCTCTAGTTGGGTGGGAAACACTTGAAGCATTTCTGAAATTTCCAGTGCCGCGGCCGGGAATTGAACCGGGGACCTCTGGAATGGTAAACCAGAGTGTTACTACTCGACCACCGCATCACATTAAAAATCTTCTAAACCTCGATCTTGTAATGTTATACCGTCCAAAAGTGTTTTGTTTGGTTGAAAAGGCGAACCCTTTGTTGATCAACAGCATACGCTTTCGTTGTCCCGTTTTCTGCATTGAGTTTTGATCAATAGGGGTTTTGATCATGATTTCCGCATAAAAAATATGAAAATAATCAGATGGTGACTAAATTAAATAAAGAGACCTGATGAAAAATGTAAATTGGAACAATCTTCAAAATATCAATATAGATTCATGTATTACACAATTCACACAACAGTTATCATCTCAATGTGACTAACGCCAAGGCAAATTTAGACAGGCACTTGCTCATATATCGTTAATAATGTAACCATACTCATGTTATTGTCAAATCCGCTCATACAGTATACCTTGACAACCTTGTTAAGCGATACCTCCTCTCATTCACTATAGCAGTATCCACCAGTTGACAAATCTATCATTCTAAATTATTGTTTTCGAGCTACAAGTTATTCTAGTTGAACCCGATAGGATTTAAAAATATCCCGCCCAAAAGTGATCGATTTTATCAAAGTTTAAAAAACGAGATGATCAAGTGTGTTTTTATATGGTTTCAAATCAGACACATCACCTATGACTGCAGATGTCCCTCAAGGTGCTAGACTAGGGCCACTTCTATGTCTTGTATACAATAATAGCAAAGAAATCGAGATTAGATTACCGCATTCGCCCGTTTTCAGATGATGGTGTGCTATACACAACTGTCGATAATCCGTTTGATCCTGCTACATCTCTCAACTGCGATTTCCTGGGTAGATAAGTGGTTTGTTACGTTTCATGCTTCCAAATTTGAGTCAATCATAATTTTAAGAGAGTGTTATTCGCCTATTCACCCCCTCTTTTCTTTAGTAATAGCTTACTCAGTTAAATAACTTTTTATATACATCTGGTATAAGTGTATGTATTTTATGTCCCTTGTATGACCATTATGATTCAGTTGATTTCCCCCGCCAAATGCTTGCAACGCGAAACTCTTTTCACAACTACGTATACAATAATTCATTGATAAACGTTAACAAAAGTTTTATTAAGTATATAAGAGCCGTTCTAAAATGTAGGCATTTAAAGATCAAAAATTAAGTAAACAATGTTTATATTATAAACGATGTTATTACAATGTCGTGTTATTAAAGAATCAAGTCAAAAAGGGCCAAAACGCCGTTATTGGCATATTGATTGCAACGGCATTTTACGTGTATCAACCTATTATCCATATAAACACTAATGCCAAGTTTGAATGAAATCGGCCAAAACACTGTCGGATCCTCTTATCAGCATGTCCAAATTAATAAAAATGAAACGAACATGTAAACCTTGGACATGAGACGAACAAACCACAAACTGAATTTTTTTCTATAAAATGTTCAATTCTCTTACACCTTTATAATTGGTAACTGAACCCTTCCACTATGGGGATAGAATGGTTAACCATCTGCGAAATTCTGATAGTTTCCATAACATCGCATGCAAAACACAGCTTGTGTCTCGGTCATTCCTGGCATCATCAATACACCAATGGGACTCCTTCCAGCAGATACAATATGTGTTACGCTCTCAATGCTTTACTTAATAAAGACACAAGCAAAGTCTCTTTTCATTACTGCTGTCTAAATGTCTAATAGTTCTCATGCTCGGCTTCGGATGAATTGTAGAAGCACAATTGAGCATTAGTATGAGAGGAGTATCGTGGATTCCTGTCATTGTATATGTGCTGAAATAGAATATACTTATCATTTCTTTACTTTTATATCGATCTCGTGAAAATAATAACTTTATGTAAAGACTTGCCTGCTGCCCGACCTATAAATGCTTCGTTCACCAAAACTTCTTTCGCTTTATATACTTGTCTTTTATGATTACATCATTTACATGTATATTTGATTAAATACATATTATTTAAACTAACAACGCATATATGTATGCAGTAAATTTGTTTTACTTTACGTCTTTACACCTGCATAAACCTATGTTTCAAATAGCCTTTACTGTTTCCTTCCGGTGTAAACGTGTATAAAATACTATGTGCCTAGTTTATCTCTACCTTTTCTTATTACCGTTTTATCAGACAGTAGTATGATATATAGGCAATATATTTAGACTGATCAAGTTTCCTTACATTGTAAAGATGTGACATGTGAATCTTTTTAATGCTTTCGTTACTATTGCTAACTCGGGAAAGGGGGCGACTAAGTACGTAGTGGTTGCGACATAAATAATACGTGGTAAGGAAAAAATCAGCAACTCATTATACAGTAATTTTGAAACGTAAATCTGTTTTGCACCATGTGAAATAAACCAGAAGACACATTTTTAACCAAGCCTTGCAATTTTCTTTCCAATTCGTTACAGTAAATCGATTGGATCATTTAGTAGAATGCTTTTGTTTAAAGTCCACAGAAAAGCTCACTAGTGGTCTGCTTAGTTATTGGTTCAAGTGTATCTGTTCGTCAAATACATTAACATCTCTTGCATTCCATTTATAAAGACTTTTTTAACTAGGGGTACTCTGATAGGTTATTTAGATCTTAAGTTAAGCTTTATAAGACTGTTGTAGGTTTTAAATCGTAGTTAAATTTATGCAAATATGTATTCAATAGCAATACCTATTGTGTTGATCTAACCTAAGCAAAATGGTCATATGGTTAACATTGAAGAAATCAATACAGAAGATTGCAAGTTATGTGCTTCTCATTATCCCCTTATACCCAAACATCATTGTTAAAGTTGAAAAGGAAGTATATATTCCATTTGTGACAATCTAAAGAAAACAATACAGAAGATTGCCAGTTA
Organism: Dreissena polymorpha; assembly: GCF_020536995.1. Lineage (NCBI taxonomy): Eukaryota > Metazoa > Mollusca > Bivalvia > Myida > Dreissenidae > Dreissena > Dreissena polymorpha. Next base: position 9,963,351 of record NC_068364.1, read on the forward strand.
TGTGCTTCTTATCATCCCCTTATACCCAAACATAGTTGTTAAAGTTCAAAAGGAAGTATAAATTCAATTTGTGACAATCGAAAGATAAATCCTTTGCAATCGATGCATTTATAAAAAACTAGGTCGAAACGACCCGGGAATTAGGGCGTAACGACCTAGGGCGAACGGGTATTAGGGCGAAACGACTCACGGGCGAACAGGTATTAGGGCGAAACGACCCGGATTCCCTTTCTGTGTGTACAAGTTAAATTGACATAGACGAAATAGTTTCGATCAAAGATTGTGTATTTTTTTGTATTAATCTTGTAGCCAAAATGTGTGACATCGAAAGCGCTTATCGACAGGGTCTTGTTTTAAGGAGTAAAATTGTTTAATTCCTACAAATTCGTTCGTTCACACCTGAAAACGTTTCCAACATGACCGATGGCAATTATAAAGTCAATAAATTTCACTCAGACATCTTACCCAACACAAAGTGTATGTCCACTTCTCCTCTTATTTGATTTGCAGTAATATTTATCTGAATATAATTCCACAGTAGACTTACTTTCCCGCAACACAAAATCATTTCGCATGTAGACGGCATTAAAAAAATGCATTTTATTTGCAATTGTTAATAAAATCCACATACCTTTTCCTTCCTGTTTTTGAATACGTATAAATTAATGGTAATCAATATACAAACAAAGTACAAATTTCATGTACTAATTTAGATTCAAAGACAAAATACGATACATCTATTACTTTATTTAATAAACATTACTTTAACCGACGCAGATAATTATGTACGACTCACCAGCGAAAAAAAAATGAATGTACACAAATTAAAATAATTTTAACAATAAACTCACACATATTTGTTAAACTACATAAAATGACGAAAACAGGTATACTTCATGCTAAATCGAGACAGTTCGTGTTGTATGTGTTTAAATGTGACAATAATCGGTAAGACTAAATACTACGAATTTACGATACACATGTAGCTTTGTAAATAAACTTTTCTTCTCAAATGAACTAGTGTACGTTTTCAACAAATGGGCTATGAATGTCTTAAAAAAGCCTCCCTGCCTTTCCGATCAATATTTCAAAAGGCAATATAATAATCAATCATTTATCACTATTAATGAATATTTAAGTTTGTATCATGGATTGATAAATTTACCAGAAACAATCTGTCATAAGATTTCATATTTAACTACTTCATCGTTATTATTATTTCGCTTCCAACATCAGTTTAGATACGAGCCATCTGTTTTTCTATAGTTGGGTGTCAATAATTATATAGTTAATGTAACACAGCTATGCAAATAAATTTTAACATGATTTAAAAGGGCGTTTAAGAGTCTCAAGTGAACATGTTGTGAGTTACATGTCGATTTTATTAAATTGATTTCACAAAAATGGCCACATCAACATCCTTTAATTTACGATCAATGAACACATTGAAGGACACATGTTCTTACGGGGTATATTTGTTTTTTAACCATGTTCTCGTGTTAACTATGATAAATGCAAGCACGTTCCTGTTTTCATCAGCATTTTCTTCCGGTAAAGAAGTACCCTTTTAAAAATAGAAATAAGTTTATGTTAAGGCTCTGCAAAAGTAAGCGGTAGATAGAAATATGTCGCCCCTTCCATGTTCTCTGTGTTTTGAAATCGATCAGTCCTGAACAATTATGTTCCTGTAAAATTTATTTCGATGAAAAACGTTTCAATTCAAGGTCAAGTTCACATATTTGAAACAACAGTTCGAATGCATAATTTGTGCTTAATGTGGATAGCAAGACGGTTAGGCCTTTGTGCTTGAGAAACATTACCATTGAATCGAATTAACTCTTACCTCGCAACGGTGTAGATTGCCCAATCATTTTGCGACATTCAGCCTTTAAGTTGTCAAAGACGAGCGTTAGGCGCTCAGGCAACTTTCTGTCGCTTACGTTCCGTGACATAGGTACAGGTGATCGTATAGATGATGTCATTGCTACTAACGGAGACTAGGTATCTTTAACTTTCAGATAATCCGAAATATATCACAATCAAATCCAACAAAAACTTTGTTAGCACTTTAGTGTATCCAGATACTGAACGTTTATATTAGTATACATAGCATCAATAGTATTCAAAATAAGAAACTAGCCTCCAAAGACTTCATTTAAACGTCCACATTCAATCAAACTTAGATCACACACATTTATAAAAATGATCGCCTAAACATCGTTGAACCACATCGCGCAACATTGCTGTGCGGTGAAATTCACTAAAAAACAAGTTTCTTACAACCCGAAAACTTTAGTAAATTTATTGGTAAATATAGTAACAATATAAAATGTACACGTTACAATAGCCTTTGAAGCGTGTGAGCAGAGCGTTATTTTAATGTTTTCGATTGCACGAGTCGTTAATTTCCACGGTTGAATCGGATTAACCGAGTAAAATAAAATATAGAAACACGCCATCACATCTATATGCGTGTTATCATCTTACGGGCTGAAGTTCCACTGTGATTGCAAATATTCTAACTAGAAACTAAAACACCAATGTCAAAACTACACCGTTCGATATCCGACAACAGTGCAGCGATCCCCTATGTGTATAGTTTGCTTATATTGTCTCATTGTCGGTTGTTGGAGCTGTGCATGCTAACAACTATCTTTCACGGAAAATGTGCACCGCATGCATAACATTCGTTGGAATGATAACAAGTTGTTACTATATTGTGAAATAAGAAGAATTACAAAAAATAAAGCTTATCGTTCGCACTTATATAGTTACTTATATAGTGTCCAAGACTTTGGGGAAAGCAACAATATACTTAAGTTAAAACATGTTAGAGATACTTCAAACAATAATTACTGCTATTTCGTACTGCTGAATTACTCAATTATGGACGGCTGCGACAGCGGCAATTTGTATTAACCGCAAAGGACTTATACGTTGCAAACTGTGTTTTTAACATGTTTTGATGTTATACGTGTAAAACTACGTTTGAAACATTTCATCTTCATAGGTCAAAGGAAAAACTCACGGTACACCATTTTCTTTTACGTGAAAATTTTTTATCGCCAAAACGGATGTTTGTAGTACACATGACTCAAGATTGTACATTAAAGGGATGGTCAACCAGATTGCTATATATCGCGAAAAAAAAAAAAGTTCTAAAATACCGTATTTTTTGCAATTATTAGATTATATTGATTAAAATATCACGACTGGTATATAACATTACTTGAAAAATGTTGTTAAGTTTTCATATTTTAAGTATTTTCGGTAATAAAAGTTTACTGAGTATGTCTACCAGGTAATATGGAGAGTTCTGTTGTTGTCGTTATATTTTGTGAAACTACGAGGATTGCTTATATAAAGTATAAAAATACATCAATATTGTGTGCGGAATGATGGCCAAGTGGTCTAAATGGGAGACTTTTTATTCCAGGACTCCAGGGGTCAGTGGTTCGAGCCCTGTTGAGGTTCTCATTTTTCAAATTGTATTATTTACTGGAGATTTTTAGATCCAATGTTAAATTTATCAATATAAAGCATTTAATGACGGTATTTTAGAACTTTTCTTTTTTCGTCAATCTGGTTGACTGTCCCTTTAAGAATACTTGATATTTCTACACCGACGGACATTCCATGGATGATTTCCAAATAATGGGACTTGAAAACTCAGCGGGTCGGACGAGTACCGCAAAACCATGGAGCATTGTGGAAGTCAAAACTAAGGACATACCGACCATATGGCATCAACGTGCAAGAATAAACGTTAATAAAAGGGCGCGTAAACAACATTGACGCCGGAAATGCACGACGTCATTTCCGTTCATAATAAAACATCTGAAAATAAAAAATGGCCGCTGATGAAACCGTGAGGTCGAAAGCTTCGGCAAAAAATAAATACAGCATTTTTGTTTAAATACAACAAGGCTAATAGAGACTTTGTTATATATATATAAATATATATATATATATATATATATATATATATATATATATATATATATATATATATATATATATATATATATATATATAAAGCCACACGCTAATCACCTGTTCATATATATATTAATATAAATAAATAAATATATATAAATATTATTTCTATTTATTGATTTATTTTGATAGTGAAAACATTATTTTTTAGAAAAGTTGATTTTTCGTTATCATTTGATTATTTTCATTCAAAATGATGTTTTTGATAATAAATATCATAGCCACACGCTAACCACCTGTGGTTTAATGGTCAAAATGTAATTGTGATGTTTATTTAAACAAGAAATATCTTTAAAAAAGATATACGGCGTAAATAGTTTAATGAATGAGATCAAGGATAGCGAATGTCTTTTTCTGTGCAGTTCTTAGCTGCATCACACGCAGTACGGGATGTTACGGGGAGTTTTCGCGGCTTATTTTACATTATAACATATTGCTGGTCATAAACCTATAGATACAAAACAGAAAACCAAAAGAAGAATGGAAGTGAAATTTAAACATATGAGTCAACCGGCCACACGAGAAGTATCCGTATTTATAGGCGCGTTCTTCGAACAAACCTGTTTTAGTGGTTTGTCGGGCATTGCTATTTGATTCGATTATTAACAGTATCAATTATCATCGTGCTAATGCTTAAAGTGATATTATGGGCATTTTGCACTGTTGAATTGAGCTGAAAAGAATTAACAGGTCAAAATAGTTAGTTAAAATGTGGTTACTGATTAATTATCTGCAACTCACCTTGCTACCAGTTGTTTATAAAAATATATTTTATATTCGATATTCTTACGTGACCCACCCAGTCCTGTAAGCTGAAATGATCCGTAAAACAATTTCGTGTCTTTGTGTCGTATGAACAAATCTGCACTAAAACTAAATTTAGGTTCAACTCGTAAACGCATGATCAGTTGTCAAACGAAAGTACGGTTGATATTCAAATGCATTATTTTTCTCTTTCTGGTATATTGTTTTAGTATGATGATGCTGCATTAATTAATATAAGTGTATATGAAGTAGAAACATCAAAAATAATCAACGGTTGCGATAGACACCTATAAACTGTTACATGCTCATAATATCACTTTAGTACATTAGGCAATATGGACGAATAATTATTGTTAAATTTATCAACAATAATATTTATCATTGTATTGTTGAAAACACATTAAGAATCTATTATTTACATACCATAATTATATTGCTGAATATCTTCATTTAACATATTTCTGGTCTAAAGAAAATTCCAGGTCACCTAGTTCACGGATAGCGTCTTTATTATATAACGATTATTTTACTGGCCGCCAACTCCGGTGATGACCTGTATATAAACTCTGAATGTCCGCGAATTGACCCGATATACCTCGCGGGTTGAAATGCAATGCTTTAAAGTGAGGCCTCGCTTCCATTGCTCTTTATACTTTTACATGTTAACATGTTGACAGGAATAAGGAAGTAAGTACTAAATATGAGAACATAGCCTTTTAAGTATAAACGCTCTTGCGCTGGTAATACTCTGAAAATAAAAGGTGTACGCACAAACTGTATTGATGTCGAGAATTGAGTGTAAAACTGTTCTATCTATTAAGCCTTTTCATTCGAGATAAAATTGTTTCATACAGTAAAACAGTGTTACAAAAACGCGGATATGTTTCCAATGTTCTGGTGGTATACTCAAATCAGCCAATGGAATAAATGAAGTGTATTCATTCGTACCTAGCCGCGGGAAATTTTATTGGAATTTTATTGGACACTTACAAAGGTCAGGCTAAGGTGAAAAGCTGGCTTATGCAGCTTACGCCGAAAAATATGCTCGTATTATTTGATACGTTAATTACGATGTGAACCATGGATGATCTGTAGCCAACTTCTAAAGCGGCTTTTAATTTTCTAGCTCATTAGTTTTACTTTAAGCTTCCGCTCGATCTGCCTTGCGAAAGCGTTATGGTGTTTCAGGCATGATTTTTTTTTTACTTCTTTTTTTTTTATTCAATATAATACATACAATGTATACATGTATATGATCATACAACATAGTGATTGTACAAAGCAATAGAGTTCAGACATGTTATACAAGATATGCTAATATATATATTTTTTTAAAGAGAAAAGAAAAGAACAACAGAAGAATAGTTATGAAAAATGATGAGTTGTATAAAGTCGGATGAAAGCATACTGGACTTGTGTGTTTTGTTGTATATTCACAATGCTCTTATAAGATTGAAAATAAAAATATACAAAAATATTTTAGTACAGCTCCTTCAGAACATTGCATGCAAAAAACAAATCATTCTTCGTCGCATTGACTGCTGAATTGAGAAAAGTAGACAATTTTATATCAGATTTTACAAAAAAATATGATTTCTAATAAGCTAACCATGTACAGAAGTGCACTATGCTGGTCTAATAATAATAATAATAATAATAATAATAATAATAATAATAAAAGCTTTATTTACAGAAGGTTACACATTAAGACAATGACACATTATACATATTATGCAGATGAATCAATACTTTTTTACAATGAGGTCTTCTTAAAAAAAAAAAACATACACACAAGTAAAACATTCAAACAATAATTCTTATACCTATACATAACACACATTTTGTCTTTTAGACAGACACACATGAAATAACATTGATTAGAAAATAACATGACATATCATTAATTAGAAAATAAATGTGCTTTATATTGCCTTTTAAAAGCAGAGATAGAGTATGACATTCTTATTCCAATTGGTATACTGTTCCAGATATTCATGCTATAGTATGAAAAAAGCTCGTTTCTTATAATCTGTATTTGCTTTGGTATTAACAATATCGTTATGGGTGGCAGATCTTAAGTTATAGTTGAGATTTTGAGAAAAAGTAATAATATCATTTATATATTCTGGAGTCTGATTGTTGACACACTTATATATTAAGATTGCCGTGTGGTATTTATTATTAAACGAAAGCCAATTAAGTTTTAAAAACAATTCTTTGGATTGTGTTCTTTTTGGCTTTTGTAGAATGACTTTCGCTGCGCGTTTTTGTAAAACATTCATATCAAAAGTGAGATAATTTGATATCTTTTTTAGCAGAGATATTTTACTGCTTATTTTAGAGCATGTTTTATCAATGTGTACTTTCCATTGTAGATGTTTGTCGATAAAAAGTCCTAAAATATTATGGCTAGTGACATTCTCAATAGCATTATTATCTATTTTTAGATTAAGGTCGATATTCTTAATTTTTTGTTTTGAGCCATTAAGCATGCATTTTGATTTATTAGGGTTTATCATCATGTTATTGAGGGTGCACCATTTTTGTATGGAATAAATATCATTTTGCAAGTTAGTCTGAATTTCGGAAGGATTGGCCCCTGTAGCATATAGTGTCGAGTCATCAGCATACAAGTCTATGTCTGATTGGTTTAGTAATAACCCTATATCATTTATATAAATTAGAAACAAGAGAGGGCCCAAAATAGAACCTTGAGGCACACCACTTTTAATAGTTAGAGGGGTAGAAAAACTAGTCCCTAGTTTAACGCATTGTTGTCTGTGACTAAGATAAGACCGAAAAGGGGACAAGGTACCATCTGAAAAGTGATGAAGTTTTAGTTTGTACAACAGAATTCCATGATCTACTAAATCAAAAGCTTTTTTCATGTCAATAAAAACAGAACCAATACAATTACCATTATCTATATCTTTTAGCCACTCATCAATGAGTCGAATCAGTGCTGTTTGGCAAGAATGATTTTCTCTAAACCCTGACTGATGTTTATTTAACATATTTGTTACACGAAAAAATTCTTTTAATTCATTTGATAGATGTCTTTCGAATATATAGTTGGCAAAATTGAAATCGGACGATAGTTATTACATTCCTCTCTGTCTGAGCCTTTATATATTGGTAGAACATACGCTTCTTTTAACAAATCGGGGAAAATTCCTGCACGAATACTATTATTTATTATCGAGGTTATTGGTAAAACAATATGCTCACCACAGTATTTTATAATATTTGCACCGATCCCGTCGATTCCCGTAGCCTTGTTAACATTTAAATTGCCAATTATTTTACTTACTTCGAAAGGGATAATGTAATTCATAGAAAATTCATGCTGTTTTAAGGATTTGTCGAGATATAGCTTTAAATAAGAAAAGTTTTCTTCGTAAAATTTCAGCTTATCAACAATGTTTGATATGTTTGTAAAATGCTCATTTAAGGCAATTAGGATCCTACTTTTGCCCCCAACATACACACCGTTCACTAAAATTTTATTTGGCAAATTTACTCCGGAGTTTTGATCATTGTCATTATTAGATATAATTTTCAAATTTTTCCAAATATGTGCCGTTCTTGTACCATTTTTAACAGCATTGTTGTAATATTCTTTCTTGCTTTTGCGAATTAATTCCGTAGTTTTATTTCGTAACAGTTTATAATTGCCCCAGTCTTTAATTTTGCGGAAATGATCTCTATCGCGCATACTTTTAATAACTTCTTGGTTTATCCATTTTGGCATATGTGTGCTTTTTATGCTCTTTTGCTTGTAAGGGGCGTGCTTTTTTAAAACGCTATTCACAATACTATAAAAAGATTGAAGGGACATATTTGGATCGTGAACAGTTTCAATTAAATTTAGTTGCGAAATCGATAGATCAAATCGGAAATAAGATATTACAAACTTTTTAAAGCATCTATATCTAATATAAGATATGTTTAAATGGTACATGGTTACCTATATAAAGCAAGATTCCGCCACCCTTTTTTTACTTCTGTCTTTACGAATGTATTTAAAATTCGAAATATTTAAAGTTACATCAGACAAATTTTCGTTTAAAAATGTTTCACAAAAACCAATAACATCCACATTACATTTTTGAGACAACAAAACGTACTTAATTTCATCAAGTTTTGGCAAAAAATGTTGAATATTTAAACTTACGATATGAAGTCCCTTTTTAGAAAATTCTAAGGTAGACCCTGTTGAATCATCATTATCCTCGCAAAAATTTAATCTTTCATTTGCAATAGGGTTTGGGAATGAAACATCATTATTATTGCATGACATATTATTACATTGTTCTGAGTAATCAGAAACTTTAATACTGGCATCAAAGACACGGTCTATATCACCATATTTAAGCACTATTTTGGATTCATTACATATACAAATCTTAAAATTACAATTTTCACAAACCTTGTTAAGTGCTTTAAATTTGTTTTGTATCAGTACATGTTTGTGTCTGTCTACGCGTTCCTACTGAGCCGAACTCAATCGTCCGCATTCACTAGTGTAGTGATTATTGTAATGACAGTACTCACAATGTCTTTGTTGTTGCCCATATTTGCTACTATTCTTATATGAATGTAGATTATTCTTCTTGCCATCCCTACCGTCACGTGAAACGCCATTCCTTGAGCCTTTATTCGATGCGTAATTTCGGAAACCGCTACTTCCTGTTTGCGTCTGATAGTCTTCTCGCCCGTCACGTGAGTCGCCATTCCTCAAGCCATGACCTGGTGCATAATCTCCGTAGCTGTAACTGCCGGTTTGCTTCCGAAAACTGCCTCTTCGATCACGTGAAGAGGCTTTTCTCGAGCCTCGTCCTGGTGTGTAACTTCCGTTTTGCAACTGATAGTCACGTGAATCGCCGTTTATCGAACTGCCTCGGTCAGGAGCATAATTAACGTAACCATTACTTCCGGATTGAGTAGAGTGAGGGGTTACGCTACGATTAGCTTGTCGATCTTGTAGTCCGCTCGTCTTCTGTTTTATGATGTTTACGGCTTTGTTTATGTTAGCCACTAGCGTACTGCAGCCTCTAGCGTGCAGATGTATCCCATCTCTGCCATACAAATGTTGAGCCATGTTACCATTTCCATAAATAAAGGATGTATACAGTTCAATAGCTTGCGCATCTGTTTCTTCGCATATTTGTTAAATTATATCATTCAGTGGAACTACATCTGCATCTCGTCTTGGGGCAACTGTGCACAAGTATACAGTGCAGTTATGTCCATTAAATTCATGTAGCAGGTGCTTTATTTCACGGTATGCTTTTCTTGGGTCTCCTCCTTCCGCCATGTCATTCCCACCAATATATATTATCACATTTTTGTATTTTGTCATGTCCCATGAATCCAGTATTAAACGAATGTCTTTAGTTTTCCGCCCTGGTAGAGTTTTAATGTGTGTATTTTTATTCAACCCACGCCTGTTAATTCCACTTAGAATTGAGTCACCTATTATTAGAGTTTTATCTGATATATCTGCCGTGTCCACAGTATCAGTATTTTCATCGAGTTTTTGTTCCGTTGGAGACTGTTCTCTCACTTTTCTTTCATGTCCGCTTCCATTATTATTACTTTTTTCTGATTGAGGTGTTTCCGTCGTAGCTCTTTCGCGTTCACTGCGTTCATTCTGTACCATCCGTTCCACCATATTCGCTGTCGATGGGGTTATTTTCTTTATAGTATCATGGACCGATTGTAATTTTCTGTGAAGTGCGTCGTTGGCTTGTTTCATATCTTTACTGAATTTATCCGTGCTCTGACTAATTGTTTGTACTTTATCTGTTGATTGCTGGTTAGCTAACGAGATTGTATTTTTAACACTTGCAATTTCATCTCTTACCTGTGAAAGTTGCAATCTAGTCTCCTGTTGGAAATTGTTTAATCGGAATTTTGTATCTAACAGCAGTTCATTCATCATCTTCATTTCCTTTAGAATGGCATTTCCTACCGAGTCTGGTTGGGTGGCACAATTAATATCAAAACTAGCCACACATTCTGCTTCTAAATCAGTCTCTGTATCTTCAGTCAAATCATCTCCAGCTTCTATCGCTATCTCGATTACCGGGACTGATTCATTCTCTACTATTTGGGAGTCATTGTGCACTACTCGGGAGGCATTCTCTACTGTTCGAAAGTCCTGCTCTACTACTAGTGGGGCATTCTCTTCTACACGGGGGGCATTACCAACTACTTGGGAGTCATTCTCCTTTTTTCGGGAGTCCTGTTCACAAATACTGTATAGAAGCGTGTCAGATTCATCAACTCCATACGTTACAGACATTTTCGGTGTTGAGCGCTCGGGATTTCTACGCTCCAAGTATGATAGTATTTGCTGTTTCATGTATTCATTTAATTCACCTATTGATTTATTATTTGACTGAATGTCAGTTTTAATTATTTGGAGAATTTTTGGAAGGTCTGTGTCAAAGAAGTGAGCCACGTTTCTACCATTTATCAAGCATGATGAAGTCGTGTGGTACATGTTAAACGTGTACAAGTGGTTCTTCTCTGCAAAGACATGACACCTGACATAAATGTATGTAGTCCATATCGTTTTTAATTACTTTACTTCTGATCGCGTTTTTAAGCAAGTAAATTTGCTGGATTATTTTACTGCTTCGTCTTAAATTCATTTGAAAAAAAAACACCTATAGAAAAATCAGGAATATTACCGAGGTGTAAAGATACACGTACTAGTGTAAGTATCATTTTATTAAACGAGATTCCATTCCATGAAACACATACATACTGATGCAAAAAGATTTAAAAAATCGCATAATAGAAGTATGTTTTAAATTAAGCAAAATACCCAGAAAATGATATTCTGATCAGTGTTGTATTATTCAGAAAACAATCCAGTTTGCTTTACTGTTCCAGGTCATGACATTTATACAGAAAAACGTTAGTGTATTGTCCAGACATAATATGCGGAGAATATTTTAACGTTTTGCTTCATACATGGGCACTTGCATTGTTACTTTATAAATTGTCCGTGTTTGTAGACCAACGCGTGACGCGCCTCGAGGACAAGGTGGACGGTGCCGACATACATGCGGCGCAGCTTTCCGAACGAATGCAAGAGTTGGAAAAGGAAAGAGATACCTTGCGTGATGACGTATCCTATCTTCAATCGCAGACCATGCGTAATAACTTAATTTTCATCGGGGGAGCAGAGGACAACACGACCGGAACCGAGCAGCCGGAAGTGACCAAACGGAAACTCCGCCAGCACCTTCAAGACGCTTTCAAGATTGTCCGCGACGTTATAGACTCAATTAAATTTGAGAGGGTGCATCGCTCTCCCGGGTCCCCTACACCTAAGAAAGTGCGCAAACGTTGGAAACAACTAGACGAATCAGTGTACCGTGTATTCGAACAGTTTCCTCAAGAGGTTATAGAAAAGAGACGCAAGTTAGTGCCGCAAATGAAAGAGGCGAGGCGGTTAGGCAAACGCGCCTATCTGGCATATGACACTCTGTACATAAATGGAACCGCGGTAACAGGCTTGGCGAAATTGCCGGTCCGTCGGTCCTGACCGGCAAATTTTCATTTGGTCCGGCAGGTTTAACCAGAATGTCGGTCCTTGTGACCGGCAAAATAAATGTGCAATGAATGCAAACATATCATATTTTTTCAAAGTTGAAAATTCGAAGAGCAAACCCTTTACTACAGTCTACATCATGAAAATGAAATCGCTCATTGTGTTGATGTTTGCAATAAGTTTGTTACGTACAATTAGCAAATCCAACTGGTTACACAACACCTACTTCAAACTCGCAAAATCGGCAACTGCTTTCGCACATTTTAATCCCTTTTGTTAAAACATCGCAGTCTACAAAGGGTCAGTAAAACCGCTAAGCGTGTTTTCACAACACTCACACATTCTTCGCGATATCATTCTATTAAAATTTACCACGAAACATTTAACAGAAATTTAATACACGCACGCTTTCCATGCGTTTGACGTGACGTTGTACATGTAGGGAATAATTTGCGCGCGCTTTTCTGGAGAGAAAGGATTAAAACACACTGTACATTTGCAGTTTATTTGAAGAATGTGATAACGTCGAGTAAAAAGTTAAATTGGGAAGAGTGTTTCGGAATACAAATTTAATTATGCGCATTTGAGAATTCAACAAAACACGGAATATGGACCAGTTTCTAGGACGCTCATACTTCGGTACGATGCGTTTTTTTCCGATTTTTCTGAGAAAAAAAGGGTTTATCTTAATGTGCATAGTTGTGTTGTTGTTTTTTTTCGGTCCGGCTAAATTTTCTCCGGACCGGCACATTTTCTGAAATGCCTGTCCGGATGACCGGCAGTTTTTTTCCAATTTCGCCAAGCCTGCGGTAAGAGCATAGGGGCACGATGGCGGTGAGGTGTCGGTGTTATCGTGGAACATTATGGTTTAACTGATTTGAAAATATCGAGTACAGAGTTTACAAATAGTTTAAGTTAAAAATGGAATTGAAATTATACGGAATCATTATGACACTATTATTTGGATAAAATTAAATCATGCGTTTTTTAATACGGCCCGTGATATTTACATATGTGGTTGCTATATATGGGGAGAGGACTCACCAGTCTACAATACAATTAATGTGGATATTTTTGATATTTTAGAAAACGATATCGAATATTTTTCTGAAATTGGAAATGTTTTTATAACAGGCAATTTGAATAGTAGAATCAGTTATAAAATTGATTTTATTGTACATGATACAATTAATACCGAACATGATGATATCGATTATTCACCAGACCAAGTTTTTGCCAGGGCCTCAATAGATAAAATACACAATAGTCATGGAATTAAATTACTTGATCTGTGTAAGTCCTCTACATTACGCATTATCAATGGTAGAATAGGCGATAGCTGTAAACCCTCATTTTTCTCAAATAACGGTTCTTCAGTGATTGATTATCTTTTGACTACAGAAAGCAATTTTCAATTGTTAGCAAACTTTGCATTTGTGATTTTAATGAATGTAGCGATCATGCACCATTGCAGTTTTCATTGTATTGTAATAATTATTCACCTTGTTTTGATGCATTTACTGATATAAATATGAATGGGACAATGCATTTCGAGACGAATTTCGTTCAGGAATTATCACTCGACTTCCCGTATTGACAGAAATTGTTGAAAATATTGATTGTACAAGTAAACTTTCAATTAACGTAGCTGTAGAAAAATTTACTAATACAATCCGGAACGTTGCGGATCCGTTGTTTTTAAAATCTCGTGTTTACAAAAATAAACCCACGTTCTTTGTTGACAGTTGTGTAAAACACGCTGATTGGTTTGACAACGAGTGTATAATTGCTCGAAATCAATACCATGACGCTTTACGATGTTTTAATTGTATTAAGTCTGATATAAATAGGAAAACGGTGTGTGAAAAGAAGTCTTTATAAACAGTGAATTAACAAAATGAAAAGGGATACATTTAAACGAAAAATAATAGAAATTGAAATTTTAAAGAGTAAAAAGCCGAAGGAATTTTGGAAATATTTTAACTCTAAAAACAAAATAAATGGCAATAAAATTTCAATACATGCATTCAAGGATTATTTTGAAAATTTGAGTAATACTATTTCTTATACTAATAATGCCGAAGCTGAAGAATTTTGTTCAAATAATATTTTTATGAGGAAAATTGTACTTTTCCAGAACTAGATCAGCCGATAACAGTTGATGAAGTTTGGAAAGCAGTTAAACGCTTAAAACGTAATAAAGCGGCTGGTAGTGACTTTATTTTTAATGAATAATTTTTTGAAATTTTGGATATTTTATCAAATAATTTATGTGACATGTTTAATAGTATTTTAGTTGCTGGTTTTTTCCCCGACCAGTGGACAGAAGGAGTAATTATACCTCTGCATAAAAAAGGCTCTGTTGATGATGTTAGTTACTATAGAGATATAACACTTGTTAGTTGTTTTTCCAAGTTGTTTACAACCATTTTAAACAAACGTATCGAATCGTTTTGTGAAGATAATTCTAAAATTTCAGATGCACAATTTGGATTTAGAAAGGGATGTTCAACTGTTGATGCTATTTATATATTGTTGTCTGTAGTGCAGCATTTTTTAAATGAAAACAAACGTTTGTATGTTATATAAGTTGATTTGCTCAAATGTTTTGATAGTATATATCGTAATGCATTATGGTTAAAAATGTATAAATCTGGTGTACAAGGTAAACTATTGAGAATAGTTAAGAATATGTATGAAAAAGTTAAATCTTGTGTTAAGTCTTGTACATCATATTCTGAATACTTTAGTTATGCTGTAGGTCTAAGACAAGGGGAGGTAATGTCCCCGATTCTTTTTTCACTGTTTGTTGAAGATTTAGAACTACTTTTACAAGATAGCACATTGTCTGGCCTAAATATAGACGACATAACCTTAATTTTATTGTTATTTGCGGATGACATGGCTATACTAGGTAAATCACCAGAAGAGGTGCAGAAGCATTTAGATAATCTTTATGCCTATTGTAATACATGGGGGCTTAATGTGAATACTTCAAAAACAAAAATAATGGTTTTTCGTAAAAGAGGTAAGATTCGAACAGATGAAAAATGGACATATAATGGCCAAGACATAGAAATCGTCGACAATTTTAATTATCTCGGCACTGTTTTGAATTACACTGGTAGTTTCACTTTAAATCAAGAACATTTGGTTCGAAAAGCCCTTAAGGCTATGAATATTTTACTTTATAAATGTAAGCAGTATGATCTTAAGCCGAAATTATTTTGTCAGTTGTTTGATTCTTTTGTTGGATCTATTTGTTGTTATGCCGCTGAAATATCGGGTTTTAATATATCAAAAGAGATTGAACGCATTCATTTAAAATTATGCAAGAGATTGTTAAACGTGAAAATAAACACATGTAACGCTACAGTGTATGGTGAGCTAGGCAGATATCCATTATATGTAAATAGATATGCAAGAATTGTTAAGTACTGGTTAAAAATTATTTACAGTAAAAATATTATTATACAAACTTTGTATATTCAAGTATTAAATGATTGTAATAAGGGATGCAACAATGGGGTTGCAAATGTTTAACAATTGTTAAACGATTACGGATTTTCCTATGTTTTTGAAGCAGCAAATATAACAAATAGTCATGCTTTTGTAAGTGAATTTAAATGCAGAATTATTGACACCTTTAAGCAAGAATGGTTTGGTGATATGAATAGAATTTCTATTCTAGATATGTATAGAATGTTTAAAACTACTCTTGAATATGAAAACTACTTAGATTTATTACCCAAGAGTCTACGTTTATACTTTGTGAAATTAAGGGCTTCTGCCCATCCATTGAGAATTCAGACAGGAAGATACGCACGCAACAATATCCCCCGTGAAGAACGTTATTGCCTTTGTTGTAATCAACGGGACGTAGTTCTTAAGATGAATTCCATTTTATTTGTGTTTGTTCATGTTACCGTTTTCTACGGCAAAAAATCATTAAACGTTTTTATTTCATGAATCCATCGGTTGTTAAGTTCCATAGTTTATTAACATCAACTTGTAAATTTGAAATATTAAACGTATGTAAATATCTAAAGGAAGCATTAACTGTACGAAATGCTATTTTAAATACCACTACTTGAATTAATAGGTTGACTTGCTTGTAAAAAGTGTTTGTATCGCTTTGCAGTCACTGATATTATTTGTAATAGTTTGTCCTTACTGCCTTTAAAACTATTATGTTTCTCATTGTAAAAATCGTTATTGTTCTCTGTACTTATTTTGTCTAGAAATGTCATTTTATTGAATTTAGTTCTGAAATGTCATTTAACTTACTAATATATATAAATGATTATATTGATTTGGTTACCTACTATAGTATACTGATTCGTGACATTATTTTATTTATAATTATATGTATTAAAGACGATGTACTTATGTATAAGTCTTAATAAACTGTCTGTTCTGTTCTGTTTGTTTCTTATTCCGTGTTGTTAATGGCTTAACTTCGAAATAATAATTTCATATACTTACTATTATTTTTAAAAGTTATGATAATATGGTAAAATTAAAGCCCAACGTGATAAATTATGTAAAAGATCATATCAAAAGATTAACCGGATTATTATTAGATGAGCTGTAAGCACTAAATTGCGAGGAGGTGTGTGCTCATTGATTCATGGCCGGCGTGCCTCGGGCTTGGAAGGCACATGTTTAAGTATTAGAAACGCGTAATACATTTGGGAAAGGTTCCATTCTCTGACCGCAAAGGAAAGTTGGTCAGCTCATTTTTAACTTGTATGTAGACTTAAAATTGTTTTTGTAAATAATACATAAAAACAACCAATACATGCGATGTAACATTTTGTTTAGTGCGTACGTTTGCACAAATAATATCATATAAAGATAATCATACCTTAAGAGTTCTTTGTTTTATGTAACGGCGTAAGTTTATGCAAAATGTATTGCAAATGTAAGAAATAGTTCAACCCGAACAAATGAAGTTTATTATCAGAACGTTTTTATCGAAGACAAACGGTTATAAGAGCGTATCTATAGCATGACAAGTCTGTGGACGTTTTAAATAAGTAATGAATATTGTAAATCAAATAGGTTTAATAGTTATTATGCCAAAATAACTCACAAAGTCGTTCATTAAAATAAAACTAACAGGTAAATTACACTAATGAAAAGTAATACAAAATAATCTAAATTAAACATTAACATTTATTTGTTTAACGTTAAATAATAGATGCATTATCGTTCTACAATTTTGTCATTTACAAAAAAAAATATACGGAATTGAAGAATTTAATAAAAGTAATGTTTGGTTGTGTAACTATATAAAACCGATCAACACATGTAACGTATTGTTTGGATATCTTACCGACTTTTATTGGCGGATCATCGGCCATCTTAATATAGCATTTCTCTCGCAGAGATTCGAACCATTCCAACAACTTTCAGGAAAACTTCCAACATTAGGAAAATAGCCATCGCCTTCTTTAGTGTCAAATTGCTTTGTTGTACTATGAACGAAGATTCCTCCACGAGTGTTTATGTCTTCAGCAATCAAGCCATTTATTATAATGTGAAAATATTGAGTGTTTCAATTAAATATGTATAAGTAAAGTATAAGTGTGTGTAAGTAAAATAATGTGTTTAAACATTAGTTCAGCTGTATTCACTTTATGTCGCCTAGTTAAGTTTACCAACACCAATATTTATTAACAAATGTAAGGAAAATACAGCGTGAATACATTTTTTTTTACCTTTTACATATAACAAAAAGGTAATCAATGTTAAAATGACAACGGTTAGCGGGCTTTATTTACTTATCACTTTTTCATACAGTTAATAAACTCATCTGCTATGACGTTATTTTTATGTCACTTAAATTTAAATGAGTAATTATGTTGTGAGCACATAAAACCCCCAGGGCTTTTGCATTGACCGTTGACTATGTTGACCCCAGTTTTATTAATGTTTGTGCATTTTTATGTACGTTTGTGTCTAGTCTAGTGCATTTGTTTTGTGTCACACAGTTTGATAATCGGTTATTTATAATAAATAAAGGACTTCATTGCATGATACGGTATTTGTCTCCATCTGTTGCAGCTGAAGATTCACTTTTTGCGTATTTGGTGATTTGTCACTTTGTTTGCATGAATGACACAGTTTTGCACTGCCGTTTTAAGTTAAATGTAACTTTCCTTATTTCTGTATTGTGGTCAGTTGTTTGTGTTTATCATTCGTTAATCCCAAAAGCTTGTTGTTTCTTACTATGTAACCATGAGCGCCCATTGGTATGTTAAGAAAATAAATAATGGAGTACGCAAAAAGTTACCGACCGTACTTTGATGTTTCAATTACATTATCATTACTTCCGATGGCTCGGAAAGTATTAGTAATAAACTGTTCGATGTATGAAATTAAAAAACATAAAACGATAAATTATGTACCAGACGCTGACAAAGGAGAAATATAATTTTGACTTATGAGTAAATACTGTAAGATTATTGCTAATTATGCGCAGAGTTATTGTTTTGTCTTTCACTAAGTTTTCTAGAAGATTGATGTTCATAGAGACAATGTGCTCTGCCTCGGCTGGGAATTCCACACACAATATCTTTATTAAATCTCCTAGGAAAGAAATATGAGCGTCGTTATCCATATATTTACATCTGATGGTATTTATAAAGAAACTAATGGAAGATCTAAATCAAAGAAGAATCAGGTCGCTGGTCAAAATATTGTCGAAAACTGGTGTCTTTTATTTCTTATGTTATGTATCCCAAGAAATGTTTATTAAGCGTATAAATTATATTTAGCAATATATGCACCGTTTCATTCTGATTTTGCTTTAAATTTAATTGATTGTAGTACTTTTCACCTAGGTAATATGGTAAAATACAACATAATATGATTGATTCAATCAATAAATTGCAGACATATTATATTTCAATGAGCCAAAACTAGAATGCGCTCTAGATTAAATTGAAAATATACACGTTTTCTGCATTATCAAATTCAAGGTCCGTGTAGAGCAATGTAAAATTGTGTGTATAGTGTATAGAAATATTGTTCGTTTTATGAATTAAAGTTTCAATGTGTGCAATGGATCTATATCAAATATCTTATATTTAAAATCCATGAGCTCTACAACTGTTGATACCATATATAAATATGAACGATGCGTCATGCCGATATATGAGATATGTCAACATATGAGAGTGACATTTCTTTAATAAAACTTTTAAAAATTAAGATATCTAGCAATATGAATCTCCTCCATGGTAAAACAAAAACTAAAAGGGTCTTAGATATATTTCGCTTATGAGACATCGAACGCGTTTATCGACAGGGTCTTGTCTTAAGGAGTAAAATTGTATTATAAAGCCAATACATTTCACTCAGACATCTTACCGAACACAAATTGTATGTCCACTTCTCCTCTTATTTGATTTGCAGTATTATTTATATGAATATAATTCCACAGTAGAATTACTTTCCCGCAACACAAAATCATTTCGCATGTAGACGATATTAAAAAATTTGCATTTTATTTGCAATTGTTCTTAAAATTCACATACCTCTTCCTTCTTGTTTTTGAATACGAATAAATTAATGGTAAGTCTATGAAATATCAATATACAAACAAAGTACATATTTCATGTACGTATTTAGAACCAAAGAAAACAAACGATACATCTATTACTTTATTTAATAAACATTAACTAAACCGAGTCACCTAGTTCACGCTATAGCGTCTTTATTATATATCGATTATTTTACTGGCCGCGAACGCCGGTCAGAACAAAAGGTAGTCGTGAAGACGCAGCGATGACCTGTATATAAACTCTGACATTTACACACACTAACCGCGAAAGTCCTCCGCGAGGGACGTTAAACGGGGGTGCAGTGTATCGGTGCTGTACACCGGGCACTTAAAAGAACCAGGGGCGCCTCTGGAATCGGGGCGCCCTCTGTATCCCGCTCGAACCCCCACTAACACCTCTTGGGGCGGAGTGCACAAAAACCACACACAAACTATAAGGAATTAACATTAATGCCAATAAGGATAATGATAATCTAGAGATAATAGGAATACTGCAAAAACCATTTTGATAAAAGGCAAACCACAACATAATCCATTAAAAAAAAAAAAAAAAAAAAAAAAAGCATCTAGTCACATTAAGGTCTCATTGGCCATCGTGCTACGATGTATAATATGACCTTATTTTCTCCCCTGAAGGGTCACAGGGGCAGGTCGATACATCTGTAGTCGAGAAGACGCTGGACGACCTGTAAATAAACCTCAAATACACACACACACACACTAACCGCGAACTGACGAAGGTGTAGAATCTACGCACAAATTGTATTGATGTGAGGGGTTGAGTGTAAACCTGTTCTATCTATCATGCCTTTGCTTAAGAGATAAAATTGTTTCATGCTGATCACGCAGTAAAACACTGTTAGAAAGATGCGACCATGTTTCCAATGTTCTGATAGTATTCTCAAATCAGCCAATGGACTAAATAAAGTGTATTCATTCGTGGGTAGCCGCGGGCATTTTTACGAATGTAACCTTAAGGTCACCTAAGGTCAAAAGTGACGTTAAACAGCTATGCCGAAAAAATAAAGCTTATCGTTCGCACTTATATAGTTACTTATATAGTTTCCAAGACTTTGGGGAAAGCAACAATATACTTAAGTTAAAACATGTTAGAGATACTTCAACCATAAATTACTTCTAGTTCGTACTGCTGAATTACTCAATTATGGAAGGCTGCAACAGCGTCAATTCGTATTAACCGCAAATGACTTATAAATACGTTGCAAACTGTGTTTTAACATGTTTTGATGTTATTCGTGTAAAACTACATTTGAAACATTTCATCTTCATAGGTCAAAGGAAAAGCTCACGGTACGCCAAAACGGATGTTTGTAATACACATGACTGAAGATTGAACATTAAAGGGATGGTCAACCAGAATGCTATATATCACGAAAAAAAGAAAAGTTCTAAAATACCGTATTTTTGTACAAATATTAGTTTATATTGATTAAAATATCACGACTGGTATATTACATTACTTGAAACAAGAAATATCTTTAAAAAAGATATACGGCGTTGATTGTGGTCGATGTTTATGAACTATCAAAAGTTATCTCTACGAGATAAAAAGTAGCGGATGCCTTTTTTCTGCGCAGTTCTTAGCTACATCACAAGCAAATCAATTACGGGGTGTTGCGCCAGATTTCGTGGCTTATTTTGTTTTATGTGATATTATTACTCAAATATCTATATTTACAGAATAGAAAAACACAAGAAACATGAAAATAAACGAGTGCATATAGGTCAGCCGGCAATACTCGAATCTTATTTAATTGCATTATTATAGTACAGTGAATTATTGTGCTCATGCTTAATAAACTGGTCTAAATGGATAACTATTTCTAATTAATTTTATCAAAATTGGTCCTTATCATGCAAATATTGAAAACATATTAAAAATCGATGATTGACATACCACAATAATATCGCCGAATATCTTTATTTAGTATCTTTCTGATCAAAACAGACTTCAAGCGCACAAAGTTTACGAGACGGCGTTTATATAAAGATTTCTGCAACTGACCGCAAACTGACCTTGATACCTTGCGGATTGGAATGCAATGCATTAAAGTTAAGTAACAATTCTGCTGCTGAAACGACGGCTTGTTTACGCCAACTGTAACGACCAAGGCAACAGCTGTGCCTAAAATATTGATATATCGACAAAGCGACTAAACGAACTATTTACTCCATTAGACAAAAAAGCATAGATTCCAATTTTTTCCTTCAATGAAAAGATCGCAACCCCTTCTGCGAACTCCGGTGATGAACTGTATATAAACTCTGACTTTCACACACCGGCCGCGAATTGACCCGAAACCTCGCGGGTTGAAATGCAATGCAAGTAAGTACTAAATATGAGAATACAGCCTTTAATATAAACGCTTTTGCGCTGGTAATTCTCTGAAAATAAAAGGTGAACGCACAAACTGCATTTATGTCGAAAATTGATTGTAAAACTGTTCTATCTATTGAACCTTTTCATTAGAGATAAAATTGTTTCATGCAGTAAAACAGTGTTACAAAGACGCGGATATGTTTCCAATGTTCTGGTGTTATACTCAAATCAGCCAATGGAATAAATGAAGTGTATTCATTCGTACCTAGCCGCGGGAAATTTTATTTGAATATTATTGGACACTTACAAAGGTCAAGTCAGGGTGAAAAGCTGGCTTAATACAGCTTACGCCGAAAAAGTTTTCATATTTTCAGTATATTCGGCAATAAAATTTTACTGAGTATGTCTTCCAGGTAATATGGAGAGTTCTGTTGTTGTCGTTATATTTTGTGAAACTACGAGGATTGCTTATATAAAGAACAAAATACATTGTTATTGTGTGCGGAAGGATGGCCGAGTGGTTTATACGGGAGACTTTTTAATCCAGGACCCCAGGGGTCAGTGGCTCGAGCCCTGTTGAGAGTTTCATTTTTTAAATTTTATTCCCATATTTTACTGGAGATTTTTAGATCCAATGTTAAATTTATCATTATAAAGCATTTGATGACGGTATTTTAGAACTTTTTTTTCGTCAATCTGGTTGACTGTACCTTTAAGAATAATTGATAGGTAAGAGGTATTTTCGGAAATTACCAACTGTCCTAATTAAACCTCGAGACGATAGTGATTAATACACAAAATCGTACATAACTCGTCAGTTTTTTTAAGTTATAAAAAATACATATGTTAAAATATTTTAGTATATATTACATCATTCCTTTGCAAAATGCATTTACACATGCGTTTTCTATACACCAATACAGTATCAAGCTTTAAATGACATCGGCTTCATTCGTCAATATTAAGCGAACTAATAAAAAAAGACGTCATACGTATTGGTAGATAAAGAGCAAATCAATATCACATTAAAAAAACGCACGCGTGTTTGTGAATATATAATATTTAAAATTCTACTGCGTTTTGTCATACGAGGGATGAGCAAAAATTACCAACTACAAGTATAAAGCACCTACTTCACTTTATATCTTATTTAAATCGACAGATTGACATTCAACTTTTTATCTTGTCAAGAAATGGTTGTCAATGGTAGCACCAGACATTCCGGTGAATTTTTGTATGAATATCTACTACTGGGGAGAAAATGTATTGTGATGTTTAGAATGTAAATACTGTGAGATGCATGCGATCAGTGGCTGAAGCAATTCATTCATATTAAAGTCGCTCTCTATTTATAATTACAACTATGAATTTTATATTTGAATAATTCTGAGGATTGATACGGATGCAATATGGTGACGTACGCCAATCATAACCGATATTTAAACGTATTTCACATTAACATATCGAAAAACAGGAATACTAAGACTCCAGAAACATAGTTTCTACAATTTATGTGTAAACTATATGTACTGTAGTAAAAAAAGGATGTATTAAGTTTAATTCTATCTAAACAAACCACACAAATCAAGTGTTGAAAAAAGTCGAAGGTCAGGGTGGTTGAGAATAGTTTGGGAAACGTGAGGCATGAATAGAATACACTTGCATTAGCCGCATGCTTCTAAAAATATTGTTGTTACCAAAATATCAACTAGATTTAATTAAATTTAGTAAATATCTGATGTCGTGGTTGACTGTATATTGCCAAACTCCCTTCGAAATATCTGTACGCGGTAATATATGAAGACAGTCTTGGAAAATACTAGTTTCATTAAGACACTATCGCATGTAATCGTCTCTAACGCAGAGTGCCATAAATGTTCGTGGTTTCAATTAAGACAAGGTCGCCAATTTATTGAAGCACTAGTTTTTATGGTAAATTGTATTTCAGAACTATGCCTCACTCTCGACGGTATTTGTCCCCATGATTCCCAGCAAGCGGATAAAGTTATCTGGTGATGTAAAAAGTAATAACGCTATTTATATTTGGACATCAGCACTTTAATTTAAACGAGTTTTTTTTAATAACCAAGATGTTTTGCTAAGATGTTTACGCAAATTCAGAGATCATCGACATTTCATTTCGGAATATTAGCTCAAATACCACCTGCTCCAAATTACATTGGTAGATTTTCAGCTGCAATATTATGATCGATGCGCTGTATCTCATAATATACTGAGTAGAAAAGAAATGTATTTATTCTTCTTAAACGTGGAATAAAACGGTATATTGAAATATTTGAACGTTACTACATGTAATTAAAAAACAATTAAGGACTCATCACATTGCAGCATACATACTATTGTAATAACTGACGGAAAACGAAACGTCCAACGCTGTATACTAGTTATATATATCGAACTATTTACATTGAATATAGGTTATTTCTATCACAGGTGTTTAGCGTGTGGCTATATATATATATGTGTGTGTGTTTTTATAGTTAAAACATGTTTTTTTATATTGACTTTTCGTTATAATTTGATTATTTTCATTCAAAATGATGTTTTTTTAAAATTAAAATCATAGCCACACGCTAACCAGCTATTCACCTGTGGTTTTAATGGTCGAAATGTAATCGTGATGTTTATTTAAAAAATATGCTCGTATTATTTGAGACGTTAATTACGATGTGAACCATGGATGATCTGTAGCCAACTTCTAAAGCGGCTTTTAATTTTCTAGCTCATTAGTTTTACTGTAAGCTTCCGCTCGATCTGCCTTGCGAAAGCGTTATGGTGTTTCATGCATGACTTTTGCTGTCCGCAAATTAAAGCTCCTTTAGAACATTGCACGCAAAAAACAAATCATTCTTCGCCGCATTGACTGCTTAATTGAGAAAGATAGACAATTGTATATCAGATTATACAAAAATATGATTTCTAAAAAGCTAACCATGTAAAGAAGTGCACTATGTATAATAGATAAGCTGGTCTGCAAAGACATAACACATCACATTAATGTATGTTGTCTATATCGTTTTTAATTATTTTACTTTTAATCGCGTTTTTAAGCAAGAATTTTTGCTGGAAAATTTTACTGCTACGTCTTAAATTCGTTTAAAAAAAGCACCTCTTGAAAAATCAGTAATATTACCGATGTGTTTAAATACACGTAATAGAGTATGTATCATTACACTGAACGAGATTCCATTCCATGAAACACATACATAATGATGCAAAAAGGTTTAAAAAATCGCATAACAGAAGTATGTTTTAAATTAAGCAAAAAACCCAGAAAATGATATTCAGATCAGTGTTGTATTATTAAAAAAAACAATCAATTTTGCTTTACTGTTCCAGGTTATGACATTTATACAGAAAAAAATAGTTTATTGTCCAGACATAATATGTGGAGAATATTTTAACGCTTTGCATCATACATGAGCACTTGCATTGTTACGTTATAAATTGTTCGTGTTGTGTTTGTTTCTTATTCCGTGTTGTGAATGGCTTTACTTCGAATTAACAATCAATTTCAAATACTAGCTGTTAGTTTTAAGTTATAATAATATGATAAAATGAAAGCCCAACGTGATAAATTATGTAAAAGATCGTATCAAAAGATTAACCGGATTAATATTAGATGGGCTGTAAGCACTAAATTGCGAGGAGTTGTGTGCTCATAGATTCATGGCAGGCGTGCCTCGTGCTTTGAAGGCACATGTTTAAGTATTAGAAACGCGTTATACATTTGGGAAAGGTCCCATTCTCTGACCGCAAAGGAAAGTAGGTCAGCTCATTTTAAACTTATATGTAGACTTGAAAATTGTATTTGTTAATAATAAATACAAACAGCCAATACATGCGATGTAACATTTTGATGGGTGTGTACGTTTGCACAAATAATATCAGAAATAGATTATTATACCTTAAAAGTTCTTGGTTTTGTTTAACGGCGTACTTTAAGGCCAAATGTATTGCAAATGTAAGTAATAGTTCAACCCGAACAAATGCAATTTTTATCATAACGTTTTTATCGAAGAATGTTTATTGTCATATGAACAAATGGTTATAAGAGTGTATCGTTTGAAATAAGTAATGAATATTGTAAATCCAATAAGTTTAATAGTTAGTATGCCCAAAATAACTCAAAATGGCGTTCATTAAAATAAAATTAACAGGTTAATTACACTAATGAAAAGTAATACAAAATAATCTAAACATTATCATTTATTTGTTTAACGTTGAATAATAGATACATTATCTTTCTACAATTTTGTCATTTACAACAAAGAATATATGGAACTGAAGAATTTAATAAAAGTGATGTTTGGTTGTGTAACTCTAAAAAACCGATCAACACATGCTACGTATTTTTTGGATATCTTACCGACTTTTATTGGCGGATCATCGGCCATCTTAAGATAACATTTCTTTCGCAGAGATTCGAACCATTCCAACAAACTTTCAGGAAAACTTCCAACATTAGGCAAAAAGCCATCGCCTTCGTTGATGTCTGTCTTCTTTGATATACTAGAAGTCGTACTATGAACGAAGATTCCTCCATGCGTGTTTATGTCTTCAACAATCAAGCCATTCATTATAATGTGAAAATATTAGGTTTCAATTAAATAAATATACGTTAAGTATAAGTGTGTGTAAGTAAAATAAGCGTTTAAACATTACTTCAGCTGTATTCACTTTATGTCGCCTAGTTTAGTTTACCAACACCAATATATATTAACAATTGTAAGTAAACTACAGCGTGAAAACATTTTTTTTACCTTTTACAAATAACAAAAAGGTTATCAATGTTTAAATGACAACGGTCAACGGGCTTTATTCCAATTTGAATGAACTTAGACCATATTACTTATCACTTTTTCATACAGTTAATAAACTCATCACCTATTTTTAAATCATCGCAATACGCATCCTGTAGAATGATATGAGAACATGAGATGAATTAACATCTCGTAAATATGTAGTTCAATATTCGCCAATAGAACCGCATAACATATAAAGATCCATGAGTCCTGTCTGTAACACAGCGACATGACAAATAGAGACTTCCAATTACCATTATTCCAGGGACAGAGAACAGATCTCCTTTTCTGATATCAAACGCTTCTAAGAGAGCTCTATCGTAAAAAGTAACATTGTTTAATGCTTGCGATTTCATTCCCTATTGAGTAACGGGTCGTTAACACCGAAGACAAATTATAAACCAGATAAATAGTTCTTATGAACGGCATGGAAGACCTGCGACGTACACATCTTGTTGGCTGTCGTTAGAAATAGAATTGAACGAAACATGTTTAAAGCTTTATTCTTTTCACAGCTTTAAAAAAAGTTCTTGTTTATAAACAATTGCATGCTTTCATTGGAATGAATGTTAAGTAACGTAATGGTCGTACATAAACATGAAACAATTCACATGAATTCTCTTTTCGTAAATCATTAATGTTTGTAGTATCTTTTAATAATCATTTAAGGTACTACATCAAATATATAATAAGTAATATACATGCTCGAAATATTCTGACGTCCAATCTTTTAACTACCGCCCCTACTTTGATAATTGAGATAAATATCCGATGTTACCTCGTAAACACGGATATTGTCAAAGATATAGGTGATGAGTTTATTAACTGTATGAAAAAGTGATAAGTAATATGGTCTAAGTTCATTCAAATTGGAATAAAGCCCGTTGACCGTTGTCATTTAAACATTGATAACCTTTTTGTTATTTGTAAAAGGTAAAAAAAATGTTTTCACGCTGTAGTTTACTTACAATTGTTAATATATATTGGTGTTGGTAAACTAAACTAGGCGACATAAAGTGAATACAGCTGAAGTAATGTTTAAACGCTTATTTTACTTACACACACTTATACTTAACGTATATTTATTTAATTGAAACCTAATATTTTCACATTATAATGAATGGCTTGATTGTTGAAGACATAAACACGCATGGAGGAATCTTCGTTCATAGTACGACTTCTAGTATATCAAAGAAGACAGACATCAACGAAGGCGATGGCTTTTTGCCTAATGTTGGAAGTTTTCCTGAAAGTTTGTTGGAATGGTTCGAATCTCGTCAAGCATTCAAGCAACTTTCTACTGCATACATTTAGCGAAACGGTGACGGCTTACATTAACGAAGACGCCATATAACCGTTCGACATGTATCACTTCCATGTATTCTTACAGTGTGTATGTTAATAGAACAGAACGTGTACTTTTTAGTGCAATATGTGATACTAAAACGTAAATTAAGTTATTCGCTATATATGAAGCATGTTTCTGCCGTTTATTTTAAATAATATATTTGTACATAATAACGATGTATCACCTAATTTCTTTAAAATCATAGCATTTGACGTATCACGTCACGTCAGTCAGCATGAAACTGCAAAAAACTGTAAACAAAATGTAAACAAACATAACATGAAATCATAGGTGATAACATCTTTCGTGATGGAGTCAAATTGTAATGTCAATGGTGTTCCTCGAAAATAAACCGCCAATACTATAGTTCAATAATCGATTTCAAGGAACATTTTTACTTAAAACGGGTTAAACATATTGACGTAGAACAAAAGCAAAACGTTAATTATTTATCAGAACGAAGTTCAAATTTGTATAATGACAAAATGGGTTAAGTTATATCTACACTGTGTACGTACTGACAAAATAGGATAATATGCAAGCATGGTCCTTTCCTTGAACTGTATTAGTTTAATTTAAACCTATTTATTTTAGCTCGATTGCATAGAAAGTAATTCCTACTTATTTGAAATGCTCTCGAGTCCGTTTCCTGGGCCTAGAACCAGTACTTGGTGTCTATATGGGAGATCGAAAGAACGCTCCCACAGCGGGGATCGAACCCGTGACCTCCCGGTCGCTAGGCGGACACCATATCCATTACACCACGGCGATCTTCACTTTGAACTGTATAATAAAAAGGTATGAACAAAACTACAGAACATCATGGATGGAAAGGAATTTAATGATCCTAGGTAGGGAGATTTCCTTAAAGTTCGGAAACGTTACTAGGATATATAATGTTAAATGTATATTCTATAATAATCGAAACGAGGGCAAGCAGTTTTCATAAGATATTGTTTCAGGCATTTAAGAAATAAACGTATTCATTTCAAGTTGGTTGTTTTGCTGACTGATTACTACCATGTTAGACAAAATATATAAACGTAAAATCCAAGACTATCGAAACTTCATGAAAGGAAGGTAGCTCAAGTCCCACCTGCTCTGGATTGTTACCTGTAAAAACACAAAATCGTTTAATTGAAACAATTACTTAAATTGTTTCACAATGTGATATATTATTTGTTTACGAATGTTGTATGATCAATTAAACTGCACATCGATAAGGTGACTAAAACCAAAAATACTGCTATACCACAGTGACAAGCATTGTTAATTATGTCGACTGTTACCATGAATTGTGAAATCGCTTAGCTAAATTCCTGATTGCTTTATTCGCTATGTCCATCCTAAAGTGTTGTTCAGTCTAACCTTACCAGATACAAAGTAATAATTAACCTTTAAATATTTACGGACCAGTCATTAGCAATATATACAAGCTATGTTCTGTTGTGTGCTTTTTAATTGTTTTATATTTGATTCTGAGAACTTTATGTTGACAATGCAGACCTTTTCTTATTAAAACACAATATTTTTAATCTTGTTATTTTGAAGAGTAGCTATTCTCATAAATAATTAATACTGCTTTCAACATTATTGGTAAATGTCATCAGTTAAAAAGTCAATTCTGCATTTAATGTTCAATACTTTCATCTGTAGAAGCATCTGCAGCCATCTTAATTTTTATCAGAGCATTTTTTTGTTTTAGAAGTTATTTCTGCTCCAATGTGTCTTATTAGAAACGCATATAACGCTTTTTGAGGTCATTTCTGTTAGTTAGTTGTGTTGTTTCGTGGCCTAGAACATGCATTTTAATAAATAAATTTTTAGCAACTGTTAAAGACACATTGATATCTGTGTCCGGTACAATATTGTTACAATATGTGTTGGACATTTAAATTAGTATTCATAGCAATGAATTTCTCATACATAAAGAGTTCCATTCATAAGTTATCATCACCTTTATAACTTTCATTTAAAAATGGCCTTCCACGTGAATCAAAGATATCATAACGAGGCGAATAAATCAACTGCCAGTTAAAAAGAGAAACCAATTCAATTGTTAACTTTAAAAATAATGTATATCGGTAAGATAGAAAACTAACCAATCTCAACTTCTGTGAAACTGACAAATAATGCAACAAAACCAAAACATATCTACAAAGGATTTACGTGCATTGTAGATTATATAGTGTTTGTCTTACATATAACAAGCTATACAATCATTGTCTGCGGGCGTTAAATTTGTCCAACTTTGTTGGAAACCAATGAATGAGCAAGTGGATGTCTTAAAAAAACTTACTTTTCTATTTGTATGTATGGACATGTTAATAAAATTCGTAAAACATGAATAATAAATTCCAAAAGATTATAGAAACAAGACTTTGTTACAGTTTATTTTGGGAATTGCAAAATAATTTGACAGAATATACGTAATTTGTCAGGGCTTCCACACACACGTCCTATAAAACGTGGTGTACATTGTAATTGTAATTCTAACACCACCTCGGTACCGACTGTTTTTCCGCTAATAAGATGCACACATGTATCAACTGATTTTCAATGTATATGATCTAATATAATAAACAATGTTTATGATCTAATATAATACACATTACATAAAATATAATAATTGATGTTATTTGGCTAAATGTCAAGATCATCATAGTATCTGTGAATCCATATATTTACATTTATACAAATTGTAACAAACGAAGTGTGATGATGTGAAAAATAGCATTATGCATGTGCTGTTTAAAATAACAACACAAGTACGGTTTTAATTTGCTGTCTATTACCATTAAAATGTGTAGTCGTATACGCAAATTTAACAGCTAACATTATTTGACTAGCGTTTAACTTAAATAAAATACTTATTTTATAAGTATTCTCGTTGATTCTAAAATAATCATCTGCATCGACAAGTCAAAAATGTTATTCAACAACAAAACACCTTAACTGGGGTATTTCATCCCTGAGTTACGGCATATGTTTCTCGAGATTTCCAGCTAATTTGCCAAATGTGCCAATAGTTGACAAACTGCAAATAATCCAATATACTGGTTCCAGAACGTCAAACGTCATCTTGATTTTAGCAACAAATGCGGCGTCGTAGCGATTATATTAAATTATTTCTTATATTTACAGTTACATTATTTCTGAATGTTATTTCATAAATATGTAAAATATATGCCAGTTCTCGGCCATAACTTCAACAAATCACATGTTGAAGCACATATTCTTGCATATCCTTAAAACAAGCTGTACCATTAGTTGACCATACATAAATAATCCAACTAACTGACTTTCGTACAGGTCATAAAACGTGACCTGAACTTTCTAGGTTTAAACTATAAATATTTTTAAATGCATTATTCTCAACCAAATAACGCGTATTAAACAAAGCAAAATGTCAGCAACAAAAAACATACATGTCGTAAACAGTTAACATTCTATGTCAAAGAAATTATGTTCTTTCTATATTGAATCACACACAAATTTCGTATTTTGATTATAACTTGTAAAATATTTCAGTCTAAAAAATATCTAGTCATACTTTACAGAACAAATAGACACATAGTCATAAACAGATATAATATCACCATAAAGTTTAACATTTATAGCAATTATATAAAATCAAGTATGATTAAAATGCATTCTGAAATACATGCAACATTAATCTTAAACGTAATTTGACAAAAGTGTGTCATATGAATTGTCTGACGGAGTATTGTACTTTTCCAAAATCAAGTTGATGTACGTTAATACATCACTTCAATCTTTTACATATAAGTTTGGAATGTTACGGGCGCACGTATGATAGCAGATCGAATTAAAGACCGATGTATTGTTGTGAATAAATGTGTTAACTTATATCATGTGTATTTGCTTTGATTAAAAATAAACAGAAGATTCCAAACAACATGTATATATACGGTTGGTTCATCCCCTACACTCATATAAATGTTTCGTTCTGTACGGAATGAAGACTTTGCATTATTATCTAAGTCAATTTAATAGAAAGTCATTTAAGTTTAATGAACCGTACAATACAAGAGCTGTACCAAGACAGAAGTTCCCAACTATTATTTCGCTTATGTTTTTTTTCAGTCAGACATTTAATACAATGACAGCAAATACATAGATGAATTAGAATGCCTGAAGTAATTATATAGTATATGTAAACTAAAATATGAACATTTATAACTTACAAAAAGAAATGTGACCATAGCAAGATAATGGATTTTCAAACATTCAAATAAATTAACTTGATTTAAAGTACTTTTGCAAACAACATCTGCATTATACGTATCTAACACAGACACCAACAGCACAATATCAACCTCCAGACTAAAATAATGAACATAAACCATTTTTCTATTTGTAAAAGTGACCTTGACCTAACTGGCTAAAATGCAATCCCAAAATTACAGCATACCTCCATCCAATATTATGTTATTGAGAGGAAACTGTTTTATTTTATACTATTTTTATTCAAAGTGACTTTGATTCCGCTGGCACTAAAATGCAATCCCAACATACGTCTTCATGTCGGCTACCTACACACACAATGCCAGGAACTAACCTCCTTCCGAAGGAAGGTTATTAAGCGAAACCTCATTTTAATATTAAGTAGCTTATGCTATATAATTATACGCACAGTTCCAGAACAATATCGACATCGAAACTGAACTTACAGAAAGCAAAACGTTTCACATATTTTGCAACAATAATCTTGAGTTCGACTCAACTTGCTCCAAATGCAATTAGGTCTACATATCAGCTGGAGATATTTGGTACATAAGAACATTAACATTAATTTTCCAAGTGGGCATAATTCTGCTTATTTGCAGGTCATAGTTGTGGGAGTGGTCTGTGACCTCGAAAGATGGTCACAAAGACACTTGTAAAGCTTTAATTAAATATATGCAGTTGTTATATAGGTTTGTACTTGTAGACCGAAAGCATTAACCTACATATCATTTTCCAAGCAAAACTGAAGGTTCGGACACATAACATGAGAAAGGGCTATGAGCCGGTGATATTTTCTTGTAGATAAAGTAGAGGAATAAACTACATCAAAGTATTCCAAATTCTACACGTGCTCCTATATAAAACTAACTCATTCGTTAATGTTGGCGGACAAATAAAGATGATATACCGGGTATACATTAAAGTATATAATTGTTCACCAGCGAGGAACGAAGTCCTTTGAGAAATTAAACACATTAATGCAAAGGAAATAATAATAACATCTGTAAGTATTTGGTCGTACTTGCTGGTGTTTTGTAAACGACCAGGGCATTTAAACGCTCCGAAGAAGTGGCGATTAACCTATTCAAATTCACGTGGGACTATTTATTTGGCATGTGGTAATGCATTTGCGTTTAAATGTGTAACACTTCTTTGAACTTAATAACAAAAAAGCCAAATATTGAATGAATCTGTTGAGTATAAATGTGAAACGTCAATAGCGTCTAAATGAATGCAATAGGAATCAAAAAAATGCAAATGGACATCTGAAAGAGAACAAAATACTATGCCTGCCACTTATGGATACTTTGAAACGAAATCATGCGTGAAAATAGAGAGTTTTGCAATCATATAGTAAACGTTGAATTATCTAATTAGAACTATAAAAATGTAACACAACTTTTTGAATAGTATGCTGATTTCGATTATAAAACATACTTGTCGTATGATAAATTATCTTTTGGTGAAGCACAGTTTCATGCTCTGTAACAAGATAACGAGCGATTTGATTTTTCAAACACATATTTTCATATTTATGTATCATTTAATGTATGTAAGATCTGGAAGTTTGATAGTATTGATTTATAATCTGTATGTTTATTTTAAAGGGCCTTTTCATGTTTTGATAAATTGATAAAATTGAAAAACATTGTTTCAACTGTGCCAATTTGTGTTGTAGTTGCGAGGAAACGGTAGAACAGATCGCTTGCTATGCTTTAAAATATCAATTATATGCAATTTTTGACGATTTAAAAAGCTGTAAATTAGAAAGCGTTACAAACGCGAAACTATTGAATAATCTGAAGAGTTCTGTTGTTATCGTTTAATTGTGACATAACGAGGATTTCTTATATAAAGTATAAAATAAACAATTCATATATGAGCACGCTTGGTCATGAGGTTTAAGTGTTAGACTTTTACTCCAAGGGTCAGTGGTTCGAGCCCAGTTGAGTATCACTTTTTTCTTTCCTTAAATTTTCGCTTGTTTTATAACTGGATCTACTCAGTTCCAATGTTTACATTTATCATTTTAAAGCATATAATGATAAACCTCAACACATGCACAAATCTGGGAAAAGGTCCCTTTAATTCTGAAGTAGCTTAAAAACAAAACTTGGCATAAAATACCTCCATATTACTCAAGTGTACTGTTTGTGGGATTATTTCATTCAGTTTAGAATAACAATATAAGCAATCATGCTTACACAATGCTTGACAACTGCTATTTCCCCCACTTTCGATTTTCAGGGACTCTATGTCTTGTCACATATCACAGACAAAGCTACAAATAATCCACTATACCTCCTATTATACTGTGGACACCTCGCGTCAGCTTTATTAAATTATTTGACGTCTTTTCCTAGACAGGGTGTGGATAACATTTGCGAAGCTCAGTAACACATGACAACTGTAGCACTGAAGATTAACCATGAACAATTGGTTTCAAACAATGCTTAAAAAAAACACAAAACAAATGCATGTGCCCCTAGTGCTTATTTAATTGAGCGATCAACGCCATGCACCTTTCACACCGTGTCTAGCATGCAAATGTAATCAAGGAACTAAAATCTTTGAATATTTGCTCTTGGTGGCTACAAACGTCGTCCACAATTTGCATCTGGACTCTTTACCTCCATGAAAAGACATCAATATAGGGATAATACACGTGCGCACTCGGGCAGGAACGGATTTTTCGAGCGGCCGCAGATAATCATGTCCAAGAAAATGTATATTTTCGCTATTATTGCATAAACAAATCACACATACCAAAATAAATTAAAATAACATTGAAAACAATATGTCTTTTTCATTCGAAATCGACAAAATAATTCGATTATTTCATAAGACGTCATAAGGTTACAAGGTTGTGTTTTACATATGCCTCTATCGGTCATCATCAGAAATGACGAGGCTTTACCTTCGGATAGGTATTTTACGATTTAAAATGTTTTTAAACATTGGATTAATGCAAAGTTGAAATGCAGCAGCGCAAAGTAAGAAATGAGGAATTATTTTGGAATTTACCGGTCGTGACGGATAATTATATCGTCAGAATAAGTCATTGATTTCATAGATGTTTCTTTCGTACAGGTCTATCTTATTTCGTTCCAACTAAATTTTCTAAAAATTAATACTGCCAACATATTGTCACTGAAGTATTTCAAGCATACAGAAGGAACGTTGAAGGTACATAAACACTTACATTTACAGCATAGTCTTCTGAAAGTGTTGAGTAAATAACCTTAACTTCATTGACGTTGCCAATAAATAAAGCTGGTGTCAAGAGGTATAATTTGAAAAGTGGATTGAAATATTCATTGCCTTTATCCCTGCATGCATGAAGAAATTGGTGCTTATTCAGTTCCCCATTTATGCTTGAAAAGTCGTCGAAGGCTGGAGTTATCAACAAAGTTCATAAAAACTTCATTGAATCCAATGAAAAATGGGAAGTAACTGCGCGTGGACCAGTTTATGGATATGAAAAACACATTACACGGCACGTGACTCGCCTTGTTAATACACGATTTCTCCCGTTCAAGCCCCCTTTTGCCAAGTTTCTGCACCCCGCCAGAGGGCATTATAGATAGAGTTTATGCAATTATTTGTATTTAAGCATTCCACTTCTGTCACTTAAGGTTACATAGTGATGTGTTCAGTCTTCATTTGTTGCCGTTTTGCCATTATATGGTATAACTAAAATATTGTGTATGAACATTATTATTTCAGAGAAGAACATTTTACACCATGAAACATTGCCAGAAGTCAGATGTGGCACTTTGTTAACCGTGAGTCGCTTGTACATTTACCAGCACAGATGGTTAGCGTGTGGCTATGATATTAATTAGTGAAAACATCATTTTTCAATGATAAATAATCATATTATAACGAAAAATTTACTTTTCTGAAAAATACATTTTTCACTATCAAATATATAGTATATAACAATGTATTCAACTCAAAATCACCCGAAAACAGAATGCATCGCTTTGAACAGCCATAACTGCATCAATTGTGCAGCGATTTTCATGAACCCGATCTTATTCAACGCAGAAATGAATTTTCTTTCTGGAAATGTACATAACTTGTAATATTTCTACAAATGCTGAGTCAAATTTTAAGAAATAACACGATATACAACTATTATTTGTTATTTAGATAAATATTCATTATGCTGAGTGAATCCTCTTCGTTTCGGATGACAACATAAATCTTATGGTGGGTCATACTATGCGAATGTATTTTAGGCAATATCTCGATCTTCTGGACTTCGGTAAACACTATCGAGTGTGTTTCCTGGGACTGGGACTGTCTGTTTCCTAAAACCAGAACTTGGTGTCTATGGGGGAAATGTTGAGACCGCTCCCACAGTAGGGATCGAACTGTGGGACCTCTCGATCGCAAAGCGGACACCATTTCCACCTTACCACTGAGACCCAAATTCACAACCGGAATTTGACCACAAGAAAACATCGAGTACACATATCGCAACTTCCACTTACAACGTCTTGACTAATTTGTTTAGTGGATATAGTTATACGAAAATTAGAATACTGTCGTTCTGTAAGCGATGAAAGAAGATTGGCGTTTCCGAAAATATTTTTATATAATACTTATTATAAACATTCTGATAAGACAACATGGTGTTCATTGTTCGTACAGTCATTGTATTCCACGTGGAACACATGCCATATATAACAGTCAACTACATCTACATTATCCCAACAAATTTGTTCAATTCAAAAGTTTGAAAAAAGTTTGATTGAAAGTAGTGAAATATATTTCTACTGGTTTGCCTAGTCTTGAACAGTTCACTTTTGTTCTCATGAATGGATTCTTATGTGCCTGTCGATAGCAACAGAAGTATTTCTAGGCCGTCGTTATGTTTTCAGGTGCGGATTCCATATGTTTATAAAATACTAATCAATACAGATGAAATGTATTAAAATGTATATTAAAGATTCAGCAAACAACATTGAACTACAAAGGTTTAGCCGCAAAATAGACACAGAATCATGAAGAGACTGTCGTTTTGTCCAAATTATATCGATCGTTTGAAGATAAATCAATAATGGCTGAAATTTACTTCCTTGTCATTCAAATTCAAAATACCAACAAGTCTTTTAACGTCTTTAAACAATTGTAATTATTTCGAAATAATTATCAGAACTGTTCCAACTAAAAAAAATTTTGAAGGGGGGGACGCTAAAATAAAGGAAATTTCAACTGTTTGTCATGATTTTTTCAGATGTTTTTCTTACCTCGACGTTTAGTTGTAGCTTAAAAGTAAAATATAGGTCATGTAAATTGTTTAAATACACATATTACAGTAATCATAAGTAATAGCCATAGTTCGTGTATACAGATCTCGTGTAAGTTATCATAAACAAGAGCACCGCATAACGGGTGCCAACGCTCGGCTGCGGGTGCAGTTTTGAATTAATGAAAGCTTGTCAGATTTTTTTTAAAGATCACAGTGACCTTGACCTTTGACCTAGTGACCCAAAAATGGGTGTTGAGTGTAGAACTCATCAAGGCGCAGCTACATATGAAGTTTCAATGTTGTATGTGGAAGCACTTTTATTTTATAACCAATGTTACAAAATGTTAAGGTTTTAGGACACGACGAGCTGGCTATGACAATACCTCGGGTTTTCTCCGAAAACAGTCGAGCTAATAAGACCCATGTTGTCGCATAGTTTGTGGATAACGAAAAATATAAACGTACACAAAGACCATTTTTGTTTTTATAACGATTTATTTCTGTTGATTTATTTCTAATATAGCGCTTTCCAATGTCCGAACAATACTATGCACTACAAGTTACGTACGGCGCAACGGCCGATGGCCGCCCCGCGATAACAACAAATTATAAACTGGATGATCCGTACATAGTTCAACAAAATTAAAATACTTAAATAAAATGTTGGCTATTCCATCATGTAGAGTAATTACTGTGCTTCAAATACTGAAATTTTGATAGTACTCAATCAAATATTAAAGGAGATAGAGCAAGTTTTAATAGGTGGTATGCACGATGTTGTAGACACTTTAATGTCCGATAAAGTGCACATCGGTTAACGGAGACTCTCAACAAATTGGGCACTCTGATATCCGAGTTTTATCTTCTACTTGAAATGCATTTATTTATATTTTTCTTTTCTTACCAATGGGTTTGCTATTTCAACATGTGGAGAAATAATTGTGCTTAAAATAATTTAATGTTGAATTATTCAATGAAATATTAACAGATATACAATGTTTTAATAGGTGGTATGCATGATATTGTAGACACTTTTATCCCTGCTAACGAACACGTCGGATAACAGAGACGTGTTCACTCTGATATGTTGTAGACGGCGAGAGTATCGGTGTAGTATCAATGAAGCAGACAACGTGAGCAATTCATATAAGCTTCAACGTTACAATCAAAAATTTTTAAAAATGATTTAAATTTCGCTCTAAAATGGTCATATTTTAATTGTCAAGTTATCTAAATTAAATATTCCAAAAACAAAATCATAATTATATTTCAAAGGGATAAGAAAAATGAATTTTCGGTGAGTTTTTATTTTACGTCACTTCAGAAATGTTTTTTTATTGTCTGCTTACTATAACAGTATTAAACGGCGAATTTTGTATTTCTGGTTCACTAAAAATAAATCGTTATATCTGTTAAAAAGTGTCGGGTAATCGGGAACAGAAGTGCAATTGTCATTTAGATGATCGGCTTAAGAAGTGTCTATGAAAATGTGGCATCCGACTCTTTAGACATTTTAATGTCTTCAAATACGTCAATTAGCTACAAATTGTACATGTTGAAACATTAAAAGACATATTGATCTTTTAATTCGAATAGTTAACACGTTCTTGATTTTTTTTTTTCGATTCTAAGTATTTTCATTTTGTTGAAATATGTACCGATCATCCAGTTCATGCTGATTATCGATGGAATTTTATCATTTGTTATATATAATCCTTCGTTCTTCCACGAATTTCTTTCTTCGCAATACGGATTGAAATACCATTAATCCGCAAAACAATGTTTCGTGTCTGAAAACCCAATGCACACA
Organism: Dreissena polymorpha; assembly: GCF_020536995.1. Lineage (NCBI taxonomy): Eukaryota > Metazoa > Mollusca > Bivalvia > Myida > Dreissenidae > Dreissena > Dreissena polymorpha. The sequence continues at coordinate 10,003,085 of NC_068364.1, forward strand.
AAATAAATGCAAAAAGCTGAAGAACTCAGCTTTCGCGCGTGGCTTTTGTTGATGTCTGTTATCGAAGTGCCATGCGTTACGTTATCAAAGTATCCGCATAACCAGCGTGTTAATAATCAGTATAAATCTTAGTTTTTTTTTTTTTTACAAATCAAACACTTTTCATTCTCAATTCAACATCTGTTTGCTTTATAAAACTTATATCAAACATAAAGCATGCGTAAAATTCAATACATAAAAAACAAAAGAAAGGTGTTCTTGTATATGTGCATGATTGTCTTCAATCAATGATTTTTGGCCTGTGGTGTAGCTTTAAGGCCATAGTAAGAGACAGTCTGAATTGGCTGGCTGCCAAAACCCACGAATAAATGAATTCCCAAAAGTCCGATTTACCACTTGATGGTAATTCATGCGCAATCAAAGAAGTTCTTCGCAGATCTCAATAACCCGCCTTGTAAATACAAAACATCACTATATAACATTTGTCATAAAACGTGTAAAAAAATAATTATTGAAGCAAAATTGCTTAGCATTGGCTACGACATAGTTTTTATTATTGTTTGCATATTCATGCGTGAATAAGTTCCTCACTTGACGGTCTAGGCCGAAAAGATACGAGTGTCTACTGAGACAGTAAGAAGAATTTTTTCTGATACATTTTTTGAAGACATTACATTTGGTATTTATAAACATATTTTAATATATTCTTATTTTATTTTGCGTTAACGAGACATTCAAGGCCCTGTCTCACTATGATGCCGGAGGAGCCCTTTTGCGTGATCCGGGATCTGCCGGGATGAACTGAGGCTCTACCGGGATGAACCGGGGCTCCATCGGGGACGACCGGGATGAACCGGGGAAAACCGGGGCTCCACCGGGAAAGTATAAAAATGTTAAATACCTCCGGGATGAACTGGGAGTCAAGGAGCGACAACGACCGGCGCGGCACCGGGAACAACCGGGATGGCACCGGGAACAACCGGGACGGCACCGTAGCTCCACCGGGGCCCATACAGACCCCGACAGAGCTACGACAACGCCCCGGTGAATGCCGTTAGAGTCCCGGTATAGCTACGGTATATAAGAAAATAGGAGCTCTGCCGGAACGCCACCGGCATTCACATGGGGCTCCACCGGGGCATTACCGGCGACGACCGGGGTAAAACCGGGGCGTTGCCGTAGCTCTGCCGGGGTCGGATGCCGGTAAAGACACGGTGAGTGCCGGCGGTGTTACGGTATACCGGGGCTCTGTCGGCTTTCACCGGGGTTCAACCGGGGCACTACCGGCGACAACCGGATATATCCCGGGACACTGCCGGCTTTCTACGGGGCACTACCGGCGACAACCGGGGCTCTGCCGGGGCTTCACCGGGATTAACCGTAGCCAGTCCGGGTTGACCGGGACTCTGCCGGGCTGTTGACCGGCTTCAACCGGGTCGGCACCGGGAAATAGTGTGACTGCGTTTAAAAAAATCTACGAATCATCCCGTCCTCGCCGGTCGACCGGCGTTAGCAAACCGGGATTGACCGGGGCTCTACCGGCAAAAGTGAGACTTGGGCTTAAGTGGATTTTCTTTTGTATACACATTACAAAGGAAGTATGAGTGTTTTCCTGATCTGTTAATTATGTAATAGAAAGCTATTTTAGACTATTGAAAGTGATTTATTTGACGCCAACAATAACAGTTTTTCGCGGCCATGTTGTTGTTGTCGTATATCTTCACCTTCACCAACCTCTACCAGATCTGTAGAGTTGAACAAAAGGTTATCGTTCCCACAACCAGTATCGTGTTGTCCCCCACCGTCTATGTACACTGTAGTATATACAGTCTTGTCTTACAGTCTCTGAGCTTCTGCACTCAGCCGCTAGGGTCAATCCGTATACATTCGGACAAAGGGAGAAATTCGGACAAAACATCGTAAATGCATTTTACGTCACACTAAACATAGCCCCAGGCCTTCAGCACCTACAGCGCTTTGATTTCTTTCATCGTCAAACTGTTTTTCAAATTCTATTTTATAATCACAGATTTACTACCAAGACGTGTCTTAACTATATGTCATTACTGCACTAGATTTCGAAATAATAACACCAGTGTATACCATTTTGTAATCATTGTGACATTCAAAGCGAGCTGATTGCGGAATTTCATCTACAGTTTGCGACAAATGTGCCGCGAGATTTCCTAATTACTTGAATTTCTTCAGAATCAACGGTTGTTTACAGTTTTATTTCTCAAGCAACATTTGACGACTTACAATATATGTCACTTTGTCATCATGCGCGTGATCCCTGTATATTTTTATATTGTTTACCAATCCATTAACAAAGAAAAAATGCAGTTACTAGTTCCTATACTGCAATAATATATATTCAACGTGAAAATACCACCACAACAAATACGTGTTTTTATTCTTTGAATCAGACCTCAATTAGAATAATTCGTTTATAGAAACCGCAAAACGCATGCTTATTCTGTAATATTTTTAACAAGTTTTAAAACCGTTGATGATAAACAAATACTATAACAGAAAACTTTATACTCAGAATTACATTACTTAATACTGCTCAATGTGTCGTTGTTTCCTGAGATACTACTAAAAAGTACCCCAAGTTCTCTTTAGAATACTTCAATGTACTCCGGTTACGGAAAATACGCCTCAAGGCACCGGCTCTACTCCGGGGTATTTTTTATTATATTTTCCGTACCCCGGGTACTTAGTAGTATACGTAAGAATAACTGCCGTACTGTTAAGTAGTACCTGAGCAAGCAATGACCAATCGAACCTTGCTAGAAAACGTAAACACAAACAAGAGGGCCTGAAAGGCCAAAAGTCTCTTACCTGCGATACAAATGAACTGACCTGTTCTGTGCAGGCCAATATATCATTAGAACAAACTTTTTGACCAAGTTTCATGAAGACTGAACTATAAATGTTACTTTTTAAGTGCTAACAAGGTTTTACTATAGCCATAGAAATTCCCCGCCCCCCTGGAGACCATGATTTTCAACAGACCGGAACCATTTTCGAACACATCCAAGATATCATTGAAATAAATGTTCTGACCAAGTTTGGACAATAAATGTGACTTTCAGAGTGTTAACAAGTTTTTACTATTGCCTGGCGGCCATGTTTTTCAACCAACCAGAACCATTTTGGAACTCGTCCAAGATGCATGTATCATTGGGACAAATCTTCTTACTAAGTTTCATGAAGGTCGGACAATAAATGTTACCTCTAGAGTGTTAACAAGGTTATACAATAGCCATATATAGCCATATGAGGAAAATGGCACGCCCCCTTGTGGCCATGTTTTTCAAGCAACCGGAACGATTTTTGGAATCCTCCAAGATATAATTAGAACAAATCTTCTGGCCAAGTTTCATGATGATCGGGCAATAAATGTGGCCTCTAGAGTGTTAACAAGGTTTTACAATAGTCATATAAGGAAAATGCCCCGCCCCCATGCGGCAATTATTTTCAAACCAACCGGAACCATTTTCGAACTCGTCCAAGACATCATTGGCACAAATCTTATGTCCAAATTTAATGAAGATCGGGCAATGAATGTTGCCTCTACAGTGTTAACAAGGAAAATGTTGATGCCGCACGACTCACAAGTTCACAATGCACGACGGACAAAAGGCGATCACAAAAGCTTACCGCGATCACATTGTGCTCAGCTGAGCTAGAAAAAACGGCCGATAAAATGTATTAAATTAAACCGTTTATTATTAATCTTATTTAAGCTGATTCGCATGAGTAGAAGAAAACAATAATACTCACATTGATTCCTGATTTTATACTGTGTCGATGTTTTTCTTAAAGCTTTTCTTATTACTGCATTTTTAATTGGCTACTATAGACTTAACTCAATAGAAAAGTATTGTTGGCGTCGCACTGAAGTGCGGCGACAACTGTGTAATACGTTTTTTTTTCGCTTATGGGAGGAGAAGTTATTTTACGGATCAATGTATATATTTTTGTTGTCAGAATATCTTGCATAGTGGTGATTTTTTTGTAAATTAGTGTAAATAAGTACTGCATTTGTGCCTATTATTTTTACTACAACATTTATTGCCGATAATGCAAAGCTAATTCTTTTAATTAATAACTGATCACAGGGACTGGGCAATAATAAAAGATCACAGGGACTGGGCAAATACGCGAACCGGTGAAACTTTCTGGTTTTGTATAAAAACAAAACTTCTTTGTTCTTCTATCATAGCAACCACCTAGTTACTAATAAAGGCGCTATAGAGCGCGAAGCGCGACGCGTATTATTAATTGTAATAATGAGTCTTGATAAAGGAAGCAGCCGCTTATCAATTAGGAGCACCCCAGTCTCATTACTATCAAGTCCTCCTACAGGTTTTTTTTAAGAACCACATATAGAAGGCCGCAGGCCTGACCCGTATCTTGCCAGTGGAATGGACCCTTTGGTATGGACCTTCAACCCCGCCCACTATCCAGCGTTTGAACTTCCGGGTTTACATTTAAACCGACGATTAATAGCTTATTAATATCTTAGTTAGAAGGTGATTTTTCAAACGGTTCCGTAGTGTAGTGGTTACACGCTCGCTTCACATGTGAGAGGCCCAAGGTTCGAGCCCCAGTAGAATCAAATTTGTGTTCTATGTTAACTTTTTGTTTTGATGTAGACATTTTAGTTTAAATAAATATGCTGTTTTATTGTAACCATTTTTTGTTTTTATTATGCCCATGAAATATATGTGTGAGAGGGTGGGGGGGTGGGGGATTCGTAAACACATGAAAACTTTTACAGTGTTTTCATATCATTGAGTACTCAACCCCTATCGTAAATGAGCAACGTAAGAATAAGTTCAGAATCATCTCCCCATAAAGTTGAGAAAAATATGAAATTACGCTCACAAGATGAAACAGATTTCTTAAAACCTACACAGTTCTGTTCCATTAATGAAAACTGCACACGGATGCAAGTAAAAAAAAGGAAACCAATGTAAATAAAATGAACTATGAAATATTTGGGGGTTACAACACAAAATCATAGATAATGGTTATTTGGGGGTTATAAGACAACATCATAGATAATGGTTATACCAGTATCTTTTTCTATTTTGTTTTAAATAATCGGCCAATATATTAATATTTACAGTAGAAAAATCGTTCCATGTAACTTCATTGAGTGCCTTTTACACTGAAATTCCCGACGCCCTTTGATGCTTTGCATCAATACTTATCTTGTAGATACATGTACTGTTCATAATAAATGATTTTAAGTAAAATTTATGTAAATCATAAATGTCCATAAAAGCTATAAGCATTGCGTTGATTGAAATCTGAAATATTCTTAATACTATGAATGTTTTCTATACTAACCGACAACTTATCGCTAACAAAGAGCATTATAATAAGCTAACGCGTGTACCTAAGTGCACAATCATGTGAATAATATGTAAACGTAACAAGTATGATCATGTAACCATATACAAATATTTGCTTAAAAACACTTATTATTATAGTCGGTATAATTGAAATCATAAGTTTTAGAGTTTCGTTATTAAACTTACAAAAACTTATATTTTTGTTTTCTTCGAATACAAACGCATAGCATAGTACCTATCCCAAGTGTGTGTATGGAGTGTAGGCTGGTGTCATACATAGCATAGCATAGTACCTATCCCAAGTGTGTGTATGGAGTGTAGGCTGGTGTCATACATAGCATAGCATAGTACCTATCCCAAGTGTCTGTACGGAGTGTAGGCTGGTGTCATACATAGCATAGTACCTATCCCAAGTGTGTGTACGGAGTGTAGGCTGGTGTCATGCATAGCATAGTACCTATCCCAAGTGTGTGTACGGAGTGTAGGCTGGTGTCATACATAGCATAGTACCTATCCCAAGTGTGTGTACGGAGTGTAGGACGATGTCATTCATAAGTCAACCGAACGCACAACATGTCTTACACGATGCTTGACAACTACCTTTTCTCTCCCATTCTCTAAGACTCAGAGATGTGGTTATTTTTAATATCCAAAGAGACATTTATAAAAAGATATTGATAATTATATAGACAAATCTGGCAATTGACAAGAATTGTATGCCGTTTGTAAAACTTCATGATTTCATTTAATTCAGGCAGTTCATATGTCACGCAGTTCCCCAAACTGTCGCCGTGCAGATTTGTCTCTTAGCAAATGCATGATTACAAAAATACAAGACAATCCGTTATCCCATAGTGGGTTAGTAATGGAATGTTCAGGCCTTGCATCTGTCCGACCTACAGCAACCGTTTATCTATTGCACTTGTCTCTAACTCTGTTTCCAAACTTCAGAACCGAAGTTTGGGATGAATTAAAAGAATCGCTGACAGATAAAAAATGTTACTGACGGAGACCGAACTAGAGTTTCTTACAAAATTGTTTTAATACCCAATGCCCAATGCTTGAAATAGAAATTCACGGAAGTTTCAGTTTTTCGTCCAATTAGCGACATTACAAAATATCACATAAATGTAAAAAAGCTGAGCTGCTAACAAGACAGCCTGTCGGTTACATTGTCATGTTTACTCGTTTGAAACTTCTATTGTTGACATGCGACAAACACTGAAAATTCCCAATTAGACTATTTTTGCACTAGGCAATGTTAAACACATTTTATATACAAATAGTACTTAATAGACAAAAAAACAACATATAGTATTAAAATTAGAATCGTTCAAAATACAAATTAATTTTAAAATGCATAAATTGATTATAGAAAACAAACTACCGGTTTATCAAATAAATTACCTGTCGAAAATGTGAGAGAACGCCTTCGTTAAACCCAAAATAGAGACAACATATAGAAGCCGCCGTCATTTTGGACCTTTTAAAGTCTGTCAATACCGTCTGCTTTGTTGGACCAAAACTCAATGATTAATGGAATTGCCGTCGTTTTCTATTTTTCATTTTCTTATCACCAAAAAGGTTAAGAAATCTCGTTTAAAAAGCAAAAATGAATTTCAAGCTGTTCATTTTCGGAACTTTCGTTTATTTTGGGAAAGCAAATGCTTGTACACGTAATATAACTTTCCTGTCACATTTTCTTAACGAGCGTTGTTTAATTCTTACAGATGAAGGCTTATAAACATAATTGCAAAATACGCGTAACACATTTATTGCATACGCATTTAGTCATTGTTCTCAATATTTTAGAAACTAAATTATTATGTTTGTAGTCTTTTTTATGTGGCCGATATAAGAAACAAGTGTTTTATTTGTCCAGACATCGATTGCATGGTACATTCATTTTGTCATTTGTAATGATAAAGAACAGCAATTCATGTAGCTCAATACTGAAAAACAAATGATCAGCTGCTTGACATCGAAATGGTCAAGAGACAAGAGCAAAACGCAGATAGGTAAAATGGAATTATACTAGATGGTTCCATGATGAATGGGCATGCAAAGTGTTACCACAAGCGGGATACATGGTGGGATATTGCTTTTTTTTAAATGATTCGTCCAGTTTCTAATAAAAAATGTCCGTATAAAACCATACACATGTAGTCGACGCAGTGTCGATTTCACCGTAAGGACAACATAATATAATGAACCATGCAAAAAAGAAACAGAATACTCGAATTATCGTAGTCAACCCTAGAATTAAAATCACAAGTAGGCATTCCTAGCTTTGTTTTCGATTTTCTAAAATAAGTGCTGTTGTCTTTCCAAGTTTTTCGCCACATTTTTCATTAATCATTATTAATTATTATTGACTTACATCATACGTTTCAATGAATGAACATGTTAAAATTATTCTCATCGATTTCGAAATAATAATCATATAATTGACCAGAAAATAATGCCCAGCAACTACAACACAACTTGATTGCGGGATTGCATCCCCGATTTACGACGTACATGCCTACTGATTTCCTGCTAATTTGCCAAATGTGCTCAACGTTGACAAACTACATTTAATCCAAGTAATTGGCTCGAGAACAAGCAATAAACACGAGAGAATTACAGGGCTTTGAATGAAACCCTAGACTTCTCTCGACATTTTCAATGACGTTATTATTTGTATTTGATTCTCGCTTAACAGGATTGACAACGATGAGCGAGGAACAATAATCGGCAGAACAGTTGAGTGTGGATGTGATAGATATCAAATTGACAAAATACAACTCACAGAAACGAAGCATAAAACTCAACATAGTCGTTAGATGCATTTTAAAAACAGTAATCGAAGGAAAATCATTATTGCTTCATAAATCTGATTATGTAACTAAGTTACATAAACTTTTTGGAAACAGCAAACTATTAATAGACATACTGTTCATAAAAACAAAACGTTATGTCTGTATTTCGCATAATGTATACTTCAATAAAAATACGTTTGCTATACCTACTTGAATTAAACTTTAAAGTATTGTATTTTTTATTTCATGACATAGAAAGCCGTACAAAATATATCACAAGTAAAATTTCACCTTTCTTAAATTAAAATGTTTTTAAAAATCTTCCGATTTTCAATTATCATTTTAAATAGCACATCCGCAATAAAATTAACAGAAATAATAACACACACATAATTATGAATCCTTAAACACGGTGGCTTGTACAGATCTTCAAAGTTTATCATGGAAATGAATAATGTAAAATATAAATGTAAGGATTCTGTTCAGTTAGGATCAAAGTGCAGTCTCCACCCACTCTCATAAAGACCTGCAACCAGTTTTAAGTGCACACCAATATTTACCCTGATGATGTGTGGGAAACAGTTTTATCACACACAAAACAAGCTTAAAGGGAAAACAAGTTTATACATATAATATTGATTTATTTAGATTGGTACGGAATTCCGTAGCGCGTTATACATCGAATTTTGTGCAGGAATAAAACTCGGGTACAGAATACAGAATAAATAGGCCGGGTACATGTTATTATATTTACCGTAACCTGTGATACATTTAAGTATACTTAACAGTACCCAGGGAACATCTAAGTAGTACCCGAGCCGACAAAGACCAATTTAGCGTCAGTAGGATATTTATGCCCACACATTCATAATTTGTTTTGAAAATGTCGGAAAACCTAAACAAAACATATAGAAAAAAACATGTTTATGGTTCCACCAATGTTTGTAAAGTTTCAGCCCTCTAGCCAAAATACTTGTTCACTTAAGCGCGACACACGTTTAAAAAAAAAAGAGTAATTTTTTACTTAAAAGTGGCAATAAATCCTTTTTTGTAACTCCAGTTGTATAGAAAATATCCTTACAACAAGAGATGTGTTTGTCAGAAACACAATGCCCCCTATTGTGCCGCTTTAAAATAATATTTCAATATATCATTTGGCAGGTTTAGAAATTATCTCCCTACTTACCTTGGATTGTATTTTTTTTAACTTTTGACCTTGAAGGATGACCTTGACCATTCACCACTCAAAATGAGCAGCTTCATGAGATCATGCATGCCAAATATCAAGTTGCAAAAGTTATGGCCAATGTTGAAGTTTTCAGACGGACGGACGGACAGTTCAACTGCTATATGCCACTCTACCGGGGGCATAAAAATATGGAAGTGCGCAAAATATATGCTGGCTATTATGTTTGAAATGTTTCAGCTATCTTGCACAAATTATTTTTGAGTTTTTTAGTGGACAACACAGTTATGTTGGTTAATTTGTTTGCACGCATTCTTTTTAAAGTCCCCGTTCGCGGAATAGATCGTTGTTTTGCATATAAATCGTACAGCGAGAAATAAACTTTACATAAATTCATTGAGGTTGAAATAAAAAACCTGGTCAATATCGGTTTTGAATCAATAAAATAATATATAAATGATCATAAATACATGCCTTAGGCAAAAATCATTGCAGCATTGCGAATTATGCAAATAATATTTATATTTAGCTTTCGCTAAACATTATAAGCAAATGGAAGATAAAAACAAAACATAGATTTAGCAAAAACGTAGCGTTGCAACTCAGTTTCCGTCTGAAACAGATGTATTTGCATTTGTTTTTACCATCTCTCCGCTAAATTCACCCGTATCCGCAATTTTGTTTGTTTAGGTTTGAATGATCGTGTCGAATCATGAATATAACTTAGGTCGTTTTCGTTCTTTACCGTTAACAACCCCCCAAAAAATCGCTATATTGTTTGTGTTCAATCCATTTCAACTGGATTTTTAGTGATATCCTCAATAAAAACACGTTTTCTTACGATTCTGGTCATATATAAAGCTATGACCGAGGACTTTAAGTTGTAAGTGACACAGTGAAGTCGCTAACATGCTTTTTCTGCCCTCTAGCAGCAATACTTTTTGAGTTGTGAGCAACACAAGTAAACAATTCCAGTTATTTTAAAAGTATTCAAACTAAAATATGAAGGTGCGCATGTTCACATGCTAGCTTATATGTGTGCATAGTTTTATCCCTCTGGCACTAGTTGAGTTAGTGCAACCCAAACTACTGAGACAGATGGAAGGTTACGGACACAATACTTATAATGCTATGCTTCTTATGCATGTATTCATATTCATAGTAATTACTGTAATTTACTTTCAAAATAATGCATGCATTTTTCAATCAATGATAACTACTTTTTATATTACAAAATGTCCAATCAGTGAAACAGTCCCTCAGAAGCAGTGCACCTAAAGCAACAAATTGGCTCATTACCAAATAAGCTAAAAATACATCAGACATTAACAATCTGGAATCATAGGAAATAAAACAGAGTTGTATTTATAGACACTTGAGCAAATATATTGAGAATATATGGTTGGTGACTTTTGATAACAAGTTATATCAGACATGTCTAATACTGCAATGGAATAGCAGCCTTTTCAAACGATTTATATTGGAAAAGTCTGATATCACATGATATCAAAAGTTACCAACCATATATCCTCCTAAAGACCCAAAACAGATTGCTATTAACAGTACAGCACAATATGCAAATGAGACAGCCTGATGCCATCAAAATAGATTGACGTGTATTTAACATTGCACACACAATTAGTTCTTGATCAAATCATGAATAATATCACATATTAAAACACATTTGAGCAATAAGCAAAAAAGGAAACAAATGAAACTTGTCCTGAGATTCAACGTAACAAAAATGAAATTCATATTTTCTGTTAAACAAACTCAGCCAGCAGACTGAAGTCCACATTAACTGTTGGGTTCAATAGTGTTAATGAAAATTATGTCTGTAAGCAACATCATAAACAGAACAAGGGCTGTTTGTAAAACATGCATGCCCCCCCATATGGGCTGTCAGTTGTAGTGGCAGCCATTGTGTGAATACGTTTTTTGTCACTTTGACCTTGACCTTTGACCTAGTGACCTGAAAATCAATAGGGGTCATCTGCGAGTCATGATCAATGTACCTATGAAGTTTCATGATCCTAGGCATAAGCGTTCTTGAGTTATCATCCCGAAACCATTTTACTCTTTCGGGTCACCATGACCTTGACCTTTGACCTAGTGACCTGAAAATCCATAGGGGTCATCTGCGAGTCATGATCAATGTACCTATGAAGTTTCATTATACTAGGCATAAGCGTTCTTGAGTTATCATCAGGAAACCATTTTACTATTTCGGGTCACCATGACCTTGACATTTGACCTAGTGAGCTTAAAATCATCAATAGGGGTCATCTGCAAGTTATGATCAAGCGTTCTTGAGTTATCATCCGGAAACCATCTGGTGGACGGACATACGGACCGACATGAGCAAAACAATATACCCCCTCTTCTTCGAAGGGGGGCATAATTAACAAGATGTGTTTGTGAAACACTATGTCCCCCGCATATATTTGACATTTGACCTTGAAGGATGACCTTGACCTTTCACCACTCAAAATGTGCAGCTTCATGAAATACACATGCATGCCAAATATGAAGTTGCTCTCTTGAATATTGCAAAAGTTATCACAAATGTTAAAGTTTGCCGCAAACAAACCAATAAACAAACCAACAGACAGGGCAAAAACAATATGTCCCCCAGTATAGACTTTGGGACATAAAAATGATTGACACTTTCATTATCACAAAGGATTATTGTAGATTTCAGATTATGTAAGAATTAAGCATTATGCATTAAAAAGCACAATTACCATGATTTCTTTTAATAGTGATGTTTCCTTATTGTTTCAGATACTACTTTAGTTATGTTATATTATGCCTGTTTCCTTGTAAAACTGTTGAAATTATCTCTCATTCATAATTGCTTTTTTAACTACTGTTCTAGATCGATTTTTTGTTTACTTTTTAACAACGTTCCTACAAAAACAAATTTAAAGTGGATGTGCCTTACAACTGATATAACATTTCAAAGAACCATGACAATCTCAAATGTCTGTTGCAGCAATAATAATTCTGGAAATGAGTGGAATTCATAATTGGTATCGGTCATGGGTATAATAACGTTTCAAAATGTTAGGTCAGAAATAGTGGCAAAATTAAAAGTTTACTGCCTGATCTTTTTGTAATATATCAGGCAAGGCTTAGAATATTATAACAGCGAGTCTTGCCGATTCTTTATTTTATTCGTGCCGAGCCCGATATATTACACAAAGATCAGGAAGTAATCTGTTTTTCTGTTTATCATACCTCTATGTCCCCGATTTAAAAGAAATAATGAAACTATCGCTAAAAAGCTGCAGATTTAGTGGGAAGGAATATGATTTTTGTCGTTTGATGTATTAATAATGACGTCATTAGCACTTGCGCTTGATGTTTGTAAAACAAGTATTTTGCTGTTTGTGTTGCATTTTGTGTTTAAAATATATTACATCTTGGTATCAAATTGTTTGTTTCGTTGAATGTGATTCAAATTTACTAATAATGATTACTTTATAGTTGATTCCGAGTAATATGAGCTACCTCCTATCATCGACTGATATGAAAACTTTCTGTTGAACAGATATAAAAAATATATCATGCAACGTTTATATCAGGCAGGTAGAAGTATCAATGCAGCGGTATGATAAAACAGAATACCATGGAATGTACAGTTAGAAATAACAAATGATAAAGTGTAACAAGTTGAATAAAATATAAAATAACTTAAATATTCAATTTAAAGTATACATACAAATATTTCAAATGAAAGTAGTCAATATGAAAAATATATGAAATCCTTAATGTAAAATGTGGTCATATATACAGCGTTTACCTTAAACTCAAAGTCAGGACAAAACGGACCCTTAGGTTAATATCTCGGAGAGTCTGTCAGGCGTTGTTGTTTTTTTTGGTGTAAAAAAATCCAGTTGGTAACTTTTTATATTTTACACGTTAATCATAATTATTTTTGATATTATAATGTACATTTCCTGTCAGTCATCTGACATAATGACCACAAGGATTTCTTAAAATTGAATATCTGTATTAGTAATATTGTACATGTTAACTTAAAGCTATTAGTTTAATAATTAAAACAAGAAATGTCATCATGCCAAGAAAATATACTTTACAAAAAAAGTACAAAAAATGTGCATATTTCTGCTTAATTGTAGGTCAGCAACCTCACCATGCGACCCCAAACACATGTGTGAAGTTTCCATTTAACTCCTGTCGTAGAAACATTGATACCCTTTATTCAACTATGAACAGATAAAACAAAAGTTCTAAGAACACAAAGTGGGTGCAATTCTGCTAAGTTGTGGGTAAGAGTTCTGGAACTTGGTCAGGTACATCATGAAATTATCAGGACATATGTATCAAGTTTAAATTGATTACCAGTAGGAGAGTGATATGGAGTAATGGTATGTTAATCTTAATTATCATCTACTAAACAAACAACATACATATGTAATCTCAAGTTCAAAACCAAGATTTCTTCTTGTATGCAAGTTCTGACACTTTGGCATGCAAATCCCCTTTAGAAAACTGCACATTTTTCTCTGCATAATATCTCACCGCTTCAGCTACATTTTCTGTGTGATCCCACTGAGATGTCCAGCTATTATGATTGCCAAAAAATGGGGCTGGTTTAGGACAGCTTGTATGAGACCCTTCAACAATGCGAGGCTTCTGAGCTTTGCCAGCCTTTTCCAGTTTTATATTTTCATGCAATCGTTTACAAACAAAGCATTCAAAATCTTCAATGAAATTTGTCCTTTCATTCTTCCATGTCTCCTGAACACTCCAGGAGCGTTTTAACATCTGTGCTTTCAAATAAGGGTTAGTCACTCCAGTCTTCTTCCAATTAAAGAATTTGTTGTATTGCTCATCATTTTTATTCAGAAATTTTAGGTAATTAGCAAGTTCTTTTGCCGACTTAAAATCTTCTATTATAATTGCAGAGTGATTATCAGGCAAGATATCCTGAAAAATAAATGTGAAACAAACATGCAAATTAAGAGTTGTCAGCATGTGAGTGTACATATGAGAAATATAATATTTTTACAAAATTAAATGCAATATCAATGCAAAATGACCAGTGATTTAAAACTACAATCATGCAAGACAGAAACCTTTTTATGCTTGTTGTTTTTTTTTAATGTTTTTATTGATAGATGTACGAGTTATTAAAATCAAGCAAACAAACACATTTCATATGATACACTTTTCTATAGATGTAGAAGTGTTTTTTTTTTAAATAAGATATATAAACTAGGTATATGGAATATAGTTAAATAATATGAAATTTAAGTTTTTTAATGTCACATGCAATTAGCATACATAGATGCCCATTTTATAATTTTGGTAAATGTCATATAAGGTTTCATCCCTTTATCAGCTACATTTATTTTGGTTCAAATGATGAAAGTCAAAGTGATAGTTTTTGCTATAAAAAAAGGGCAAAAACTAATCAATGACACATCACAACTAAATTTCCAAGATACACATGCTTATCAACAGGGATCATATTTTCCCGCAACATCAATCGGTCCGGATATAAATGGGGAAAAAGTATCCGAAAATTTATGTCCAAAATCATGACAAATTACCTTAAAATATATACCATTGGTTTTGCCATTCATGAAGGTGGTATAATAAATGTACAAGTTAAATTCCCTTAGGCATTTTTTTTTTAAACGGAACGATTTTTCTCAACTGGTTTTATCATTTGCTATTTTATTGTTGTTTCGTGTGCTGTTTTATCAGACTTTTTCATAAGTCTATACCGATGTTTTAAATTGTTGTCGACTTGATAATAGCTTACAAACATGCACTGAACCAAACAAATGTCTGTGTGTAGGTTGGCTACTGACAATAACACACCAAATAATTAAGAAATAATTCGTGTACATTATAGTTTGTTGTCAAATAACGCACGACCGATAGTTAAGATGCGTAGGGATTTAATCACGAGAGCGAAACATTTGAAACCACGCATCTAATTTTCCGGTCGTGAGTTATTCAACAACAAAGTTAAAAGTACACGGATTATTTCGATTCAAGCACGGTTTTATTAAAGATTTATACAATGTATATTATTTTCTTGTAGTACTTTTTTTATGTGAAGTTCCGCCCATAAAAATAACTTTTTGCTGTTCTGTCGATCAGATCCGCGACTTTCATGCATAATTATATAACCGGATTATTACATTGGTGGAAAATGTATCGGCATGTTTTGTATAGTTACAGCGCGTGCTTTCAGACGCGTCTTTTCGGATGCGTCTTTAATCCGCTGTTCACAAGTTTTTGATTCTTGGTCTGACGTGCAATAAACCGGTAGAGACTGCAGCCAATTGTTTTATCACACTCGAGATAAGAATGTCATAAGGGTTTGTTAGCATGTACACTGTGTAATCGATATCATGAAAAGGGAATTTTAATAAACAGAATCGGACCGACTGTTTGGGATTTTCAATCGGTCTTTCATGACCCCAATCGGTCTAGGACCGACAAAACCGAAAGAAATATGATCCCTGCTTATCAATATGTTTGAACAACTTTACACACACAAATCTGATGGACCAGACAGAGGACAAGGGTAAACAAAATGCCCTCCTTTCACCCTCAAATATTCCTACCCATACCCTCTCTAAATGCCCCCTACTCCCCAATTCACAATGTCACGCCTTACCCCCTCAATCCAGCCAGATCAGAGAAGTGCAAGCCCAGATTGAGTGCCCCCCCCTTACCCCTCAATCCAGCAAGATCAGAGAAGTGCAAGCCCAGACTGAGTGTCCCTTCTACCCCCTCAATCCAGCCAGATTAGAGAAGTGCAAGCCCAGACTGAGTGGCTCCCCCCTCCCCCCTCAATCCAGCCAGATTAGAGAAGGGCAAGCCCAGACTGAGTGTCTCCCCTACCCACTCAATCCAGCCAGATTAGAGAATGGCAAGCCCAGACTGAGTGTCCCCCTACCCCCTCAATCTAGCCAGATTAGAGAAGTGCAAGCCCAGACTGAGTGTCTCCCCCCTACCCCCTCAATCTAACCAGATTAGAGAAGGGCAAGCCCAGACTGAGTGTCTCCCCCCATACCCCCTCAATCCAACCAGATTAGAGAAGGGCAAGCCCAGATTGAGTGCCCCCCCCCCCTTACCCCCTCAATCCAGCCAGATTAGAAAAGTGCAAGCCCAGACTGAGTGTCTCCCCCTACCCCCTCAATCCAGCCAGATTAGAGAAGTGCAAGCCCAGATTGAGTGTCCCCCCCCCCTACCCCCTCAATCAAGCCAGATTAGAAAAGTGCAAGCCCAAACTGAGTGTCTCCCCCCCCCCCTTCTACCACCTCAACCCAGCCAGATTAGAGAAGTGCAAGCCCAGATTGAGTGCCCCCCCACCCACCCCCTAAATCAAGCCAGATTAAAGAAGTGCAAGCTCAGACTGAGTGTCCCCCTACCCCTCAATCAAACCAGGTTAGAGAAGTGCTAGCCCATACTGAGTGTCCCCCCTCCTTTCCATACCCCCTTAATCCAGCCAGATTAGAGAAGTGCAAGCCCAGACTGAGTGACCCAACCTTGATTCTAGGAGATCCATGTATAACAGGCACAGTTCCGAGCATCAGTGGACGCCACACCTTCTCTGTGACATAGTCATCACAAACATAGTTCTCCATGGCCAGAGAGAACTTGTACTGGGCCTGCAGTCGGTAGAAGTCCTCATGCTCCATTCCTATTACTGGATCCTTCACACTGAAATACATCATCAGCAAACATACATCAATATACAGAAGTTTTTTTTCCAAACAATAGAGAATAAAAATATTGCCTGTTCATACTTACATAACTGACCTCTGTTTTCAGGCCAACCTTTAATTTGTTTCTAGGTTGAGATTTTTTACTCAGGTTGGCTTCCCTCAAGATTTACCTAGTTTTCTCTTTTCACACTATATTATTTACATGTACTTACCTATTTAATTTTCATTAAGTTTCTGCTTTATAAGAACACACAAATGATTTCATTTTAGAATGTAAAATTAAATTTCTAAATACACCTGTAATCTCACTCAAGTTCATTTAATAAAATCTGCGAGTCATGATCAATGTACTTATGAAGTTTCATGATCCTAGGCCTAAGCGTTCTTGAGTTATCATCCGTAAACCATCTGGTGGACAGACGGACATACGGACCGACATGAGCAAAACAATATACCCCCTCTTCTTCGAAGGGGGGCATAATAAATTTTTTAACTATTTTTACTGTTAAAATTGTATGAAAGACACAGAAAAAAAGTATTTCCTACTGTTCTGGAAGATCTTTGTTGTGAAGGCAGGTACCGTATGAGTCTATCACGATTTCCTTCATCAGAGCACTGACGTAGCCATCGCGATTTGTAGGCACGTTCTGGTCACTTTGTGTGTATGAGATCATAGCCAGGCCTTGATCCCGTTGCAATCTAGTAATGACAGCAATATGGGGACATAACTCCATGCTATCATTATGTTTAGGACGGTATCTGCACACAAACTCTCCCAGACTTAACCAATAAATTTGAGGCAAAAGCACTTACAATTTAACTTTCCCATTCAAAAGCTCTCACTTTTTATAATTTTACTAGCCAGACAAAATCTCTTTGGGATATTAGCTCATCCGTGAAATTTGATAGTGAGGTGTTAAAGGCTCAAATGCAGTTTAATTCTTTACATGTCTTTGTAACAAAAATAATTATAATAGCCAAAAAAGTTGGTTCACAATTATAGTGCTTGCTTAAATCTAAAATTTAAAAAAGACAGCAGTTTCCATATGTGACAAAGCTGTCAGTTGAGAGAAGTTAGTGTTTGAATCTTTGACACGATGGGGCATTGCAGCTGCCCTCATTTGAAAAGTGTTTGCAAACAGTCTTATTCACATGTGCTATAGAACTCATCTGATATTTTATTTGGCTTGCTTTGCTTATTTCATATGCATTTCATATTTTTCAAATACAAAAACAGTGTGCTTAAGAGTGTTACTAAAGAACTAAACTGACATTAGAGAACTAAACTGATATTAGAGAACTAAACTGATATCAGAGAACTAAACTGATATTAGAGAACTAAATTGATATTAGAGAACTAAACTGATATTAGAGAACTAAACTGATATTAGAGAACTAAATTGATATTAGAGAACTAAACTGATATTAGAGAACTAAACTGATATTAGAGAACTAAACTGATATTAGAGAACTAAACTGACATTAGAGAACTAAACTGATATTAGAGAACTAAACTGATATTAGAGAACTAAACTGACATTAGAGAACTAAACTGATATTAGAGAACTAAACTGATATTAGAGAACTAAACTGATATTAGAGAACTAAATTGATATTAGAGAACTAAACTGATATTAGAGAACTAAACTGACATTAGAGAACTAAACTGATATTAGAGAACTAAATTGATATTAGAGAACTAAACTGATATTAGAGAACTAAACTGATATTAGAGAACTAAACTGACATTAGAGAACTAAACTGATATTAGAGAACTAAACTGATATTAGAGAACTAAATTGATATTAGAGAACTAAACTGATATTAGAGAACTAAACTGACATTAGAGAACTAAACTGATATTAGAGAACTAAATTGATATAAGAGAACTAAACTGATATTAGAGAACTAAACTGATATTAGAGAACTAAATTGATATAAGAGAACTAAACTGATATTAGAGAACTAAACTGATATTAGAGAACTAAACTGATATTAGAGAACTAAACTGATATTAGAGAACTAAACTGATATTAGAGAACTAAATTGATATAAGAGAACTAAACTGATATTAGAGAACTAAACTGATATAAGAAAACTAAACTGATATTAGAGAACTAAACTGATATTAGAGAACTAAACTGACATTAGAGAACTAAACTGATATTAGAGAACTAAACTGACATTAGAGAACTAAACTGATATTAGAGAACTAAACTGATATTAGAGAACTAAATTGATATAAGAGAACTAAACTGATATTAGAGAACTAAACTGATATACGAAAACTAAACTGATATTAGAGAACTAAACTGATATTAGAGAACTAAACTGACATTAGAGAACTAAACTGATATTAGAGAACTAAACTGATATTAGAGAACTAAATTGATATAAGAGAACTAAACTGATATTAGAGAACTAAACTGATATAAGAAAACTAAACTGATATTAGAGAACTAAACTGATATTAGAGAACTAAACTGATATTAGAGAACTAAACTGATATTAGAGAACTAAACTGATATTAGAGAACTAAACTGATATTCTATTTCGCTTGAATCTTCTTTTTTCACATGCATTTAACATCTGTCTGCTTGTATGTATTTTTGTCTTTTTGTTACTTACACATTGTAAGCTGTTTTGTGTATTGTCTAGGAGAGCTTTTGCCCCATGTGGTAAAATCTCTGAAAAGCTTTTGTACCCCTCCTTCGAATTCGACGGGTGAGTTTATGTCTAGGAGAGCTTTTATTCCACTTTTGTTGAAGACACTTTTAACATATAGTCATAAAGAATATAATCAAGACTGATTTCATTAAGTAGAATGATGTTCACCTTATTCTAATCAACATGCAGCGCCCCAGCTAGGCTTTAACAAGAGTGCCAACTTGTCACAAAATACACCCGTTTAAAGGTCTGAATTATATTGATCAAGTTTGATGACTTTAAGATAAAATCTCTTTGCGTAAGAGAGCGGTCATAGTTAATTTTGCATATTTAAGATAATGCAAGGTCCATTATTCAGAAGTGCTTAAAGCAATGTCGCAAGTTATCATACTTGGCCAATATTTTAGACCACACAATTTGTGATCAAGTATGATAATAATATGATTAATACTTGTTGAGTTTATTTCTACAATTTTTCATAATTCAATGGCCGTAATGAATAAACTCAGAAGTGTTAACAGTTTCATGTGATCTGGCTTGTTAACAAAGTTGCCAACAAATATCATCACCAAGTTTCATAACGATCCAGTTAAAGCTGTTTTAGGTACTTCGATCATTTTTTATAATTCAAGGGCCATAAGTTCAGAAGTGCTTCAAGTGTTCTGTAAATTTATTTAACTTGGTCAAGATATTCATTAAATTTGACCAAGAATGTATGCCTACATAATAAACAGTTGCATGACGATCTGATTAAAATGATTTTTTCAATTATTTTTATAACTTAAGCGCCAGAAGAGCTTCAAGATATCAAGCTGGTTATCAAACTTGGCCTACGATTATGCTTAAGGTAATTATTTTTGGCGCTTATTTTTCCAGAAAACCTCATTTTCATCCATAATGAAGGACACGAGTATTTTATCATAACTCCAACCAGTTTGAGTTTCTCGGCTGACACATTGAAGATTTGTTTTATAACAGAATGATAGTCTTTAATTAATTGTTACAAAGCCATTATTGGGTTAATAGAAATGTATACAAGACATAGAAGATATTTGTTCATGTCAGTGTAAGATCGTTTGTTATTTCACGAGTGATCATAGAAATTATATTTTCACGAGTGGCGCAGCTAAGGGTGAAAATATTATTTTTCTATGATCACAAGTGAAATAACAAATGATCTTACACTGACATGAACAAATTTTCTGTTTCTTTTATGCCCCTTTTTCAAGAAATAATTAACAGCTGTTTCCCTTTCTCTGAAAAGTTACCCTTTTTCGGAGTTTATCCCGTGTCGTGCTTCAATACATTTCAAACACAAAATGACGTCATAATGTGACAAAATGACGTCAATATACCAGCGAAATTCTCCAGTTAAACTCTTTTACAATGTAAATAAACGGTGAAAAAGCATAAAATAAAAAGAAAATTTGTCGGATTCGGTGGAATGTCGATTTTAATTCACTCGTGATCATAGAAAATATATATAAAATTATTTATGATAATCTAAAACTAGAAAAAGGAGTTCTGAAAATTTGTTCTTTTCACCGGTAAAAATAACAATTTGTTCTTTTCACTGCTGTTATTTCACTGCAGAAATGTCATATTTTATCATTAGGTATAAAAGAAAATGGTTATACCTTTCTGCGTGCAGTGGCATTGTAAATCAAATAACGGTATGACAATTATAGCCATATGAAGTGATATTGTACATCAAATAATGGTCAATTAGAGCTAATATTGTGATAAATTGTTTCATGGGTTACTATGTTTAAAGAAGTAAAATAAATGGATTGAAGAACAAACAAACTTGAATATGTTTACATATATACATTTGGAAAAGGAGTTATTATTTGAATTTGGTGAACAAAATCCCATACCAAGTTATACAGCAGACATGTGTACATTTGTAATTGTATGTCAAAATTTTGGGACACCAGCAGTTTCCAAATGTTTTTATTATTATTAAGTTTTTGTGGACACACATTTTAAAAATAATTGTTCAGTCTCCAAAACTTGGTGTCATTACAGTATGTTATATTAGTAAGGAAGACAAAAATATTATAGACTTGTTATTAAAATGACTATCAGTAGAGAACTCTAATGTCAACTTATGCCAATCATCTTTTCTTTATTAATTACAAAAACTTGAAAATTTATTCAAACATGTACTAGAATACAAGAAGCTTTGTCATTGGTACCTTACATTTTGTGTTCCATGAATGACATTTAGACACCAGCCTACAGTCTCCTTCATAAATGACACTGTTGAAAAGTGAGAGGCATTTCATCAATTGTTCTATGATTATGTACTTAATCATCAAACTCTTTTCCAAGATTTTGCATTTGCTTGTCAAATATAGAATGTGAAAATTATTACCAAATATTTGTGTTTTCTTATCAAAATATTCACTGAAAGCAATAATAAAAACATCTAAATTGCTCATGGCTGATGGGATGCCTTTCTAAAATTGGAAACTAAGTATAAGCATAGCCCGAAAGTTGCTGGCTTACATTTAGTGTGGGAGACCATAGAGGTAAAATACATATGTTGAAATTGTGTTTATTAAGAAAAACTAGAGATTTCCAAGCAATATGGTCCCCTACCGGTGAAACTCCACCATTGTCAGATTTTATTTATTTTTTGTTGCCATAGCAACCAAAATTCTTGATGAAGGAACAAAATGAAATGACGTGCATAATCTCCATATTGCCATCTATCTATGTTTCAAGTTTCATAAAAAATATGAAGAACTTTTAAAGTAATCGCAGGATCCAGAAAAGTGTGATCGACTGACAGACTGACAGACGGACAGAGCGCAAACCATAAGTCCCCTCCCGTTTCACTGGTAGGGGACAATAAAAGCATTTAAGATCAAACAGCCAATTATAAAGTAATAGATTATTTTTTGCATTTTATAGACGATATATGTTAGATTTGGTTGAATATCAATTTTAATTCATGGGTGATATTTTCATGATTGGCATTTTGGACAATATAATTCCCTGTTGGGCACCACGAAATGATAGTACATGTATGTTCAAAGGGAGCTAATGCATATGTTTTTACAAACATTTAATGCAGAGTAATTGCCCTTGGTAAAATCAGGGGTAAACAATTGGGAAACCAAAGATATCTAAAAAAAAGTTTCAGTAAAATAATTACAATTAACGATAATTTTCACTGTTATTTTTCACTGTTTGAGTCAGTGAAACATCAGTTTTCATTCACTGATATTTCTCTATAAACCATCGGAAAGCATAACATAAATATTATTATTTATGCATGCAAATGTATTTACTTAGTCACCTGTTCTTTTCATCCGTTGATACAAGGTACTTGGTGCCTTCCAGCCAGCGCAGGTCAACCAAGTGCTGAAAGGTCAGAGGGAAGTCTGCTTCACGTTTGAACGTGGCCGTGTGGTTAAACAGGCTGATGAACAGTGGCATGTGTAACAGGAAGTTGTTCTTGGGGGACTCCTCATGCAGTAGGGCCCACTCCTGAGTGGGTTGCCGAGGTAATGGAAGGTCATAAACTTTCAGAGAGGTGCCGTAAAACATGACCACCTAAAGAAGGCAACAAACAACACTGCAACTGATGATTTATAGCCATGTCAAGAAAACTTTATTTAAGTTGAACTTGTGTGAAATTTTTGCATCAAAGTTTTCTCCAAGAAGCTTAGAGAAAACAGGCTTTCCTAGAAAAAAATGCAATTAAAAACATAATATTGCAGTAGACGATTGTTCTAACAAGTTAAGTACATCAAACAATTTAGCCCTGGCTTTATGAATGACTAAATACATAATCAATGTTGATGTCATGAAACCTATCTCAGGGACCGGATTTGCCGTGATGAATATTATGTAAATTGCATAAATTAAGAAGTGATACACTATTTATCTTTGAGTAATATTTGAAAAACAATGGTTTGAAGTCCTGATTTTCTGCTGATCTAGGTTTAAAGGATTGCAGCAATAGATTGAAAATAGCCTTTTCACTTCAGAACATTAGTACTTGGCTACCTTGGTATTGGTATGTTGCCAGTAGTGCCTGTCCTCTGTGAAATAGCAAGAGACATCCCCACACTTCCTGTAAGCACCTCGTTCCTTTGTGAAAGGGGTCCACCATAGAATTAGGGGCTCCCTTATGTCCTCCCTCAAAGCAGCATTCTCATTGCTGTGGAGGTCTTTGAAAGCTAAAATAAAATTATAGTACAAAACATTTATGGGCCCAATTTCACCCAGCAACAATAGGCCAATATTTAAAAAAAATGATGGACCCATATTAACAAAGCCATAAATAGGCCCATATTCACCAAGCCATAAATGGTCCCATAATGCATCACACCATTAATGAGACCATATTGATTACAAATAATATGCAAACAAAAAAAGCAATTAACGGGCCCATATTCATTAAGTCAGTAACAAGTCCAAATTTACCAAGCCATCAATGTGACAGTATTCACCAAGCAATAAATGAATAATAAATGAATAAATCCGAATTCATCAAGCAATTAAAAAGCCAAAATTCAAAAAGTCATTATTGTGCCTTGTCCGCCAAGACATAAATGGGCCCATATCCACCAAGCAATTAATAGCCTGGATCCACATTGCCATTAATGGGCCCATATCCAACAAGCAATTAATGGCCTGTAACCACATTGTCATTAATGGGCCCATATCCACCAATCAATGAATGGCCTGCATCCACATTTCCATTAATGGGCCCATATCCACCAAGCAATTAATGGCCTGTATCCACATTGCCATTAATGGGCCCATATCACCCAGACAATTAATGCATTCAAATCAACCAAGCCATAAATGCACCGATTTTAAGGAGCTGTTTAGATTTTCTTACCTGGATCATATAAATGGTTTGACGTCTCCATTTACAGGTACCCAACCTGGTCTACAGAAATGGTTTATTATTTTCTGATATCCAACCTGGTCGATAAAAATGGCTGACTATTTACTGGTAGCTAACCTGGACCACTAACCGTTGATGGTTACCTGGCAACTCAGCATCCACCTCCGCATACTTGTCTTCCTTCAGCATCTGTCAGGTTAGACAATTTAAAAGTTACCTTATGTACAGCCTTTGGCAGCTTTGTTATTGATGAGGCAAGAATCTTAACTGATCGCAACATACGCTTCATTAAAGGTCTGCGTTACATGTGTTGAAAATGTTGGCTCAGAAATAAGTTTGCGGAAGATACTTACCCGGTATATCAATTTTGGTCAAAATATTATGTCCGCAAAAATTGTCACAAAGTTTCATTATGATCCAATTAAAACTGTTCGAGTCAATGTAAGGACTTCGTCCTTATGGACCACACACATTTTCCCATTATAATTTATGCGTTTAAACAGGCATATGAAAATAATTCAGGTATTCCTAAAAAGAGTGGAAATGCCTACAAATTAATTCATGATTTCAAAACAAAAATAAATCATTGCACTATACTCAAGATTAAATCTACAATATCAATAACAAGAAACATGGTAGAGCCAGAAGACAAGTCTTTAAATGTTTTTAATTTAAATAATCCTGCATGTAAGCTACCAACATACAAATACAGCACCCACATAGAAACTTAAGCGTCTGACTGAAACAGTTCAACGGGTCTAGCATGGAATCCCGAGCTAGTTATACGTGTACACTATCTACACACAAATTTCAGTACATTTCCACACAAACCCCCATGCCAGGGCTGCATTAAACTAATCTACACATAAATTTCAGATTAAGACCTCATCCAAATGCAATGTATTCAGTACTAACCATTTTTCTATTTTTAGTACAGTAACCTTGACCCTGGCTGGCCCTAAATGCAATCCGAAGCTAAGTCAGCATGGAAGATATCCACTCACAAAATGTCAGTGTAATGCCTCCGCCCAAACTGAAGTTATTGAGTGTACGCCATTGTCCAATTTTTAGTAACACCTTGACGGCACACGCCACAAATGCAATCCTTAGCCAGGTCTCCGTGCAAGCTCATTATATCCATAGTTTCATAAAAATTGGTTAGATAATTCGAACTTAAGTTATTGACTGAAAACCACCTGTTTCAGCAATGTCATAAGTAAGCATACTTCTTATGAAGATGTGCCAAAGTGAGCTTCATGTCAACTTACTATATTGGATTCAAATAGATATCATAAAACCTTCAGGAATAAATTAGCCCCCAGAAAAGCGGTGTCTATATTTACCATGTAAAACACCTGTGCGGATAAACGAATGCTCATATGTGCTATCTATTGAATCAATGCTTTGACAAAGTTGAAATGGGTGAAGTTAGAGCACATTGAAACAATTTTTGAATCCAAGTACCTTCAATTTTGAAATTATTTCAGTTTGGTTATTGAAATTACCAGATGTTGTTTTTTATTTACAGTATTTATTATTGTGTTTGATTTCCTATCCCTTTATTTATTTCAACAATGGTTCAAACCTTAAATATTTATATTTTCCCCTTTATTTACGCTTGATTTTCTATATATCTTCCAATATAGCCTCATTCACATGACTTACCATTCACATATTCAGTTAAAAACAATGGCTGACAAACTGGTTTTACAAACATCTATGATGTTTAAAGATTAACAATTGTTCCAAATAAATGTCAGATTAATTTTAAAGTATAGTTTAACATCCAAATGCAATAATGCATGTATCGAAAGAATTTCAGTTCATACAAGGTGCCAAACAACAATTTAATATATACTCTGCACAATTTTGAAAGCTGAACCATTTCTCAGCTAAAATTTATTGTTTTCAAAAAAAAAAATTCCATGTCGAAGAAAACTGTGAAATTAAATGTAATTAACCGACTTGCTTCTTTCTCCCAATTAGCAACATCATTTAACTGTGTAGGGCCGTCTCTTTTTTATAAATGTACATGTAAACAATTGGTACATTCTGCATTAATAAAAATATGCTACTTGGTATTAATTAAAACTATATTAAAACAAAACTTTTAAAATAAAATTGAAATTCATATTACAAATCAATTTAATATTATCCCAACAATACCCTTTTTATTAATATCTTATCGCAAATTCCAACTTACCGTGTAGCCAACCAGCATAAGCGTGATGAAACCAATCAGACACACGTAGAGGAACATCCTAAAGGGGTCCACCTTCATTTCTGACTGGCGATTCTTCCGCCCAGCCATGATGGCATCAGCAACCTGCCAACCTGATGAATTTGGAGGTTAAGCCAAAAAGACACATCTCTTTTCTTATGTAAATAAATGAAATGGTGGAGAAATTAACTACTTCAAGATGTACAGGAGCAGACAGATTTTCTTTATTCATAGTCACAAAGCCAATGAACAGTCAAATTGAAAATTCATCCCATTTATAAGTCACAAAACATCCTCGCTGCAATAATCCAACTCTCAGCTGACAGCTATTAACCTGCATGGTGAGCTGCATGTAAGAACTAATAAAAGCTAAAAACATCCTAAACACGCAAGAAACATCCTAAACATACAAGAAACATCCTAAACACGCAAGAAACATCCTAAACACGCAAGAAACATCCTAAACACGCAAGAAACATCCTAAACACGCAAGAAACATCCTAAACACGCAAGAAACATCCTAAACACGCAAGAAAAATGACTTACATATCAGGGTGCAGGATCACGTTACTTTATTTAATAAGCCTTATTTCTTGGCCAAAAATTTAGTGTGTACAACATTCATATACATGCTTTTGCTGAACGCAACGTGAAATTTTGGTACTTATTTCAGATGTATTCAATAATGTTTTCTTAAATCTTAAGATATCGTCACAAACTGCAAGAAAAACTGTCTTTTATGCGCTAAAGGTTTTTGCAAACATATTTCAATAACTTGAGATATTTGCCAAAATAAAGTTTTTCACTTTGTGTTGTCATTCTGTCCAGCCCTTGTGTAAACCCCTGTGAACCCAGTTGATCCTTCACCCTGTAGACTGACAATGGTACAAAAGTGGGAAAATTTAGTTGCAATAATCAAACTCCCAGCTATTGAACCTTCGGGTCTTTGTAGGTACTCAAAAAGGTTTATGGACGTTTTATGCCACTACCAGTTTGTTCCACTGATATTTGTGATATAAAATGTATTTTATAGGTCTGTTGTTGTTTTTGTTTTTTATCGAGTGCACCGGGATTGACTCCCATATGGCCATCGCCCCCAGAAAGACGTGTTAGTTGGTTACGGGGGATAGTGCAAGATACAGGAGACACCCGTTCCAGAGGTGACCCTGGGTCTTTTTAGTGCCCGGTGTATAGCACCTAGTACACTGCACCTCGGTTTTAACGTCTCATGCGAAAGACGAGTTAGTAGATTAGGTGCAGCGGGGGATTGAACCAGCGATCTCTGGATAGTGAAGCCGGTGTGTTACCACTAGACCACGGATCCGCTACTTTTATAGGTCTTTGGTCCCAGTAATAATATATAGCCTGATAGGTGTGAATAATACGTATAGGTGTGAATCAAATTAGGAAACTTTCACATTTTTAGTTGTCACCTATGTGCAATTAAAAAAACAACAATTGTATAACGCAGATTACAATATTTTTAATTGTAATACATGCACATGATGTTTGAAAAATGTAACAGCACTTCATTTTGTATACTTATTGAACATAGTGCACTATTCACACATATAACTAGAACAACAACAGTTCATTTTTATTATATATATATTTATACTTAACTGCAATTTAATATTGCTGTAGTTAACTACATAAATATACTTTTTAAATAGGGTGAATTAACGATTCAAATGACACTCAAAATGAAAAGTCACAATCAAAGCGCTGAAGGCACTGAAGATGTTCGCTATTGCATAATTTAACACGCAAATCATTCTTCAAAATCAATCGCAAGTTTGAAATGAACACACGCAATTCAACTTTATAAAGTGTGTGTCATAGCGCACGGGTCGAGTTTTGTGTGCACTTTTTATCATCCTTATTATTTCATAGAAATAACTTAGACAAAATAAAAACAACATGCTTTTTGGACGTTATGAAAGCATAGAAAGTATGATGAAAATGGTAATGAGAACTTAATATAAAGAAAATTTGCAGTCATCATCATATTAAAGGAATATTTTTTCTGATATCAAATAACTATCTCACCAAGAATATTAACTCATAATGAAAGTTCCGTGTACAAAACTTTTGATTTTTGACACCATATACAAATTCAAAATATACAATAATCTTCGTATCTTGTATATGGAGGAATAAAAGTATATAAATATTGCTGTTAATGCTTTACTTGTTACCCAAGCAGTTCACACGGTGTTAACAACGCTGACATAAACATAGGTATAGAGCACTAATGCGCTTTTAGGCGTAGCTGTTTTACTCAGTTTTCATCTTAGTGACTTTTACATAACGCCAACAGACACGAATGAATATTTTCGAATATTTCATAAGCTGATTCGAGATACAACCTCTGAATTTTTGCAACATCACTGCGAATGTGCTCAATTCAAAGGATGTAGCACTGTTCAGTGTAAGGAATTCCGGACTACTCTCTGTATGCTCAAACGACACAAATTGTGGCCCTGTTACAATTTCACTTCTGCCTCCAAGATGAGAAAACAATCATTAGCGAAATAGTATAGTGTCAAGTTAAGAGAAAATCGTTTAATTATCATACCACAATGTTTGCCGTACTTGGTCAGCACTTCTGGAAATCATTCCTTAATGTGTGGATAGGCTGCCATTATCAACAAGTTTGCTAATTTGAATTCAATTTTTTATCAAAAAGCATTGTTCTTAAATGTGGCATTTTCAATTCGCAATGAGATTTGTAATGACCCTCGTCATGCGAAAATGGGTCTTATTCCATATGCGCCCATCATATAAATAGCCCATTCAGCTATCTCTCCTTCTGGTAAGGAGAAACACAACATATTGAGTGATTTTATAGCCTATGGCCTGACTGCGCAAAAGCATATGTTGGGTTTAACAAACGCTTGCCAAAAGGCATAAGACCCATTTTCGCATGACGGCGCTATTGACGTGTGATTTAAATGTGTCGACAGAAAACTGCGTTTAAATCAAATATCAACATACGATATATTTCGATAGTGAAGAAAGATACTCATAACAAGGCATATGAGGACACATATGAAGTGCTCTCCCGTAGTATATTTTTTATCTACCGGTACTCACACTAATGTGTGGTTTGACAATGCTAACACACATTTCATGCGGTGAATATGCAACTTACAAGTGAAAAACGCACCACAATAGTTTAACTTTTGTTTGGTTTAAGCGATTATAATGCATTTTCGAGGTTGCCTATAGTATACCTGTAGTCAGTCTTCGAATAAGCCTATAAGCCCGAAGCCCGAGTCGATTCTTGGGCCGGTCAGTCGATCCTAAATGCTTATAAAATAGCCTGACCGTTCGATAAAATATTTGAGCGTAAAATTGTAAACAAACTGAAAAACTGAAACTACTGTCATATCAATAACCTGATTTATACGCGGTTTTAAGAGGAACGATTAAATTCGCTATTTAAATGCCTAAAATGACGTTATACGTGTACAAGAATTGCATGAACACATGCGGCCACCATTTTTCTAAACTGCCGTGTAAACATCCGGGTATGTTGCTATTTAAACTATTTGAAGCCCAATCGAGATGAGGTTATTCAAACTGAACATGCGTAGATCACGTTACGGATGTTTGCGCATTGGAAACTTCATAATGTTTTAAAATAATGACCAATCTAGAAGCGTGTTTAATTTTAGAAGCGTTTTCCGAAAATTTATCTATAATTCATGAAAAATGGACGAAGTAATTTTTAAATAAAAATAAAAGAATCTGTTATACCCCGTCACACCGGACTGGCGTCCTTACGGCGACCCAGGTCGCAGTGAGGACGCCATAGACGCCAGAGGGACGCAGTAAGGACGCAAGAGGACGAAGTGAGAACACCGAAAATTGCTCAGGACGCAAGACCACGGCGACCACTTTGAACATGTTCAAAGTAGTCGCCGAAGTCCGGCGTTTTACGGCATTCTGTTAAGGACGTCGTAGGGACGCCGTTGAGACGCAGTAGTCGTAGAAGGGACATGGTAGGGTCGCTGTAAGGTCGCCATGGACGTCGTGTGGTTGCCGCTCAAACCCACAGAAAATGATCATTGACTGCAAGGCGACCGTACGGCTATTGTGACATTAGTACGTCCTTTGTACGTCGATTGCGTCATCAGAACGACTATGGTCGCAATAAGAACGCTTGAAGAACGTCAAGGACGCCGCTCAGACGCCATATGGTAGCCTTTGGTCGCCGTAAAGACGCAGTACGAACGCGGTAAGGTCGCAAGGGACGTAATAAGGACGCTGTGAAGACGCGCAGAACGCCAAAAACCAGGACGCTGGTATGACGGGAAGGCGAAAAACAGCATTTTTACCAAAAAAGTCATTGGCGTCCTTTCTGCAACAATCAGAAATTTCCAGAAAGACAGTCTTAGGTCGCCGTAAGGACGCCAGTCCGGTGTGACGGGGCTATAAGGGATATTGTACACATTGGGTTAAAAACAAATTGATCCTTATTACAGTTAGATTTCCATGTGTTTCAATCAATTATTCTTGCGTATTAGAAGACGTTTTTTCAACAAATTATTAAAAATTGTAGTACTTTCGTTTATTCTGTAATCTGGTTCTGCTACATGACCTACTTTGCTACTTACAGGCTGTCAAGTGACCTTTTTTCAAAAAGTAGGAAAAAATAGGAACTACTTTTGCAAGAAAAGTAGGAAAAAAGTAGGAAAAAGTAGGAACTTTTACCTCAAAAGTAGGAATACATAATACTTATTTTTTAGACACAGGTCCAGGAAACATAGCTTGAAACAGAGCAGGAGTGCCATCACATGTTCTGTATGGATACCAACTTGAAGCTACCTTAAGGGCCCAGAAGATTTCAGCCTTTTGTACCTGTTCCTTGTGTGATGGATGTACTTGCATACAGATAGATTTATCCCCACAACCCTGAGAGCTGCTTGGCTTTTGGGCACTTCCAAACAAACGCTTTTGTGAATTATCATGCATGTATTTCATGTTTTCCTTGTGTTTTTATCCATTTGCATGACTTATAAGTTGATTAGCACCAGAATTACTACAAGATGGACTTCATTCAGACAGTACAATATCTTGCAAACTCATTGCCGGTATCTCTCTTGCACCATGATCCCAGTGTTTTTCCACTGTTGTCCAACTTCTCCATCCATGAAGGGTTAAACTTTGTTTTCCCACTAGGAATTTTAGCACTTATAGTGTATCTATGATAATTAAGTTTCAAGCAAAGCTACCCTGATAAAGAAGTATACATGTAATTAGATGCTGTTCATTTTGGTGTATCATCAAATAAGTGGTTAGAGGTCTTCTGTGTATCGATATAAAAATGGTAATTATATTGTGCATGTTATATCCTAAAGCAGAAGACCAAATTTATTTAGTGATACACCAACTTGTTGTACAAGATTAATACTAGTATATAAAGCAGTGTAAATGCTCTGCTACATTGTGAAACCTTTAAATTGACAATAGGGTGCAGTTATAATGACTTAAGTTACATTCAAAATGACTGGTCATTGCAGAGCAGATTATGCAACTGGAGAAAGGACCTTATCACCTGACATCTTTTATGACAGCATTGATTGGGCAATGAAACAGTTGCACTACATTGTTTATTCCACTTTCAAATAATGGCTTTTACATTATTGATGACTTTGCGTGAGTGTTATAATGCCGTTTAATAATTTTAATACTTCGCTTTAACACCTTAAGTTACCTCACTAGCTATGGCATCATTAGACAAGAATTGTGTTTGTCCGAAACACAATGCCCACTATTGCGCAGCTTTGAAATAAAAATTCAATATATCATTTGGCAGGTTTAGAAATTATCTCTCTTTTAAAGCTTATTACTTCCCTTGGATTGTATTTTTTAACTTTTGACCTTGAAGGATGACCTTCACCTTTCACCACTCAAAATGTGCAGCTTCATGAGATACACATGCATGCCAAATATCAAGTTGCTATCTTCAATATTGCAAAAGTTATGGCCCATATTAAAGTTTTCGGACGGACACACACACACAGACAGACAGACAAACGGACTGACAGTACAACTGCAATATGCCACCCTACCGGGAGCATAAAAATGTATCAGGGCATTTAGGCTCTGTGCATTTATCTTTAATTACTAAACATGATGTACCTATGATATCAATAGAACATCATATCCGTTGTCATGTAATACAGAATTTATTACATTATATTTGTAAATGATGAAAACTCGGCAAAGCATCAGTTTTAACTTTTTTCCAATAACTTGTGTAATAAATTCCATATTACATAACCACTCATACAATACATGTATCTCTATATCTCTACATTCCAAACAGCAATATCATGTAAACATGCATAAGGTTTGGTCAAATTGTTGTCAATGGAAACAAAATAAAACTGGAATAAACAATGGGTTCCCTCAGCTCTTGCATCACTGGGAACTGTGTAAGGTAGTGAAGTCTGCAGTGTACAAATGCTAAGGAAGTAAACAAGGCACTATTGTTACTTCAAAAAAGAACTTGTCAATAATTTTAAAAGTTACATAAGAAATAAATATTTATGCTCCTGAAGAGGTGCTAGCAGACAGTCAGCATGGGTTGTCAGGTCTCATCTAGATGAATGCACATTAACAGGGATACAGTCATGCCATAGATTCATTCATCCTGCAAGTTTACTAAATAAACTCTTTAAAAAAAATAATTCTCCATTGAAAATGAAAAAGTAGGAATAGTAGGAAGATTTGGTAAAAAAATAGGAAAAAGTAGGATCCTGATGAAAAAGTAGGAAATAGTAGGAAAAAGTATGACCGCTTGACAGCCTGTACTTATAATCTGTATACGAATATACAATACTTTTCACGGTTGACACATGCTTATCAAAACATCGGGAGTAAAGCCACATGCCGACAATTCAGAAATTCACTGGCAATTTTCCTAGTAATAATACGATAATAATCTGTTATTTTAATAGGTTGATGTATTTTTCAAGTTCTTCGGATATTTTTTAAGCATGAAAATAATTCAATTTGCTTTAAAATTAAACCAAACACCGGTCAAACTGATTAATGGAATCATTGAATGAGAACATGTGTAATAATAAAGTTACAATAAACAGCATAAATATCTGGTGCATTTTGTATAAAATGCATTTCAAAAGGAAACAGAATACCTTTTATTACTGTAATCACATGCATCTGTTTTTACTAATGGAAGTAGATTTTCTGATTGTTAAGAACTATTCTGGTGTTCCTGGCCAAAAAAGTCATACAATTTATATTGACCTCTTCGGGCTATTGAACATGTCTTCGGGCTATTCAAAATTCCATATGATTAGCCCGAAGGGCTATTTGGCTAAAATATTTAGCATGAAGACTGCCTGTAGTAATTGATGAACTCATATCCAACTGTCTATGTATTGAGAACTGTGAATATTAACAAGCTACACCTTCTACTAACCTTCTACTATTGCGTTGCTAGCACCCGTAAATACAAAAGATCGCCGCTATTTGTTGAGAACCAAAGAACGTTTTCCAAAAATACCCGCTGTAGTAGCATGAACGAGGTTACTAAACATGTCATTCGTATTATTATTATAAAGTGTTTGTTATATTCGGGTTTAGCGATTATGAAACATTTTTTGTGTGTTTGTCTATCGTATCGCTTAAGTTATTGTTGAACTTATGTTCAAAGTTTTATAAATTGAGAAGATAAATAAGCGTTAATTTTTTCCTGAATCTATTAATAGCCTCAATTTACGACCTGTACTACGTCATTAAGGTGTATGTGAGAGCGTAACCTATTGCGTTGTTATCGCCTGTTGACTTTCCTTTGTTTATCGACAGGCGCATCTATTAATAGCCTCATATTATGAATGGACTGAGCAAAAATACTACGTCATGAAGACGCTGCAGAAAGTGGACTATTTTATTCATTCATAAACAATCTCCACCGCGACACGTACAATACGATCATTGTTTATTGATTCTTTTCTATAAAAGCACCGTTCGAAACTATTGCATTTAACACAATATTAATATCATGTTTCCATTTGTGAATGAATATAATTGGAGAACTCAAACCTCTTGCATAAATTATACAACTCTTTCTCGCGCGGATACGCGTAGTAAGCAGGTATTGGGCTCCTAGAAGCTAAGGCGTATCGACCTGAATTTTAGACTTACCACCTTAGACGGTCGCTAAGCGACCATCTAAAAACTTAATTTTAATTATATTGATCATAGAATTTAGAAACACAATTTTGTAAAATATCACTTTTAACATATTTGAATATATTTATTAACATAACATCCTTAATATCCATTATTCAAAAGAGGATATTCACAGAGACATAGATATCTTCATCTCTGATATTTAACCCTTTCCCCCATAAGTAGCAAAGTGAAAATGGCTTTTGCAGCCAGCATAATATCTGAACAGCCTGCGAGTAAATTGCAGGCTGTTCAGGTTTTATGCTGTTTGCTGCTCATCAGTATCTAAGTGTTGAAAATGAAGCCTTTAAAATTTGAATTTATTAATAAAGGTATCTAATTAAATTAAACTTTCTTAGACACTACAAATGCGTCAAATTACGTCTCTACGTGGTAAAGGGATTCAATGACTGAATGTTCATATCATGTAAGTGGGAATTATATATCATAGGGAATTATATATCAGTGGGAAGAACTGGTAGTGGCACGAAACGACCATCACCACAGTGGCACTCATAAAAAATCAAAGCATTCGAGAACAACTGTCTGTGCCACTGTGCCGGATAATGAAGATTTGCTGAAAATAGCAAAAGAAGTTTAACAAATACAGAAAAAATATTTCAAGAAAAAAATACAATTCATTGATAAAATAATTTTTGATAGACCACATTTTTCATAAAAGATAATGTGCTAATGCTGCAAAATAAAAACAGAACGAAAAAATGAACCTGCGATTTTTATTGTTGATATGAATTGTTGATTGTTGATTGAGGGTTACTAGATTTACCGAAAGCGCGCTTCGGTATCGGTACCGAAAGCGCAATAGAATTACCGAAAGCGCATTGGATATATGCGTTATGTATACAATATAAGGAGAATTAGATACATACTGTTAATACAAATGTTTCAAGCCGCATACATACCTTGTTTATCGACAGGCGCATCTATTAATAGCCTCATATTATGAATGGACTGAGCAAAAATACTACGTCATGAAGACGCTGCAGAAAGTGGACTATTTTATTCATTCATAAACAATCTCCACCGCGACACGTACAATACGATCATTGTTTATTGATTCTTTTCTATAAAAGCACCGTTCGAAACTATTGCATTTAACACAATATTAATATCATGTTTCCATTTGTGAATGAATATAATTGGAGAACTCAAACCTCTTGCATAAATTATACAACTCTTTCTCGCGCGGATACGCGTAGTAAGCAGGTATTGGGCTCCTAGAAGCTAAGGCGTATCGACCTGAATTTTAGACTTACCACCTTAGACGGTCGCTAAGCGACCATCTAAAAACTTAATTTTAATTATATTGATCATAGAATTTAGAAACACAATTTTGTAAAATATCACTTTTAACATATTTGAATATATTTATTAACATAACATCCTTAATATCCATTATTCAAAAGAGGATATTCACAGAGACATAGATATCTTCATCTCTGATATTTAACCCTTTCCCCCATAAGTAGCAAAGTGAAAATGGCTTTTGCAGCCAGCATAATATCTGAACAGCCTGCGAGTAAATTGCAGGCTGTTCAGGTTTTATGCTGTTTGCTGCTCATCAGTATCTAAGTGTTGAAAATGAAGCCTTTAAAATTTGAATTTATTAATAAAGGTATCTAATTAAATTAAACTTTCTTAGACACTACAAATGCGTCAAATTACGTCTCTACGTGGTAAAGGGATTCAATGACTGAATGTTCATATCATGTAAGTGGGAATTATATATCATAGGGAATTATATATCAGTGGGAAGAACTGGTAGTGGCACGAAACGACCATCACCACAGTGGCACTCATAAAAAATCAAAGCATTCGAGAACAACTGTCTGTGCCACTGTGCCGGATAATGAAGATTTGCTGAAAATAGCAAAAGAAGTTTAACAAATACAGAAAAAATATTTCAAGAAAAAAATACAATTCATTGATAAAATAATTTTTGATAGACCACATTTTTCATAAAAGATAATGTGCTAATGCTGCAAAATAAAAACAGAACGAAAAAATGAACCTGCGATTTTTATTGTTGATATGAATTGTTGATTGTTGATTGAGGGTTACTAGATTTACCGAAAGCGCGCTTCGGTATCGGTACCGAAAGCGCAATAGAATTACCGAAAGCGCATTGGATATATGCGTTATGTATACAATATAAGGAGAATTAGATACATACTGTTAATACAAATGTTTCAAGCCGCATACATACTGTTAATACAAATGTTTCAAGCCGCATATTAAAATGTGAATTGTTGATATTTTGAAATACATTTGCTATATTGTTGAAATTTATTGAAATGCAAACTCGTTATTTGATTTATAAATGTTGTTCCATCATGCCATGGTATTCATTATTTACTTCAGTTGAAATATGTATTACAGGAAAACGCTATAAATAGTTTTAGTTGTCTTTTATATCATTTCGATGTCAACATTGCAACATGTAACATTTAACAATACAGAACCAATGATAAGAACACAAAAATCAATTATTGGATTGTTAAAAACTCCATTAACAATCCACGAAGATGTAAACAAATTATAACGCCGGAGCACAGACGTTAATAATAATAATAATAATTAAATAATAATAATAAGGATGCCCAAATCTACCCAAATCTTGTTAATAGTAATCATGTTTGTGTGATGGGCACTTTTGTTTTGTTTATGCTTCATCTTTACTCGTGACAATACATATATGTAATTATCCAATATAAATATAGATTAAACACCACTTACTAATTTCTGTTCTGGCCAATATGGTACCTGTTGTGAATGTTACGTAACGTTATTTGGTTTAAACTTATTTATTACGACATAGTAACATATTCACAAGTTACATGACATTGACATAGGATTGGGCTGAAAGGCGAACCTTAGTGGAGCCCTATCCCGATAAATAATATATTTACGCATGACATTATGTCATGACGTCGTAGTAAATTGACAATACAAGATGCAAATTGCGACTTACAAGTCCAAAAAACATAATATAGAATGCAACGTATATACAAGTCCACTAACATTGATGGAAAGAAACATAAGCAATGTTACAGGGGAAAAGAAATAGAAACTGAGGGGGGAAAAGGAAACATTCACAAATCACACCAATGGTGCTAGTGCAATGGGCACAGGCACTTCTGTTGTCGCGGTCGCCTTTAGTGCTGATCTGGATGGGGAACTCGTCTGTTCGTCCGCCCGTTTGTTCGTGCGTGCGTTCGTCCGTTCATTCGTTCGTCAGTGCGTCCGTTCATTCGCCCGTCTGTTCGACCCTTCGTTCGTGCGCCCGTCCGTTCCTGCGTTCGTCCGTCGTTCCTTCGTTCGTACGTTCGTGCGTCCGTTTGTTCGTTAGTCCGTTTCTTTGTCCATCCGTCCCTTCTTTCGTTCGTCTCTCCGTTCGTTCGTTCCTCCGTCGGTCCGCCCGTTCCTTCGTTCTCAAGTCTGTGCATCCGTTGGTTCGTTAGTCAGTTCCTTCGTTCGTCCGTCCCTTCTTTCGTTCGTCCGTCCGTGCGTTCGTCCGTTCATGAGTCTGTTCGTTCGTCCGTCTGTTCCTTCGTCCGACCGTCCCTTCTTCGTTCATCCGTCCGTCTGTTCATTCGTCAATTCGCTAATTCGTCCGTTCGTTCGTTACTTCGTACGTCCCCCCTTTCGTTCCTTCGCCCGTCGGTCCGTACGTTCGTATGGCCTTTCGTTCGTACAAAACATAACATGAACTTTGTTCAGTCTGTGCGTCAATGTCACCTATCACCCTGATTGTTACTGTCTCTCATAACGCCTCACTGTGGTGTGGTCTTATGTCAAATATATCTATCTTGGTCTGATGTGCGGATGTAGTATCTTTAAATGCGGCACATGTAATACAATAATTAATTCAAGCACCTACACTTAACCAAAAAAAACACGATATTTTTTATTTCCGTTATCAGTTTTAAAATGATGGTATTACTAAACAGTAAAACAGATTAATGCACTTTGCCGCTAGATGAATAATGTTATACAATTATTCTGGGCAAATTTATTATTTCAAAACATTTTTAGTTGGTGATGTTATTCACGTCCAATAAATACATCAGTTCTTCTTATCAACCTGATGCCTGTTGTCTGCTACTGTTTCTTATCATTATTGTATATACTACAATACACCATCAGCGGCCGAGCGCTTGGCCGCTAATTTTTTGTGTGTGGATTGCATAAAAATAAAGGTCAAATTCCGATTGTATTAAAAAAACTGCTTTTTTTATAAATATGTCAAGCACGTAACAAAAACAATACGATATTTCCTTATTTAATGTAGCATTTTGCAAAAGTAAAGCGCTTTATATATAACAATGTTTTATTATTTCTTTCTGGTTGAGTAAAAAAAGTAAAACAATGTATAACATATAATATTTGTGCATAATTTATAAAAAGAAATATAATGAAACACGTGATGTTTTATAATTTTGTTAAATGCGCGTGCCATTGAACGTTGAGTTAAGCGAGAGATGGGAATTAAATTACCGTACACATAATTAAGAACTGAAACTATTCTGTCAGCTTGATTTATAAATCATGTTTCATCGCGCCAATATATTCATTGTTTCAAAAATTGTGTATAAAAGCAAAACG
Source organism: Dreissena polymorpha (assembly GCF_020536995.1). NCBI lineage: Eukaryota > Metazoa > Mollusca > Bivalvia > Myida > Dreissenidae > Dreissena > Dreissena polymorpha. Next base: position 10,042,751 of record NC_068364.1, read on the forward strand.
ATTGAAATTATGTCCGAAACCCAGCTTTTCACATAAAATGACCTTTAACATAACGCCAGCAGACCCGTTTGAATACACTTCATTTATTCCAATCAGGTAAATAACAAATACAATAATAAAACAGGGGAAGTCTACACTGTGTATTAGCAACCTGCTGTGATGATCCCTATCTTGTCAGCTCAATATACAGGCACCTGCCTACTGTACTGGAAAAAAAGGATTTACTGCCAAAATAACTGATCTCATTTATTGCTAAACTGTTGTGTACATTTAAAATTAACAACGAGAATGGATCAATATCACCGTTGCACATTTTTATTAATTTCACAGTAATCTGTTCTTTAAATAGTGATAGCCTAATTAAAGACAGCGCTAATAAAGAATAAAGTGTGAAGGTGGATATTAAGAAATAAGATCCATTTTCGCATGACACTGGCAGTATAGAATGTAGTCTTATATAAATAGTACACATTTAAGACATGGATAAAATATAAATAAGACACATTTGAATCTCTCATTTCTTCAAAAAAATAAGCATGTCACAAATAAATAAGATACATTAAAGAAACAGAAAAAATATATATACATAATATATATATAATTTGCATATTTCATTTCTTAAAAAAAAGCTTGTGAATCTGAAGCAATACATTTATTACTCACACATTATTCTAAAAGTCGACAGACAACATAAGTTCAAGGAGGGAACCACAATTAAATAAGTTCCATTTTCGCATGATACTGGCTGTATAGCAAGTAGTCACATATTAATTCTAGCTCGCATTAGTTGCGATAATTTTGTTAAGTGCGCGTGCCATTGAACGTTGAGTTAAGCGAGAGGTGCGAATTAAATTACACACAATTAAAAACTGATACTATTCTGTCAGCTTGAAGTGTGCGCACATAATTAACTCAATATTAACCTCAAATTTACCAAGTTTATTGGAACCTTATAGGAATAATTCATGCGTGTCTGAATTAATCAGTTTTTAAGTCAGCCATACTTCAGGTCATCAAAATGTAAGGTATGTATTTTCTTGCATTTTTATATGTTCTTAAGGCAAAATTACTGTGGGAAAGAAAACACATTTTTGTATTTAGCAAATGTGAATATTCATAAAATTCTACTAAGTTAGTAGAACATTTAACAGTATTTATTACTGCTCCTGTATGCATATGCATAAAAACGCATTTCCTTATCACTTGATATTTGTTTCGTTCATGATGTATTTGCGATTTTAAAATAACTTGACACAAATGATTACCATGTGGAGACATGTGTCGCACAAAACACCCGTGCCTTAAGCTCCTAAGGTCAAGATGAAACATAAAGATCAAAGCGAAAGAATGGCAATCCTACCAGAGGGTTTAATCCAGTGACGAGTCCGATTTCAAATTCCAAAAGGATCGGGAGTGTAATATAACAAAATTACTGTGCACGGAGGATGATCTTTGACACTGTTACGCACCAAATATGTTTATATTCACGAAGGTAAAGGATACATGTGAAGGTAACTAACAGAAGGCTAAGTTCACCGATAAACGGTGATGCGGTATTTTTCACTAGATCGATACTCTGCAGCGAGTCAGTGACATAGAATACCGCTGCCTATATGTTAAGGATTAATTGAAGGCAACGATATTGAAATAATAAAAAGAACATATCATTCTACAGTCAGCTCATCGATCAGTACGCCAGTACAATCTACGGCATATGCCAGTACGTGTGCAAAATAGTAATACATTAATTAAGAAAATGATACATGTACATGTCTTCTTCTTCGTCACTTATGTTTGAAGAAGATAACGTTCAAAGAGGCATCTATATCAATATTATCTATCACCCGTGGTATTAAATGTCTTCTTTTTAAAAAGTTTCCTAAATTCTTTTGGTTTTTAAATCGCATTTCTTTCATTTTAAGAAATTGATTTTGTTAAAATTACGATTAGATTGTCTGCACTGATAGATCTACGAATAATCTTTTTTCGCTATAAGTCTACTATAACTAACTTCATTTGATAAATACTATAAGTAATGATTTTAATGACTTAACGAGTGTTGGTTTGTAATCAAATTTGTTTAATAATTCGCTCTCAATTAGAATCGCTTAAACGGTTATGGTTGCATTGTTGATGACGTTAATTACACAGACTATACGACTTATAATATTAAATTCTGATTGAGCAAATACGACGTAAACTGATCATAATTTCAACAAAAGTGATAATCTTGATACAATTTATATTTCTATGCACTTGCTTACTCGGGCATTCAGTTGTAGGTTGGTTAACAAAACATCAAATAATCAGAAAAAGACTCGTTCGTTGCTTTATTAATGTGTTTATTGTCACGCAATTGATTTCCGCCATCATCGCGGCATGCTGTTTTAGTGGGCGACAGCGTTTATTGACACAATGTAGCGCTTAAGATCGAATTTGTACGATCAAGTCCATGAAAACTGCATTAATAAACAAGTTTTTGGTTATTATTTAATTGATTTTTGTTCATAATTTACATTATACAATGCGGGTTCGGTACTGACATTGTGCGTTCGGTACCGATACAGCGTTAATTGACATAATGTAACGCGCTTAAGATCGAATTTCTACGAAATATTCCATGAAAAATGCATATATGTTTTCAGTTATTCTTTAATTGAAAATTTAACTGGTCAACTGATTATTTCCATAATTTACATTTTACAGTGCGCTTTCGGTACTGACAATGCGCTTTCGTTACCGATACCGAAAGCGCGCGCTTTCGGTAAATCTAGTAACCGGTTGAGGGGTTGTGGGTTGATATTTTGAAGTATCATTAATGCATTCTATACATAGATGGTGACGTCACTACGTTATTGTCAGTAAGACCGGTGTGTACACAATGATCATTAATGTGCCAATCTGAACACTTCGGACAGTGGGCTACACCACATACGATCGCCCTTATGGCGGAATAGTCCGAGGATTCCCGATTGATCAATGTGCGTCGTTCGCAATCGTGATACATCGGCTATCTCGGATTCTATGAAATAAATCGTCTGCTGATCCAGAGTGCGTCGTTCGGTGCAATATGTGGCCATTGACGGAAAACACCGAGCCTCAGCGGAAAGTGTTCGTACTTCTGACTACACGTGCACACCAAAACAACAAACTATCCGTCAAAACGTGATTGCAAGTGTTTTCCGTAAGAAGCAAACATGGGGAAAAACAGAAAAAAGGTCAGTTATTTTTGCAAAATTTCTTAAGATATTTTATTGCTGATTGTCTTTGATTTGCGATATGAACATTGAAAATTAATACTGCAACCAGATTTCGCGACGATTTGTAAATAACTGTATGAAAATACATTATACATATAAATATAAGCTGGTTTGATTGTAAGTAGAGTGTTAAACATAATAAATCAATGGTCGAAGATAAAAATGATAGTATTGGTAATAAATTAAAGGAGTCTACCTCACATGGTGTCCCCTCACATAATTGTCGAAATGACAATTTTCCAACTTTTTGTCACCGATTCAAAAAAGAAAAGAATACTATACACTAGTAAAGTCCATATATCAGGGAGCGAAATAATGCTTATGACGTTATCTCATTATGACGTAATCTCATGATGAAAATTTCAGCATGGACATACCGTAGGTTTCCACCTATAGCGCGCTCCCGTGTATAGCGCGCAGGCTGTTTTTTAAATGCAAAAATGGAGAAAAAATATTTAAAGACAATAAAACCACCAAATCGGACCGAAAATGGCCGCCATTTTACTATTGCACAATCCAATAATCCGGGGCATTGGAAAGCTTAATTAAGCATTCAAAAATTGCGTTACCCGCAAAAAAGACCTCGTTCGCACCTACCCTTGCCGCCCTGCTCTCCGGAATGCCGACAACAATCCCCATCGGAGTTCATCAATAAAGAAGTGTAGAAACACAAACAAAGAAATGTCCGCAAGTTCATTCAAACAAATTTATTTTTTACCAAAACTTCTTCAACCGCATTCATATCTACCAGTAGCGACTTCTTGTTGTTTAGACAATGGCCCCTCAGTCTGTACGATTATAGGGTGGTAGTTTTCTGGAAAAAAACATGGCGGCCATTTTGATTATTTACGATAACGCACCTTTTTTTTTTAACAATTTAGCAGCCAGGATAGCGCTGTATCAATGTATAGCGCGCACCAGCTTTTTAATTTGAATTTTGGAGGTAAAACACTGCGCGCTATACGTGGAAACCTACAGTATTAATAATATATTTATTATCACATGTTCGAAATTGCTCAAAATAAGACACATGAAGCCCTCTCCCATCACTGAAGGCTTTGTTTTCACTGAAGGCCCTTTCCTTTATGTGTAACACTTTTTTGTATTAGGGTAAGAAGAAAAAAACCTGCCCCATTGATCCTGTAGAGGAGCAGTTCAAGGGGGCGCCACACTCATTTGTGTTTCATCGAGGCCATGTGGGGAAGAATGTCAAACAGCTGGTGGCTGACACTCGCCTTCTGATGGAACCCTTCACCGCAAAAAACCTTCAGGTTTGTGCGAATAGAGCATGATACACTGGATACCAAAGTCCTGTCAACAGCCAAACAGATACTTAGATAGCATGATGTAATAAGCAGGGCATATATTGTTAGACCATGATGTAATTAGCAGGGCATGTATTGTTAGACACCCTTTTCAGGTGTCAATCATGCTTAAATTACTGTTTAATTTATTTTGTCTTTTATTAAAACCATGTTGCAGATAAAATCATTTTGCATTCACCTTTCCTGTGTGACAACATTTGATTGGGAGTGCATTGAGCCATTCATATGGAAAATGCCCATCTCCCTGAGGATTATAATCAATGTGGCTTTGACGGAAACTGATCAAGTAAAATGTTCTTGTCTACTTGTCCATTACTAAGGACAATTTCAAGGTGTAAGAAGTTGAAAATTCACCCATACTTTTTCAGGTGCGAAAAAAGAATGTGCTGAAAGACTTTGTTAATGTTGCGGGGATGCTGCATGTTACACATTTCATGATCTTCACAAAAACTGACGTTGGTGTGTACATGAGACTTTGTCGCCTTCCTCGGGGACCTACACTGACCTTCAAAGTGCACAACTATTGTCTTGCAAAGGACGTGATATCATCTCTACGCAAGCCTAATCTTGAGCAAATGCAGTTTATGCACCATCCTCTGGTGGTGATGAACAATTTCTCGGGCGAGGAAAATCACATCAAACTTATGTCATCAATGTTCCAGAATTTGTTTCCATCTATAAACATACATAAGGTATATTATCTAGCTATATATTTTCTTCTTCATTTTTCTGAACTTATGATATGATTATACCTAAGACCCTGCTAAGAGTATGAGAGATGTATACTGTAATGACTAAAGATGTGTCTGTAAGGATATACTTTATTTGCAATAGAGGTCTGCCTGTATTGTTCTTTGTGACATTTTTATGCCCCCGAAGGAGGGCATATAGTGATCGGACTGTCAGTCTGTCTGTCTTTCCGTCACACTTTGCGTTTAGGTTTCGAAAAATGCTCATAACTTCTATGTCACTTCAGATAGCAACTTGATATTTGGCATGCATGTGTATCTCATGGAGCTCAAATTTTGAGTCTTCAAGGTCAAAGGTCAAAAAAACAAATCAAAGGGAAGTAAGAAGCTTCAAAGGGAGATAATTATCTGTACCTGCCAAATGATAAAAAAAATATTATAAATCAAAGAGGCGCAGAATGGGGCATTGTGTTTCTGACAAACACATCTCATGTTCTATTTGGTATGTGCAATTTTTATCATCCTATAGTAATATAACAAAATTGCACAAAATAATGCCACTTGTCAGCTTAGAATTTCTATTTCATGTTGATTACAACAATATGCCATTTGGCTTGGGTGGTATTCGTCACTACTGTGACAAAGTTTGGTTAAGAGTGTGCATGTCGTGTAATAAGTTTATTTAATTTAAAGCTTATGGTTATGTTTTTCTGGTTTAAAGTGATTTTTTTTATCCATTATTAAAAAAAAAAATCCATCATAATGTATCATGTTGGAATAATTTTTTTACCAGTATAAATTGATTTTCATTTAAAAAAATATGGAAAAATATGGAGAAATAGAAGGTACACACAAGATGGATCATGCATTTACTTGCTTAACTTTATTTGTTTATGTTTTACTGTTTATATACACTAGCAATCGTCTCTACATGTTTGTTAGGTGAAACTGAATGATGTGAAGCGCTGTGTGATGGTGAACTATCACTCGGACTCCCACCTACTGGACTTCAGACACTTGTGAGTTCAGCTACATTGTTATAAAGGGCTTGCATCTCCAGTAAATAAATGTTTATGTTTTGACAGCATTATGTGACATAAAAATATTTAAATAATTTCCTTTTGGGAAATTAAAAATTCTGAAAAATCTATATTGAACATTGTATGTATTTAAATTCCTCTCAAAATTATGATTTATAACTTAACAATATTGCTGCTCTGAGTTCGTATGGTTTTCCTTAGAAGTTAATGTGTATTTGTGCAGTTATTCGTATCCATATTATTGTCGAAGTGCAGTTATCTTATGGTACCTATTTGATTGAGTTTTTGCAGATTTTAGTAACTGACACATATGTGTGAATATTGTCACCCTCCCCACCCACTACCTTCACTATCAACAAAAATACATACAGATATAGTGACTTTGCTGAAGGAATAGTTATGTACACAAATGTGCAGATAATTATTTTAGTAAGTGGGGAACGGTTGATAGTCGGTCCAGTGGCTGCTGTAGCAAAAAGACTGACTTAATGTGTTCAATATAGATATTATTGTAACTGTTAGTAATACCTTAAAAGACAAAAAAAGGTTTATTATACCCCCACAAACGAAGTTTAGGGGGGGTATAAAGGAGTGAACTTGTCGGTCAGTCGGTCGGTCTGTCTGTCGGTCCGTATTAAGTGTCTGCTCTCTAATTCAAGTAGTTTTCATCCGATCTTCACCAAACTTGGTCAGAAGTTGTATCTACATGATGTCTAGGCCAAGTTTGAACATGGGCCTTGCCGGGTCAAAAACTAGGTCACGGGGTCACTTAGTGCGTTTTAAACATTCAGCATGTTGTCCTCTCTCTAATTCAAGTAGTTTTCATCCGATCTTCACCAAACTTGGTCAAAAGTTGTATCTAGATGATCTTAAGACCAAGTTCGAACATGGGCCTTGCCTGGTCAAAAACTAGGTCACGGGGTCACTTAGTGCGTTTTTAGCTCATCTATTTTTTGAAAAAAAATTATGAGCTATTGTCATCACCTTGGCGTCGGCGTTGGCGTTGGCGTCGGCGTCCGGTTAAGTTTTGCCTTTAGGTCCACTTTTCTCAGAAAGTATCAATGCTATTGCATTCAAACTTGGTACACTTACTTACTATCATGAGGGGACTGGGCAGGCAAAGTTAGATAACTCTGGCGTGCATTTTGACAGAATTATGTGCCCTTTTTATACTTAAAAAATTGAAAATTTTGGTTAAGTTTTGCGTTTAGTTCCACTTTTCTCAGTAAGTATCAATGCTATTGCATTCAAACTTGGTACACTTACTTACTATCATGAGGGGACTGGGCAGGCAAAGTTAGATAACTCTGGCATGCATTTTGACAGAATTATGTGCCCTTTTTATACTTAGAAAATTGACAATTTTGGTTAAGTTTTGTGTTTAGGTCCATTTTATTCCTTAAGCATCAAAGCTATTGCTTTCATACTTGCAACACTTACTAACTATCATAAGGGGACTGTGCAGGCAAAGTAATGTAACTCTGACTGGCATTTTGACAGAATTATGTGCCCTTTTTATACTTAGAAAATTGAAAATTTGATTAAGTTTTGTGTTTAGGTCCACTTTATTCCTACAGTATCAAAGCTATTGCTTTCATACTTGCAAGATTTATGAACTATCATAAGGGGACGGTGCAGGCAAAGTTATGTAACTCTGACTGGCATTTGGACAGAATTATGGGCCCTTTATACTTAGAAAATTGAAAATTTGGTTAAGATTTATGTTTTGGTCCACTTTACCCCTAAAGTATCATAGATATTGCTTTCATACTTGGAACACTCACAAACTATCATAAGGGTACAGTAAAAGGACAAGTTGCATAACTCTGGTTGTCATTGTTACGGAATTATGGCCCTTTTTTGACTTAGTAACTTTTAATATATGGTTAAATTTTGTGTTTCGATCCACTCGAAGTATCAAGGCTATTGCTTTCAAACTTCAAATACTTACATGCTATCATGAGGTTACTGTACCTGGCAACTTGAATTTTACTTTGACCTTTGAATGACCTTGACTCTCAAGGTCAAATTATAAAATTTTGCTAAAATTGCCATAACTTCTTTATTTATGATTAGATTTGATTGATACTTTGATGAAACTACTCTTACCTGACATACCACAATAGACTTCACCCAAACCATCCCCCGTGCCCTCCCCCCCCTCCCCCCCCCCTCCCCCTCCCCCCCCCCTAATTTTTTTTTTTTTTTTTTTTTTTTTTTAAGATCATCTCACAAATGACCACCACACCCTCACACTATACCCCCACCCCACCCCCCCCCACCCCACCCCCACCCCCCAATTTTTTTTTTTGATTTTTTTTTTTTTTTTTTTTTTAAAGATCATCTCACAAATTATCACCACAGCCTCGCACTATACCCCCCCCCCCCCCCCCATTTTTTTTTTAAAACGGTTATGTTTTAAATACCGTCCAACCATCGCACCCAAAAACCCCCCCCCACCCCCCCACCCCCGATTTTTTTTTGATTTTTTTTTTCGCTTTTTTGGAAGATAATGTAATAAATGTCCACAACCCCACACTATACACCCCTCTTCACTCCACTCCTCCCTCCTTTGTGATTGAAAATGAGAGTCCCTTCACCTTTAAAAAGAAAATAGATGAGCGGTCTGCACCCGCAAGGCGGTGCTCTTGTTTAACATTCAGCATGGTGTCCGCTCTCTAATTAAAGTAGTTTTCATCCGATCTTCACCAAACTTGGTCAGAAGTTGTATCTACATGATGTCTAGGCCAAGTTCGAACATGGGCCTTGCCGGGTCAAAAACTAGGTCACATGGTCACTTAGTGCGTTTAAAACATTCAGCATGTTGTCCGCTCTCTAATTCAAGTAGTTTTCGTCCGATCTTCACCAAACTTAGTCAGAAGTTGTATCTAGATGATCTTAAGGCAAAGTTCGAACATGGGCCTTGCCGGGTCAAAAACTAGGTCACGGGGTCACTTAGTGCGTTTTTTTAACATTCAGCAAGGTGTCCTCTCTTATTCAAGTAGTTTTCATCCGATCTTCACCAAACTTGGTCAGAAGTTTTATCTGGATGATCTGAAGGCCAAGTTCGAACATTGGCCATTCCAGATAAAAAACTAGGTCACAGGGTCACTTAGTACATTTAACACATTGAGCATGGTGTCCGCTCTCTATTTCAAATAGTTTAAATCCGATCTTCACCACACTTGGTCAGAAGTTGTAACTAGATGATGTGTAGGTCAAGTTCGAACATGGGCCATGCCGGGTCAAAAACTAGGTCACGGGGTCACTTAGTGTGTTTTAAACCTCACCATGTTGTCCGCTCTCTAATTCAAGTAGTTTTTATACAATCTTCACCAAAATTGTTCAGAAATTGTATCTTGATAATGTCTAGAGCAAGTTTGAATATGGGTCATGCCAGGTCAAAAACAAGGTCACAGGGTCACTTAGTGCGTTTTAAACATCACAATGTTGTCCGCTCTCTAATTCAAGTACTGTAGTTTTCATCCAATCTTCACCAAACTTGGTCAGAAGTTTTATCTAGATGATGTCTAGGTCAAGTTTGAATATGGGTCATGCCAGGTCAAAAACTAGGTCATGGGGTATCTTAGTGCATTTTAAACCTCACCATGTTGTCCGCTCTCTATTTCAAGTAGTTTTCATCCAATCCTCACCAAACTTGGTCACAAGTTTTATCTAAATGATATCTAGGACAAGTTTGAACATGGGCCATTCTGGGCCAAAAACTTGGTCACGGGGTCACTTGGTGTGTTTTTTAACATTCAGCATGGTTTCTACTCTCTAATTCAAGTAGTTTACATCAGATCTTCACCAAACTTGGTCAGAAGTTTTATGGAGATGATCTTAAGGCCAAGTAAGAACATGGGCCTTTCTGGGTCAAAAACTAGGTCAAGCGGTTACTTAGTGAGTTTTAAAAATTGAGCATGGTGTCCGCTGTTTTTTGTGAAGACGACATGCAAAATATTAAGTGGCAATGCGGCATGTGGGGGTATTTGTCACGTCTGTGACAAAGCTTTAGTTTTTTAGCTCACCTGAGCACAACATGCTCATGGTGAGCTTTTGTGATCGCCTTTTGTCCGTCGTGCTTTGTCCGTTGTGCGATGTCAACATTTGCCTTGTTCACTCTCTAGAGGCCACATTTATTGTCCAATCTTCATGAAATTTGGTCGGAAGATTGGTTTCAATGATATCTGGGATGAGTTCGAAAATGGTTACGTTTGCTTGAAAAACATGGCTGCCAAGGGGCGGGGCATTTTTCCTTATATGGCTGTAGCAAAATCTTGTTAACACTCTAGAGGCCACATTTGTTGTCCGATCCTCATGAAACTTGGTCAGAAGATTCATCCCAATGATATCTTGGACGAGTTCGAAAATGATGTCGGTTGGTTGAAAAACATGGCCGCCAGGGGGCAGGGCATTTTTCCTTATATGGCTAAAGTAAAACCTTGTTAACACTCTAGAGGCCACATTTATTTTCCGATCTTCATGAAACTTGCTCAGAAAATTTGTCCCAATGATATATTGGATGAGTTCAAAAATGGTAACCTTGGCTTGAAAAACATGGCTGCCAAGGGGCGGGGCATTTTTCTTTATATGGCTATAGTAAAATCTTGTTAACTTTCTAGTTTGCTCAATCTTCATGAAATTTGGTCAGAACATTTGTTTCCTGTGTAGTAAAATTTGGTTTTATTATGTCAATATTATGTGACATTAAACTGTATAATGTAATTTTTCATAACACAGAATTTTCAAAGTTAACATACATGTAACTGTTTTAGTCATTAACACTTATGATAAGCCTTTCAACTAAGAGATAACTGAAAGAAAGACAACATGTACATGATTTTGCAGTATTTATGCAGTATTTATCTCCCTTGTTAGTCCCCTACCGGTTTCACCGGAGAGGACTTATGGTTTTGTCTCCGTCCGTCCGTCACACTTTTCTGGATCCTGCGATAACTTTAAAAGTTCTTAATATTTTTGCATGAAACTTGGAACATGGATAGATGGCAATATGGACATTATGCACGTCATTTCATTTCGTTCCTATGTCAAAAATTATGGTTGCTATGGCAACATATAGACAAGAAATACTGCTGAAAATGGTGGTTTTTCTGGATCCTGCGATAACTTTTAAAGTTCTTAATATTTTTTTCATGAAACTTGGAACATGGATAGAAGGCAATATGGACATTATACACGTCATTTCATTTCGTTCCAACATACAAAATTCTGGTTGCTATGGCAACAAATAGACTAGACATACAGCTGAAAATGGTGGTTTTCTGGATCCTGCGATAACTTAAAGTTCTTAATATTTTTTCATGTAACTTGAAGCATGGATAGATGGCAATATGGACATTATGCACGTCATTTCATTTCGTTCCGACGTCAAAAATTCTGGTTGCTATGGCAACAAATAGATTAGAAATACTGCTGAAAATGGTGGTTTTCTGGATCCTGCAATAACTTTTAAAGTTCTTAATATTTTATCATGAAACTTTAAACATGGATAGATGGCAATATGGACATTATGCACGTCATTTCATTTTGTTCCTAAATAAAAAAATTTGGTTGCTATGGCAACAAATATATATATTAAAAAAATCTGGAATTTCTGACAATGGTGGAGCTGGTAGGGTACTTATATTGCTTGACAATAGTCTTGTTTAACCTGGTTCAGTAATCATTTTTAGTTCTGCTCTGGAATTTGGGAAGATATTGATCATTGATAAATGCACTGTTCTGATGGAAAATTGACTACTCTGCCATTGATCTCTTCTGAACTGTATAAAATAAGCTGTTTTGGCTGATTTAAACACCTCTTGATGCTTTCTTGAAAAGTTAACATCTTTTGAAAAAGGTTGGAATTTTGAAATAATTAAACTCTAAATTATTTTTAACACCAGCATCAAGACATTTTGGCATTATTTTCTAAATTATTCTTATTATTTAGATTATTTTTATTTGGCATTTTCTAAATTAGAAAGACTCTATTCTATTTCAATAACTTTAGTAATTTTTTCTTATTTTTACATTTGATTCACTGAAGTTTCCTAATCTCCATAAATATTGTTCTTTAGATTAAATTAGACCTATTTTGTATACTAGATTTTTGAAGCACTTTCTAGACTAACAGTGACTTATATTTATATCAGGTTTTTTTGACAGATTTTGAACTTCTTTTTACATTCATTAAGGTATTTGCTGTATGTTGTTCATTTTTGTAACGATACTTAGATTCTTTAGACTTGGCTTGTACCTTTTCTTAATTTTCTGTCATTGTTCTTCATTTTCGCAGTTCTTGGAATAAAAATTAGTTATTTTTGTTAAAGCTGCCTTGGTTTTCACTTATAAATAAATTCTTTGAGTGTATTTAGGCGTCCCTGACTGAACGCCTTTAGTTATTTGAATTACAACCAGTCAGTTCAGTCATCCTGACCGGAAATAAGAGTTCGTCAAACAAATATTTCCGCATTACATAAGAGCTCACAAAGTTACATAACTTGTAACCGTCCTGTGACCGGTTCATTTGCGTAAGCGAAGGAGACCGCACTACCACACCTGGATAGGACAGTTGAGTTCGATAATGGTTTGGATCGGTAAAAAAACATGGCCGCCAGGGGGTTGGGGGTCTTTTTCCTTATATTTATATTGTAAAAAAGCTTGTGAACACTCTAGAAGTCACATGTTTTGCCTAATCATCATGAAATTTTGTCAAAACATTAGTTATGTGTCTCGGACGAGTTTGAAAATGGTCATGATCAGTGAAAAAACACGGCCGCCAGGGAGTGGGGCAGTTTTCTTTATATGTATATAGTGACAACATGTGAACAGTCTAGAAGACACATTTTTTCCCCAATCTTCATGAAATTTGGACATATCTTGGAAGAGTTAAAAAATGGTTCAGGTCTGTTAAAAAAACATGGCCGCCAAGGGGCCATTTGTTGTTCATTCTTCATGATACTTGGTTAGAACATTTGTTCCATTGATATCTTGAGCTTCAAAAAACAGGTCATTTCTTCTTATCTCAGGTGAGCGACTTTGGGCCTTTCAGGCCCTCTTGTTTTATAATTGTGTACATTTATGTACATGTACATGAAAACTAAAAAGATATAAGAAAATGGCTGTCAACATACACAAATATATAACAGACAGACTTTTACAGTATTGTTAATGTCTACAGCAGACTGGGTAAGCCAAACAACTCTCACCATGTGATAGTGGATGCTAATATTGGGTAGAAAACATATTGAGAATATCTTGCATGTGAGCAGACCTTTATTCAACTGAGGGTTCTGTTGATCTTGTCCATTATTATGTTGATCAGCAACATCAAGGTGGTGCCAGTGGGAATGAGTCGGGGAGTTAAGAAGCTTGTGCAGTCTAGAGTGCCCAACCTTGGAAAGTATGGGGACATCAGTGAATACATGACCAGGTAGGGAAACAGTCTCTCACTTGTCCCTGCACCTGCTTGAACAGTCTTCACATACATGTTCTCATAGCTCTAGTCCACTCAAGCTGGTCACTAAGCAACATCACTAGCCTGAGACTCTTAGAGTTAGACTAGCCTCATGTCTTCTACTGAAGCACATTGAACATGCTATAAACGTCACTCACTTACCAGTAATTAAGTACCAATTTATTGAGAATTGAATGTGAATGTTGGTTGACTGCTAGCTGGTAGACTATATTTGTTATTTATTAACTGTTTGTAAATAATTCATAATTATTTATGTCATTATGTCATGATAATTTGCAATTGTAAAATTTGGTTGAGTTGTAAAGTCTCAATCTGGTGTGTAAATTGGTAAGTTATAATGGCCTCGAAGGGAGGAATATAGTTTCTTACTGTCCATCAATCTTTTTTTTCATCAGTATCACCGCTCTTTTTTATTGTTTTACCATTTTTCATCTGATCATCATTTTAACAACAAATGTTTAAAAGTAATTTAAAATGGAGGCCAAGTTCAATTATCAGCCAAAGTTCACAGAGTTCTGTCCGTCTGGAGGTCTGTACAAAAATACAAGTCATGTCTCAGCCATAAATTTGTCATAGATTGATTGGATGGATTTTAAAATAAATTTGCAGAAATTTAAATGAGATGTTATGATCCATGTACCATCCATCCCCCACCTCAAAGGTCAATGTCACACTTAGAAGATACACGTCCAAAGTCAATTGAGGCCATTAAGACAGCTTAAATACCCAATACCCTATGATGCAATGTACATTGTCAATTATAGCATGCACGACAAGACTATGTATGATGCAATGTACATTGTCAATTATAGCATGCACAACAAGACTATGATGCAATGTACATTGTCAATTATAGCATGCACGACAAGAATATGAAGCAATGTACATTGTCAATATTAGCATGCACAACAAGACTATGATGCAATGTACATTGTCAATTATAGCATGCACGACAAGACTATGAAGCAATGTACATTGTCAATTATGGCATTCACGACAAGACTATGATGCAATTTACGTTGTCATTTATAGCATGCACGACAAGACTATGATGCAATGTACATTGTCAATTATAGCATGCACGACAAGACTATGGTGCAATGTACATTGTCAATATTAGCATGCACAACAAGACTATGATGCAGTGTACATTGTCAATTATAGCATGCACGACAAGACTATGAAGCAATGTACATTGTCAATAATATCATGCACAACAAGACTATGATGCAATGTACATTGTCAATTATAGCATGCACGACAAGACTATGAAGCAATGTATATTGTCAATAAAAGCATGCACGACAAGACTATGAAGCAATGTAAATTGTCAATAATAGCATGCATGACAAAACTATGATGCAATGTACATTGTCAATTATAGCATGCTTGACAAGACTATGAGGCAATGTACATTGTCAGTAATAGCATGCACAACAAGACTATGATGCAATGTACATTGTCAATTATAGCATGCACCACAAGACTATGATGCAAGTACATTGTCAATTATAGAATGCACGACAAGACTATGAAGCAATGTACATTGTAAATAATAGCATGCACAACAAGACTATGATGCAATGTACATTGTCAATTATAGCATGCACGACAAGACTATGAAGCAATGTACATTGTCAATAATATCATGCACAACAAGACTATGATGCAATGTACATTGTCAATTATAGCATGCACGACAAGACTATGAAGCAATGTACATTGTCAATAAAAGGATGCACGACAAGACTATGATGCAATGTACATTGTCAATAATAGCATGCACAACAAGACTATGATGCAATGTACATTGTCAATAATAGCATGCACGACAAGACCATGATGCAATGTACATTGTCAATAATAGCATGCAGGACAAGACTATGAAGCAATGTACATTGTCAATTATAGCATGCACGACAAGACTATGATGCAATGTACATTGTCAATTATAGCATACACGGCAAGACTATGATGCAATGTACATTGTCAATAATAGCATGCACGACAAGACTATGATGCAAAAGTTTTAACCTTTACATCGTAAAAGTCGGTTTATAGTGGCAGATAATCAGACCAAACTTAAGTGTCTTGAAAAAAAAACACAAGAAAAACAGAAGATTTTCATTTGAGGTGTATTGAACATTCATGATTTGCGAAAAAACAATATGAGATATAACAGATCAGAAGTGTATTTGTATTAAATGTCACATTAATGACTCTACTCACATAAATGGCAAAGAAAAAATGCGATATACAAATATATACAACTCTTAAAATGAAATGGTCAAGCCTTGTACAAAATGAAATATAAAATAAAATAAAAAACCTTTCCAACCCACCCACCAGAAATAAATCATCTTTTTTGTAAAGGCCCAATATTACAACAAAACAGTCTGTTTTGTAAGCCAACTTTTTTTTCAATTTATTTCTGTAGTCATAAAAGTTCCAGATGAGTAAAAAGCATTTGCATGATCCATGAGCTCAAACAGAACATTGCTGAACTATTGTGTGTGACAATTGTATTTGATGGTGTTGTTGTTGTTGCAGGGCTGGGTATTCATCGGAGAGTGAGGTGGAGCTGGACGGGCCCATGAATGAGGTGGTCCTACCACAGCACATACGTAGTCGTGGTAACATCAAGTCTGCCAAGAGTGCTGTCAGGTCTGTGAGTAGGATGTGAAACATCCTTAGTAAATTATATGTATGTTAAGTAATTACTAGATTATACTGCAGTACGACTGCTACATGATATGTATGTTAAGTAATTACTAGATTATACTGCAGTACGACTGCTAAATTATATGTATGTTAAGTAATTACTAGATTATACTGCAGTACGACTGCTACATGATATGTATGTTAAGTAATTACTAGATTATACTGCAGTACGACTGCTAAATTATATGTATGTTAAGTAATTACTAGATTATACTGCAGTACGACTGCTACACTATATGTATGTTAAGTAATTACTAGATTATACTGCAGTACGACTGCTACACTATATTTATGTTAAGTAATTACTAGATTATACTGCAGTACGACTGCTACACACGCTCCTACATTTAAAGTCATTTGGGAAGTAAACAAAAATGGATTAACAACATTGGTATAAAATAAGGAAGACTTGAAACATCTTTATGCAAATTTGATGCAAATATTGTTTCATGCAAATATTACAATTGTAATGTTTTCATATGCCTGACATGTTAATTTATTTAACAAAAACTTAAAAGGCATTTTAAGTTTTAAAGTCAATTACTTTCAGTTAACTACTGGGCTTTGTCATATTCTCCGGTTACCACAGAAAAAGAATTTATAAATAAATACAACCAATGCAACAATAAACAATTAACATTCAATGATTTATTTAATTCCCATTAAATCCATGTCAGCGTATTACATGTACAGCATGTTAAACCAAGCTGATAGCCCATACACACCTGCAATAACATCAACTATTTGTGTGGTTACCTAGTATCTAGAAGTCACACTGGAAAGGGAGAGATCTCCATTGCAATAGGCATTAGGCCAAAAAATCTTTCAAACTTCATTCACTGAACATATTTATTATAACTTTGTCATGCAACATTTAATGAGAATTTGGAGAAAGTAAAATTATGGTTTTGAAAATAACGCAAATAAATGTTGTGTTTACACTAGCACAGTCGTCTGCTTTACTTTGCAATTTATGTGGACATTTTATGTAGAGGACCAATAAAATGTATGAAATATGGATACATTTTGATTATTTTAGTTTAAGTAAGATTTTGAAATGCAATTATACTTGTTTTTTCCTCATTTTTGTTGTGTTTGTTTTTGTTTTTAAGCTAAGTTATGTTAGTTAAGCAAAATACTGAATATGTAAATCCAATACTGTCATTTAAGCGTATACCTTGTATATGTCCATGCAGGTTGACAGAGCTGGGCCCCCGGCTGACCCTAGAGCTGGTGAAGATAGAGGAGGGTATATGTGAGGGGCCTGTACTGTACCACGCCTTCATCACACGCACACAGGCAGAGCTTGCTCAACAGGCAGCACTCAGAGACAAGAAACAGTGAGATCTCATCTGCTCATTTGGACAGCCTCCAAGTCCCATGAGGATTTACACTCTTACCTTAATAATTCACTTGTTCATGAATTGTTATACAGATAATTCAATAAGAAAAGTGCTTGATGCAAATGCATCTTGTTAATTGATTAATAGAATACCTCAGTCTCAGTTTCATGTCACCGACATCAATGCTTTATATAAAAATGTCAGTCTAGATTGTTTATCAAATACTTTGTTAACATAAACTGTTAAGTAATTAATACTTTTGTGGAAGCAAGTAAGTTGTGGAGTTTTTCCCTCACCTACGTAGGGTTTTCTAGACAACACTCCTAGATAAGAGTGTGTAAAAAAGCTGAAATTTGTAGGTTTCAGATAAAACTATTTCCCATTAACTAACATGTACATATGAAGCTTGTTACATCATATGATATCAAGTGATTCCATGTTTCATTGCCAAGGCTGGTTGTGTTCCAGGAAGTTAAAGGAGGCGCGTCGTCAGCAGCAGGCAGCCAACGTGGCACGTAAGGAGGAGGAGAAGGGGCAGCACAAGGAGAGAAGCTTGGAGGGGATCAGGAGGATACTGCAGGAAGAGAAGGGGGATGAGGCGGTGGAAGAGCCAAACATGCCAGGTAGGGGGTCTGTGGAGAGGATTGGGAGAAAACTGCAGGAAGGGGGATGAGGGGGTGAAGGAGGTGATCAGGAAGAAACTGCAGGAATAGATGGGAAATGAGGGGGTGGAGGAGGGGATCGGGAGGAAACTGAAGGAAGAGAAGGGGAATGAGGGGGTGGGGGAGGGGATCAGGAGGAAAATGCAGGAAGAGATGGAAAATGATGGGGTGGAGGAGCCAGACATGCCAGGTAGGAGGTCTGTGGAGCGGATTGGGAGAAAACTGCAGGAAGAGAAGGGGGATAAGGGGGTGAAGGAGCCAGACATGCCAGGTAGGGGGTCTGTGGAGGGGATTGGGAGGAAACTGCAGGAAGAGAAGGGGAATGAGGGGGTGGAGGAGGGATCGGGAGGAAACTGCAGGAAGAGAAGGGGAATGAGGGGGGGGATCAGGAGGAAACTGCAGGAAGAGAATTGAAATGAGGGGGTGGAGGAGGGGATAGGGAGGAAACTGCAGGAAGAGAATTGAAATTAATGGGTGGAGGAGGGTATCGGGAGGAAACTGCAGGAAAAGAATTGGAATGAGGGGGCTGAGGAGGGGATAGGTAGGAAACTTCAGGAAGAGAATTGGAATGAAGGAGTGGAGGAGGTATCGGGAGGAAACTGCAGGAAGAGAATTGGAATGTTGGGATGGAGGAGGGGATCAGGAGGAAACTGCAGGAAGAGTATTGAAATGAGGGGGTGGAGGAGGTGATTGTGAGAATCTGCAGGAAGAGAAGGGGAATGAGGTGGTGGAGGAGAGAATCGGGAGGAAACTGCAGAAAGAGAAGGGGGAATGAGGGGGTGGAGGAGGGGATTGGGAGATAACTGCAGGAAGAGAAGGGGAATGAGGTGGTGGAGGAGAGGATCGGGAGGAAACTGCAGAAAGAGAAGGGGAATGAGGGGGTGGAGGAGGGGATTGGGAGATAACTGCAGGAAGATAATTGGAATAAAGGAGTGGAGGAGGGGATCGGGAGGAAACTGCAGGAAGAGAATTGGAATGAGGGAGCGGAGGACGGGATCGGGAGGAAACTGCAGGAAGAGAAGGGGAATGAGGGGGTGGAGGAGGGGATTGGGAGGAAAGTGCAGGAAAAGAAAGGGGATGAGGGGGTGGAGAAGAGGATCAGGAGGAAACTGCAGGAAGAGAAGGTGGATGAGGGGGTGGAGGAGCCAGACATGTCAGGTATGGGTCTGTGGAGGGGACCAGGAGGAAACTGCAGGAAGAGAAGGGGGATGAGGGGGAGGAGGAGCCAGACATGCCAGGTATGGGTCTGTGGAGGGGACCAGGAGGAAACTGCAGGAAGAGAAGGGGGATGAGGGGTGGAGGAGCCAGACATGCCAGGTAGGGGGTCTGTGGAGGGGATCAGGAGGAAACTGCAGGAATGAGGGGGTGGAGGAGGGGATCGGGAGGAAACTACAGGAAGAGAATTGGAATGAGGGGGTGGAGGAGGGAATCGGCAGGAAACTGCAGGAAGAGAATTGGAATGAGGGGGTGGAGGAGGTGATCGGGAGGAAACTGCAGGAGGAGAAGGGGAATGAGGGGGTGGAGGAGGGGATCGGGAGGAAACTGCAGGAAGAGAATTGGAATGAGGGGGTGGAGGAGGGGATCGGGAGGAAACTACAGGAAGAGAAGGGGAATGAAGGGGATCGGGAGGAGGGGATCGGGAGGAAGCTACAAGGTTGTTAGGGGGTCCTGACATGCCAGGTAGGTTTTTATGTGGATCAGAAGGAGACTGCAAAGGGTTGAGGGAGGAGGAGCCTGAGTTTCCAGGTACAGGGTTGTTGGAATGGATCACTATCGGGCCATGTGGTTGAAATATTGTAAACGTTTTATGGGAATCATGGAGGACATATGGTATCAGAAAAATAGTAGCTAAAGATAGATGACAGGAAGATTTTACTGTTAGTGTGTATCCCAAAATTTTGAGGGAATCATGCAGTAACTGCTTCGTCGTTACTTATTTACCTCTGAAGCTTAAGCCATTGTACAAAATAGATTTTGACGTTTGAATAATCATAATTAATTATGCCCCCCCCCGGTAGACCAGTTCGTTTCCGATCAACAGCTTGTGAACGGATTGACCAATTGGCTAGATACTTCCCAACTTCCCATGTGCATTGGCCTTTGCCAGTAGATGACCCCCTTAGAAATAGGGGTGACTAGATCAAAGGTCACTGTCACACAAACAGTAAACTTTGATTACGATCAATAACTTGTGAACGGACGGACAGATTGGCTCGATACTTCCCATGTGCATTGGCATTGGACAGTAGATGACCCCTATCAAACTTGGGGTCACTACTAAAAGGTCACTGTCACAATAAGTGTGAAAATTGTTTCTGATCAATAACTTGTCAATGAATTGACAGATTGGCTTGTTATTTCACATGTGCAATAGCCTTGGACAGTAGATGACCCCTATTGAAATTGAGGTCGCTAGTTCAAAGGTCAAGGTCACTGTGAAATTAAATGTTAAATTGGTTAAGTCCTGTGTGAAGGCCCTGTTTTGAGTCGTCTGTCTCCGACCGCGGAGCTCTTATTTAAAAAAATTTGATACCTGTTGAAGTCTTTTGGTAATCAACATAAGTTGTTTCTTGCTATTTCAAATATCAAATATGAACCTCTTTCAGACTCTGATGAAGGAGATGATGATGTAGAGTACTTCAAACAAGAAGTGGGACAGATGCCAGATAAAGGTATGTTGGGTAGAAAAAAGATATATAGAGTTTGACACATGTAAGCCTTTTACCATAGTTCATTAAACAAATTCAGACGTTGTGTTATTAAATGGCTGACCAACATATTTCTTGGGAAAAAAAGTTATAAAAATGCTTTACTGACAACCTTGTTCGGTGTTGACAATTTCATTTCACAAAATAAGCTTACCATGTGATCAGTAAAAAAAATAGCTATTGACAAAGCTCTTTTTTTTCCTCTCAAATGTGTCAATTCAAATATTTGTTATTACTGTATACTGTTCATCTGCACTCTTACAGCAATTAACCCTTTAAAAACACATTTAATGCAAATCAATTACGAAACATATACTTGCAATAAAATGCAAATAATGAAACCTTTTCATGAAGATAACAATTTAAAAAAAAATATTTTTTTAAAAATTCTTTATGTTTTTGAATGGTGGATGCAACCATCTTGAAAATTGCGTCATCTGTAATTTTGCTGTAAATTGTGTTGCTGCTATTTTTAGCTCACCTGAGCACAATATGCTAATGGTGAGCTTTTGTAATTGCCTTTTGTCCGTCATGCGTTGTGCGGCGTCAACATTTGCCTTGTTAACACTCTAGAGGCCACATTTATTGTCCAATCTTCATAAAGATTGGTCTCAATAATATCTTGGATGAGTTAGAAAATGGTTACGTTTGCTTGAAAAACATGGCTGCCAAGGGGCGGGGCATTTTTCCTGATATGGCTATAGTAAAATCTTGTTAACACTAGAGGCCACATTTATTTCCGATCTTCATGAAACTTGGTCAGAAGATTCATCCCAATTATATTTTGGACGAGTTTGAAAATGGTTACGTTTGCTTGAAAAACATGGCTGCCAAGGGGCGGGGCATTTTTCCTTATATGGCTATAGTGAAATCTTGATAACACTCTAGAGGCCACATTTATTGTCCGATCTTCATGAAACTTGGTAAGAAGATTCATCCCAATAATATTTTGGACGAGTTTGAAAATGGTTACGTTTGCTTGAAAAACATGGCTGCCAAGGGGCGGGGCATTTTTCCTTATATGGCTATAGTAAAATCTTGTTAACACTCTAGAGGCCACATTTATTGTCCGATCTTCATGAAACTTGGTAAGAAGATTCATCCCAATAATATCTTGGACAATTTGAAAAATGATGCCGGTTGGTTGAAAAATATGGCCGCCTGGGGATGGGGCATTTTTCCTTAAATGGCTTTAGTAAAACCTTGTTAACACTCTCGGTTGCTTTAAAAAGTGGCCACTAGGGGGCGGGGCATTTTTCCTAATTTGGCTATATATTGCTTTAATAAAACCTTATTAACACTCTAGAGGCCACATTTATTTTCCGAACATCATGAAACTTGCTCACAAGACTTGTACCAATGATATCTTGGACGAGTTAAAAAATGGTTCCGGTTGGTGGAAAAACATGGCCGCCAAGGAGGCGTTGCATTTTTCCTTAAATAGCTATAGTAAAACCTTGTTAACACTCTAGAAGCCATATTTATTGTCCAATCATCATGAAACTTAGTGAGAAGATTTGTCCCAATGATATCTTGGACAAGTTTGAAAATGGTTCCAGTTGCTTGAAAAACATGGTAACCAGGGGGTGGGGCATTTTTCCTTATATGGCTTCATGAATCTTCATGAAACTTTGTCAGAATATTTGTTTAAATGATATCTTGGATGTGTATAAAAATGGTTCTGTTCTTTTTAAAAACATGGCGGCCATGAAACATGGGTGTTCACTAGTCATGAAGAACATTTTGGTAAGAACATTTTGTGCTAATGACATCTTGGGCTGCACAGAACAGGTCAGTTCCTTTGAATCTCAGGTGAGCGACTTTGTTGTATATGTGGAAAAAGCACAAATAACTAAAAAACTGTTTGATTGTTATCTTAATAATAATAGAAAAAATTATCCTTCACTGTCTTATATCTATTTAATGTCTCTAAGCTGAATAAAAAGATTTTTACTAAATACATGTATCA
Source organism: Dreissena polymorpha (assembly GCF_020536995.1). Lineage (NCBI taxonomy): Eukaryota > Metazoa > Mollusca > Bivalvia > Myida > Dreissenidae > Dreissena > Dreissena polymorpha. The sequence goes on from NC_068364.1 coordinate 10,065,951, forward strand.
TTTTGGGCGATTTTTTCTAATGAAATCATGTTTAATTGATAAATTACTTTAAAAAAAACAACACAAAGAGTTAAATGATGCCAATTACATGTTACCTTTAAAATATTACCTTCAAAAAGATAAGTAATTACTTTGGAAATGGAGATAATGCAAGAATACAGATACAGAATTTGTAACATGGAAGACACTGGTAAAAAGATTTTCAAGTTGTGATGTGTACCTAACTTAAAAACCATATTCAACCAGTTGACTTTGAATGTGTAAAACTTCATGAAATATACATTAAATGATTCATATATTTCAATAATAACTTGACCAGCAATATTGTATGTGATGACTTTCAGTCTGATATTGTGATTTTCTTTGGATTTCAGATTCTTTTATTCCTGGTGGAGTGAAACGCAAGAAACAGCAAAAGTCACACAGTCCAGCAAAAATGAAGAAAATTGACAGTTCTAATAAACTGTCAAAACTAGTTACAGATAGAAAAGATGTTAAATTCAATAAGGTTAAAAATATGGACAGTAAAACTGATTCAGTAGTCAAAGGCAAAGGACAGAATGACAAAAACAATCAGTCCAAACGGGCCAATATGACGCCCATGCAGAAAATGATGGAAAGAAAGAAAAAAAAGAAAAAAATGAAGGAAAAGAAAAAGACGCTAAAGATGAGAAAGGGTGGGAAGAAAAAATGAAGGCAATATTAATGATGTGGCAAAACTGTTGTCGTTTAATCGTTTTGAAATAAAGACATAGGTTATATGTATAACATGGTATTTTGTGGTTCAAATCCAGAATAAGATGCTTGAATGTGAAGTCAAAAGTTAACATCTTCTTGTATTAAAATGACCACACTATTAATCTATTTGTGTTTGTTAAATATTTACATGTCTGTCTGAAAGGACAAACCAAGCTGTGGGAAAACGTACTAATGGAAGCATTCTTGGCATTGTTTTTCATTTCAATTTCCCATTCAATACAATTTTGATCTGTAATAACATGCATTATTTATGTTTCCCTCTTACTTGCCTTTGGTAAAATGTCAGGATTTGTACAAAATGTGTCTTAATCGTCTCAGATACTTTAAAAATAACTGTGTCAAAAAAGTCATCAGCCCATGAATCTCATTTCCAATATGGTTTTCATCATTAAATAGGCATTAGTGAATTCTCTTCAGAGGCTAAATTTGTTTAATTACTTGAGAGTTTAAGAATCAGTTGTGTGCATTAAGAAATGAAGAAGCAAGGTATCCAATGAATGTTCTATCAGTGCAGTGAGTTATTCTGTTTTTAATACTTTATTTGAATGGGTATTACACTTCAAATAAGTCTGACTTATCCCTAAATTTGATCAAGAATGTGAAACTATTCATGATACTGGGTGTTTCCTATCATAGTTTCAAAATATTTACTTAAGTAGTTACGCATGCAAAAATTGACAATGGTGTTTTTCTAAATGATACATAATCGATGAAATAAAATATCAAGTTTGGGAAAAACTATTGATATAACGCTTTAAAATGAAAACAATGAATACAGATACCTACATTAAAATACTCCGTACACATCGTTCTACATTACCCACTATACATCTTTGCAATACTCTGTATACCTACTTTGCAAACAGTTGCGAAGAACTGGTTTGTTCTGTATCCATATAGGCTGACACTACATTTAACAAGGAAATTTCAAACATTGCAAATTTTAAGTTCATTTTAAATGAAACTTAGTCAGAACACTTACTCAAATTACTTCTTGGTTAAGTTAGAAAATTCTTCTAGTTTGTTGAAAGACATGGCCTCCAATTTTCTTTATATGTCTGTAGTGAAAACTTGTTGAAGCTGTATAAGCTACATTTATTTGCCAATCTTCATGAAACTTGATCAGAAACATTTGTTCAACTGCTTGACTGAGATTGTAACAGGGTCATGTAATCATGTAAGGTCAAATTATAACAAGAGGGCCTTTAAAGCCCAAAGTTGCTTACCTGAGCTACAAAGGAATTGACCTGTTCTGTGCAGCCAAAGATATCACTTGAACAATTGTTCAGACCAAGTTTTATGAAGATTGAACTATAAATGTGACTTATAGTGTTTACAAGGTTTTACTACAGCAATATAAGGAAAAATGCCCGCCACCTGGCAGCCATGCTTTTCAACAGACCAGAACCATTTTCCAACTCATCCAAGATATCATTACAAAATACGTTCTGACCAAATTCAATAAAGACTGGACTAAAAATGTTACTTAGAGTTTTAACAAGGTTTAACTATAGCCATTAAAGGAAACCAAAACCGTTTCGCTCAAGATATCATAGCACAAATGTTCTGACAAAGTTTCATGAAGATTTGACAAAATAAGTGATTTCTATTGTGTTAACTATAGCCATATAAGGACAAATGCACCGCCCCTTGGGGGCAATATTTTTCAACCAACTGGAACCATTTTAGAACTCGTCCTTGATATTATTGAGACAAATCCTATCGGATAATATATGTGGCCTCTAGTGTTAACAAGATTTTACTATAACCATATAAGGAAAAATGCCTCGCTACCGGGTGGCCATGTTTTTTAACCAACCGAACCATTTTCAAACTCTTCCCAGATTTCTTTGGGATAAATATTTTATGAAGATCCGACAATAAGCCTATACCTTCTATAGCCATATAGGAAAAAAATGCCCCGTCTGCCATGTTTGTCAACTACCGGGAACGATTTCCGAAATCATCCAGGTATCATTGGGACAAATGTTCTGACCAAGTTTCATTAGGATCCGACAATAAATGTGTGGTGTTAACAAGGTTTTACTACAGCCATATAAGGAAAAATGCCCCGCCCTCTTGCCGCCATGTTTTTCAACCTACCAAAAGGATTTTCAAACTTCCAATTTATCAAAGGGACAAATCTGACCAAGTTTCAGGAAGATCAGACAATAAATGTGGCCTCTAGAGTGTTTTACAATTCACCCAAGATATAATTGCGACCAATAATCTAACCACGTTTCATTGAGATCAGACAATAAATGTGTCATCTAGAGTGTTAAGAAGGCAAATGTTGATGATGCACACCAAATGACGGGCAAATGTTGAACACAAAAGCTCAACATTGAGTTGTTGCGCTCCATTGTGTACACACCGGTCTTACTGACCTGTGTACCAACGCGAAAGGAATTGTGGGTAGCACTTCTTTTACGAGTAAAAAGTTAAAGCGAAAATAGGTCAGGTGATCGTGCTTCTGATAATAGCTATCAGTCTTAATAGAGATTCAAAATAACATTTAAACGTAATTAAATAACATTTCCTTAAACAACATTCCGTTTTAAACACACAATAAAAACAATTTTTATTCCTACGCAGAACTACTTTGGCGGAAGCATATAATTCCCCAAAACAGGGGAATGTGATGCGTCTTAGTATAGAGGTGACAATAACGTAGTGACGACACCATCTATGTATAGAATGGTTGTGTTCAGGTGAGCTAACAAAAAACATGTTAATACTCTAGAAGTCTATTATTTATCTTCATGAATCCGCGGGCTTTTTTTCCAAAATAGTCTAGTTCCTTTGGTTCTCAGTTGAGCGTCTTAGGGCCCGTAGCCCTCTTGTTATTATATGTTTTTACACTGTTTGTTGACATTTATAAAGGGTTAATCGGGATACACTGTAATATCATGGAGTTGATAACAACATAATCCAAATAATAAAGACATTATTTCACTGTATAACTTGTATTTTTCACTGATTTTATCATTGAATTACCAGGTTAAATCACTGATATTTTCCTATTAACCACAGGGGAGCTAAAATTTAATGATTATTTTATTGCATGTTTAAAAAAAAACAGTCTCAAAACCTGAATTCCATTTCACACTGTCGCCATAATGTTTGTATGTTTATAAACTGATTTCTGCTGGGAAAAAAACATGGATTTTGAGGACTTGTTTAAAAGTAATAACAGGCATCAATTGTTACATTAACAGTAGAATTATTGTATTTACTTGCACGACCACAGGTTGGAAAATGTTTAGGATAGCATTGTCAATGTACTTCAACTGGTACAGTATGGTGCTTGAACAAAAATATTGATTTGAATACCACACTCGTTAAAGCAATTGCGAAGAACAACATAAATGTTCTGATTTGTCATCATGAATAGTGTAGGGAAAGTTTTTGATGAAAGAAGAAGTATTTATAACTGTGTGTGTGTGGTGTTTTGTGGAGGGATGGGGCCAACACATGTCAGTGTCTTGTGCTGATTTGTTAAAACGTTGGCAGAAAGCATATTGTGCTAGAACATTATGTTTTTATATCTCCCCAGTTTTCGTCAGTTTTTATCTCTTGTTGGATTTTTTTTATTTTCAAGTTAGTGTTTGTGATGTTCATTTCTACTAGTTCTTTTAGTAAAATGGACTCCATATCTTTTACAGTTTTCTGTAAATTCAACCAGGTTTCTTTGCTCAACCTATTTCAACTTTGATTTCATCTTAATTGATTATCAAAACATTATCTTCAAATTTAATTCAATATGTTAAACTAATAACCTAGAAGAGGAGTACCGTTTTTTAAAGTGCTTTAGAGATTTTTTTTGCACAAATATTAGCTACACATTCCAGTTCATGAACAGTATGTTTATACAAATAAAGTGTGGTCTGCAGGTATCATGTTAGCGAGGCGAAAGTTACATTTTGCAACCTCTCAGCAGAGTTGTCATTCTGGAAGACAAATTATGTTTCAAACTATCAATAGGTTTACAAAGCAAGCATTCACATGACATTGTTCGATCAAAAAATCAAAAGGCCCTGTTTCAATATTTAATTGTAAGCATGCAACTTTTGCCAACATATAAATTAATTTTGTATACAAAGTTAATTTCACACCACATGGATACTATTGAACAAGTACGTCCATATTCCTAAATTTAAGGTATGTGTGGTATGTGTTACATTAGCATACTTGTTGAAAAGTTAAACAAAAGCTCAGCATGGAGCATGTTGTGCTCAGGGGAGCTAAAAAGAACAGAACAAAAATATTCTTCATTCAAGTTTCAAGAAGAACTTTCAGGCCAGTGAAACATACTTAAACTATAAGCAGTGTATACATTTTATTACAAAAAGTTTAAATTGCGAAAATATATTTTAATTTGCCTTTACAGACATAATGTAATTTGAACTAATAACCCCAACATTGAATATATAAATTGCGCATGTGAAGGAATTCTTCTTTAAGTGGAAAGAAATTTACCTCTTTATGATGTCTTAAAAGAGACATTAAAAAATTCATCAAAGGTACAGAAATAGACTGCTGCATTATATTGTAGGTTCTTTCGACTGGTTTACAAACTTGAACAAGGATGCTTTCTTAATGTGATGAGCTTCTAACCCGTGCTGAACTTGGTCGGATTTTTGTAAACACTCAATAATAGGACCATTTCTACTCAATATACGGCATAAAAAGTAGTTTCCTCTTATCTTTATTTTGTTTGTGCCGTCCATACGTTTAATTGTTGGATATTACATGTTGAGTTTATGGTTGTATTATCGCGCACAATTATTGTAGTTTTTACCATGTTTGCTACATTTGATTATATTCAACAAACATACTGAAACTTTAACAAAGAAAGAAAGCACAGGAATTAATATATTTCTGTTGTTGAACATTCTTATTGTTGCAGGGTATAAGTCCTGTATCCTTACTGATGCAGGGTAAAAGTCCAGTATCCTTATTGATGCAGGGTTAAGTCATGTATCCTTATTGATGCAAGGTATACATCATGTATCCTTATTGAAGCAAGGTAAAAGGCCTGTATCCTTATTGATGCAGGATATCAGTTGTGTATCCTTATTGATGCGAGTATAAGCCCCCCTGGTGGCCATGTTTTTTAAACTAACAGAAACCATTTCCAAACTAGTTCAAGATATCATTACGACAAATCTTCTGACCAAGTTTCATTAAGATCAGAAATAAATATTGCCTCTAAAGTATTAACAAGGCAAATGTTGACAATGGACCAAAGGCGATCACAAAAGCTCACCATGAGCACATTATGCTCAGGTGAACTTAAAATACACACTCACCCTCCCAACACCACATGTATAAATATGTAGCAAGTTGTGATATTTAAAATAAGACAATGGGGTGCAGACAACTTGACATAAGGGATTTTCTTACAAATTTTTAGAGAACCATAATGCAATTATACAATTACAAACATTAATCCTTTGAGCCTTTTGGTTTAAGAGGAAAGTATTTTAGAAAGTTATTTTGAAACATAATTCTATATTCATAATGTGAACCCTTTGTGGCATGCTGTGACATAAGGGTCAGCATTTGAGAACACTGCTGGTTTGTAGAGGGCAAATATTTGATGTTACATACATGTAACAAATATAACACTTTTGGATGCTGTGATGGATGTAATAAAGTCTGTTGTAACAGTAATAAAGGTACAGAAAAGTGGCAAATGTTTTTCTTATAAACAAATCGTATACTAACATACACAGTTTTAAACCAGTTATAATACAGATAGTAATGTCTGTTTACAATCACTGCTCTTAGGAAGGCATTTGTCTATTACTTTTGAAGCCACCATGCTTTTTGAAGTGTCACTGTAAGAGCAAGACACATAATCAGTTTTTTCTTAGTCGCACATCATTCTCATTTTTTATCCAAGAATACTACAAATTCTTAACACCAGACAGAGGAGCGGGTAGATGTCCAGAGTCCATAGCTAGTAGTACAGATTCAGTCTCCCAGACATGGTTCCCTAGGTAACTGGGTCCCCGTCTGCCTGTAAATTGGTCCGCATTGAGAGATACCTTTCATGATCCTGAAAAACAACAAAATATCTTTGTATTCATGGAAATGCAATGGTTTTGTGTTTTGCAAAAGTATTTACCAGTATTTTAACTTCATAATACATGCATCTCTTTCCCATGCATTGGGTTAGCCAGTTTCTTCTGTTCTCATGACTGCGTTTTATAAAATATTTTTCTAAGAGGATAGATGACCATATTAAGGACATCAAAATGACATTTAGAAAGAAAAATGACCTAACATACCTACAAGCTTCATTTCATATTTATATACAGTAATAGAATAACCATCAGAGACTTACATGCCCTGTTGAAAATGAAATAATAATTATAAAACATGTACGTTTTTAAGTCGTCTTTAAAAACTCATTTATTAGAAAATATGTAACTTTTTATGTGTATTATTTGTTTTTTTGGATTAAGGAATCATTTCTAGTCATCAATTGTTATCAACATTGATCCTATCTTCCATAAATGTTATGTATTCTCCATTTTTATAAGTGCCACTCTATGTCCTGCCACCAGCACAAAGGACCACAATGGAAATATGGGTTTACTCATTTTTGTGTTATCCTTGGTGTTAGTGTGTATGTCATGGTATATTTATCTTCATGTATGTGATATTTTTATATTTTGTACATGTTGTAAATGCCCATGTAGGCATTCCTTGCCGAAATAAATCTATCTATCTATATGTTAGAGATGTGGTGGATATGTTATCCTTATAGCTATTGGGAGGTCCCAGGTTTGATACCAAATGATGGACTGTTCTCAAGATCTTCTCCAAAGACAGCAAGTACTGGTTCTACACAGGAAACAGACTCTATAGTATCTCAATAAGCCTAGGCTTTGAATGCAATGGAGCTTACATAAATAGGTTAACACTAAATTTGATATGTTGATGCCAAACGCAATCTGACCTTTGCTGACACTGAAGGTTTGACCTTCCTGAAGGCTGCCTGGAAGTGCTCTTTCCTCACAATGATCGTCTCACTGGGTTGTGTCATCTGCCTCAAAATGGCTGCCTTCAGGGCCACTATGGACGCCTCACGTACCAAGGCTGCCAAATCAGCACCGCTACAATCAACATACAAGAACATGCACATCACAATCGAAAGTACATACAATTTATCAAATTATAATCTTTTAACATAATCAAGACTGCATTTGATCATTGTTATTTTTAAGTAGTTGAAACTATCTAAATATTAAATGAACACTTTTCTCGCAGTGACGTGTGATGATCACATGTAGTATATATACCTGTTACAGTTACATCTAATGACCACATAAAGTATATATACCTGTAACAATTACATCTAATGACCACATGTAGTATATATACCTGTTAAAGTTACATCTAGTGACCACATGTAGTATATATATATCTGTAACAGTTACATCAAATGACCACATGTAGTATATATATCTGTAACAATTACATCTAATGACCAATATAGTATATACATTATACATGTAAAAATAACAATGATTATTTACATACATAGTGCAGTAACAGCTAATTAAACAAATATGTGTTGCAGTTACAACTCATCTGATACAAAAATGTAAAAGTTACACATAATTTAATACATTGGTGTACCACTTACAAATAATTTGATACGAACATGTATCAGTAACATCTTATTTGATACATACGTGTAGCAGTTACACCTCTGGTCGGCCGCTATTTCTGAGAGACAAACGTCTGAACCCAGCTGAGGCCTGGTACCGTTCTGAATATCAAACACATGGCAATCACTCTCAAGAGAAAATAACATCACTATACAAACATTTAAAATCATGGAGCAGTCTGCCTGGCGATCAAAGGGTTCAAGTTTGATCCTCAATCTAGCAGCATTATCAAGGTCTTTTCCACAGACTCCAAGTATGGTTCAATACCTTATAGTGTCTCAATAAGCTTCAAGCTTTGGATAAAAATGTTAAACCAATGGGTTGTTACTAAAAACAAGAGCACCGCATAACGGGTGCCACGCTCGGCTGCGAAAGCTTGTCAGATTTTTTTTTTTAGAGGTCACAGTGACCTTGACCTTTGACCTAGTGACCCAAAATGGGTGTGGCGTGTAGAAGTCATCAAGGTGCATCTACATATGAAGTTTCAAAGTTGTAGGTGGAAGCACTTTGATTTTAGAGGCAATGTTAAGGTTTTTGTTAAAGTTTTATATTAGAGGTCACAGTGACCTTGACCTTTGACCTAGTGCCCAAAAATGGGTGTGGCATATAGTACTCATCAAGATGCAACTTCATATGAAGTTTCAAAGTTGTAGGTGGAAGCACTTTGATTTTAGAGCCTTTGTTAAAGTTTGATATTAGAGGTCACAGTGCTCTTGACCTTTGACCTAGTGACCCAAAAATGGGTGTGGCGTGTAAAACTCATTAAGGTGCATCTACATATGAAGTTTCAAAGTTGTAGGTGGAAGCACTTTGATTTTAGAGGCAATGTTAAGGTTTTTGTTAAAGTTTTATATTAGAGGTCACAGTGACCTTGACCTTTGACCTAGTGACCCAAAAATGGGTGTGGCATGTAGAACTCATCAAGGTGCAACCACATATGAAGTTTCAAAGTTGTAGGTGGAAGCACTTTGATTTTAGAGCCTATGTTAAAGATTGATATTAGAGGTCACAGTGACCTTGACCTTTGACCTAGTAACCCAAAAATGGGTGTGGCGTGTAGAACTCATCAAGGTGCATCTACATATGAAGTTTCAAAGTTGTAGATGGAAGCACTTTGATTTTAGAGCCAATGTTAAGGTTTAAGCAAGACGCCTAAGGCGGACGTCGGACGGCGGAAGAGCTGGCTATGACAATAGCTCGGGTTTTCTCTGAAAACAGCCTCGCTAATAACATTTTATACAGAAGTGTGAGAAAAGACAATGTCAAAATAACAATATATGATCAAGACGAAATCCATTTACAATATTATTTAAGAAATAATTTGGACTGTATTTCATTACAATTTTAACCCTTTCCGACTCAGAATCAAAGTGAAAATGGATATATGCAAACAGCATAAAACCAGAATTTGCCTGTGAGTAACTCACAGTCTGTTCAGGTTTTATGCTGTTTGCTGCTCATCAGTATCTAAGGGTTGGAAATGAAGCCTTTAAAACTCGAATCTTGAGAAAAAGGTCTTTAATTAAATTTAGCTTTCTAAGAGACTACAAATGCATCAAAATACGTATCTAAGTGGTAAATGGTTAACCACCATTATAAACAACTTAAACTCCGAGAGTCAGATGTGTCACCTAATGCCAAATTTCTAACATGCAATATGGGCATTAGTGTCACAAAGCACACCACGCTTACTAAACAAGTAAGTGCAAGAGACAGAAATAACCCCACCAAGATTGCCATTGAAATGGTGACTTTTACTTTGAGCCATCATGATTGACTCATGACTTCAGAGCATTTTCTGAATGAGATTAGCATTAGATGAATATCCTCCAATTGATATGGCCCATATCATATGGTAGATATAAATCATGCAGGCAAAATATGAAGGCTAAACTATTTATCTCAAGTGTGACCTTGACTTAGAGCTAGCATGACTGACACATGACTTGTCTACATCGTCTCAATAACCTAATCATTGCAACAAGTTAAAACAAGAGGGCCATTATGGCCCTGAATCGCTCACCTGACTAACCAAATACAATCCCATCCCAGATTTCATCAAGATAAACATTCAGACCAAATTTCATAAAGATTAGATGAAAACTGTGACCTCTATTGTTTACACATGTTTTTTCTATTATATGACCTAGTACCTAGTTTTTGACCCCAGGTGACCCAAATACAATCCCAACCGAGATTTCATCAAGATAAACATCCTGAACAAATTTTATAAAGATTGGATGAAAACTGTGACCTCTATTGTCTATACAAGGTTTTTCTATTATTTTACCTAGTGACCTAGTTTTTGACCTAGTGACCTTGTTTTTGACCTAGTGACCTAGTTTTTTACCCCAGATGACCCAAATACAATCCCAACCCAGATTTCATCAAGATAAACATTCTGACCAAATTTCATAAAGATTGGATGAAAACTGTGACCTCTATTGTCTATACAAGGTTTTTCTATTATTTACCTAGTGACCTAGTTTTTGACCTAGTGACCTAGTTTTTGACTCCAGATGACCCAAATACAATCCCAACCCATATTTCATCAAGAAAAACATTTTGACCAAATTATATAAAGATTGGATGAAAACTGTGACCTCTATTGTCAACACAAACAAATTGCTGACAGGTTTTCTATTATTTGACCTAGTGACCTAGTTTTTGACCTCAGATGACCCAAATACAATCCCAACCCAGATTTTATCAAGATAAACATTCTGACCAAACTTCATAAAGATTGGATGAAAACTGCAACCTATATTGTCTACACAAGGTTTTTCTATTATTTGACCTAGTTTTTGACCTAGTGACCTAGTTTTTGACCCCAGATGACCCAAATACAATCCCAACCCAGATTTTATCAAGATAAACTTTCTGACCAAATTTCATAAAGATTGGATGAAAACTGTGACCTCTACTGTCTTCACAAAGTTTTTCTAGTTTTTGACCTAGTGACCTAGTTTTTGACCCCAGGTGACCCAAATACAATCCCAACCCAGATTTTATCAAGATAAACATCCTGAACAAATTTTATAAAGATTGGATGAAAACTGTGACATCTTTTGTCTACACAAGGTTTTTCTATTATTTGACATAGTGACCTAGTTTTTGACCCCAGATGATCCAATACAATCCCAACCCAGATTTCATCAAGATAAACATTCTGACCAAATTTCATAAAGATTGGATGAAAACTTTGACCTCTATTGTCTATACAAGGTTTTTCTATTATTTTACCTAGTGACCTAGTTTTTGACCTAGTGACCTAGTTTTTGACCACAGATGACCCAAATACAATCCCAACCCAGATTTCATCAAGATAAACATTCTGACCAAATTTCATAAAGATTGGATGAAAACTGTGACCTCTATTGTCTATACAAGGTTTTTCTATTATTTTACCTAGTGACCTAGTTTTTGACCTAGTGACCTAGATTTTGACCCCAGATGACCCAAATACAATCCCAACCCAGATTTCATCAAGAAAAACATCTTGACCAAATTATATAAAGATTGGATGAAAACTGTGACCTCTATTGTCAACACAAACAAATTGTTGACAGGTTTTCTATTATTTGACCTAGTGACCTAGTTTTTGACCTCAGATGACCCAAATACAATCCCAACCCAGATTTTATCAAGATAAACATTCTGACCAAATTTCATAAAGATTGGATGAAAACTGCAACCTATATTGTCAACACAAGGTTTTTCTATTATTTGACCTAGTTTTTGACCTAGTGACCTAGTTTTTGACCCCAGATGACCCAAATACAATCCCAACCCAGATTTTATCAAGATAAACTTTCTGACCAAATTTCATAAAGATTGGATGGAAACTGTGACCTCTACTGTCTTCACAAAGTTTTTCTAGTTTTTGACCTAGTGACCTAGTTTTTGACCCCAGGTGACCCAAATACAATCCCAACCCAGATTTTATCAAGATAAACATCCTGAACAAATTTTATAAAGATTGGATGAAAACTGTGACATCTTTTGTCTACACAAGGTTTTTCTATTATTTGACATAGTGACCTAGTTTTTGACCCCAGATGATCCAATACAATCCCAACCCAGATTTCATCAAGATAAACATTCTGACCAAATTTCATAAAGATTGGATGAAAACTTTGACCTCTATTGTCTATACAAGGTTTTTCTATTATTTTACCTAGTGACCTAGTTTTTGACCTAGTGACCAAGTTTTTGACCACAGATGACCCAAATACAATCCCAACCCAGATTTCATCAAGATAAACATTCTGACCAAATTTCATAAAGATTGGATGAAAACTGTGACCTCTATTGTCTATACAAGGTTTTTCTATTATTTTACCTAGTGACCTAGTTTTTGACCTAGTGACCTAGTTTTTGACCCCAGATGACCCAAATACAATCCCAACCCAGATTTCATCAAGAAAAACATCTTGACCAAATTATATAAAGATTGGATGAAAACTGTGACCTCTATTGTCAACACAAACAAATTGTTGACAGGTTTTCTATTATTTGACCTAGTGACCTAGTTTTTGACCTCAGATGACCCAAATACAATCCCAACCCAGATTTTATCAAGATAAACATTCTGACCAAATTTCATAAAGATTGGATGAAAACTGCGACCTCTATTGTCTACACAAGGTTTTTCTATTATTTGACCTAGTTTTTGACCTAGTGACCTAGTTTTTGACCCCAGATGACCCAAATACAATCCCAACCCAGATTTTATCAAGATAAACATTCTGACCAAATTTCATTATTATTGGATGAAAACTGTGACCTCTACTGTCTTCACAAGGTTTTTCTATTATTTGACCTAGTTTTTGACCCCAGATGACCCAAATACAATCCCAACCCAGATTTTATCAAGATAAACATTCTGACCAAATTTCATAAAGATTGGATGAAAACTGTGACCTCTACTGTCTACACAAGGTTTTTCTATTATTTGACCTAGTTTTTGACCTAGTAACCTAGTTTTTGACCCCAGATGACCCAAATACAATCCCAACCCAGATTTCATCAAGATAAACATTCTGACCAAATTTCATAAAGATTGGATAAAAACTGCGACCTCTATAGTCTACACAAGGTTTTTCTATTATTTGACCTATTATGTGACCTAGTTTTGACCTAGTGACCTAGTTTTTGACCCCAGATGACCTAAATACAATCCCAACCCAGATTTCATCAAGATAAACATTCTGACCAAATTATATAAAGATTGGATGAAAACTGTGACCTCTACTGTCTACACAAACAAATTGTTGATGGACAGACGCACGCACGCACACACATACGGACGCCAGACATCACATGGTCACATAAGCTCACCATGTCACTTCGTGACAGGTGAGCTAAAAAAAAACTTCAAAAGGTACAGGAGATAATGAACAGATACAAAAATGATGGCTCAAACGTGGGACTTCAAAGTGCCGCCTTGAGTAGGTGTAACTGACCAATCCCTTCTGCTAATTGCTTTCTGCCAATTACCTAAATCATTTAGCCAAGTTTCATGAAAATCCTTCAAGTGATATAGGATATATGGAGAGGACTCTAATACAGGGTTTAACTTTTGGCCTTGACATATCATCTTGACCTTGGGTCAGATGAATTCACCTTAAGATTTCATGAAAATCCTTCAAAGGGTATAGGAGACATGGAGCCGACTAAAGAATGGAGGCTCAAACATTTGCCCTTGACCTTCACCTTAAGAGGCATGACTCGTGCCTTTAGCAACTCTTTATACTTGAATATTTGAGGCAATAGGACATACAGATCAGACATCACAATAAAAGCTCAAATTTTTGACAAGTACGGCTTGGCTTTGAGCTAGCATAACTGACTCATGATTTGTGCACATCAGCTCAATGTCCTTATTTGAAGCAAGTTTCATAAACATCTATCAGAGGTTATAAGAGATAAGGAGTGGTCACACGAAAGTGTTACACAAAGACTCGGGGACTGACCTTCAGTCTGACACCTGGATAGACAAAGGGCATTCCTATATTCCCTATAATTTATTTCATACCTTAGTGATACACTTCAGGATATCATACTTCAGTGATATGGTTCACGATAGCAAACCTTAGTGATATGGTTCAGGATATCATACCTTAGTGATACAATTCAGAATATCCTACCATATTGGCACATTTCATGATATCATACCTTAGTTTTATGGTTCATGATATTATACAATAGTGGCACAGTTCAGGATATCATACAATAGTGATACAGTTTAGGTTATCATACCAATGTGATAAAGTTCAGGATATCATACCTTAGTGATCAATTCAGGATATCATGCCAAAGTGAGACAGTTCAGCGCATCATACTTTAGTGATACACTTCAGGATATAATACCTTAGTATTACAGTTCAGGATATCATACCTTAGTGATATGGTTCATGATATCATACCTAAGTGATATGAATCAGGATATTATACCTTAGTGATACAGTTCAGAATATCATACCTTAGTGATATGGTTCATGATATCATATCTTGGTGATACGGTTCAGGATACCATACCTTAGTTATACAGTTCAGGATATCATACCTAAGTGATACAGTTCATGATATCATACCAAAGTGATACAGTTCAGCATATCATACCTTAGTGATACACTTCAGGATATCATACCTTAGTATTACAGTTCAGGATATCATACCTTAGTAATATGGTTCATGATATCATACCTAAGTGATATGGTTCAGGATATCATACCTTAGTGATAGAGTTCAGGATATCATTCCTTACTGATACAGTTCAGGATATCATACCTTTGTGATACACTTCAGGATATCATACCTTAGTGATATGGTTTATGATTTACAGTGAACCCGTGTTAATCCGGAATTCGATAGTCCGGAAATCTCGCGATCCGGACGAAAGTCAATCTGAACAGATTTATTATGCAGTTTTTTACCCTGTTAAGTCCCGAATCTCGCGTTCCGGATCCGGACGTAGATTTTGCGACATCCATCTGTGTATTTAGCAGTAATTATGTCTTGTCAATCCGTATGCTTCCCAACATGACACCTTAATCGCCCACCAGCCGTATAAACAAAAGCGCAATCACTGAGGCGTGAAGTATTGTTGTATTATACTTAATTGACAAACGTCGTTTAAACAAAAGCGCGATCACCGAGTCGTGAAATATTATTGTGTTTAGGCGTGATAGCTAATAGGCGTGACTAAACATGATTTGTCTCCGACTTTAAACTTAAATTGATGTCGGCAGTACACAATGCATCTTAAATGACACACTTGGTTTGATGTTTAATTTTCTTTAATGTCTTTGATGAGCTGAACACGTGACCAATTAAGACGCTGATTACAATCGGACCGTCATCACAAAACTGTTAAACACTTAAAATGACATGCTAATTCAGAAAATTTAACACGAGATACACGCAGTCTTCATGGAAAGTGTATACAGCAACGACATATTGATTCAATACATAGCTATCAACGCTTACTGTGTGATTGTAACATTTACAAAGCTTTACGTCATGTGTGTACTTGTACTAAAATTCGGTTATGCGTTTTTGTATTTACATTGTTTAACATTTGATTTTTGAAACTAAATAAATGTCTGCGTAACAAGAAAATTTACTTCTTGATGCGAAATAAGTATGTAAATGTACATAAACATAAGGATTACAATATGTCATAAGGTAAATATTTAACTTTTGAAACGGCACTGGTTCGATAATCCGGAAGATTTGTTAATCCAGAAATTTCTGCCGGAACGGACGTGTCCGGATAAACGCGGGTTCACTGTATACCTAAGTGATACAGTTCAGGATATCATATCTTAGTGATACGGTTCAGAATATCATACCATAATGATACAGTTCATGATATCATACCTTAGTGATACGGTTTAGGACATCACACCTAAGTGATACAGTTCATGATATCATACCTTAGTTATACAGTTCAGAATATCATACCATAATGATACAGTTCAGCATATCATACCTTAGTGATAGACTTCATGATATAATACCTTAGTATTACAGTTCATGATATCATACCTTAGTGATATGGTTAATGATATCATACCTAAGTGATATGGTTCAGGATATCATACCTAAGTGATATGGTTCAGGATATCATACCTTAGTGATACAGTTCAGAATGTCATACCTTCGTGATACACTTCAGGATATCATACCTTAGTGATATGGTTTATGATTTATACGAAAGTGATATGGTTCAGGATATCATACCCTAGTGATACAGTTCAGGATATCACACCTAAGTGATACATTTCATGATATCATACCATAGTAATACAAGTAAGGATATCATTCAATAAAGATAAAGTGTTTAGGGTATCACACCTAGGTGATACAATTCAGGATATCATACCCTAGTGATACATTTCAGGATATCATACCTTAGTGATACAGTTCAGCATATCATACCTTAGTGATACATTTAAGGATATCATACCTTTGTGATAGAGTTCAGCATATCTTATCTTAGTGATACAGTTCAGGATATTATACCTTAGTGATATGGTTCAGGATATCATACCTTAGTGATTTGGTTCAGGATATCATACCTTAGTGATACACTTCAGGATATCATACCATAATTATACACTTCAGGATATCATACCACAGTTATACACTTCAGGATATCAGACCTTAGTGATGCACTTCATGATATCATACCAAAGTGATACAGTTCAGGATATCATACCTTAGTGATACAGTACATCATAAAGTACATCATATCATAACCTTAGTGATACAGTTCAGCATATCATAACCTTAGTGATACAGTTCAGCATATCATAACCTTAGTGATACAGTTCAGCATATCATACCTTAGTGATACAGTTCAGCATATCATACCTTAGTGATACAGTTCAGCATATCATAACCTTTGTGATACAGTTCAGCATATCATAACCTTAGTGATACAGTTCAGCATATCATAACCTTTGTGATACAGTTCAGCATATCATACCTTAGTGATACAGTTCAGCATATCATAACCTTAGTGATACAGTTCAGCATATCATAACCTTTGTGATACAGTTCAGCATATCATACCTTTGTGATACAGTTCAGGATATCATACCTTTGTGATACAGTTCAGCATATCATAACCTTTGTGATACAGTTCAGCATATCATAACCTTAGTAATACAGTTCAGCATATCATAACCTTTGTGATACAGTTCAGCATATCATACCTTTGTGATACAGTTCAGCATATCATAACCTTTGTGATACAGTTCAGCATATCATACCTTTGTCATACAGTTCAGCATATCATAACCTTAGTGATACAGTTCAGCATATTAAAACCTTTATGATACAGTTCAGCATATCATAACCTTTGTGATACAGTTCAGCATATCATAACCTTAGTGATACAGTTCAGCATATCATAACCTTTGTCATACAGTTCAGCATATCATAACCTTAGTGATACAGTTCAGCATATCATAACCTTTGTGATACAGTTCAGCATATCATACCTTTGTGATACAGTTCAGTATATTATAACCTTTGTGATACAGTTCAGCATATCATAACCTTTATGATACAGTTCAGCATATCATAACCTTTGTGATACAGTTCAGCATATCATAACCTTAGTGATACAGTTCAGCATATCATAACCTTTGTCATACAGTTCAGCATATCATAACCTTAGTGATACAGTTCAGCATATCATAACCTTTGTGATACAGTTCAGCATATCATAACCTTAGTGATACAGTTCAGCATATCATAACCTTAGTGATACAGTTCAGCATATCATAGCCTTAGTGATACAGTTCAGCATATCATACCTTAGTGATACAGTTCAGCATATCATAACCTTAGTGATACAGTTCAGCATATCATACCTTAGTGATACAGTTCAGCATATCATACCTTAGTGATACAGTTCAGCATATCATAACCTTTGTGATACAGTTCAGCGTATCATAACCTTTATGATACAGTTCAGCATATCATAACCTTTATGATACAGTTCAGCATATCATACCTTAGTGATACAGTTCAGCATATCATAACCTTTGTCATACAGTTCAGCATATCATAACCTTTATGATACAGTTTAGCATATCATAACCTTAGTGATACAGTTCAGCATATCATAACCTTTGTGATACAGTCCAGCATATCATAACCTTAGTGATACAGTTCAGCATATCATAACCTTAGTGATACAGTTCAGCATATCATACCTTAGTGATACAGTTCAGCATATCATAACCTTAGTGATACAGTTCAGCATATCATAACCTTTGTGATACAGTTCAGCATATCATACCTTTGTGATACAGTTCAGCATATCATAACCTTTGTGATACAGTTCAGCATATCATAACCTTTGTGATACAGTTCAGCATATCATAACCTTTGTGATACAGTTCAGCATATCATACCTTTGTGATACAGTTCAGGATATCATACCTTAGTGATACAGCTCAGAATATCATACCATTTGTGATACAGTTCAGGATATCATACCTTAGTGATACAGTTCAGCATATCATAACCTTTGTGATACAGTTCAGCATATCATAACATTTGTGATTCAGTTCAGCATATCATACCTTTGTGATACAGTTCAGGATATCATACCTTTGTGATACAGTTCAGCATATCATACCTTAGTGATACAGTTCAGCATATCATAACCTTTGTGATACAGTTCAGCATATCATACCTTAGTGATGCAGTTCAGCATATCATAACCTTAGTGATAGAGTTCAGCATATCATAACCTTTGTGATAAAGTTCAGCATATCATACCTTTGTGATACAGTTCAGCATATCATACCTTTGTGATACAGTTCAGGATATCCAGTCTATCCTCCAAACAGGGCAGTCCAACATACAGTGTCTTGTCCAGACGCCCTGGTCGCAGAACTGCTGGGTCAATAATGTCTGAAAAACAGGACAGTGTTTACATAATTGATTGTTTACATTCACATACAAATTACACAAAAAATAACCAATAAATATGGTGGACTGATTGATGCTCACCAATGATGTGCTTTCTAAAATGTATTGGTCAATAGAAAGACATTTATGCAATAGGTATTTGAGAGATCAACAGACTGAAACTATGTAACCTTATCTAACCATGAGGCAGAATGATGTGAGAATATAACACTGACCTGACCATGGAGCGGAATGGTGTGACAATATGACACTGACCTGACCATGGGGCGGAATGGTGTGACAATATGACACCTGGGGGCATAAAAACTTTTTTGTGAAAAAACTCAAGTTTTCACTTAACAATCTAACCAGAAATGACAAAGTATGCCGACTGACACAGAAATAAACAAATTGCCAGCCAATGCCCATGTCTAAGGAAGATTATCTCTCAGCCTCGCCCAGAGGTACCTGGCCTGTTGGTGGCGGCCATGATGTAGACCTGTCTGCGCTCCTCCAGGCCATCCATCTCTGTCAGCAGCTGGTTCACCACCCGCGCACTGGAGTTGCCCTAGCAACACAATCTGTAGACTTGAACAATAGTCCTTGAAATCAAACCTTAAATATTTCACTTAAGAACACCTTGTCCAAAATAACGTCATGTTCAATACAGCTGAAACATCCTGTCCATGATGGTTTGCTTTAAGTATCAAAGTGATCCAAACAGTGTTGTTCTAACAATGTGCAAATATTTTTTGGAAACAAAATAGGAACATAAATCCATTTAAATAAATCAGTGGAATCTGTATGTGTTGCTAAAACATACAGCTATATAAGTACACGTGTTCATGTCTGTAAAACATACAGCTATATTAAGAAGAATGAAGTCTGTTTTTAGTATTTTTTAGAAATTGCAAAATTTTGAACACAAAACAAGAAGATCCATTTGATAAACACTTATGCCCACAGTGGAATCATTATCAGAAATGAATCAATGGCTCATTTGAGTAAGTCAAGGTCCAAAAGAAGGTCTATGTCAAGGTCATAAAGGTGATGTGAGTGTGTTGAGTGTTCATAGATAACGTCCATGGAAGTTTCACAGACTTGTAGCAAGCAGTCTTGATTTTAGATGAAATACATCATTTTGGGTTAACAGAGAATTTTTCCGTAAACAAAACACAAATGGTCATTATTGACAGAATTTTATTTATTTTGGCTCGTAATTGTCCATTGTTAAATATATTTGCAAAATTAAACTTCTGGAAGTAATTAGATTTTTAGTAGGTTTTTTACTATTATGTGAGGCCAAGCAAACCTCAGAGTGCCCAGATCGCTTTGGGCAGAGTGCATCCAGTTCATCAAAGAATATCACGCAAGGGGCGGAGTTACGTGCCCGCTGGAAGACAGTACGCACTGCTCTCTCGCTCTCACCAACGTACTGAAAACAGACCAGAGTAAATCACGCTGCAACAACTAATGTCTCATTGTGTAATAGGTTATTAAAATCATGCTTTAGTAATTCCAAGATAAAAAGGGGTATTACTTAACGATTTTGAATAAAGAATGGTAAAACATGCACTTGCACAACCTCATCTCAATATCATAAGAAACTTTGCATGCAAGTTTGAATGTCGTGCCTTAATAAGTGTAGAAGTGCTAAATCAAACAAGATTGTGTCTTGGGACATACACAGATGTCTATGGTGAGTCTAATATAACCCATAGTTTAATAATTAATGACATTTAAACTGTAATTATATATAAAGGCATAAACACAATTGTAACAAAGTCCTAGAAAAGCTTAGCTATAGAAAGAAATGCCTACTGAAAACTTGTTTACATCAGATGTCTTTAAATAGTTCTATTTGTGAAGAATAATGTTTTAAAATATGTAATACAACATTGCGATTTTCAGTTGTTTCTTTGCAAATATATTATTGCCATGGCATTTTACATCCAAAACCAAAGTTTAAAAAAATATTACCAAACAAGTAAAGATTATCAGAGATTCAAAGTTGCTACCCTGAATTTTTTTTTTTAATATTTTTTTTAATCATTTTAATAAAATGTTCACCCTTGTGAACATTAATATCGATAACGCAATTTGGTTTATAATTATACATACATTCATTATCTTTGCATTTATGGTAGTACATGAGTTGTAACAGAAATAAAAGAAAATAATGTGTTCTTATTTCCACATAATAAAACTGAAAAGTACCAATCTCTTTTGATACACGCTCCTCTTGAGATGTTGGTACAATTAAGTAATTAATGGTAACGTTCAAATAATGCAGCAAACATTGGTAAATGATTAAAATTCTCTTCATTTGATTCTTGTTTCTGTCACTGTTTTGGAAATTGTCAATCTAGAGACTGGAGCACTGTTCTTTGCTAAAGAGACATGTTTGCTTTTGCTTGCTTTATTTGTTACCAATAAAAAAAAAAAACATTTGATCCATTTATTGAGTTAGTTGAAGTGAACCATACTGTTACCTATGCTGCATCTCAGAAGATGCCTTGGGCATCAAAAGATGTGATCATACAAATCATGATCATACAGAAAAAGCAATGATGTGATCATACTAATCATGATCATACAGAAAATGCAATGATGTGATTATACAAATCATGATCATACAGAAAATGCAATGATGTGATTATACAAATCATGATCATACAGAAAATGCAATGATGTGATTATACAAATCATGATCATACAGAAAATGCAATGATGTGATTATACAAATCATGATCATACAGAAAATGCAATGATGTGATAATACAAATCATGATCATACAGAAAATGCAATGATGTGATTATAAAAATCATGATCATACAGCATATGCAACGATGCAAATAATACAGTGCGACTGAATAAAAGACAATAAAGCTGTGGATGGTAACTAATTTCCTGTTAATTAACATATCTATAGGCTCCCACATACCATGTTGAGCAGTTCTGGTCCCTTCACAGAGATAAAGTTGATCCCAGACTCGTTGGCCACCGCCTGCAAGGTCAAAAACACAGATGCAAAGATACCTTAACACATTCAAAATACTTGTCACATGCTTTCTGGAAAATAACAAATATGAAGAGGAGACAAAATTCTATGGATTAAAAAAACATATGAAATATGTTCATTCATGACAGGGGATTAATAAATGCTCAGTATATGCTATTGTAAATGTAGCAGTTCATTTTATTTAAACTTCATAATTTTCACATTAATGCCTTAAGATTCTATTCTTTCTGCGATTTGCTAATTTTGAATATCTTGCAGAAAGTCTTAAATTATATTCTTAGTTCAGTTCTTATGTGGACTTCCTATGGAATACTTTAAAAGAATAAACTACCTTTGCTAAGAGAGTTTTTCCACATCCTGGTGGCCCGGCAAGCAGCACGCCTTGTGCTCTCGTCAGACCAAGACTCTGGAACTGCTCGGGGTGTCGTACTGGAGCCTGCAGGCACACATGAGGACAAGCTCAGTCAGGTTCTTACATTAGCAAATATCAGATTATTTTTTTACCAGCATCATACATAATGGTTCCTTTATAAAACAAGAAGGCCATGATAGTCCTTTATTGCTCACCTTCATTCACAGATACCAAATGTAGAAGAATAGACCTGGTGATTTAGTTTTAGACGACACTTGACACAGATTCAGACATGGCCTTCATTTTGTCAAGATAAACATTCTGACCAAGTTTCTCCAAGACTTAGTCATAAATGTGGCCTATAGAGTGGAAACAAGTTTTATATAGATTTTACCAGGTTAGCAAGTTTTTCTATGCACATGACCCAGATTCAAACTTGGCCTAGATATTATCAATATAAATATTATTAAAAACAAGAGTGCCAAACTGTCACAAGATACCCCCGTTTGAACGTTTTGGACAACTTGATAACTTTACCATGACCCATATTTGAACTTGACCTACATATCATCTAGACACAACTTCTGACCAAATTTGGTGAAGATCAGATGAAAACTACTTCAATTAGAGAGCGGACACCATGATGCTAAATGCTTGAAATGCACTAAGTGATCATGATCTAGTTTTCTACCCGGCATGACCCATATTTGAACTTGACCTAGAAAATGTCTAGACACAACTTCTGACCAAATTTGGTGAAGATTGGATGAAAACTGCTTCAATTAGAGAGCGGACACCATGCTAAATGCTTGAAATGCACTAAGTGATCCTGTGACCTTGTTTTTGACCCTGTATGACCCATATTCGAACTTGACCTAGATATTGTCTAGATACAACTTCTGACCAAGTATGGTGATTATCGGATGAAAACTACTTATATTACAGAGTGGACACCATGCTAAATGCTTGAAATGCACTAAGTGACCCTGTGACCTAGTTTTTGACCCGGCATGACCCATATTCGAACTTGACCTAGATATTGTCCAGATACAACTTCTGACCAAGTTTGGTGAAGATCGTATAAAAACTACTTCAATTAGAGAGCGGAAACCATGCTAAATGCTTGAAATGCACTAAGTGACCCTGTGACCTAGCTTTTGATCCAGCATAACCCATATTCGAACTTGACCTAGATATTGTCTAGACAAAACTTCTGACCAAGTTTGGTGAAGATCAAATGAAAACTATTTGAATAAGAGAGCGGAAACTGCTGTGGACGCCGCCCGCCCTCCGCCAAGGTGAAACTATAATACGTCACGTTTTTTTAAAACGGGCGTATAAAAATTCATCAAAATTGAATAATAAATCTGGCCTTTCTGACCAATTTCATTAAGATTGGATGTAAAATATGGCCTCTAGATTTGTAACAAGCTTAAAGTTGACAATGTGCAATATACACCACATAATGCATTACATAAATTGATCACAATAGCTAACGCTGATCACTTCTTGCTCTGGGAAGCTTAAATCAATCAAACCTTGAATAACAATACCACAAAAATGATAAACAAAAGAAAACTCTACTATCACAAATAATATTGCAGTGGAGAAACAGCATCATTGCTGAATTGAATCTTAATAAGAGTCATCACACATGTAACATAAACTTAATTTATGACTTGAATGGTAACTAGTCGTGTTGGTTGGTGTTTCTCAGATTTAACATGGTGAACAAGGTTTTGAAGACACATGACCTAAACTTATTCTTGATTTTGTCCATACAAATATTTTTACCAAGTTTTATCAATATTGAGTCTAAAATGTGGCGTCTTGAGTAGTAAGAAGTAATCATTATGGGTCATCCTTCATAAATTCTAACCAGCAGACTAATTTATGTGATCCTAAGATTTCTCTAGATATCATGCAAAATACAAGTTCATGATACAATCACTTGTGTCATTGATGTGATGACCTAAATTTTAAGAGACATACTTTCCATCAATTTGCATGACAGTAGGGGAGAGCATTCTTAAAATATTGAGTGGAAACTATTTTTCTGTCACAAGCCCTTATGACATTGACCTGTTGACCTCAGAATCAACTGTGGTTATTCTTTACTTTCAAGTAACCAGCACACACATTTTGATAATCATATGTCAAGGCATTCTCTTGATATCATTATAAAACCAATTTCTTTAAACAAGCTCATCATGTGAACTAGACCTTTGACGTTCTAACCACAAAATCAAAATGCATGGTCTTTACCTACCATGTAAACAATATACCAATTTTCATGATCATAGGTAACAGTGGTTTAAAACAGAGTTCGGAAGTAAATTTTCTGTTACCAAACCCTGTGACCTTGACATTTGACTTGGTGGCCACAAATCAATAGGTGTCTTTTAGAAGTGACCACTATACTTATTTGCATGTAAGGTTGTCAAGACTTACCTACCTACCTACCGGCCAAGCAACAGGTGTAGAGCAATATACCCCCACTTCTTTAAGGAAGGGGGCATCATTATGAATTCTGAAGGCACAAGGTTACTTTACCAGTATCGCTAGCTGCAGCTCTTCCCTGACGTCTTGCAGGGCACCGATATCATCCCATGTAACATCCGGAACTGTTGCAAACCCCTCGCGCTTGGCAGATGGCTGAACACACTTCAGGGCCTCCTATATAACAGAGGAAACCTCTCTTGTACAGCTCATAGTGAATGAGCATCATATTGAGAAAAGGAATTCGCAAGTTGTGTGTGTGAGAGTTTTGCAATGTATAAGGTCCTTCTAAGCCTGAGGTTATATTTTGAGAGGAAATAGAGTGTGTCACAAGACTCCTGATTTATTAACTGGATTTGAATTATAGCTTCAACTTCCAGCTGTTAAGTTTACCTAAAACTATTTTAATACGGGAGCGGAGGGAATAGAATAAGAGTACCATGAGGAAACACAACCTGTTGTGTTTTGTGATACCATCACACTCACATACCATCACACTCACATATGCTGGCAGTAGGAACTGAACTTGTGCTAGCTGGGTGTGAAGTATGTTAACCACTTGGCTAACCAGCCAAGCCAAGTGATGATGTTTACCTGGAAATCTGTCATGGTGATGTAGAGATCTCTCAGCTGGGACTCTGTGAGAGGGGGGTGCTCCTTCAGCCAGGACAACACTGAAACAGGTCTCAATAGAATCAGAAAACATGGCGAACTTTGGGCAGTCAGTTTTGTTTAAACCAGGTCAGCACAGAAAAAGGTCATAATATTATCAGACAACATGATGAACAATCGGTTTCAGTGTGCACCTTCAAACAGGACAGCAATTGAACATGCCTCAATAACATCACTTAACATGGGGGAATGTTGTAAAGCATTTATTGGGGAAAAGCTGTGACATTATGAATACAAAAATTGACTGACTTTTTTTATAGACAAAGAACTAAATAATTGTTCAAAATTCCCAATTGCTGTCTGAAAAATTTCCAAAAGGAAAGAAAATTTCTTTCCAAAAGTGGATTATCTGCAAGTGAAACAGGAAAAATGAGCACTGAAACTGAACAATTTAAGTCAAAATGCATGTAAATGAGAATTTGAATTGGTTTGTGCAATTTGTACCAAGCAATTAAAAAGATCCATAATTCCCAATATGACAATTTCATTTCGCTTATCATCAATTTCCTATATTAAATAACAAATAAGGCTATATCAGAGATATTGCCTAAGTAGCAGAGCTGCTTCTTATTAACTTTAAATAAATATTCTCAATACATTCTGGTTACATAGTTTGTACTTTCATTTGTACTACCTGATTGCAGTTCAGATTCTTTGGGAGTGGACAGGGTATTACCAGCCGATGACGTTTTATCTACTGCTGCCACAATACTGTAGCTTTCACTGGTAATGTCCAACACTTTTGATAGCTCCTGTATCTTTACTCCTTCCTTAGGAAAATCATGTAAATTATTAGCAGCAGAACCAGCAACACAAGCTCCTGTATCACTCAAAGCTCCAGTGCTTTGCTCCATACTGACCTTGCTTGCATCTCTTGCGTCCATCCCCTCAAAACTCTGAACCCCAAAATATGTATTGTCAGTACGTTGAGCATTGATGCTTTCTTTTGGAACACCATAATTTCTAAGATCTAAACAATTTTTTCTTTCTAAGCCTTCGTCAACTGAGTCTATTTTCCCCTCCCTAACAGCCTGCCTGGTGTCATCAGTGCCAGCCTCCACAACAGAGGATGTGTAAAGTGTATGGGTAGTCTTAGCAGAGTGAGTAACACTTGGCAGTGTTGTGTTAGACGCGCTGGAGACAGGAGTCAGGACATCACTGCCTGTCTGGGGCTGTGCACGCAGAGCTTGAAACACTCTACAATAAAACAGAAATCCCATTTAAGAACAACATAAGAAGACTTTAGTTTTCTTTATTTTCTTAATTCCATAATAACTTGAAATAAACTAGTCAACCTGTCAAGCCAATTCCCAACATGCGTTAAATGATTTAACAAACTGCACCATGCACATGTTAACCTTTGGCCTTAAGTGAGACCTTGACCTTTTCCCAAGGGGTGACACACCTTCTCAACATTTTAAACATTTTTTATAAAATAAAAATTATTATACATTATGAATGATTAAGTTACTGTTCAGAAATACTTATTCGCCAGGAATTTGCAATTTACACTGTACCATTTACCTGTAATTGTGACCTTGACCTTTGAGCTAGGGAGACCATTTTTACCCACTACACCCTCAAAATGATTAAAGTTTTTGGTGAATCATTTAACAAGAGAGCCAAAGGCTCTAAAGCACTAATCTGAGATCGCAAGACTGAAGTGTTCTTAGCATGTAGTTTCACGATAAAATGCCCAGCAAACTGGTGGCAATGTTGTTGAACAAACCATGATCCTTTGACTCAGCCCAGATATTATAACAACACACTTTTATGTTCTTAGCAAGTTGTATGATAAATGGGTTACAAATTAGATTTCTAGGGAGTTTAAATGGTTTCACTATAGCCAAATAAGGAAAAGAGGCACTGCTATGTTTTCAATACTGAAATCATATCTCACTTTTTGGAGAAATCAAATGTTCAGGCATTGTTCATGAAGATTTGGCAAAAAATGTGACTTCAAGAGTTTATATCTGATTGGACAATTCATGTGACCTCTACAGTGTTTACAAGATTTTATTAAACCACATCAACTCCCCACACCCTGCGGCCATGTTTTTCAATGGGCTGGAATCATTTTTTAACTCTGACCAGATACCATTAAAACAAATGATCTGAGAAAGTTCCATTATGATTGGCAAACAAATATGACTTATAAAGTGTTTACAAGGTTTAACTTTAGCCATAAAAGCTAATCTCCCTCTCCCCCTGGTGGCAATTTTTTTCAGCAGACCAGAACCATTTTTGAGCTCAGCACTCAAATCATTTGGAGGAATATTCTCTGCATGTTTAATAAAAATTGGCAGCATATGTGACCTGTAGATTGAGTTTTTATACGCCCGTCTATGACGGGACGTATTATGGTATACCCCGCGTCCGTCTGTCCGTCCGTCTGTCCGTCCGTCTGTCCGTCCGTCTGTCCGTCCGTCTGTCCGTCCGTCCGTCCGTCCGTCCGTCTGTTAATGTCGTACGCTACGTCAAATATCCTTTGACAGATTTTCTTCAAATTTTAACACAATCTTAATATTGATAAACCCTGATCCCCTTTCGTTTTTGACGGAATTCTGAATTGTCGTTCCAGAGTTATGGGACTTTGTTCGTCAAAATTTCGTTATTTCATTGAATGTCCTACTGTAGCTCAAATATCCTTCGATGGATTTTTTTCAAATTTCAACACAATCTTAATATTGATAAACCCTGATCCCCTTTCGTTTTTGACGGAATTCTGAATTGTCGTTCCAGAGTTATGGGACTTTGTTCGTCAAAATTTCGTGATTTCATTGAATGTCCTACCGTAGCTCAAATATCCTTCGATGGATTTTTTTCAAATTTTAACACAATCTTAATATTCATAAACCCTGATCCCCTTTCATTTTTGACGGAATTCTGAATTGTCGTTCCAGAGTTATGCGACTTTGTTCGTCAAAATTTCGTGATTTCATTAAATAAACTGAAGTAAAAAAATGATTCAAAGGGTTATTTATTACCTTACTACTTCATTGGCGAACGACGGGCGTATCATGCGCTCATGGCGCAGCAGTTTATTTACTATGCCATACAAGGAATTTTTACTTGAGAGGAACCATTATCAATTTCCGCAAAAATATTATTATAACAAATGTTCTAAATGATTATCATTAAGATTGTTAAAAAATGTTAATTCTAGAGTATTCACATGGTTTCAATTTAACCATATAAGCAAAAAAGCTCCGCCTCTTGCAAGAATGTTTTTAAAAACTTTTCAAACTTGGCCCATATATCATTATCAAAAATTACAGAGAAATGATGATTGGGCACACAATTTTACATCTGCTTGAGTATTCACAAGGCTTCAATACAGCCAGAAAACTGCCTTGTCCTCTGGCGCCGTGTTTTTAAACGAATCCGAGCCCTTTCCAAACTGAGCTGAGATATCCTACGAATGGTGTATATTTCAGCATCTGTGTAAGTCGCACATCAAGTTTGAGTGGTTTCAGATACTCAAAAGAGATAATTTTACGAGTCGCATTTTGAGTATTATTGAATCAATAGTACAATTTAAATTCTGATTTAAATAATAATGACCATGATAACAATGTTGGGTATATGATCAACATTGTTTTTACATTAAAGGAAAAACTTAACAGATTGCTATCCAGGGAAATAGTAAAAAAAATTTCCATGTACAGACCCAAATATTGCAAACACATAATGAGTCTAACCATGTCTACAAGTAAGACAGCTGCATAAAGCTATATAAAGCAATAACAACCCCAACAATTTCATAAAGAAATTTAAATTGCATAATAGAATTTAAAGAACTACAATTCCATAACGGAATTTAAAGAACTACAATTGAATAGAATAAGTTGCAACAACCTAAAAAATCTCAATTTATTGAAACACAATTCAATAGTTGTTTGTTGTTCACCTGTTTACTGCTGTGATAGCAGCCTCCCTCGTGAGGGCCATGAGGTCTGCACCCACATAGCCAGGAGTGGTGTGGGCCAGGCACTGGAAGTCAAACCCAGCCTCTAGCCTCAACCCCCTACACAGCACCTGCAGTATCCTGTAACAGCAATAAGAGCATTCATGTCAGTCCATGACAAAGCACCTGCAGTATCATTTAACAGCAATATGAGCATTCTTGTCAGACAATGACAAAGCACCTGCAGTATCCTGTAACAGCAATATGAGCATTCTTGTCAATCCATGACAAAGCACCTGCAGTATCCTGCTACAGCAATATGAGCATTCATGTCAGTCCATAACAAAGCACCTGCAGTATCCTGTAAAAGCAATATGAACATTCAGGTCAGTCCTTAACAAAGCACCTGCAGTATCCTGTCACAGCAATATGAACATTCATGTCATTCCATATCAAAGCACCTGCAGTATCCTGTAACAGCAATATGAGCATTCATGTCAGTCCATGACAAAGCACCTGCAGTATCCTGTAACAGCAATATGAGCATTCATGTCAGTCAATGACAAAGCACCTGCAGTATCCTGTAACCTACTTCTTGTGAACCAAAAGGTATGTTTTCATAATTTCTGAATGTTTGGTATTGTTGTCGCTTCTAAAACTTATTTAAATCAGTAAAATTAACATGCCATTTTAATCAACAGGCTGCAGAGCTCAATACCCTACCACACAGCCCCCACTCACTTCAGTCTTGCCTGCTCGTCCGGGATCCCCAGTGAGATCTCGCGGTCAAACCTGCCTGCGCGGCGCAGTGCTGGGTCGAGAGAGTCAGCGCGGTTAGTGGCCCCTATGACCAGCACATGACAGCTGGGGTTTGCGTTCAGGTCTGAAACATGGCCAGGCAATGCATGACATTGTGGTACAGTAAACAAGATTGCACGAATCGCCTTGCCATTTTCTAAACTGGGTCACGTGAAGTAACCAAGTACAATCTTTGAAAATTGTTCCACCACTTTACTTTTATTTTGATTAGTTCACAAATAACACAATTATGGTATTAATAAGGTCTTTCTATGACTACAACAGCTGATCAAGTTTTTGGACTCTAACAAGTTTTTTTCTAACATTGACCTGGTGAAATATCTTTTGACCCAAATTATCACAGATTTTAAAATTGATATAGATATTGAGACCAAGTTTTATCAAGATATAGTCAAACATGTGGCTTATAGTGATTTAAATGTTTTACACAAAATTGACAACCTAATTGGTAGCCTAGTTATTGACCCTGTTTGACAAACTTTGATACAAACTATGCCTTGTCATTGTGACTACAAAACATTTTGACACAGTTTTATCAAAATTGAGTCATTGATGTGGCTTCTATAGTAGGAACATGCCTTTTCTATGATTTGGCCTAGTGACTTCATGCTTGACTCTACCTGACCCAGATTCAATCTTTGACTCAAGAGATACATTCAGACAATTCTTTCTCAAGATTTATACATAAATGTGGCTTCTAGAGTTGGAACAAGATTTTTATAAGACTTGCCCTGGTGACCTAGTTCTTGAAGCATATTGAAACTTGGACCAAATATTGTCAAGATAACCACTCTGTTTCATCATTAAGCATTAAAGTTTAGTTATTTTGTTGTTTCTATAGAGGTTATACTATTTTTCTAGAATTCGATTTAATGACCTAGTTTTTACCCTTTCTTGACCCAAATAAAACTCATCCTGGATTTTTTCTGCACAGAAATTCTAAATGAGATTGAAACTTGTCCTACATTTTGTCAATATTAACATTCTGACCAATTTTCCTCATAATTGAGTCAAAAATGAGGCTTCTTGAGTTGTAAAGGGCTAAAAGTAGACTACACATGCATGACCACAGACACAAGACGTAGAGCCACTTTAATAGCTCACATTTTGTACTTTCTGCTCAGGCTTTTAAACTCAATCATTTTTTATAAAAATCAATTAAGATTGGATGAAAACTGTTTGAACAAGAGCTCCAGGGTTTGAGACAGATGCCCCCCAAAACAGGGAATTGACACCCATCACTCAATCTTTTGATGACAAATTGAACGGAAACCAATTTAACACTTAATGTCACAGTGACCTTGACTTTTGAACTAGTGACCCCAATTTGTATAAGGGTCATCTACTGTCAAAGCCCAATGCACATGTGAAGTATCAAGCCAATCAGTCAATGCGTTGACAAGTTATTGATCTGAAACAATTTTCACACTTATTGTGCAGTTTTTTTTTCCTTCTTTATCAAGGGCCTTATAAAGGCCCCTTCTCCTAAGAGAAAGACCCCTTCCCCTGAGACAATTTCTTTAATATCGTGCACTTTTCCCCAAATTTCAAGCTTTGAGAAATTTCTTCCCCTTTCAATTTTGTCAATATTTTTCCCAAAAAATGGAAGGCCAGGCCCTTTCCCCAAATCAAGAAAAAAGCCCTGTTGTGACAGTGACCTTCATTGACGAGTTATTTATCAAAAAAGATTTTCACACTTATTGTGACAATGACCTTGACCTTTAAAAATAGTGAACCCAAATTCAATAGTGTGTGTTCATCTACTGTCCAAGTGCAATGCAAAAGTGAAGTATCAAACCAATCGGTCATTCGTTGACAAGTTATTGATTGGAAACGATTTTTCACACTTATTGTGACAATGACCTTGACCTTGACCTAGTGACCCAATTTCAATAGGGGTCGTCTATTGTCCAAGGCCAATGCACATGTGAAGTATCAAGCCAATCAGACAATTCGATGACAAGTTATTGATCGGAAACGAACTGGTCTATCGAAAGAAAGACCGACAGACAGACCCACCGACCGACATCCAGCAAAACTATATACCCCTCTTCTTTGAAGGGAGGCATAATTAATTATGAAGCAACAATGGCTTATTTTCAGAATATTATTTCCGAATATTATAAAATCAGATGTCATGATAATTACATTGAGAGCATCATCTCTTACACTTGTAGACTGAAAGATCAGACAATCTCTAACATATGTATGGTAACAGCAATTAAACCATGCCAGTAAAATGGCTATTTATGTACCATCCATGCAAGCTAGGAGTTGAGCCACTATACGTCTCTCCATATCCTTGGAGGCAGTCTCTCTCTTTGGCGTGATGGAGTCAATCTCATCTATGAACATAATGCAGGGAGCATTTTGCTGGAAATATACACAGGTAACTTGTAGGCTGTGCAAAGAGTTGACAGGTCAATATCAATATTACTGTGGGAACATGCACAATAAATAAGAACATGCAAGCATGTTCAACAGAACAAGATAGATGTAAAATTGTATCATCAAATTCACAAAATTAGCATCCCAAAAACATTGAACATTTATCAAATATTACATTATTCCATAGCAATGACTACCTGTGCTTTCTCAAACAAGTCCCGTATTTTGGCTTCCGAGTCCCCTGACACACCAGACACGATCTCAGTGGCCGCCAGCTTCAGTATGGGCAAATCCAGCTCCTGTGAGAAGCATTGCAGACCATAAGTCTTGTATGTATTCCAGACAGAGCTTATATTTCAGACCATAAGTCTTGTATGCATTCCAGAGAGAGCTTATATTTCAGACCATAAGTCTTGTATGTATTCCAGAGAGAGCTAATATTTCAGACCATAAGTCTTGTATGTATTCCAGAGAGAGCTTATATTTCAAACCATAAGTCTTGTATGTATTCCAGAGAGAGCTTATATTTCAAACCATAAGTCTTGTATGTATTCAAGAGAGAGCTTATATTTCAGACCATAAGTCTTGTATGTATTCCAGAGAGAGCTTATATTTCAGACCATAAGTCTTGTATGTATTTCAGAGGGAGCTTATACTTCAGACCATAAGTCTTGTATGTATTCCAGAGAGAGCTTATATTTCAGACCGTAAGTCTTGTATGTATTCCAGAGAGAGCTTATATTTCAGACCATAATCTTGTATGTATTCCAGAGAGAGCTTACATTTCAGACCATAAGTCTTGTATGTATTCAAGAGAGAGCTTATATTTCAGACCATAAGTCTTGTATGCATTCCAGAGAGAGCTTACATTTCAGACCATAAGTCTTGTATGTATTCAAGAGAGAGCTTATATTTCAGACCATAAGTCTTGTATGTATTCCAGAGAGAGCTTATATTTCAGACCATAAGTCTTGTATGTATTCAAGAGAGAGCTTATATTTCAGACCATAAGTCTTGTATGTATTCCAGAGAGAGCTTTTATTTCAGACCATAAGTCTTGTATGTATTCCAGAGAGAGCTTATATTTTGGACCATAAGTCTTGAATGTATTCCAGAGAGAGCTTATATTTCAGACCATAAGTCTTGTATGTATTCCAGAGAGAGCTTATATTTCACACCATAAGTCTTGTATGTATTCCAGAGAGAGCTTATATTTCAGACCAGAAGTCTTGTATGTATTCCAGAGAGAGCTTATATTTCACACCATAAGTCTTGTATGTATTCCAGAGAGAGCTTATATTTCAGACCATAAGTCTTGTATGAATACCAGAGAGAGCTTATATTTCAGACCATAAGTCTTGTATGTATTCCAGAGAGAGCTTATATTTCAGACCATAAGTCTTGTATGTATTCCAGAGAGAGCTTATATTTCAGACCATAAGTCTTGTATGTATTCCAGAGATAGCTTATATTTCAGACCTTAAGTCTTGTATGTATTCCAGAGAGAGCTTATATTTCAGACCATAAGTCTTGTATGTAAATCCAGAGAGAGCTTATATTTCAGACCATTAGTCTTGTATGTATTCCAGAGATAGCTTATATGTCAGACCGTAAGTCTTGCATGTATTCCAGAGAGAGCTTATATTTAAGACCATAAGTCTTGTATGTATTTCAGAGATAGCTAATATTTCAGACCGTAAGTCTTGTATGTATTCCACAGAGAGCTTATATTTCAGACCTTAAGTCTTGTATGTCTTCCAGAGAGGGCTTATATTTCAGACCATAAGTCTTGTATGTATTCCAGAGAGAGCTTATATTTCAGACCATAAGTCTTTTATGTATTCCAGAGAGAGCTTATATTTCAGACCATAAGTCTTGTATGCATTCCAGACAGAGCTTATATTTCAGACCATAAGTCTTGTATGTATTCCAGACAGAGCTTACATTTCAGACCATAAGTCTTGTATGTATTCCAGAGAGAGCTTATATTTCAGACCATAAGTCTTGTATGTATTCCAGAGAGAGCTTACATTTCAGACCATAAGTCTTGTATGTATTCCAGAGAGAGCTTTTATTTCAGACCATAAGTCTTGTATGTATTCCAGGCAGAGCTTATATTTCAGACCAATAAGTATTGTATGTATTCCAGACAGAGCTTATATTTCAGACCATAAGTCTTGTAAATTCAATACTGCTCCAGCAGCTGGAGTTTCACTTCTTTATATTGTATGTATTCCAGAGAAAGCTTATATTTCAGACCATAAGTCTTGTATGTATTCCAGACAAAGCTTATATTTCAGACCATAAGTCTTGTATGTATTCCAGAGAGAGCTTATATTTCAGACCATAAGTCTTGTATGTATTCCAGAGAGAGCTTATATTTCAGACCATAAGTCTTGTATGTATTCCAGAGATAGCTTATATTTCAGACCATAAGTCTTGTATGTCTTCCAGAGAGAGCTTATATTTCAGACCATAAGTCTTGTATGTAAATCCAGAGAGAGCTTATATTTCAGACCATTAGTCTTGTATGTATTCCAGAGATAGCTTTTATGTCAGACCGTAAGTCTTGCATGTATTCCAGAGATAGCTTATATTTCAGACCATAAGTCTTGTATGTCTTCCAGAGAGAGCTTACATTTCAGACCATAAGTCTTGTATGTATTCAAGACAGAGCTTATATTTCAGACCATAAGTCTTGTATGTATTCCAGACAGAGCTTATATTTCAGACCATAAGTCTTGTATGTATTCCAGAGAGAGCTTATATTTCAGACCATAAGTCTTGTATGTATTCCAGAGAGAGCTTATATTTCAGACCATAAGTCTTGTATGTATTCCAGAGAGAGCTTATATTTCAGACCATAAGTCTTGTATGTATTCCAGAGATAGCTTATATTTCAGACCTTAAGTCTTGTATGTATTCAAGACAGAGCTTATATTTCAGACCATAAGTCTTGTATGTAAATCCAGAGAGAGCTTATATTTCAGACCATTAGTCTTGTATGTATTCCAGAGATAGCTTATATGTCAGACCGTAAGTCTTGCATGTATTCCAGAGAGAGCTTATATTTAAGACCATAAGTCTTGTATGTATTTCAGAGATAGCTAATATTTCAGACCGTAAGTCTTGTATGTATTCCAGAGAGAGCTTATATTTCAGACCATATGTCTTGTATGTATTCCAGAGAGGGCTTATATTTCAGACCATAAGTCTTGTATGTATTCCAGAGAGAGCTTATATTTCAGACCATAAGTCTTTTATGTATTCCAGAGAGAGCTTATATTTCAGACCATAAGTCTTGTATGCATTCCAGACAGAGCTTATATTTCAGACCATAAGTCTTGTATGTATTCCAGACAGAGCTTACATTTCAGACCATAAGTCTTGTATGTATTCCAGAGAGAGCTTATATTTCAGACCTAAAGTCTTGTATGTATTCCAGAGAGAGCTTACATTTCAGACCATAAGTCTTGTATGTATTCCAGAGAGAGCTTTTATTTCAGACCATAAGTCTTGTATGTATTCCAGGCAGAGCTTATATTTCAGACCAATAAGTATTGTATGTATTCCAGACAGAGCTTATATTTCAGACCATAAGTCTTGTAAATTCAATACTGCTCCAGCAGCTGGAGTTTCACTTCTTTATATTGTATGTATTCCAGAGAGAGCTTATATTTCAGACCATAAGTCTTGTATGTATTCCAGAGAGAGCTTATATTTCAGACCATAAGTCTTGTATGTATTCCAGAAAGAGCTTATATTTCAGACCATAAGTCTTGTATGTATTCCAGAGAGAGCTTATATTTCAGACCATAAGTCTTGTATGTATTCCAGAGAGAGCTTATATTTCAGACCATAAGTCTTGTATGTATTCCAGACAGAGCTTATATTTCACACCATAAGTCTTGTATGTATTCCAGAGAGAGCTTATATTTCAGACCATAAGTCTTGTATGTATTCCAGAGAGAGCTTATATTTCAGACCATAAGTCTTGTATGAATACCAGAGAGAGCTTATATTTCAGACCATAAGTCTTGTATGTATTCAAGAGAGAGAGCTTATATTTCAGACCATTAGTCTTGTATGTATTCCAGACAGAGCTTACATTTCAGACCATAAGTCTTGTATGTATTCAAGAGATAGTATATATTTCAGACCATAATCTTGTATGCATTACAGAGAGAGCTTATATTTCAGACCATAAGTCTTGTATGTATTCCAGAGAGAGCTTATATTTCAGACCATAAGTCTTGTATGTATTCCAGACAGAGCTTACATTTCAGACCATAAGTCTTGTATATTTTCCAGACAGAGCTTATATTTCAGACCATAAGTCTTGTATGTATTCCAGACAGAGCTTACATTTCAGACCATAAGTCTTGTATGTATTCCAGACAGAGCTTACATTTCAGACCACAAGTCTTGTATGTATTCCAGACAGAGCTTACATTTCAGACCATAAGTCTTGTATGTATTCCAGACAGAGCTTACATTTCAGACCATAAGTCTTTTATGTATTCAAGAGAGAGCTTATATTTCAAACCATAAGTCTTGTATGTATTCCATAGAGAGCTTATATTTCAGACCATAAGTCTTGTATGTATTCCAGAGAGAGCTTATATTTCGGACCATATGTCTTGTATGTATTCAAGAGAGAGCTTATATTTCAAACCATAAGTCTTGTATGTATTTCAGAGAGAACTTACAGCATGCTTTCAGGGATTGCACTATCAATGGTTTATATAGCCCTGCCGTTTCTAAAGCATGTAAAGAAAAGTAAAACATTGCAGCAAATATATAGCAGACAATACAATAAATTTAGGGCTAACAAAGCAGTACAACTTGAATTACCACTGTATCCTTTAATAAACCACATGATATACTGAATTTAAAATGAAAAATAGGTAGTTGGGTCCATAACTACATTTCTTTTTACTATTTAAATTTGCCTAGTTACCAAACAGATTTGTCATGAAATAGCCTGATTCTAAATTCTTAAGAATCATTCTGAAACACTTTCCACCCCAGCTATGATATAAGTTAGCAGTGTATTGCCACACTCCAAGGGCAAGTGCAGCAGGAATCCCTGAGGAAGGGTCAATATTTACAGGTCTCTGTGGCGTAGTGGACATGGTGTCCGCTTAACAACCAGGAGGTCACAGGTTCAATCTCCACTGAGGAAGCGTTCTTTAGTTATCCCAAATAAACACTAAGTACTGGCTCTATCCAGGAAATAGACTTCATAATGTTTCAATAAGCCTTAGGCTTTCGATGTAATCCTGCTAAAGTAAAAGACTATTCTTATTTGTACACACCACCCAGCCATACTATGACACTACCTACCCCCGCTATGGCATTGGCTAGAAGTGTCTTGCCACAGCCAGGGGGCCCGTGCAGCAGGAATCCCCGGGGAGGGGTCACACCCAGCTGCTGGTACACCTCGGGGTGGCGCATGTGCACTAACAGCTTGCAGATCTCCTGAAATCACATCACAAATATCCCCTCACATATCATTTCAGAAATATCCCATGTCATAAATCAAGAAAGAGATATCACATCACAGATATCACATGGAAAATTTCACATTACAGAATTCACCAAAGAGATCTCATACCATATAAAAGTGTTACACATAAAGTTCACATCATATGTTTAGTAACAAATTGAAATA
Organism: Dreissena polymorpha; assembly: GCF_020536995.1. NCBI lineage: Eukaryota > Metazoa > Mollusca > Bivalvia > Myida > Dreissenidae > Dreissena > Dreissena polymorpha. The sequence continues at coordinate 10,104,664 of NC_068364.1, forward strand.
TCACATCACAATAAGATCCTTTAACAGCTATCATATAACAATTAATGACTCGTTAACTTACTGTCAAAGATTTATCATTGCCACCAACGTCTGCAAAGGTCACAGTGGATTTTTGCAGCTCAATGTCTGAAAAATAAAGACACATGATAAACATGTATGCCACCACCCATCTCTTCTTCACAAAAACGACAGAGATGATCCTTCCCTCCAGTACACTAATGTTAATAGGTCAAAGCATTCTCTATACATCATGTGAACATGACCTGCATGTCACAAGCCTATGTGCCAGTGATCTCTGACTGGTTGACCTCAACATTGACAGGTGTCTGCTTTCCCTCACAAGTATACAGCAAACCAACTAACATGATTCTTACTCAATAATGCTTGTCTACACACAGACAGAATGACCATACATCTGACAAACAAACCAAAGGACAGATGCAGATAAATGATAACAAAGGCTGTTTGTTAAACACGCATGCCCCCCAAATGAGCTGTCAGTTGTAGTGGCATCCATTGTGTTAATACCTAAGAAACCATTTTAATGCTTCAGGTCACTGTGACCTAGACCTTTGACCTAGTGACCTGAAAATCAATAGGGGTCATCTGCCAGTCATGATCAATGAACCTATGAAGTTTCATGATCTTAGGCCTAAGGGTTCTTGAGTTATCATCCGGAAACCATTTTACTGTTTAGTCACTGTGACCTTGACCTTTGACCTAGTGACCTGAAAATCAATAGGGGTCATCTGCCAGTCATGATCAATGTACCTATGAAGTTTCATGATCCTAGGCCTAAGCGTTCTTGAGATATCATCCGGAAACCATTTTACTGTTTAGAGTCACTGTGACCTTGACCTTTGACCTAGTGACCTGAAAATCAATAGGGGTCATCTGCCAGTCATGATCAATGTACCTATGAAGTTTCATGATCCTAGGCCTAAGCATTATTGAGTTATCATCCAAAAACCATTTTACTGTTTAGAGTCACTGTGACCTTGACCTTTTATCTAGTGACCTGAAAATCTATAGGGGTCATCTGCCAGTCATGATCAATGTACCTATGAAGTTTCATGATCCTAGGCCCAAGCGTTCTTGAGTTATCATCCGGAAACCATTTGGTGGACGGACCTAACGACAGACGTACCAACATTTGCAAAACAAAAGACCCCCTCTTCTTCAAACTGGGGCATAATAAAATATAAGTCCAGCTTCTTAGATGAGGGGAAAATACAATTTGATAATAATTATTGAAAATATTTTTTCTACAACTTTATTGATATTTAGCTTTCTATTATTTACCTTTTTTGGAATTTTTACCAGCTTCCATTTCCTTTTCGTCAGGTTTTGTAGATTTTCTTACTTTCTTTGGTGTCTTTGATAGTGATTTCACTTTGTCAAATGTTTCATCTGCAATCTGTGTCTCAGTCAGAATTTCTTTACTTCTTATTGGCTGATTCCTGGCCGTTCGTGGATCAGGGATGTTCTGATTGGTGGTGTTTTCCACCTGCTTCACAGCTGGTTCTGGAGAGGAAGGTGGTACATCAGTTACTCCGACATTGTCATCTGTGATCCCACTGTGCGAGTGATTGAAATCATATCCATTTTTGTTATCAACGAATACTCTGTAAAGAGTACCTGATTTTCGACTAGAATCTTTTTTAGAGTTCACAAAAGCACTGTAAGAAGTTCGAGATGGCAGAGCTCCTAAAAACTTTTGTATAGTTGTCTCCCTTGTTACTGGTGTCAAATTATCTCCCTTAGTTCCCTCATCTAAACTTTCCCCCTTTCTGTCAATGAAGTACTTATCAAACTTAGTTCTCCTGGGTCCAACTAATCCCGTGGAACTTAAGTTCCGTTCTAAAGCATTGGGACTTGGATAAATAATCTTCTCTATGTCTTTATCTGAGCCATCATTCACGTCCTCCTCATGCTTACGTTTGGTTCCACGGTCATCAGGGTTGTTAGCCCCTGAATGCGATGGGCTGCTCTTGTACATGTTAGACATCATGCTGTTCATGGCATTTGTATCCTGTAAATATAGTCATGTTGAGTGAACAATAATGAGTTTAACACAGTGTTTCATAAGCAACAGGAACAAGATAATATAAATAATTACCATTTGTTCCAAATGAATCATATTTGTTTGTGTTTAAAAAGAAAAATTGGCAAACATTTCTTAAATTTAATAGTTTATCAAACCTATGTTACTTTATAATTTTATTTTTTTCGAATTGTTGTATTAGACGTGTTAAGGTTAAATTTAAGACTTTAAAACTTAGATAATAATTATATTAGGTAATATCACTAACAAGTTATTTTACTATTACAGTTTAAAGCTGATGGCTCAAACTCGCTTGGCTGAAATGTGGGGTCTGCTCAATTTTCACATCTCCTTTTGTTTGTTTGACTCCAACTGGCTTTTAAGTCGCATACTTATGTAAATCGAATTTGGTTGATAAATTAATTTAACACTATAATTAATGTCACAGCTGTTGCAAACTTTTTATCATTGTTAATTTGAGCAAAATATGCGTAGGCATGTTATGCATCTTAGTGCTATTTCTTACATGTACACGTACAAACTACATGTGCTTCGTAAAAAAGAGCTGATCTTATATCAAGTTATATTATATTTGGTTGATGAATTTGCGAATGTTTTTAAATATTTATTAATAAAAATACTTAGTAAATATTTGTTTCATATCATTTAATGAGCTTGAAGTAATACAGAGTTTAGGCAGTATGAATACTCTTACACTGGAGATGTGAATCTGTTGCAAATGTAAGTAACATATTATTTTAGAAATTGTGTGCCTAGACTTTTGATGGTTTGAACTTTTTTTGTTGGTCCGCGCAAGTTGAGTCATCTCGACTATACTAGTATAAATCAAGCCAAATCAGCGCTGACTACCTTGTACTCTTTGAGAACGTCAGGACCATCCCCTACTGAAGGGTCACAGATGTCCGTGTCGGATTCACTCGTGGAGTTCTCACTGTGAAAGACACCATAAATACACCCAACACACGGTAGCAAGTAGAAGAATAGCAGGACTGTATCCATGAGTACATGTGTTTACCTAGGCAAAGGGGCAATAACCTTCATAAAGGGGGAGGGGGAGGGGGGGGGGGTAGGGTAGGTGGCAATCCATGCCATGTGTCTTTTCACTTTTCTGTCTACTAAATCAAAATCAACAATACTTCACCAGAGCAAATACATGACAAACAAGAGATGTGTTTGTCAGAAACACAATGACCCCTAATGCTCCGCTTTGAAGCCATATATATGATCTTTGACCTTGAATGATGACCTTGACCTTTCACCACTCAAAATGTGCAGCTCCATGAGATACACATGCAATCCAAATATCAAGTTGCTATCTTCCATATTGCAAAAGTTATGACCAATGTTTAAGTTTTGGTTAAAGTTTTGGGACACACAGTGACATACTCATACATTGAGACAGGCCAAAAACAATATACCCGATCATTCGATTTGGGGGCATAAGAAGACAGCATTTAAAATAAAATTCCTTCCTTAAAAGTCTTCTGCTGTGAATGAGCTTTAAGTCAGCACCAGTTTGGTGCTTAATGATGTTCTAGTATAATTGGGCTGATGTTAGATGCTTAAATGAAATTCTAGAGTAACATTGAGCTGATGTAAGACCCTTAATAACGTTCTAGAGTGTCATTGCATGGGTTAGACTCTTTAATAATAATGTTCTTGAGTGTCATTGGGCTGATGTTAGATGCTTAATGAAGTTCTAGAGTGTCATTGGGCTGATGTAAGATGCTTAATGATGTTCTAGAGTGTCATTAGGCTGATATTAGATGCTTAATGAAGTTCTGAGTGTCATTGAGCTGATGTTAGATGTTAAATGATGTTCTAGAGTGTCATTGGGCTGATGCTGGATGTTTAATGATGTTCTAGAGTGTCATTAGGCTGATATAAGATGCTTTATGATGTTCTACTGTCATTGGGCTGATGCAAGATGCTTAATGATGTTCTAGAGTGTCATTGGGCTGATGTTAGATGCTTAATGAAGTTCTAGAGTGTCATTGGGCTGATGTTAGATGCTTAATGATGTTCGAGTGACATTGGGCTGATGCTGGATGTTTAATGATGTTCTAGAGTGTCATCGGGCTGATGTTAGATGCTTAATGATGTCCTAGAGTGTAATTGGGCTGATGTTTGTTGCTTAATGATGTTCTAGTGTAATAAGGCTGATGTAAGATGCTTCATGATGTTCTAGTGTCATTGGGCTGATGATAGATGTTAAATGATGTTTTAGAGTGCCATTGGGCTGATGTTAGATGCTAAATGATGTTCTAGAGTGTCATTGGGCTGATGTACGATGCTTAATGATGTTCTAGAGTGTCATTAGGCTGATATTAGATGCTAAATGAAGTTCTGAGTGTCAATGAGCTGATGTTAGATGCTTAATGAAGTTCTAGAGTGTCATTGGGCTGATGTTAGATGCTTAATGATGTTCTAGAGTGTCATTGGGCTGATGGAAGATGCTTAATGAAGTTCTGAGTGTCAATGAGCTGATGTTAGATGCTTAATGAAGTTCTAGAGTGTCATTGGGCTGATGTTAGATGCTTAATGAAGTTCTAGAGTGTCATTGGGCTGATGTTAAATGCTTAATGATGTTCTAGAGTGTCATTGGGCTGATGCAAGATGCTTAATGATGTTCTGAGTGTCAATGAGCTGATGTTAGATGCTTAATGAAGTTCTAGAGAGTCATTGGGTTGATGCAAGATGCTTAATGAAGTTCTGAGTGTCAATGAGCTGATGTTAGATGCTTAATAAAGTTCTAGAGTGTCATTGGGCTGATGTTAGATGCTTAATGAAGTTCTAGAGTGTCATTGGGCTGATGTTAGATGCTTAATGATGTTCTAGAGTGTCATTGGGCTGATGCAAGATGCTTAATGAAGTTCTGAGTGTCAATGAGCTGATGTTAGATGCTTAATGAAGTTCTAGAGTGTCATTGGGCTGATGTTAGATGTTTAATGATGTTCTAGTGTCATTGGGCTGATGCTGGATTCTTAATGATGTTCTAGAGTGTCATTAGGCTGATATAAGATGCTTTATGATGTTCTAGTGTCATTGGGCTGATGCTGGATTCTTAATGATGTCCTAGAGTGTCATTAGGCTGATATAAGATTCTTTATGATGTTATAGTGTCATTGGGCTGATGCAAGATGCTTAATAATGTTCTAGAGTGCAATTGGGCTGATGTTAGATGCTTAATGATGTTCTAGAGTATCATTGGGCTGATGTTAGATTCTTTATGATGTTCTAGTGGCATTGGGCTGATGTTAGATGCATAATGATGTTCTAGAGTGCCATTGGGCTGATGTTAGATGTTTCATGATGTTCTAGAGTATCATTGGGCTGATGTTAGATGCTTAATGATGTTCTAGTGTCATTGGGCTGATGTTAGATGTTTCATGATGTTCTAGAGTATCATTGGGCTGATGTTAGATGCTTAATGATGTTCTAGAGTGTCATTGGGCTGATGTAAGATGCTTAATGCTGTTCTAGTGTCATTGGGCTGATGTTAGATGCTTAATAAAGTTCTAAAGTGTAATGGGGCTGATTTTAGATACTTAATAAAGTTCTAGAGTGTAATGGGGCTGATATAAGCTGCTAAATGATCTTCTAGAGTGTCATTGGGCTGATGTTAGATGCTTAATAATGTTTAAGAGTGTCATTAGGCTGATGTAAGATGCTTTATGATGTTCTATGTTGTCATTGGGCTGATGTTAGATGCTTAATGATGTTCTAGTGTCATTGGGCTGATATTAGATGCTTAATTAAGTTCTAGAGTGCAATTGGGCTGATGTTTGATGCTTAATGAAGTTCCAGAGTGTCATTGGGCTGATGTTAGATGCTTAATGATGTTCTAGTGTCATTGGGCTGATGTTAGATGCTTAGTGATGTTCTAGAGTGCCATTGGGCTTATGCTAGATGCATAATAATGTTCTAGTGTCATTGTGCTGATGTTAGCTCTTAATGAATTTCTATTGCGTCATTTCGCTGAGTTTTGCTTGTTTCAAGCCTTGTAGCAACAAGGAATGGAAATTGAGTAAAAGTGATACAACTGTGCTCAAACCCCATGGGGGAAAATCCTGAATAGGTACACATACATACATCATTATTTTATTCATACTACAAAAACTATGCACAAGACATTAAAAACAGCTGATACTGAATCACCAATAACAAATGTAAAGTTCTATACAAATGAGGCCCGATAAATTCTTTTTTTTAAACTTTACAATAAATGTTGATGCCTCACATTTTATTCATTTGCAAAAGTTGTCAGAAAAAGTTCTGTTATACAAGGTAATATTTTGCTGTCTGAAAGTGCTACTTTGATCTTCCTAAACTAACCTTTCAAGATTCTCTGATGCCCACATAGAGTAGGCTGAAAACATAAAAAAGCAGCTTTTTACAGTATGCTGAAACATGTTTCTGGGCATAAATTATGACAAAAACGCAGTCTTACAATTCTGAAACACAATTTACATCATATTGGCCATAATTTGCTTTTGAAAGTAGAAATCGTGGATATAATGGAATAATGGAGAATAGTCAAAAAATGAATGTATCATATGTATCCATTGACTAACACAGTAGAATATATATACTGCTCAAGTAATTATTAAAGAACAAACCTTTCTCAACATATATCTTGAATGCTGCTCTCTTTTTCCGTCTGTATTCCCTGAAGCAGTATCAATATATTATTATTGTATAATTTATTTATTGAACCATACAAATTGCGGTGTTCATACATTAAATCATGTATAACTTAATTAACAGACTCCTTTAACTACTTCGTAAACCAGGACCTTCAAGAATGGTTTAAATTACAAAAAGACCTAGTAGCGATAGATCACTCGTAAACCAGGACCTTCAAGAATGGTTTAAATTACAAAAAGACCTAGGAGCGATAGATCACTCACCTGAGACATGTTATGCGCAGATTTTGTGATGTTTGCGTAAACATAGTTTTATCTAGATGTTTTACACTTTAAAAATTAAATTTGTTACTATGAACATATGAAACAAGATATTTTTCCATAGAGCACATACGGCCCCTCATTATACTTTTGTCTCAAAACTCCACATATGTAAAAAAAAAAATGAACCTTGATTTGAAAGTCATGTAGGTAGACTGACACACCAAATTTCAAGTAAATACCTTAAAGCGTTTTGTAAAAAATCCAAACAAATGTTGTATAAGACAAAACTGTTAAGTTCAAGGCATGTTACTTCATCAAAATTCAATGAACCAGAGCAAAACTCGAACTTGATCTGTAGTTCATGTAGGTAGACTCACACACCAAAAATAAGGTTAGTATCCGAAGCATTACAGATCATTTTTCAGGAAAAGTATTATTTTACAGAAAATTCCTAAGTCCAAGACCCTTAACTTTTTCAATAATCAATGGGAAGGAACAAAACTCAAACTTGATCTGTAAGTCATGACTAGACTACCAACACCAAAATCAGATTTTATCTGCAAGCTTGAAGCAAAACAGTCTAGAAAGCTGTTATGGTAGAGTTTCTTAGTCCAAGGCCCATAACTTTGCCAAAAATCAACTTGATTTGTAACTCATGCAGGTAGACTCACATACCAAAAATCAAGCACATATCATAAAATGACATAAATCATTAAGGAAAAACTCTGGAAATCAAATGCCGGACTGAAAGTCCAACTGCTATATCCTACCAGGGGATTTGGAACCCATAGGCATGATTTAAACAAAGTAGAAACTCACCATAAAATTTCTAATACCAAATATTGAACACCTTATCCTTTCAGTTACAGGGAATAAGATTTTATAAGTTATCTGCAAATCATGTAACCCCTGGTTGCGGCAAGTTTTTAGGGGCATTATTGAACTTTAGCAGAGGAACACTATAAGATGTAACATGCCAAATAACAAACCTCTGGGCCTTGAATTTCATAAAGCTTCCACAATATTTATAAAATGAAAAATGTTACCCCTGGGTCAGGGCCAATTTGATCAGACTGACAGACAGCCTATGTGCTCAGATCAGCTAAAAAAGGGAAGCAAGAAACTCATGATGGATTTTGACCCAAGAGACATTTTTTTTAAACTAGGTACAAAACCAGCATAATATGTTCCATACAAAATACCAAGCCTTGGGGCTTTGTTTAAGAGAGATTTTATACATACAAGTAATTCTCTTTAATTTAATTGTCCATTTCAGTTGAAATATTATGCTGAATATTCAAAGGTAGACCTTATTTAACTATGTATTTTATTTCAAATGGCTAATAAAGATATTGATAGTGGCCCTAGTCACCTGTTTTCTGTATATGGTGCACTAAAAAATAATATATAATGTGTTAAAACAGCTAGATGGCTATATTTCAAATTTTAATATATTCTGTTCACATTGTAATAATATATAATTATTACTTTTTCCCTTTTTGTAATCATTTAATATTATTGTGTTTTTTAATTTAAAATTATTATGTTATAATTCAATCACCTGAATGAAACCTATGCTACTTCATGGTGACATTATTTACACTCTGAACTGTGTTGATATAACTTGATAACATGTCTACAAGGGAAACAAGATTGCCCCAGGGCATAACCAGTTTTAAACCTAGGGGCATGATTCGAAAAACTTGGTAGAAGACCACCATATATGCCACATGCCATATATTACACCTCTAGGTCTTGGTGTTTCAGAGAATATATGTATTCACTTTGCTATTTCTCAGTCAAAATAAATTATGTGTTACATGAGGCGAGACCACTTTTGACCCAAAGGCCATAATTTGAACACATTTTGTAGAGGACCACGAGAAGTTGTTACACATTAAGTATTGACTCTTGTGATTTAAAAAAAAAACAAGGGACAAAATTGTCACAAAACCAGGTTTTCATTGTGAAAAAAAAATCTGATAAAGGGAGAAAACTCAAACTGAACTTTTGAAATGAACAAACAAAATTAACCCTCTTTGTAAGTTTAAAAAAAAAAAAAATCTATTTTTAGTCGTGGCGACCTTGACATTGGAGATATTGACGTGATTCTTTCGTGCGACACACCGTCCCATGATGGTGAACAAATGTGCCAAATGATTTTAAAATCTCACAATGAATGACATAGTTATGGCCAGGACAAGCTCATTTATGGCCATTTTTGACCTTTGAACTCAAAGTGTGACCTTGACCTTGGAGATATCGACGTAATTATTTCGCGCGACACACCGTCCAATGATGGTGAACAAATGTGCCAAATGATTTTAAAATCTGACAATGAACGACATAGTAATGGCCCGGACAAGCTTGTTCCGCCGGCCAGCCTGCCAGCCAGCCAGCCCGCCCGCATTCGCCAATCTAATAACCAGTTTTTTCCTTCGGAAAACCTAGTTAAAAAACTTGTCAATTTTTCGAATATTTTTTTAGCTCTGGTGACCTTCATATATCATGGGCTGGAACAATTTGAACATCTTTGAAAGAGTGCTACTCTGGTATAATTCCTCTGAAATTTTGTAGGATCAAGGGATTAAGGAAAATAAGTTATTCAAGGATTGCACCTATGATGGCGAATGACTTTGTGGTATCCTAATAACTGCCCATGAACTCTATGTGTTCAGGTGAGTTAAAAATGATCTATAACTAATGCAGTTCAAAATATTCGACTACTTACAGGTACTTGCTTTGAAGATAGTCTGTCATGGCACAAAAGGAAATGGCTTTTTTGTTTGTGCGATTCTCAAGATACTGTATCAAAAGAAAAGAAAGTAATGACTTTAGAATCTAAGTTCTTAAGAAACTGATTTAATTTGTATAAATACCAAAACCAGCACCACATGTTGAAACAAGGGCTGTTTGTAAAACATGCATGCCCCCCATATGGGCTGTCAGTTGTAGTGGCAGCAATTGTGTTAATACGTTTTATGTCACTGTGACCTTGAACTTTGACCTTGTGACCTGAAAATCAATAGGGGTCATCTGCAAGTCATGATCGTTGTACCTATGAAGTTTCATGATCCTAGGCCTAATTATTCTCGAGTTATCAGGAAACCATTTTACTATTTCGAGTCACTGTGACCTTGACCTTTGACCTAGTGACCTGAAAATCAATAGGGGTCATCTGCCAGTCATGATCAATGTACCAATGAAGTTTCACGATCCTAGGCGTAAGCATTCTTGAGTTATCATCCGAAAACCACTTTACTATTTCGAGTCACTGTGACCTTGACCTTTGACCTAGTGACCTGAAAATCAATAGGGGTCATCTGTCAGTCATGATCAATGTACCTATGAAGTTTCATGATCCTAGGCGTAAGCATTCTTGAGTAATCATCCGGACACCATTTTACTGTTTCGAGTCACTGTGACCTTGACCTCTGATCTAGTGACCTGAAAATCAATAGGGGTGATCTGCAAGTTATGATCAATGTTCCTATGAAGTTTCATGATCCTAGGCGTAAGCATTCTTGAGTTATCATCCGGAAACCATTTTACTATGTTGAGTCACTCTGACCTTGACCTTTAACCTAGTGACCTGAAAATCAACAGGGGTCATCTGCCAGCCATGATCAATGTACCTATGAAGTTTCATGATCCTAGGCCTAAGCATTCTTGAGTTATCATCCGGAAACCATTTTACTATTACGGGTCAGTGACCTTGACCTTTGACCTAGTGACCTGAAAATCAATAGGGGTCATCTGCCAGTCATAATCAATGTACCTATTAAGTTTCATGATTATAGGCCTAAGCGTTCTTGAGTTATCATCCGGAAACCATCTGGTGGACGGACCGACCGACATGTGCAAAACAATATACCCCCTCTTCTTCGAAGGGGGGCATAAATATAAACATGAAGCTTACAAGTATACCTATCACATGAACCCAATTTTGAATAGGGTAACAAACATAAAATGCTCACACCCCTTTGTTAGTATTGATAAAGTCTCCACCAAAGATTTTGGGACCTAAATTGCTTTTTAATTGATTAAGTGTGGTTACACTTATTGAACTCTTTAAGGTAACAAACTGCAATTATTGACAGGCGTACAGTACATTAATTCATAAACAGATTAGCACAAATTATCTGTTAACTTACCCCTGCAATTTAAAGGCAATAAATCTTTGTTGATATCAAACAAAAGGTGATAACAGGCATGTAATTACATTAAAATAACAAATTATTAAATATAACAAAAAAATGCTGCAAACACATAAAAAATTATCAATGTTTTTATGCTTGTATTCAGATCTCCAGATAAGAGGCTTATTTGCGTATTTACGCATAGAAAAAAAAGCATTAACAATGTAATATATGTGCTGTCTCAAATCAAGTTTAGTTTACTTTGTTTAATTCTCATAAATATTGTTTTACCACTGAGTAATTATGTTTCAGTGTCATAGCTGTTGAGACAATAACCAGTGTATAACTGCACTTCTTTGTATGCCATGTTGATTACATAATTGTCTCTTGTTATCATGAGTTTATGATATAATACACATTCTGATTACAAACTGATTATATAGATGCGTTCATACAAGCTTTTTGATCTATTAATTGATTAGACAATACTTTGTCTGTCATTCTGAGCAAAATAGTCTTAACTACATTTTGAAATCATTTCAACGAAAATTTAACAATCAAATGACATTTATACATATAAAATATCATTTGTAATATAAAGGTCAATAGTTCCAACGTGATGATGTCACATGTCTCAAGACAAAATTGGTGCACTACTTTGTTATTGACACAACCCTATAATTGACAATTAAACAAAAAACCTTTCAGTGAGTCAAAATTTAGATTGGCAATTTTGTGTAAAACATTTTGAGATAATTTCCAGAATTGGATCATTCATACAGGTTATTTCATTATCATGTTTTAATGTGTTGCTCCTTGTATGTAAATTTGTTTCTTTCTAGGTACTCTAATTCATTTATTTAAATAGCTGTTTCATCTGCAGATTTGATGACAATTTAAGTCAATATAAATATTTTGTGGGTGCTTAACCTGGGTTGAAGCATACTGTTAGCAAATCTGTAGATGGAAATGCCAACTGGTAAAATGCTGAAAACAATATGAACAAGAAATGCCAGATTGTAAAATTATTGTAGCCTTGAACGAGGATCGCCCCTAGTCTACATATTAGAATGGGACAATCACAAGTATCTTGTAGAGATTTTGTGGTTTATCGTCTTAATCAAATTTAAATGTTTATCTTGATGCAAATAAGATCTTGCTACATCAATAAATTACATGTATACCTCTATTATTCTTGAAATTAATTTGGGATCCTTGAGTCTTTTTCCTAACACCACCTGGGTCTGCTGTGGGGTTTCTATGTCTTCATCTATAACTTCAATGCTAGGTGGTTTCCCATGGCTAACAGATGAAGGAGTTTCAGGTTGAGTTGAATGAGGAACCTTTAACACATCATCATATGTATTCATGTATTCCATTCTTGATGTTCCACTTGCAGCACTGGTACATGATTGAACATTGTTTTCAGACTTTTTTAATGGCCCTGGTGGTAAAATGTTCACAGGTTTGATGGGTGTAGCCAGACCTCCTGACACAGTCTTAACGTCTTTGTTGACAGTCTCCCTATTTGCTGTCAACTGTTGTCGTAAGCGTTTCTTCTTTGCCATAGCTTTTTGGCCTAAAAAATGAACAACTAGTCAAAAGCACATGAAACTTTTATTTCCTGAAGATCTGTGTACAGTAGTTACAAGGTATGTGTTTGTAACCAGTACTTACCATGTTATCCGGAAACAATTAACATATAATATGCTAAACTTAATTTGAAAAATTATTATTAAGTCATTAAAGGCATTGTAATGGTTATGTAAGTGGCTTCTATACCTTTACAAAAAAAGTTATTTACTCTGATTATTAAGACTATTAAAACCAGGTGACTTAAATTAATTAAATAAATATTTCAATTTCCAATTTAATATTGATCCTACGCCATTGAGACATTTCAGCAAATATATCTCACTTTGAAATAAACGTTTCATCTATTCGACTCAACTAAGACAAATGTATATATATAGCAAACATAGTGTAATTTCGAGGACTAAAAGAGCATTATTATTAGCATTTTCTCCCATATTCGCGGAAGTCTAAATATGTATAAGTTAAACAAAGCTGAATATCATCGTTTATTGCAGAGACGTAGATCTACGTCTCTGTTTATTGTGATCGTGTTTTCATATCCGAAATTATTTCTGATCCGAATCAAGTTCTTAAATTAATGGAAACAGCTGATATACGAATAGTCAAACAACAACACACAATAATTAAACCTAATTGTTCTAACCTTGATAAGTATCTTTATTTATACAGAAGCATAAAACTACATATCGTTATCAAAATGGGCAGCAAAACACTGACACAAAATGTCATGCCTGTTTCTCCCTCATGTAAATTGGGTTTGATTATAGGTTACAATATACTAAATACTTTTGGTGTTCAATACCCTCTAAAAACAAAATCTTCATTTATTTGAAGACACAATTCTCTGTACGGGCACTTGCCATGACTTTATTTTTGAATATTTCTGTGTTCATGTGGTAGGGAAAACATACTACAAATTCACTGTTTTGATTTTAGGTTGGAGACTACATGAGACTTTGACAGTTGGCGGGAAACCATCATCAACTGGAGAGATGCCCATTGTGTACACACCGGTCTTACTGACCTGTGTACTATCGCGAAAGGAGTTGTGGGTAGCACTTCTTTTACAAGTGAAAAGTGAAAGTGATAATAATAATAATAATTTTATTTGTGCACATAACATAATACTACAATCCACATGAACAGTTATTAACAAATCAGAAATACCACAGATAGTCACCATCATAGATAATAATACATACATACATATATATATATATATATATATATATATATATATATATATATATATATATATATATATACACAAACATACATACATATACACACACATATAAACACGTATATATATATATATATATATATATATATATATATATATATACACAAACATACATACATATACACACACATATAAACACGTATATATATATATATATATATATATATATATATATATATATATATATATATATATATATATATATATATATATATATATATATGTGTGTGTGTGGTTTATATTCTATTACACTTTATCACACTTATTGGTCAAAATTAAATTATATTGAAATATAGATATAAAAGTGCACTGGATAACCCGTAAAGTTTTGACGAAAGATCGTACAAAACTTATTTCCAACGGGGTCCATATAATCGCTATCAGTCTTAATAGACATTCAATATCACATTAAAACATAATTAAATAACATTTCTTTAAACAACATTCCGTTTTTAACACACAATAAAAAACGATTTTCTTTCATCATTTAAATTTTCATTCCTACGCAGAACTACTTTGGCGGAAGCATAATTCCCCAAACCAGGGAAATGTGATGCGTCTAGTATAGAGGTGACAATGACGTAGTGACGTAACCATCTATGTATAGAATTGAGAGATGCCGGTAAAAAGATGGCCATAAAACAGTGACCGCTGATTCGCAATGAGTTCTTTCTTACATACTGGATTACCTATCTTTTTTATTGTTTAAAGCATTGCGGCTTGGAATGCTCTTTAAGAAAAGGTATGGTTATGGGGGTGTCTACGCGCAAAAGTTTGACTTTATTTTTTGTTAAAGTTATTGCTTTTACATTGAATTTGTGTAGGAAATCTTTTGGTACATTGTGACCTTGGTGGCGTGTGACTAAATACCGTATATGAAACATATCCGCGGATATGATAGTATGGGCCCCTTTCACCACGTACTCGGGGTTTTCACTGCTCGTCATGAATGCGTATGGATTTGTTATATCGCGTTGTTTTGCTACTGTGCTGAATGGTGTTGCACCGGTAGCTGCTCTCTTTGCAACTTTCTTCCGTTTGTTGGCAAATTCCTGTCCTCCCTTGCTAAATCTCTGTTGCTCATAGACAATTATCTACCGTTCTGTTGCAAATCTCTGGAAACCATCGGTAATTTTGGTATTGTTTCATCGTATGTTTAAATGACATGTGGGGAGTCACTGACCGTCACTGGGGACTCTTTGGTTTTGATGAGCATAGACCTGTTACGCCGATACTCACGTCCACTTTCGCCAGCCTTAACGATGTGCGAACGAGGATATGGCGATTTTCGCACATATTCTGAAGGTCTCCATCCTGTTGGTGTTTTGATTCGTACGGCATCATTTGGCTTCAGGTCTTCATTTACCTTTGCGTGCCTGCCGTAGGAGAATTTCTATTTACATCATAATCATTCAAATTTAATGACGCAATCTTTCCTGTTTGGTCAGCTTGGGGTTTCCGCAGTCCGTTCGATATCGGTATGAGGGTTCTTGCTCTCCTACTCATAAGCCTCTGCATCGGCGAACATACTTCATCATCTCGCGGAGTGTTACGCAATTCTACCAAGCACAAGTAAATATCATGACCTGTCTCAAAGCATTTCTTTGTGAGATGCTTCACCGTTTGAACGGCTCGCTCAGCCAAACCGTTTGATTGCTGATATAGTGGATCAAGTTGATGTAACGTGTAAAATTTTGCATAAATTCACGAATTGTTTGAAATCTTGACTTGAAAGTTGTGGACCGTTGTCGCTTAAAAGCGTGTCCATGATGCCATATCTTGCAATGTTAGCTTTCATTTGTTTCACTATTGTACTTGTTCTTGTATCGTGTTGCAAAGGGGATACTTCGGTGAAGTTTGAGTAATAATCTGCCATGATCATGTAATGAAAACTATCAACTTCAAATAAGTCTGTGCCAAATTAAGTCTGTACCAGTCTCCATGGTAATTCTGGTTGCATAATTATTTGCTATTTCGCTGGCGTGTTTTTGCATGTCAAACATACACTGTAGTTGCGTACTACATCTTCTATTTTATTATTCATACCAGGCCAATATTTGCAATTCACAATTCCAAGATGTGACTCGTGTATAGCTCTTATTGTTTCAGTACATGTATAACGAAGTGAAACTCCAGCTGCTGGAGCAGTATTGAATTCTCATTATATACAATTAGTTGGTCCTTTATTTAAGGCAAGTGACCAATCGCCAAAACAGTACAAGACAGCACAAAACAGCACAATACAAAACAACATAACACATAAAAGAATAAAGCTGGGGTCACCGCGTTAGAACGGTAAATGCAAAGCATTGGGGGGTTAAACCGGTTTTAGTGCGCTAAACCTCACACTTGGCCCAGCAATATTCTTGATACATTTAAGTGTAAATAAAATTTAACCTCATATCATTGCAATTCAAATTAAACAATAATAAAAGGGAATTAAAACGCATTCAATTTAATAACCATTTAATTACTCAATGGTAGGAAAGAGAGCAGAGCAACAGAGCTACAACTTTTTGAGGAACGATGAAAAGAAACTACGAACCTGAGACTCATTGGAACGCAGACACGCTTACCTCTGTGCAAAACGCCCGTGTACACTGACAATTCATCTCTAAATTCCCAAAATGGTTTTGCTTCCTCCTGAAATTCATTGTGCGTTTCTGGTTTCTCATATGATTATTTGTTTTGCTATCTTTAGCTGTCCTTCATCTGCTGTTGCATTTGCCATCTTTTCATGATTTGTACATGCAAATGTTTCTGCCATGAGTACCGTCAGCTCATCATATATTGTTTGTTTCTCTTCTTCATTTAATGGCATTCTGCTCAGGCAATCTGCAAGACCCATTTTCTTCCCTTTCTTATGAATCAACTTGAATTCATATGGCTGTAACTTCAGCACCATTCTTTGTATCCGTAATGGTGCTGTACAAATGGGTTTCTTCAGTATGCTTTCAAGTGGTTTATGATCGGATTCCACTGTGATCAGTACAGTAGTTTGTGAAATCGCTCCCAGCCAAATACTACCGCTAACATTTTTTCTATTTGAGCATACTTCTGTTCTGCTGATTTGAGAGCACGAGATGCCTATGTTACTACCCCATTACTTTGAATTATTGCAGCTCCTAAACCTCTCGTAGATGCGTCCACGGTTAACGTAACCGGTTTTGATACGTGAAAGTAACGTAAAACTTCTGCTGACGTCAGCGCGTCCTTCATTGTTTCGCTTTTTTGTCCAATGCCAATTTTACTTATTTTTTAAGTCTCGAAGAGAAGCATTCAGTTCACGCAATCCAGGAATAATTTAGCAACATAGGAAAGCATTCATAGTATAGTAATCAATTAAATCTTGTTCTCGGGCTCTTTCATTTTTACTATTGTCGAAATGCGTTCCTCTGTCGGTTTGAGCCCCTCTCCTGTCAGTTTGTGACCAACGTAACTCACTTCAGGCTGTGATAATACGCACTTCTCTTTGTTGAGTTTTAGATTAATCTTCTTGCTTTTTCCAGTACAGCTCGTAGCCTCAAATTATGTTCCTCTATGGTATTTTCATGGACCAGATTATCGTCAACAACGATCTCTACACCGTTGATTGCTCAAAAATGTTTGTCTATTTCTCACTGGAACATCGTACGTCCATTGGCATTCTAAGGTATCGGTATCGACTGTATGGTGTATTAAATGTTGTGAGTTTTGAGCTCTTCTCAGTTAATTTCAACTGAAAATAACCCATGTTCGCACACACTGTAGTGAAATATTAGCTTCCATGCAATTTTGTTGCAACCGACTTCATCAATTTTGTTCATCGGATAGTGTTCACGCATGATCGCCTTGTTCAAATCAGTTGGATCAATACATATGCGAACTTAGCCATTCTTTTTTTCCACGCACACCAGCTCTTCGCCCATTCTATCGGCTCTGTGTTTTTTTAATATTATTATGTATCGCTTAAGATGGTCTAACTGCTCTTTCAATTCACACCATATAGCTACTCGAACTGAACGAGGTGCATGTACAACAAGTGTCACTATCTCATTGATCTTGTTGTCATACTCCCATGGCAAACAACCAATTTGATCACCTAGATCACAGGGTATAAAACTGCGAAAAATACATGTTTCGGCACGGACGTCGCCATCTTGACTTCCTTTAGATCATCACGTGATTACCCCCTCTGTTCTAGCACTGAATTTTTTTATCAGTTGCTCTATTTCCATCTGGGTACTGTTTACTCTCATGATGAGGCCTAGTTTCACTGCCCAACAAATTTAAGTTTATTTGTCCATCAATCACTTGGAATGTTAAATTGCGCTTCATGTTATTGTATTCGCATGGTTAATTTTTTTTCCAATGCCTTGGTCCGTGTTCTGCTTACACAAATTATGCGAGCACAACTCTTTAATATTGGGAATTCCGCACACAATTTCTCAGCGATTTGTCTCGAGTGCACGTTGCATTGTGCACCACTGTCTATCTCCGAACGCAAATGTTTGTTGTTGACCTTCATGTTTATTGTCTACTCTTTGTTACTCGTTTCATCGCCATTGTGTACTGTGTAAACATCATGTATGGATGTATATTGTTCGAACATATAAGATATATCGTCTTCGTCTGCGTAGTCTACACGAACGTTAGCTCGACCACGACCATAGCCACGGCTTGGCCTAGTGCCACCACTGTGCTGCCAATGACCTCGAGTTGTTGCACATCCTCTACAATATCTTGAAGCCTTAAAATGTCCCTCTTTACCACATACATCGCATCTTTTGTAGAATGCTGGGCAATTTTTAATCGCATGCATTGTGCAACACTTTTGGCAAAATGACATGCTTCATTTTAATGCATATTTAAAAAATTCTGCACCATTATAAGCCATCATAAGACAACATGTTGCACGTCTCGTGTAACATTTGTTTTTCTAAAGAAAAGGACAATGTCTAATTAAGAGGTCCAAGGTAAAAACATGGCCATACAACAACTTACCACTATATGACCAACATGAGAAGAGGCGTCGCATGTATCACACTTCTACCTACCTCAAAGGTCAACGTCACACTTAGAGGTCCAGTAAAACTTGACCGTAAAACAGCTTGTATTTGCCATCAGTAAACTTTGAGACAATAGTGAAATACATGTAAGGGCATCCTTGCCCTGTGGACGATGTCTGGTTTTATACAAGTTTCTGTTATGTTGTACATTAAACGCAAGTTTTCTTGTAATAAATTTTTTGTAATATAAGGTATTTCTAATTATAACAAGACCTGCTTTTGTGAACGCAATGCCCCCTTCCGTTACTGCGCTTTGAAGTCGCACTGAAGGTACTTAAGAGGAAATTGTCCAAGACCCATAATTTTGCCAACAATCTATGGATGGAATACACGATTCATCTGTAAGTCATGAAGGTAGACTCATTTAATCAAGCTCAAAATATGACAGTTTATGACAATTTTCTTTTAACAGGGTTCATACAGATTTTCTTGAATGAAATTCAAGCACTTTTTAAGCACTTTTCAAGGGGAAAAACCAAATTCAAGCACTTTTTTAGTCCGACATACTGAAAAATGTATATTATTTTAGTGTCCAATACTGACATTTTTCGCTAAATTGGTCCCTTCTTGCTTAACATTCTTTGTGACTTACAACAGTATGCACTACCCTGATACCGTAACAACTGTTTTAATCAAAAGTAAGATATTTCATTATGATATAGTAACGTAATTGACCAAAGGCATTACACATACCAAAACAAAACCCGTTATTTGTATTTTATATGTATTTTAAATGTTCACTCTTCTGGTGGCTTTACAACGCGGATTCCCCCATACTAGCCATCTCTATATCTGTTCTGCATACTTAGAATTGGCGTTGTCAATAACCCATGGGTTCTTCAAAAGCAACCCTTTCTTAAAAATGCACTTATTCACTGGCATATTTCAACTTGTCAGCACCGTAATGGCATAATGCATACAAAAAACAACAAAGTAGACCAATTGGCGACAGATGAGTAGTAGTTACCTCCCTTACATTATAAAACCCGCACCGATCCAGTACCTGCTAGTATAAACAGATCGGAACTGTCATACATCTGGAAAAATACTACGACTTCGGACTCATTGACAAGACGTGAAAATATGTATTTTTACCCTTCGTACAGGCACCGTGTACTTAAACAAACGCCACTCACTGCGGTGTTCATCTCACTGTGCATAGGCGTAGATAATGGGGAGGCAGGGGAGGCAGCCGCCTCCCCAATATTTCGGCTAGTCATCGTTATATAAATAAGGCGTAAAATCCCCCCAAAACGCCTCCCCAAAACCAGTATTTTTGTAATCACGCGCCGTCAGTGCAGAAGCCATGTGTCCCCTTTCCGTCTGCTCCGAGGTTGCCAATAGTGATGTGTCCATATCGCTTGTAAGGTGTCATAAACCAGGGGCCCGGGTAAATGTCATCGTGTTAATCGTTTTATTGTTCTTTTCCGTGATTGCACTGTCGGTGTTTTGATTAAGGACAGGCTATTCTTAATTTTATTTGTTCGCTTTAATTTAAAGGTAACCGCCACTTAAAACAATTTTGAGTAAATATACGCGTTAAAAACATTTATTTGATTGAAAATATGTTTGTTCTCTAAGAATAACAGTTATTATTTGATTAGAATTCATTGAAACAATATCATATACGTAATTGTTTAATTTTCAAAATGAGCATTCCTAGTCAGCCTCGAAATTTTGCTTTTCCTAAGCGTTCATCGGGAAGAAAAGCCAGAACAGCGTTCATTCCAATCTAGTTGGATTGATTCGTACACATGGCTCAACCACGATGAGGTATTTATATTAATTTTAAATATTAATTAATTAATGGCTAAACAAATTAAACATTAAATGAGAATAAATGTACATACTTATATACGTTTGCAACTCAATGCGTCACTAGACTTGAATGGAATAATTTTCAATTAATGACTTACTGCAATAAATGCACTATTCTTTAATATTATAATAGCTAAAAGGGTCGTTTTGGATTCATTAAGTTATGAACTTTTCGTATACTAATACAGTTTATTTATAATTATTAATAATTAACTTACTGGATTGTCGGAAGTGACAGTTCCCTTGCAGTTCTCACTTCGTCGCTGAGAACATTCCTATCGAATCGTCGACTTGGTTTCCTTCTTCTTTGTGTGCGAGAAACCTCCATATCATAACTTAACAGTGCCACTCTGACTTCTAATGAACTCCATAATTGATGAAATGGTTATAGTGATTTGACAGTCTATGTTGCATTTTATACATTTGACGGAAACAGTTTGCATTTCGAGCAAAGCATGTCGTGCATTTTCAAAAACAAAATCGGTTTCAGTTTGCTTTAATTTGCAGCTAATTAGGCAGGCTGCGAACGTGTTACCGTTAACGATAAGCACCCCGATCTTTTAATCTTTTAATTGGTAGACCGGGCGGACTTTAATTGTTGAGTACTTGTTACCTTTGAAGAAAGCCGCATACGGGTTTATTAAATTGAACCGTCGAAATCCGTTATTGGAGAAAATATACAAATAAATTATTGTTTTCAGCTTGCATAAGGTTGTAATAAATTGCATACAAATTGTTTATTTTACTGACGGGGAAAATATCAAATAATTCAGCCGCGATGACTTTTTAATAGCAAAAAGGGGAAAATCACGTTATTATCAATATGGCGACGTCGATGCCGATGCAGGTATTATCCGCTGTTCTATACCTTTTATTAATTGCATAAATTTCGCTTACTTTCTAACCATATTAGCAAGAAAGTTATTGGCGTGTTTTGTCATTGTAATACTCGATCTATATATCGACTTTACTCGCCGCGCAATTTCTTTATTTAGGGGGCACTTCTCCGGGTCTTCAATTCTGACAGGAGGGCACTTCTCCGCCCCCCCTATTTTTCAGCAGGAGGGCAGTTCCCCGCCCACTAAAAAACAGTGAGGGGGCAGTTCTCCGCCCATTAAAAAACAGTGAGGGGGCAGTTCTTCGCCCAGCGAGAAATCTTCGAGGGGGCAGTTCTCCGGGGGGGGGGGGGGCACCTATCCTAGGGTTTGCACGCATCGTGTACAGCTATTTTAGGTTACAACTTCTACATGAAATAAATGAATTTCTTTGTTTTGATAAAAAGCGCGCGAAAATTGCCGTGGGTCAGATAGAAGAAGCGATCAATATCATCGGATCGATATGACGTGAAATTATCTGAAAGCTTGGAAATAATGAATCTGTTTTTAACACTTTTAATTGTGGTTATTTCATTTTAAAGCACTTTTCCAGCCAAATTCAAGCACTTTCTAAGCAATTTTCAAGGCCATGGTTGAAAAAAAGCACTTTTAAGCACTCCGATCGTTTATAAGCACTTTTCAAGATAAACCTTGATTTTCAAGCACTTTTCAAGGTCTGTGCGAACCCTATTAAAAACAACAACGGAAAACGGTTATTATAGAGAAAACTTTTAAGTCCAAGGCCCATAACTTCTCCAAAAAGAAATGGAATGGAAAGAAACTCATACTCCACCTGTAAGTCATGTTAGTAGACTCACAAACCAAACATAAGCTCATTGCGTAAAAAACCCTCTGTAAAACGAAAAATTCCATGGTACGTTACTTCGCCGAAATCAATGGACCCAAAAGAAACACGACTCTTTATCTACAAGTCATAGCTGATTTTTAGTACCTTTCGAAGCTCTGAAAAAACCCTGGAAAACGATATGCCGGACTTACTGGGGAGGGGGCATAGTAATATACACATATATCCACTATGGCAGCAACCGGCTTGGGATTCAACTCAAAATGCACACAAATATAACTTTTTTTAAACAATAACTTTAGATAGGTTTATCAACAAATATACACATGTAATATAGTTAAGTTTTTTTTTATGGCTGATCTAATTCAAAGAAAGAATCAAACAACCCGAAGCTTGTGATTCTGATTCTCAGCCAAGTTGCAGTAGTTGATTGATGAGCTATCATGAAATTATGAATTTGATCTAAGGCTCCTTTCAAATTGGATTTTGAAGTATATTTAAAATATTTCTCTTAAACTCGTTATTGAATATAACACATTTGTTGCGTTTATTGGTATTTTGAATCGAAACCATATTGACAAAACAACTCATATGTATCTATCTTTTATCACTTGCCAGTGCTTACTCAGAACACGTGTCAGGTATTAATGTATCTGTTTTTTTGGTTTTCAATGTAACTGTTCCATGTGCATTCATTGTATTCAGCAATTGTTTGTAAGTTTAGCAATATTTCAGTCATACCACGGCGGTTAGTTAAAACACTTGTTAACACATTTCCTGAATAAGCAGGTTCACCAGTAAATGTGCGTTCTTGTGTCACTTACTAACATACGCTTTACTATTAAGATAAACAGTCCGACATAGTTTCATCAAGATTGAGTAATGAATGTGACAACTAAAATGGTTACAAGGTTTTCTAGGATTTCAGCTGGTGAGCTCTTTATTGGACACAGTATACCCAGATTTGAACTCGGCCTAGATATTGTCCACATAAACATTCTGACCAAGTTTTATTAAGATTGGATGACAAATGTGGTCTCTAGATTGGTAAAAAGCTCGAAGTCAAACTTCGCCACAAATCAATGGATCGTACCACATTAACACTCCTGTCAGTGTTTCGTTCAAAACCGACTTAGTAATTAGCATCAGAGTAAAGGTGGTCTGAAGAGTAAACACTGAAATGTTTTTTTGCAGACTTAAATAAATTAAATTACAATAATAACAAGGGCTGTTTGTAAAACATGCATGCCCCCCATATGGGCTCTCTGTTGTAGTGAGAGCCATTGTGTGAATATGTTTTTTGTCACTGTGACCTTGACCTTTGACCTAGTGACCTGAAAATCAATAGGGGTCATCTGCCAGTCATGATCAATGTACCTATGAAGTTTCATGATCCTAGCCATAAGCATTCTTGAGTTATCATCCGAACACCATTTTACTATTTCGGGTCACCGTGACCTTGGACCTTGTGACCTCAAAATCAATAGGGGTCATCTGCAAGTCATGATCAATCTATCTATCAAGTTTCATGATCTTTGGCATATGCGTTCTTGAGTTATCATCCGAAAACCATTTTACTATTTCGGGTCACCGTAACCTTGACCTTTGACCTAGTGACCTCAAAATCAATAGGGGTCATCTTCGAGTCATGATCAATCTAGCCATGAAGTTTCCTGATCCTAGGCATATGCGTTCTTGAGTTATCATTAAAAAAACATTTCACTATTTCGGGTCACCGTGACCTTGACCTTTGACCTAGTGACCTCAAAATCAATAGGGGTCATCTGCGAGTCATGATCAATGTACCTATGAAGTTTCATGATCCTAGGCCCAAGCGTTCTCGAGTTATCGTCTGACAACCACCTGGTGGACGGACCGACCGACCGACAGACCGACCGACATGAGCAAAGCAATATACCCCCTCTTCTTCGAAAGGCATAATAAATCATATAATTATATTTATCAATTTTATGGGCATGTCAGTGTGTTTACTTCTTCATGAGCGATCGAAAGTGTACGAGGTGCATTGAATCAACCATACAACAAAGCCATAAACAAACTGTAAATAATTTACAAAGAGAATTACATGACAGTTCTTACACGAAATGGTCATTTTCTTTGACATATAATTTTGTGTAACCTTGTCCGAGTGACAATATTGATGAATATTAACATACAACTGGAAAACAAAACTGAGCATGATGACAATTGAAAAGTGTATACCGGTACATCTTATATTCATCTATATTGGAATCTTTTTTACTAGTTAATATGAGTGATCTCGCAGGTCAAACTAAGTGCATGTTTTAATGATGTGGTTCGTACATTGCAAAAATATAGACTCATTAAAAGTAATGATCAAGTTTTAATTAACAGGTCCCCGCTAATTACTTTCAATGGAAGTTAATTTTATAATTATAAAACACTTAATTTTTATCAATTTAACGGGCTAGTATCTAAACAGTATTTAGTTTCGTATTATATTATATGGACAATAGACTTAAATTTGTACATATATCTTATTGGAGCAACAATTGAGTATTTTGGCGAGAAATTACTCAACCAGATGACTGCTCAATTCTACTACCAAGAGAAAACATGTTGGTATCATAAATTGTCTTAAATGATCAGGTTGCCACCCGTGGTTTATGACACTATTATGTTAGTTTGGACGATATATGATCAAAACAGGGAACTACCGGTATACAATAGATATATCATACCTACGAGATAGGTATACAAGATAATCGCTTTGTGCTGAAAAACAGGGGCAATTAAACACCCTAATACAAATATTCAAACGAGTTTAAGATTGATGCAACATATCTTCGTTTTCCCAGACAAATATCATTACAGTTACAGTTGATTTTTTTCATCTTTATTTGTTTTAGTTCTTACCTTTAATGAATTCTAAAAGTTGTTGATTTTTTAGGGTTTCCTTATAGAAAAAGTGACGCTAAAATGTGTGGATGTGTGGTTGGGAAATTGTGTGGATTGATTTTTGGTTAGTACATAATACCTAGAAAGAACAGCGTAATCAGTACGTATTTCATTGTAAATAAAAACAATAACAGTATAATAATTAAAACAAGACTAATGCCAAGCAATATAGGTCTCCTACCTGCTCCACCATTTTCAGAATTTTTATTATATGTTTATTTGTTGCCATAGCAACCAGAATTTTTGATGTAGGAACAAAATGAAATGACGTGCATTATGTCCATATTGCCATCAATGCATGTCTCAAGTTTCATGAAAAAATATTAAGAACTTTTAAAGTTATCGCAGGATCCAGAAAAGTGTGACAGACTCAGAGCGCAAACCACAAGTTCCCTCCGGTGAAACTGGTAGGGGATAAAAACACATTCTCTTTTACGCTAATGTTTTATACAGACATCAATGTGTTAATTAATATTAAATGTATTGAATTATTGCTAATATAAACTGATTGTCAACTTTTTCTATATGCGCTAATATGAATACACCTCTTTTTGCCAACCAGTCTGAACTTTGCAGATGCGTGAAATCACTCGTCAACTGGTCTATATGCCACTCTACCTGGGGCATAAAAAAATAGTATAAAGGTATTACAGAAAACCGTCTGTTTGACACCGCCTGTCTGCCCATCCGCCCTACATGATTCAATATAATAACGAATTTCAACTCTGTTGAAAATCTAGATAAAAATTCAGCAAGAAAGAGACAGCTTAGTTTATTATTGTGTTATTTTCCATGTCTAAATGGTATTACACATATTACAAATGAGATAAACAATGTCAAGTCATATTCACAAAGGATGCTCAGATGAATTGATAGTAAAAACAATATGACAAATGTCAAAAATGTCTATTTCAATTTATGGCTTTTCAAAGTACCAAAAACAAATTGCTAATTTGTTTACCATTTTTCATAAAACTGCGTACAGCATCTATAACAGAATCAGATAGGTTTTCACTCATAAACAAAGTTAATTTGAGGTCAACTTCATAATCACTTGTTTTATTGACACACCTAACAATTAACTGTATAATATTTTATATGCGTACATTTTTTGCAGCAAGCTTACTTCAATATGAGCTTGCAAAACCCCCACATGATATTGAAAAATTGAAAACGCTGTTATTATTGTGAGTACTGTTCTAACCAATTTCTTCATAATTAAATGTGCACATAGCTCATTGTCATTGATTCCTACTTGGTATAAGGCTAAAACTGCATAGTAAACACAGACTTTCAAATAAAAACTTTCTGGAATTCTGTTTCAATATTCAAGTCCCGTTGATACTATCTTCTGTATGGGTCATCAGAATGCTGTGTAGTTTGGATTGTTCATTCGGTTACGCATGCCCATTCCCCCTCCCATGCTGTTGAAGCCACCTTCCATTTTCATGTTGCCACCAAAACCGCCACCCATGTTTCCTGCAATTACATAGAGACACCAAATAACATGATTATATTCAACAGTGCATCTACTAGTATGTCAAAACAACAGCCATTTCCACAACTGTGATCCTTTTAAGCTTCAAGTGTCGCCATGACCTTGTGGGTGTGACTTCATCATGCCCAGCTGTACAATGGCTGAATGTGATTAGTATTTGAGACAAGCTTAATCAAAAATAAATGGCACAGGAGACATAGTACCTTTTAATTAATTTACAAAAAGAGGTTAAAACATTTAACCTTCAGGTGTTACCTTGACCATCCTTTCTGGATTGATTTGCAAAACAGAATGAAAATACTTCAAAGTGGAGATCATAGGGGAAACATATGTCACCATTGGACAAGACTAGACATCACTATTACCCCTTTTACTCTGGTATACTAAAATAACAAATTCAAGAGCTTGACATTTTGTGAGCAATATTTGAGAAGTATTTCGAACAAGACTATTGCCAAGCAATACATGTTCCCTACCGGCTCCACCATTGTCAGAAATTCCACCATTGATTTTTTTTGTTGTTGTTGCCATAGCAACCAGAATTTTTGACGTAGAAACAAAATAGAATGACGTGCATAATGTCCATATTGCCATCTATCCATGTTTAAAGTTTCATGAAAAAATATTAAGAACTTTAAAAGTTATCGCAGGATACAGAACACCACCATTTTCAGCAGTATTTCTAGTCTTTTTGTTGCCATAGCAACCAGAATTTTTGACATAGGAACAAAATGAAATGACGTGCATAATGTCCATATTGCCATCTATCCATGTTTCAAGTTTCATGAAAAAATATTAAGAACTTTAAAAGTTATCGCAGGATCCAGAAAAGTGTGACGGACGGACAGAGCGCAAACCATAAGTCCCCTCCGGTGAAACCAGTAGGGGACAATAAGCAATACTAACACCTTAAAAAATTAAGCAGTACCGAAAAATTGTCTTGAAAGGTAATATAACAATAACAATCTACAATATTTAACAATCAACACAAAATTCCAACATTTAACAAGACTATTGCCAAGCAATATAGTCCCCTACCGGCTCCACCATTGTCAGAAATTCCACCATTTTCAGATTTTTTTTGATTTCTTTTTATTTGTTGCCATAGCAACCAGAATTTTTGATGTAGAAACACAATGAAATGACGTGCATAATGTCCATATTGCCATCTATCCATGTTTCAAGTTTCATGAAAAAATATTAAGAACTTTTACAGTTATCGCAGGATCCAGAAAAGTGTGACGGACTAACAGATGGACAGAGCGCAAACCATAAGTCCCCTCCAGTAAAACCAGTAGAGGACAATAAGCAATACTAACACCTTAAAAAATTAAGCAGTACCGAAAAATTGTCTTGATAGGTTATATAACGATAACAATCTACAATATTTAACAGTCAACACAAAATTCCAACATTTAACAAGACTATTGCCAAGCAATATAGTCCCCTACCGGCTCCACCATTGTCAGAAATTCCACCATTTTCAGATTTTTTTTTAATTTGTTGCCATAGCAACCAGAATTTTTGATGTAGAAACACAATGAAATGACGTGCATAATGTCCATATTGCCATCTATCCATGTTTCAAGTTTCATGAAAAAATATTAAGAACTTTTAAAGTTATCGCAGGATCCAGAAACCACCATTTTCAGCAGTATTTCTAGTCTATTTGTAACCACCATCTCAGCAGTATTTCTAGTCTATTTGTTGCCATAGCAACCAGAATTTTTGACGTAGGAACAAAATGAAATGACGTGCATAATGTCCATATTGCCATCTATCCATGTTTCAAGTTTCATGAAAAAATATTAAGAACTTTTAAAGTTATCGCAGGATCCAGAAAAGTGTGACTGACTGACAGACAGAGCGCAAACCATAAGTCCCCTCCGGTGAAACCGGTAGGGGACAATAACAGAAGCAAAAGGTTGCAACATAAAAGAATGAATCTTGAACAGACTTTTACCATCCCCTGCTCCTAAAGCACATAGGTTGACTGTATGTTGATAACAATAGTACATGTAAGCATTATTTAACAAGACACCTAAGCTTATTCATCCAGAACTTCAAATAATTTTTTATGCACCTCAAAACTCTATGAAAAGAACAAGACATACACATAAAAAATGTTGTTTAAAGACTAAGAGGTAAACCCAGTCTTCTAAATGCAAATAAACTGAAGAGCTAGACTGCACAGTGGAATGTTGTCATGCCGCTGGTAAGTAAAGGAATTGTGCAATAAATTCTGGCAAAACCAACATTTCTGTGACTAGAATCTGGATGATACATTGTGGGCTGAGTAACCAAACACAAACAACAAAACACCATATCAGTCATAGGATGCAGGTCTGTTAGCAGACTCACTGTTTCTGAGCAGTTAGCCATTTTCCATGCCTCTATCAGACAACTTCTATACTGGTCCAGGGCCGATAGCAAAATACATACATCTATCTGATATTGTTTATACGCATTGTAATGAAATGAAACTATAACTGAATCTAGATTAATGTTTTTTCTGTTGACTTCATTAACTTCCTACATGTTATGAGGTAAATTCGAGATTTAAATGAGGTCTCACATGGAAGCCTGAAGTTACGCCCTAATTTCTAGATGGAGGACCAATAACAGAAGACGACATTTTCAATAACAATTACTAAGATAATATATGCATTTATCCATGAAAATATATGATGCACTAAATTTCCTAATTGCCATTTTTGTTAGGTTAACCTTGAAAACTGATAATAATGCAGAGTTATTATGTGCTATTTGTTTTATTTATTACAAAGAAATTCTGGACCCATCACTGGACTTCAACATATTGAGTTTGTGAGCATGCCACTGGTAAGCAGGATCCCAAGCAAAGTTTGAAATAAAACTTGTAAAACAGCTGTATTTTATAATACTTTTTAGAAACAGTTGAAAATGTACTTCAATCCAAGAATTGGTTTCGCTGCAATCAATTGTTTACTAATTTCACAAGACCGCAAATATTTCAATTATACAGAATGTTTGAGTATTGGTCCTCTGTGACTATTTGTCCAACATAAGATATTCAACTGAAGCCATCTGATTGCAGATGCCCATAACCCAATCTAATAGGCAGGATTTAAAACTTTGTTGAAAACCTGATAAATAATAATGAACAGGTTTAAACTAACCCCTTATGGACAGTCCTGCACTATACCAACTCAGCCCAACAGAAAAGGAGAAACCTCTTACAATATCAAGATTGTTAGGTGTCTCACCTTTCCTCATCATCATGTTGCCCTGCATGCCCCCCATCATGTCCATGTCCTCGTCCCCATCAAACCCGTCCCCCGGATACATGCCATCACTACGGTTACCAGGCACAGAGTTCAGGAACAGCTCTATGTACCGGTGCTCTGCGAGAAAGAGGAAAACATGCAGGATGTCAAACTAGAATATAAATGTGACATGTTCTGAAAATAAATTGGAATATATCAAAATCAATCTTGCTTTTTTCATTTAATATTTTTAAGCAGTTTTTATTATTTGTGCCTCTTCACATTATTTCAACTCGGGTTTGCCTAAAAATGCATTTTATCAAATCAATGATAATGCTATTTTAAAAACTGAAATGACATCATAACCAGAGCTTTGTCACAAACATGACTAATACCACCACTACCCTTTGCCAGCTACCAACATCTTGAACATAAAATTCATGATGATAAACACGGTTTAATTTAATGATTTGAGAAATATGGAAGAAGCTCGCTCCATATACTGATTTTTTTTAATGCAGACAAATCAACCGACTGACAAACTCCCATATTCTCTCTGGTAATTGTACATGAAGCCTTTGTTCACGTACGCATGTTAGCCTTGTGCTTCTTCATGGCCTCCTTGGCCTCCGCGTGGGTGGAGAAATCCACATTGGCCTCCCCTGTGGGCTTGCCTGCTGCATTGTAGTCAAACTCCACCTTCACCGGCACCAGCGGAGAGAAGAACTAAAATACCGGTACAAACATGGCTCCAGGTCAAACTTAAATGTGGTAAACAAATTAAACAATATTCAGGGGTTTCATTGAAACCTGGAAGACAGGTAACTTATAAAAATATGCCTTAACCACAAGCTTATATTACTGAAACGATTAAAGAAATAGAGAATGTAAATATATATTTGCTTCATACTTTTTCAATCTTTCATTTACTTCAAAACTGAATAAAACCCCTGAATGCATAATAAACAGCTGCCACAAAATAGCGCAAGGTTGAAGGAATGTCTACAGTCCACAATAAAATGTATAATCAAAATATGCTATCTTTTTCTCTCAGCCTAATCAGTCACACTAGAAGTAAATTGAATTGTCCATCACTCTGTCCATCAAAGTATTGGTCACAATTAAAAATGTGAGAAGAGCCAGCCCACTGTTACCACAAAGTTCCAATGAAACAAGAATATAGTAAATGTCAGCTGAAAGGTTAACTGGTTTAACTGCATTAAATTTCAAAATAAACATATACAATCCAAAATTTATCACTAAAAGTATATTCATAATAACTTATCTTATGATTTCAGCATCTTTCAAAGGTGATTGAAATTACCACAAGCCCAGACTGGTAACTTTTTAAGCCGCTTGCTCAGATTCTCAGACTCATAAACAGGCTAGTCACATTTTCATGAAAAAAACACATAAGAATTTGGGCTTTTGTGACCAACTTTTTAACATAAATATATAAAACTTTTATGAATGACTTCATCTGCAATCTTCATATCTTGCAAACTGGTAATAAGCCAATTCACTAAACACTAGATCAGTCAGTGTGAGGCATACATACATCAGCCACATCCTGTTCATCAGCCTGGAAGGGCAGGCCCCTCATGTGCACAGAGTGTCCAGTCTTGCTGACATAGCTTCCTCCCATGGCCTGCAAACCACCTCCCCCCATGCCCATGTTGGGACCTCCACCCGACGGCATCCGCCCCGCTCCACCTCCCATGATCCTCGGCTGTCGCATGTTACCGCGGCGATTCATGCCCATACCGGCTGGATAGATTACGTGTAATGGTTCTGAGCAACATCTCGCACAGTGCAAATTTACATTCTTTACAAGCAAAGAACAATCTACAGCCAAAAGGTCCTGCTTTTGTAACATAATCGAAAAAGACAATAGCAAAAGTCTGACAAACGATACTACAACAAGAAACCGTCAGAGACTGGTGATGCTCCCCAAAGTTTTTTTTTGTCACAATATTGCACTATATATTTAGATAAAAGGAAACGTCTTGAGGGCACAGTAGTTGGGGGGACAAGAATTTTTATATAGAAAATTTCAAAGGGCCATAACTCTGTGAAAAATCATCCGACCAGAACCCGCTGATAATATGCACATCTCCTCTTGGTAGTGAAGCTTCCCATAAAGTTTCATTGAATTCCGGTCATTAGTTGCTGAGAAATAGCCCGGACAAAAATTGTGCACGGACGGACACGGAAGGACAGACGAAGCAGCGACTATATGCTCCCCCACCAAAATAAATTTTGGGGGAGCATAACAATCATGTGAAGGACACCAAAAGCATCACAGTGCTCCAGCTAGGCTTAAATGGAAGGACACAGCGTCCTCCGTCCCATAGATCCCACCCTGCCCCCTCAATTTTTACTGTGAAACATTTCTTATAACGGTAGATTGGTCACAGTCTGCTCGGGTACTACTTAAATGTTACTCTTCAGTATACTGAAATGTACCCCAGGCACGGAAAATATACTTTAACATACATGGCAAATTTAGACTGTACCCAAGTTTTATTCCTTCCCAAAATATGTAGTAAAACGCGCTACGGAATACAAAAAATAAATCTCTTTGAACAACACCTGCGTGAACATTCTTTTTTGAGCAAGAGTTTTGATAATTTAGAGGCCATTTTACAAAATATTGACATTAATATGAACATTTATTAATTTGAAAAACGATGTGTTTGTGAAACACAATGCCCACCAGTAGGTATCCTGGCTTACTTATGATTACTGGCAAGTTGCCAAGTTGCTATGTTCAATATTGCAAAAGTGTACATTAAATGAGCAATTTTGACCCATATATTTGACCTTTGACATTGAAGGATGACCTTGACCTTTCACCACTCAAAATGTGCAGCTCCAAGAGGTACACATGCATGCCAAATAGCAAGTTGCCCAGTTGCTATGTTCAAAATTGCAAAAGTGTATATTAAATGAGCGATTTTAACCCATATATTTGAACTTTGACCTTGAAGGATGACCTTGACTTTTCACCACTCAAAATGTGCAGCTCCATGAGGTACACTTGCATGCCAAATATCAAGTTGCTATCTTCAATATCAGACAATTTTAGCCATTTTCACCATTTTCAGCAATATTTATTAGTCTATTTGTTGCCATAGCAACCATAATTTTTGATGTAGGAACAAAATAGCCCGAAACATTGTCAATTTGAATGGACGGTAACTTTGTTAATATGTTTTAAATTGGGATATAGCTGCTGTGCTCTTGTTGAGTTTAAACAGGATAATGAGGGAAAGATCTTGGCATAAATTATTGTCCCCTACCGGTTTCACCGGAGGGGACTTATGGTTTGCGCTCTGTGCGTCTGTCTGTCACACTTTTCTGGATCCTGCGATAATTTTAAAAGTTCTTCATATTTTTTCATGAAACTTAAAACATGGATAGATGGCAATATGGACATTATGCACGTCATTTCTCTTGGACAGTATATGAACACGTTTTGTAAAAAAAAAATCCAAGTGTTTAATTCCTGAAGAACGAAACTCACACTTCATCTGTAAGTCATGTAGGAAGACTCATATACCTAAATCAGCTAAATATCCAACATTGTTTCCTAAAAAAACACTCCAGAAAAACAGTTTTTATAGAGAAAATTAAAAAGCCAATCATTTAGCAAAAAATCTATGGACCAGAACAAAACTCACACTTCATCCGGTGTCACATAGGTAGACTCACATACCAAAAATCAGCTAAATATCTGAAAAGTTTCGTAAAAAAAAACTTAAGGAAAAAGGAATTCCAGATAGACAGACGGACAGAATTGTTTAGCCCAAGGCCATAACTTTGCCAAAAATCAATGGACCTTAACGAAAAACTCACACTTCATATGTAAGCCATGTAGGCAAACTTAAACACCAAATATCAGGTCAATATCTGAAGGCATTTCCGGAAAATGGAGCGCGGGACAGACGGACGGACAGACAGCCCGACTGCAACATGCCACCCTACCAGGGGCATACAAATGGCATTTCTTTAATAGAGTAAAGTTTATGACTGGAGTTTTGTTATTGTATTTATATTCAAGTGTATATATTACTGGTAATTAGTTTACTGTATTTGTATTAAGTAATTATTACCCTTGGAACTGAAATCTTGTCTGTACTCCTGAACTAAAATCAAATTACAACAACTTTAAGGCGAACAAAAATGGTAAAATCAAATTAAATTGGAATTTCAAGTCATTTGATTTAGTCAAATTTGGTTATATACTGGTGCTTAGATATTGTATTTGAATGTTAATTACCCTTGGAACTGAAATCTTGCCTGTACTCCTGAACTAAAATCAAATCACAAAAATTGTATGGTTTTGAAACAAAATTGTAAAATCATTACATTCAACGATTAGCCAGAGAAAAACAATGTCTTAATCAATTCACAATATAATATAATTCCATTCAGCATGTAATGACCAATTTAATGCTGTAGTTACTGATAGCTGACCAACAAACTATTATGTGAATAATTTATGCTACATCAAACTTCAAAGCAGGTGCTCAAATAGAATCATAAACATTTATCTGGGCTTTTATAAGCAGATGGGCAAGCTGATGAAATTCCTCTTATTTGTATAATGACTAATTTTTAACGAACTTCTATGTACTATAATTGTAATTGGTAAAATGATAAAAGCCAAAGAAAGTTACAAATTTAATCATAATGATAACATGTGACTTAAGATTCTTTGTGATCACTGCGTGCCCTAGGGCTGAGTGTACCTCCAGCCATATTGCCCATCCCCATGCGCCCTCCGCCACCGCCGCCCATGTTGCCTGCAAAACCCATGTCATCCTCATAGTCATCCTCATAGAAACCTGCAAACACACAACATCTCTCTATAAGGCTTCAACCTTCATACAGTTATAGAAACCTGCAAACACACAACATCTCTCTATAAGGCTTCAACCTTCATACATTATAGAAACCTGCAAACACACAACATCTCTCTATAAGGCTTCAACCTTCATACAGTTATAGAAACCTGCAAACACACAACATCTCTCTATAAGGCTTCAACCTTCATACAGTTATAGAAACCTGCAAACACACAACATCTCTCTATAAGGCTTCAACCTTCATACAGTTATAGAAACCTGCAAACACACAACATCTCTCTATAAGGCTTCAACCTTCATACAGTTATAGAAACCTGCAAACACACAACATCTCTCTATAAGGCTTCAACCTTCATACAGTTATAGAAACCTGCAAACACACAACATCTCTCTATAAGGCTTCAACCTTCATACAGTTATAGAAACCTGAAAACACACAACATCTCTCTGTAAGGCTTTAACCTTCATACAGTTATAGAAACCTGCAAACACACAACATCTCTCTATAAGGCTTCAACCTTCATACAGTTATAGAAACCTGCAACAAACACACAACATCTCTCTATAAGGCTTCAACCTTCATACGGTTATAGAAACCTGCAAACACACAACATCTCTCTATAAGGCTTCAACCTTCATACAGTTATAGAAACCTGCAAACACACAACATCTCTCTATAAGGCTTCAACCTTCATACAGTAATAGAAACCGGCAAACACACAACATCTCTCTATAAGGCTTCAACCTTCATACAGTTATAGAAACCTGCAAACACACAACATCTCTCTATAAGGCTTCAACCTTCATACAGTTATAGAAACCTGCAACAAACACACAACATCTCTCTATAAGGCTTCAACCTTCATACAGTTATAGAAACCTGCAAACACACAACATCTCTCTATAAGGCTTCAACCTTCATACAGTTATAGAAACCTGCAATCACACAACATCTCTCTGTAAGGCTTCAACCTTCATACAGTTATAGAAACCTGCAAACACACAACATCTCTCTATAAGGCTTCAACCTTCATACAGTTATAGAAACCTGCAATCACACAACATCTCTCTATAAGGCTTCAACCTTCATACAGTTATAGAAACCTGCAAACACACAACATCTCTCTGTAAGGCTTTTAACCTTCATACAGTTATAGAAACCTTCAAACACACAACTTCTCTCTATAAGGCTTCAACCTTCATACAGTTATAGAAACCTGCAAACACACAACATCTCTCTACAAGGCTTCAACCTTCATACAGTTATAGCAGGGTTTGTTTGGCCCGATTTTATAGCCGAAATTCGGCTATGTTCCCAATCCCAAAAAGTATACTTTTTTCCCAAAATGTGGCAAAAAATTCCCAATTAAAAAAAAAAAAAAAAAAAAATTTTTTTTTTTTTTTTTTTTTTTTTAGAAAGAAGTCTTATGTGTATTTTATCTCAATTTAAATTCAATTACATCTAACAAAGTTTTATATGATTTTTTTCTTTTAATTTGAATGATTGTAAAGAGTTAAATCAAATTTAGTATTTCCCTAATTAGTGGACTTTTCGTGTGGAAAAAAAAGGCTAATGAATTTATTTTCCCAATTTCATGAAAATGCCGATAAAATTCCAAAGCCATGGGCTATCTTCCCAAAAAGTGGAAAAAAAACCCTGTATAGAAACCTGCAAACACACAACATCTCTCTATAAGGCTTCAACCTTCATACAGTTATAGAAACCTGAAAACACACAACATCTCTCTATAAGGCTTCAACCTTCATACATTATAGAAACCTGCAAACACACAACATCTCTCTATAAGGCTTCAACCTTCATACATTATAGAAACCTGCAAACACACAACATCTCTCTATAAGGCTTCAACCTTCATACAGTTATAGAAACCTGCAACAAACACACAACATCTCTCTATAAGGCTTCAACCTTCATACATTATAGAAACCTGCAAACACACAACTTCTCTCTATAAGGCTTCAACCTTCATACAGTTATAGAAACCTGCAAACACACAACATGTCTCTACAAGGCTTCAACCTTCATACAGTTATAGAAACCTGCAAACACACAACATCTCTCTATAAGGCTTCAACCTTCATACAGTTATAGAAACCTGTAACATTGTAACAATCTTGAGAAAGCAGTGTTTGCTTGGTTGAATTTCCATGCAGAAATGGACACATAAACCCACGAGTTGTCTCATAAATTATTTATTACTACAAATTTTTAGCATTATCTCCTACAGTCAATGAAGACAATAACATTTTTGAGTGAACGTTGGTTCCAATAATGAAACTATGAAACTAACCTTTGGAGGGTTAAGAATATTTTATCATTTTAAATAAAGAATTAAAAAAAATACTTATCAACACAATCAAACCAACATTAGTTTGTGTAACATGGTTTGTGATCATCAGTGCTCCTGAGTCAAGTAACACTAACATTGCACTCTGCTCATTTGTAACCTTACTCATTCATGAGACAACACTTTACCTTCTGCTCTTGACTTCATACGAAACATTTTAACAAACATTTTTGGAAGAAGCATACATAACTTAAGTTTTGTATTAACATTCATTTTTAAATATAACTTGTTGTATGACTTTGATTGTACAGCACCAGCTACTTATCTGAAGATAATATCTACATGTGACACAAGCATCTCACCTTTGAGATTGCGACCTCCTCGCCCGCGCCCATATCCCACACCCATTCCCACCCCGCCGCCCATGGCCACATTGCGGTTGTAGGGGCCAGGACGCATGGCTCCTCCCATACTGGGGGCCAGTAGAGACCGGGGCTTGGGGCCGTAACCTATACACGCAGACGCCTCGTTAAGACTGCTCTTGAAAATCTCTATGTACCTACAAAAATGTTCAGGAATATCACATTAAGACAACTATTCTATTTTTAGTTTTATGTGCATATTTCAAACACACAAAAATAAACAATTGTTATGTCTGTTGCATATAAAATGATGACTTGTTATACAATGTACGTGTTTGCTATATTTTAATTACTATTCAACTAACTATACTTACCAATTACTGTGATATAATTAGGAATGCACTCTAAATAATTTGTTTTAAGACCATTTACAAGTATTTATTTACATATTTACAAAAGATACAGAGCTGTTGTTGTTTTTTTTTGCAATTTAAAAATATAAATTTATGTATTTCTAAGAGTAAATCAAAGATACAGGGCTGTTTATTCTTTCATAGAACAATACAATGATCTCTTGATTTTAAAATCATGCTTCACATGCAGAAAACGTCTCAACAGCCTCAGTCAGAACATGTCGAAAAGTGCTCCAAGTGTTGCATTAAATGCAGTTTACCAAAACATCCAAAGTTTTAGGGAACTTACATTCATGCAGTTTGTAATAACTTGCTTTCTTTTAATAAAAAAAAAAACGGTCTTGAATTACCTTCCAATTATTTCGCTTTGCAGTTTTTGTTTCAACCATTCAACTATAAGACAGTAATCCTCCATGCAAATCAGTTAATTTCTTGCACATTGAGTCATCATCAACAGCCCTGCATTACAGACTGAGACAGTAGATGTAAAGATAAAGAGTTAATGAAAGTGATACCGCCATAGCCTTTGAGTGGAGCCCCAAACCACCCTACCGTCCGCCCGTGGTCCCACCGTGCCCAAAGGGAGCTAACCCTTGCTTGCACCACCTCCCTAACTCAAACTCAAGAATAACTGCCCCTTAAGGGACCCTCCACATCCCACCTGTGCCCAATTCTTTCTTTGTGTTTGAGTAAAGCCTTCTCCGCGCAGTCAGAGCTTGCAAATTGTACGTAAGCCTCCCCAGTAGCTCGCCCCTGTCGATCCTCTTGTAGCATAATCCCATTGGGGACAATCTCCAATCCTAAACACCCAGCCCAAAATATACAATCATTAAACAAGCATCCCATAGTAAACAAGAATTTACACTGTTGAACCTGGAAAATCCCAAAACAGTATTACATAACATAAATTATACAATTACCCATATGAATGTCAATATTACCATGACTGCCGATGTCCTTTTTTAACCATAAACTCTGATATTTAAATTATAATCTTTTTTGTAAATATCATTAAAAAATAAATCATGCACTTTTGCTGATACAGATTTTAAATTGACTTCCAAAACACCAAGCATACATATAAGTTTATTCCCATGCTTATTTTTTATCAGACAATAAATTCATACAAGAAAACTCACACAAATGATTATTTGTAACAGTATTTTTTGTATTATGGGTATTTTCCATCACCCTGTAGGTACCCTACTTAATTGACGCCATGATAAATCACACAATATTTCAATACACTTTTCTTTTAAAATCATATGTCTGGCAAATTTACACTTGATGACCACCTTCAAGGAATACACTGTAGCTTGTGAAAACAATAATACAATTGTTTTGCAATTCTTCATCATTCTTTGAATTTCTTGATCATTCTTTTTGAAAGTTTTGTCCCAACATTTTCATCATCTTTTTGTTCTATATTCAAGTATAAAAACTCTGCCATTTAGGATAGATAACCTACTTATATGCTTTTTCTGCATAATCATATCAGAGTTGAATTCGCAAATTAAGGAATCAGTAATTTCAAAATGCGATAAAACTCTAACTATTTACTATTTTAAAGTTTCAAATTTCTCAACACAAGAAGGCAAACTTGTCACAAAATAAGCCCGTTTAAAGGTATGCATACCATTAATCTTTTCAGGATGTATTAATTTCCTGTTGAAATGATAGCAAAGAATATAATGAAGACAACAATAAACAGGGCCCTGCCATGCATGTATGCTATCTTCACATACAATTTTAGCATCTATTCAAACAAAAGCTATTGAGTAAAAACTGTTGTCCTAATTAACAAAACAGAGACCTTGACCTTTATACAACTGTCTCATATGCAATCCCTTGCTGATGAGCCCCAAATCCAATTTTGAGCTAGGTTTCTATTCAAGCTTACTATATCTAAAGATTCATGAGTTTCTGTTCATGCCAATTTAAGTTATTGAAATGAGACCATTTATAGGACTACATCAGTTTGGAAAATTTTGAATAATTTAAGGGCCATAACTCAGAAGTACAAAAGGCGATCAGGATTGTTTTCAAGCTTGTTTGAAATATTATGCCAATTAACATTGTACAAGTTTGTAGATAAGATCAAAACTGTTGAGTTAGAGAGTGAACAAGGTTTATTTTGCAAATTTGTTACAATTCAAGAGCAATAATGATCCAGCGCTTCCGTTAGCTTAAAAAAGTTGGAAGTCCTGACTTCCAAACCTAAAATTGTGGACGTCCCAGACATAAATTTTGAAGTCCCACTTTTATTTCAGAATTTTAATATACGTACATGTTCCAACTCTATCCATTACCCAATAATCCAGTATTATTACAATTTCTATTTTCAAAACCAAAATACAGCATATATTGACGTCGGCAAACGTCCACCATTTTACGCAAGTTGAATTGTGGGAAGGGGAATTCCCATTGAACATGCGTTTATTGTCAAGTTAAGAAAATTCTAGCAACAAATAAACATTTCTCGAGTATTTCGAGTACAGATGAAAATCATTCGAAAATTAGACTTCATGTACAACATCACGTCATTCTTCCTCGGGGAAAGCGTGGACTTAATTATTTATATTTAATTGCTGAATAAAAACTTTGTAGCGCAGAGGTCGCTAATATTATTGTATACAGCTTCACATGAGGTCGACGTGTATTCAGCTGCCTGAGCACTGATTGGCTGATGCGCTTACCAAGAAGAATTTGATTGACGGCTTGAAAAATCAATATTGGCCACTCGCTGAGAAATTCATTGAAAACAATAGCTTTTAGGCGGAGTTAACGGTCTGAATAACCCGATTTACTGTTAACATTTGTACGTGTTGTGTATTAGAAAATAGCGTACATGCGGATTATCGGACGTCCAAGGGATTTCAACCATTTGCATAATGGATGTAAGACTGCCGTTTTCGGGCGTAATTTACGCCCGGAAGTCCACTAACGGAAGCGCTGAATTATAAACCTTTATTGCTTCATCAATAATTTTTGAGTGCTTCATCAATAATTCTTGAGTCTTCCATTTTGCTGGTTCTTTAATTTTGGTTGAGATGCCCACAAACATTAAAAAGAAGTTTCAAAAATGATCTAATTCAAACTTTTTGAAATATCGATGGGACATCATTTTTCCTTGATGCCGCCTGCTACGTACCGTCCAGTGATCCCATGCTAAGCCCCATTTTTTAAATTGGCGTATAAAGAGTTAATATTCCCAATGAATTGTCCATCATATAAATGTCATGCATGAAATATTAAACTGAAACCTGTTACAGAAATGTTCTCGATTCAGTAATTTTTTTTGTCATACATAGATGTACTTATCTTAAGTAGGAGTGAAGACTATAAACACGTCTGCATTCTGACCTACAATTTTCTGTCAGTCATTAAATAACCAAATTTTAGGTATTATAGTTCAACTGCAATACAAGATTTTCCAACATGAAAAGGTACAATCATGTCGTGTCTACCCTGTGGTTTCCCTGAAATTTAGTAACAATTGCTCCTATTTGTATGTCTTAACATAACAACATTTCAAAACATTACAGATTCCTTTCTACAAAATCATAGTTACCAGTTGACCAAAATACACACTGAATATCTGAGGTAAACATACATATCTCCTAAACCCAATCACCAAACTGGAACTCAATATCACTATTTGTTAAAAAGACATTTTAAGAACTAAATCAGTGATCTATTAATTCAAGGTACCTGAAAAGAACTGCATAATCTCTTCCTTTGAGCATCCAAAAGGTAAGCCACGCAAACGCAAGACTGCCTCTTTGGACTCGGGCTGATTTCTGCCAGAACGTTTTACTACCCAGTCCATTTCACTTCGTTTTGAATGAAAAACTGCAAGTAAAACACTGCATTATATAGCATTGATTTCTTAAATTTTATAGCAGAAAATACACTGTAACTCAAATATAACGCTCTCCGTTATAACGCTGAATGCAATATAACGCGGGTGGGTCTCGGATCCTGTTTTTTCTCCAACCTTCCATTTCTGATTCAAATCCATGTTATGCAACTTCACGTATTTTCAGACAATTTAAAGATGGCGGTGATCACATCTTCATTGATTTATTCAACCGTCCGTTGAACCGATTTTAATCTCTTCAAGGTTAAACAACACCGACGGCTAATTGGTGTTAATCTGTTGTGTAATGTCAGTGTGAAAAACTCGCGTGTCAGTGTTTATTACGTGTGTTCCCTATCAGAGCGGTTTGGTGCGCTAATTTCAATAAGTTAAGTGCAAGCGGGATAATTATAAATTAAAGTCATTCAAAACAATAAAAACATATTTACTTTGATACGATTGCAGTTTGACTATATTAAAGGAGTGGCTTTGAAATATACTGCGCACTGTGTGCCACAGTATAAAACAAGTTTTTCTGTCATTTCATTATCATTCTAGTATATAGTCATTTAATCTTTCAGTTTGTGTACAAGAAATTAATTAAATAATCCAGACAATTTATATACATGCTAAGGCAGGGTAATTGGTAACAGAGATTCACTTTCATTTTTTCCCGGTATCAGAAAGTCCCCGGAAAGCACGTTTTTTGCATGACGGTGTATAATGCAATAAAAAAATTTTTTGTACATGTATCGTATTGCATTCAATCTAAATTTAAATTCACTCGTGCAATGAAAGCTTTGCCCCATAAAGCACTGTTCTCGTTACACTTCTGAAAATGGCGTATGCATATAGTTGTGTTTGTGAAATTCATAAACATATTTATCGTCATAAATGTTCAAGATTATTATTTTTTAAGTGATGTTGTAACTTGATTGGATAATCGGATAAATGTGCACATTAGAAAAGCGGTATGTATACTGTTATCGATATGATTCGGTTTATATGCATGTATTTGCGGATGACAACACAGCATTGCAATACACAGGACCTATATTATAGGCTATACTATACCTGTTTTTATAGCCCCCTGCAATAAATGAACTCAAAACTTATAACGCGGATCCGTTTATAACGCTGTTGCGTGGCTTGGACCCTGTCATCAGCGTTATATTGGAGTTACAGTGTAGTTCCATAATGAACTGTAAAATAGAGCTTGCCATCAAACCCCATCTTTTCAAAAGAAGTCAAAATACCTTTTTAATTCTATTCATCAAACATTTTTTTCCAAAATAGGTCAGTAATATGCAGAATTTACACATAACAAATTTAACCTTTATTTATTACATCGTCTTTTGA
Source organism: Dreissena polymorpha (assembly GCF_020536995.1). Classification (NCBI taxonomy): domain Eukaryota; kingdom Metazoa; phylum Mollusca; class Bivalvia; order Myida; family Dreissenidae; genus Dreissena; species Dreissena polymorpha. The sequence goes on from NC_068364.1 coordinate 10,148,019, forward strand.
TACATTGAGAATTTTAGCAAAAGAACAGAGTTGTAATTATCAAATGATCCAGCGATTTCTAGCAGGGTGTCTAGGATATTCAGATAACGTCTTTGAAGTACCATACTTACATGAAAAATACATAAAAGCTTTCACTAAGAATCAAATCCCAAGAGTAATGACTCTTGAAGTCGAAATTTCAAGAATCAAATTGATTAGTTATGTTGTGTCAATACACTGACGACAAAAATACATGTTTATCGACTTTTTGTAAACTTTAAAGTAAAAGAAGTGTAATAATTTCAAATCTCACTCATTTTATGGACTTGAACAGACAAATTATCTATTAAACAATAACATGCCACTAATTTGTGTATAATGATACAAGTACCGGTACTTTTATCATCTTTACTTCTGACCAATTTTGGTGAAGATTGGATGAAAACTACTTGAATTAGAGAGCGGACACCATGCTGAATGTTTAAAACGCACTAAGTGACCCCCTGACCTAGTTTTTGACCCGGCATGACCAATGTTCTAACTTGGCCCAGACATCATCTAGATACAACTTTTGGTTAAGTTTGGTGAAGATCTGAGGAAAATACTTGAATTAGAGAGCAGACACAATGCTGAATGTTTAAAACACACTACGTGACCCCGTGACCTAGTTTTTGACCCGGCATGACCCATCTTCGAACTTGGCCTAGACATAATCTAGATACAACTTCAGACCAAGTTTGGTGAAGATCGGATGAAAACTACTTGAATTCGAGAGCGAGTGCGAAAACTATATGCCTCCCATTGGGGGCATAAAAATAAACTTTATAATTAATAAGATTAATTTTAAATGGTTTTTAAATAATTAAATTAAAGATGACAATCTAAAAAGATGGCATCTCTAGTATATTTTTTGCTTTTTTTTATGGCAAAATGTAAGACACAAAAACAGGCTGTCAAGTGACCTTTTTTCAAAAAGTAGGAAAAAAATAGGAACTACTTTTGCAAGAAAAGTAGGAAAAAAGTAGGAAAAAGTAGGAACTTTTCCCTCAAAAGTAGGAATACATAATACTTATTTTTTAGACACAGGTCCAGGAAACATAGCTTGAAACAGAGCAGGAGTGCCATCACATGTTCTGTATGGATACCCACTTGAAGCTACCTTAAGGGCCCAGAAGATTTCAGCCTTTTGTACCTGTTCCTTGTGTGATGGATGTACTTGCATACAGATAGATTTATCCCCACAACCCTGAGAGCTGCTTGGCTTTTGGGCACTTCCAAACAAACGCTTTTGTGAATTATCATGCATGTATTTCATGTTTTTATCCATCTGCATGACTTATAAGTTGATTAGCACCAGAATTACTACAAGATGGACTTCATTCAGACAGTACAATATCTTGCAAACTCATTGCCGGTATCTCTCTTGCACCATGATCCCAGTGTTTTTCCACTGTTGTCCAACTTCTCCATCCATGAAGGGTTAAACTTTGTTTTCCCACTAGGAATTTTAGCACTTATAGTGTATCTATGATAATTAAGTTTCAAGCAAAGCTACCCTGATAAAGAAGTATACATGTAATTAGATGCTGTTCATTTTGGTGTATCATCAAATAAGTTGTTAGAGGTCTTCTGTGTATCGATATAAAAATGGTAATTATATTGTGCATGTTATATCCTTAAGCAGAAGACCAAGTTTATTTAGTGATACACCAACTTGTTGTACAAGATTAATATTAGTATATAAAGCAGTGTAAATGCTCTGCTACAGCTACATTGTTAAACCTTTAAATTGACAATAGGGTGCAGTTATAATGACTTAAGTTACATTCAAAATGACTGGTAATTGCAGAGCAGATTACCGGTATGCAACTGGAGATAGGACCTTATCACCTGACATCTTTAATGACAGCATTGATTGGGCAATGAAACAGTTGCACTACATTGTTTATTCCAGTTTCAAATAATGGCTTTTACATTATTGATGACTTTGCGGGAGTGTAATAATGCCGTTTAATAATTTTAATACTTCGCTTTAACACCTTGAAGTTACCTCACTAGCAATGGCATCATTAGACAAAAATTGTGTTTGTCCGAAACACAATGCCCACTATTGCGCAGCTTTGAAATAAAATTTCAATATATCATTTGGCAGGTTTAGAAATTATCTCCCTTTTAAAGCTTATTACTTCCCTTGGATTGTATTTTTTAACTTTTGACCTTGAAGGAGGACCTTCACCTTTCACCACTCAAAATGTGCAGCTTCATGAGATACACATGCATGCCAAATATCAAGTTGCTATCTTCAATATTGCAAAAGTTATGGCCCATATTAAAGTTTTCGGACGGACACACACACACAGACAGACAGACAAACAAACGGACTGACAGTACAACTGCAATATGCCACCCTACCGGGAGCATAAAAATGTATCAGGGCATTTAGGCTCTGTGCATTTATCTTTAATTACTAAACATGATGTACCTATGATAGCAATAGAACATCATATCCGTTGTCATGTCATACAGAATTTATTACATTATATTTGTAAATGATGAAAACTCGGCAAAGCATCAGTTTTATCTTTTTTCCAATAACTTGTGTAATAAATTCCATATTACATAACCACTCATACAATACATGTATCTCTATATCTCTACATTCCAAACAGCAATATCATGTAAACATGCATAAGGTTTGGTCAAATTGTTGTCAATGGAAACAAAATAAAACTGGAATAAACAATGGGTTCCCTCAGCTCTTGCATCACTGGGAACTGTGTAAGGTAGTGAAGTCTGCAGTGTACAAATGCTAAGGAAGTAAACAAGGCACTATTGTTACTTCAAAAAAAAACTTGTCAATAATTTTAAAAGTTACATAAGAAATAAATATTTATGCTCCTGAAGAGGTGCTAGCAGACAGTCAGCATGGGTTGTCAGGTCTCATCTAGATGAATGCACATGAACAGGGATACAGTCATGCCATAGATTCATTCATCCTGCAAGTTTACTAAATTAACTCTTTAAAAAAAATAATTCTCCATTGAAAATGAAAAAGTAGGAATAGTAGGAAGATTTGGTAAAAAAATAGGAAAAAGTAGGATCCTGATGAAAAAGTAGGAAATAGTAGGAAAAAGTAGGAAAAAGTATGACCGCTTGACAGCCTGCAAAAAGTCACCGGATTGTTTTTACAAATCATAAGAATCAACCGGATTTCATAAACCTTATTTCAATATTTTATCATTTTACCCTGCAGTGTAGAAATAATCCAAAAAGGAAAAAAATCATAGAAAAAAGAACATTTTTGGAACTGTTATATTTGGGTGGTGTTTGTATATTTCTGTAGCATCTATGTAAATATTGTTCCATAATTTATCAACTGTGTCCTTCATAGAATCAAAGCAAATACCCGGTAAGAATCCGGTCTTAAAATAGAACATACACATACTTGCAGGGTATTAGGAAGAGGGCCCATGTGATCTTTGTATCTATCCAATGATTACCTTCTATATATCTCTGGCCCATGTGATCTTTGTGTCTCTCCAGAGCCTTCTCTACATCCTGCTCGCTAACGACTTCCACAAAGCACTCACCACTTGGCCGACCTTCTCGCGAAAATGTGAAGTGCACACCGTCTGGTACAATGTTCACAGAGTCTGTGAAAGATATATTAGATTTTCCACATGAAATTATAGTGGTTTTTTTCCCACAATTTTGGAATGGGAGATGAACTAAATGTTGAGATCTTAAATAAAACAAAAACACCAATTGGGAATTTTTAGCCCCAATTTGGGAAAAACATATACTTTTTTACTTAAGAATGGGGCTAAATACTGGCCCCAATTTTGAACTATACAAAAAACACTGTAGTAGTTCTAGAATATACAAGAAAATTTGTTCTTTGATGATACCTTTCACAAATTTTAATTGTTTCTATCATTTACTAGTTAATGCTAGCATAGCTATTATAGTTTAAACAAACCTCCAAAAAAACTGTAAATATCATCTGGCGAGGATGACCAGGGCAGTCCACGCAGTCGAACAACATTTCCATCATCATCCATGGTATGCTTGTGTCTAGAAATGATAAGAAACATGTATTCTAGCTACACATCAAAATAATGTTTAATGATTTAACTTAAGTTCATAAAGGCTTTACAGAGGTTTAATACGCAGATTTTACTACTGCTCTTCAGTCATATATAGCAAGTTACGTAAGAGACTGATGATAGCCAACGGGTGTTATCCTCCTGGAAATTGTGCTTTTAATGCATAATATTATCAAAACATTTTTTTCGACACGTAAAGCCAGGGCCCTTGCTACACTTTGGGGGATTGGGACCGGGGCCCTTAGAGGGCGGAATTTCGCGTCGTTTTGGGCGAAAAGGGGAATTTTAGATGATCTTTTGACCAACTATTCAACACTTAAAATTGCTATATTTTAATGTAATTTAAATAAATATACATTTAATAAAAGGTTAATAGCACAATACCAGCTGGCAATAATAATAAAAGTAAAAAATACAACAAGAGATGTGTCCGTCAGAAACACAATGCCCCCTATTGAGCCGCTTTAAAATTATTATGTCTTGAAAAAAATCGCACCGCGGTACGGCGTTGCCGCACCGGTTTTTTTTAATATTATTATATTAGCACAGATATAAATACATTACATAATTATTTTGATATAGATATCGTTTTGAAAAATGTAGAAGCGGTTCAAAAGGGCTAAATAAATAATCCGTTAATATCCAGGTCAAGCAAGCGCTTCCACTTGTAGATGTTTAACTTTCACGTTTAAAATACGGCGATGTATGGGTCCGTACCTTTTTTGGAATTAGGGACAGATTTCCTTTGCAAATAAGTTCATAATTATCCAAAAGATGTTTATTTTATTTCTTATTTTCTTTCTTTAGTATATCGATCATTCAAAGCATGGCACTTCCGAATCATGTTATCTTAAGATTCTGAAAGTCGAGGAAGAGTCAGAACGCTACGGATTTTCAATACTGGGCCCGCTGACTCCGCATTTTGAACAACCCTTGAAGCGTTCGATTTACACAGATTGTAGTCACAGCTATTGTAAACAACATGGCTGACATTTTAGAAAAAGACGCGAACAATAACAATGACTACTTCTATCAAGTTTATTACAGTTTCTTTTACAGTTTCTAGTCATACTATGATACCAGTGTTATCGGATTATTGAGTTAAATAAAGTTTGTAAAACTTGTTATTCTGCTGTTTTCTTCACAGATACATATTCTGTAAAATATCGCGGTATGAACCGCGATACAGTGTTGCCGTACCACGATATACCGCGGAACGCTCACGGCGTATCGTGACAGCCCTAGTCGATAGTGAACATGACGTCGCGTGCATATTAGCGGATAAACGTCAACGTTATGAATTCCCGACATATTCCGGGCCTCGAAATGATATAAATTCTAACAACAGTAAAATGAAACATGAAATAATGTGTAAATAATTGTTTAACAAGTATTATTAAATTAACATGAAATAATGTGTAAATAATTGTTTAACAAGTATTATTAAATTAACGTAAGTCTCTGCTTATACAGTTTCACAATTGATCGATGAGTGAGTCCATTTTTTGTTTTTAAATTTCGCCAAGCAAACAAGTCCGTCATTTCCCGGCACGAGTTCCTCCACAACGGCCAAGCGCCACTGCGTCCTCCGGAAGTCATCTTGAATCTGTATGACGTCGCCTACGGATATCGTCTGGTTGTTATTTCCCCGTACTTGACTTCTTTCTCTGAGTGCCGTCAGGTATTCACGTCGCCATCTTTCGCGGAAGTTCTGTATGAGTTGCACTTGTCGAGTACCTTGCTTCACATGCGACGAACGATTGATGCGATAATCTGCTGGCAATGTCGCAGGCTCGACAGGAAGTGACGTTATTCGTCTTCCATATAGATGGGCAGGCGTCAGTGTTTCCGGCTGTCCTGGCTGGAAAGGACGTAAGTAAGGGGTCTGTCATTGAAAACGGCTTCTGCTTCAGTGACAATAGCAGTCTTGGCCGTAACCCGCTCGACCGTCTACAGGGTTGAATGATTTTTGCGTCGGTCGAGTGAAAATTCTAAGCCGGTAGCCCGATGGGTCGAGTGCTTTTTTCGTGTCCGAACTTAGTAACGAGTCCGAAATAGCTTCACATAGACGCTTATTCAAGACTGCATTGGTTATTTCCCTTGAGCACTTATTGATTAGACGCTTATTGAACAGTGTTGTAAGTCGATCTCGCGAGACGCTATAACAATTATTATTACTTGGTGGAGAACTTGCGGCGATACATTTATTTTAATTTATTTTCTGTGTTATTTTGAGGGCGAATCACACAAACATCAACCGCAAAATGAGAATGAAGGTAGCAACACAAAATATGAACAACAAAACGAAAATTCCAAATGTCATGGAAAAATAATCAGTCTTGGCTTCGTTTTGATGTCTCCAAGTATTGAGAAATTTGATTATGCGCCTGCATTGCTGACTTACTGTTATGCGCATGTCATACATACCGTAAAAACGCAGTCATAAGTCTACCCGGCTCATAAGTCGGGGGGTATACATTGGTACCAAAATTAGAGATTTTGAGTATGTTAGCTTCATAAGTAGAGTCAGAAATTTTCTGTTTACGAATTTCATAAACGGACGCCATTTTAAATGTACATGAAGTTGCGGTAGTATTCTATACATTGCACATGACGACACGCCGTTTCTGTTTGTTAGGTCCACTCACAATTGTGTCCTTATTCGTACGCCAATCACGCACTAGTTTCTCACTTATACCAAACTCACGTTCAGCAGCACTGTTATTATCTAAATTCTCCACAAACTCTACCACACGTATTTTAGATGCATTGTCATAAGCCTGGCGTTTGCGTTTGCCAGGCATTTTCAAAGATTTATCGTAAGTCCAGTTGTGTTTTTGTTTATCTAATTAATAAATGGTTGCACTCGATAATCCACGCTAGTAATTATCCACAAACTATTTTCCGCTTTTAATCCGATGAAACAATATTATCACTGTAATCCAATCTTTGTACTTTTAATCTGACTGTCAAAACAATTTATTAGTGTCTCGGTAAAACGTGTTTTTATAACAATGATTGACATACCCAAGAGACCGCTAACTCCACCTTTTTCTCTGAAACAGTTTCAAAGGCGGAGCTATACACGTGCTCAAGCATAATGGGACGATTGCAAGCAAGTTACAAACACGCGATTGGTTAAGCATATCGCTTCTCTAAACAAAGGAATCCAATTTTGTCGGCGAGAAAGGTGTTCTTTATGGCTTCTTGACAGGAAACGGCTTTCCTTTGATGACGTCAAACTGTCGATTCACACATATTGCGAATTTTCGCGAGACTTTAAAGGATGTCCTTGATTCGTGTTTACATGAACAGTAAAAAAACAACACCTGCTTACATGAAGACTTTGGATTAAATTATCAAAATAAAAACAAAAGTAATTGCAAACTGTGATTATATTAATTGGTAAGTATCAGTTAAATACGACGTTTTGTTAGTCGTAAATCAACGATTTTTTTTATACAACAACAACAACTATTGCCGCAGGGATCAATCTTCGTCGAATTTCATTGTTTTTTTCATGGAATTTCATTATTTTTTTCATGGACCACCTCATAAGTCGATACTGGTTTTTTAATCAAATTTTGGAGGTAAAAAATCTCGACTTATGACGGCGTTTTTACCGTAATGTAAAAAAATATGCAATTAAATATCATGCACTAACTTACAAGTATAGTTTTTTACAGATCAAGTTTATCTGTCAAGGAACAAATCCTGACAGTTAATTCAAAGGTGTATTATACTGCTTTTTATATGCTGGTACAATCGGCGACAAACCATATGTGGCTGAGGCAATAGAACTACTGCTACAAATGTGGTTTTAGATTTAGAATACTCAGAAGTTTGGGCAGGAAAGTTGCCTCCTTGTGCTACGTCTTATGCACAGGTATTATTGCTAGTTTGACATTTTATTTACTTCATTCAGATATGTGTTTGGAAAATTTATATCATGTCAGTGCTCCAGATAGGGTCGTATTTTCTTAATTACGAATTATTTTCAAGTCCGTTACATATTTTTTTTAAATCTGGTCGTACCATTAGGAATTACAAAATAAAGTTACGAATATTATTTTTACATTGGTTCGTATCATGTTTTTTTTAATAAAAGCGGCGTGTACAGTCTGTCTTGTATTCGTAAATGTTTATTGGTTTGTAACCTTGATCTGTGTTGATCAATACATCTGGTAGACGCTCATTGAATAAAGAACGAATCACGCCGTCAACGCCGTGTGTAAAAACAAATGGCTGCGCTAAGAGGACAACCCCAAAAAAAATTGCAAAGCGTGCAACAAAACACGCTGTTAACGTATTGTACACCCATTGAGCCCACATTTAATGTTAAGAAAGACATAATTGACAAAATATTATATGATGTATGTTTGGTAGCCAACACAGTTGGAAAAGACAAAAAATCACGCCACGACGGGTCCAAAATAAAACGCAAAACATTGGACTTGTGGAAGACCCAATTCCCGTGGCTTATCGTGGACAATATTGAAGGGGACATCCGTCTGAATTGTCAAACATGTAAAAATGCATCGAAGACATGCAATCTGAACACAGTTTGGGCATATGAAGGCATTTATAAACTAGTGACCTGAAAATCAATAGGGGTCATCTGCCAGTCATGATCAATGTACCTATGAAGTTTAATGATCCTAGCCATAAGCATTCTTGAGTTATCATCCGGACACCATTTTACTATTTCGGGTCACCGTGACCTTGACCTTTGACCTTGTGACCTCAAAATCAATAGGGGTCATCTGCGAGTCATGATCAATCTACCTATCAAATTTCATGATCCTTGGCATATGCGTTCTTGAGTTATCATCCGAAAACCATTTTACTATTTCGGGTCACCGTGACCTTGACCTTTGACCTAGTGACCTCAAAATCAATAGGGGTCATCTGCGAGTCATGATCAATCTACCAATGAAGTTTCATGATCCTAGGCGTATGCATTCTTGAGTTATCATCTGGAAACCATTTTACTATTTCGGGTCACCGTGACCTTGACCTTTGACCTAGTGACCTAAAAATCAATAGGGGTCATCTTAGTGTCATGATCAATCTACCCATGAAGTTTCATGATCCTAGGTGTATGCGTTCTTGAGCTATCATTCAAAAACCATTTTACTATTTCGGGTCACCGTGACCTTGACCTTTGACCTAGTGACCTCAAAATCAATAGGGGTCATCTGCGAGTCATGATCAAAGTACCTATGAATCATGATCCTAGGCCCAAGCGTTCTTGAGTTATCGTCTGACAACCACCTGGTGGACGGACCGACCGACCGACCGACATGAGCAAAGCAATATACTGTAAAATCATTAAAGTTCGTGTGGTACTAATTTTCGTGGATTTCGTGGTTCCGCCGAACCACGAATTCAAGTACCAACGATTTTTTATATATTTTAATCCGAAATCGGTCTTTTTTGAATGGCATTTCCGCCATTTTCTTTTGTTGTCGGTTGTCCGAGATATTTGTTTTTTGTAATAGTAACTTCACATCAGTAGGTCACATTACACTTTTATCTCTACTAATTAAAGTATTTCAACATTGTAAATGTTGTTGTTATTTTCCACGAATTTGTTGTAAATAAAATATGTTTGAACTAAGATGTTTATGATTACTTAGTATGATAAGAACTACGATGTTAATGATTAATCAGTATGAATAACAAGTAGTGTGTTTATATAAAATATCAATTTGTTCGCCATCCAGTGCATTAATAAAACACTAAAGTCGTGCGAGTTTTTCATTTTTATTCATCATTGTAAATATACGTTTTATTCATCATGGTTAATAAACGTAACGCGCAATTTTTGCCCTGGTTTCGTCACAGTAAGAAGCGTACTCCCCACGCTTCCGTTTACGTCCAATGACCATTTCTTCTACTGCATCGTTAGCGGCCTGTGTTAATAAAGCTTCAGTCGTAGACAGAGCCTTTGCAGGGTCGGGCAATCTTGCCATAGTAGGAGAACGTGTCGGTACTGTTCCCGTTTTCAACCATTTTGAAAGAGACATTGTTTGAACGCAAGTTAATGCGATATGTTGTTTTCTTGATTAGTGTTTGGATGATAATGCTTTTATAATCAAGCACGGTATATAAACTGTACATCAACGACTATCCTCTTTTACGGGACATCGTCAAATTAACAGTTTGAAGATTTATCACATATGTCAATTAGTGCCAATTAAACTTAAAAGAGACATTACAGTTTTCACACCTGTATTTTGGGGACTTTATTACTCAATTGTTACGACTAGGGGACCTATTGCGCTGTGATTTACAAATATTGTTAAAACAACATTGATGGCAATTAGCGAGTGGGGACCCACAAGTGCTCCGCTTTATCGCTCTTATCGACAATTATCGGAAACACTTTCACGCTTCAGTGCACATTAACCTCGAGTCTTGCTGTCAACACAGATAAGCAGATTATGCTTCGTTATTACTCTGGTTGTTTTATTAAAACTTTAATAATTATGACGGTAAGTTGTTTTTTATTTGAAATCCACGAAATTACGTGTCAACGAATTAGTTGTTTTTTAATTGAAATCCACGAAATTACGTGTCAACGAATTAGTTGTTTTTTATTAAACCACGAAATTTCATACCGACGAATTTCTATACGTTTACAGTACCCCCTCTTCTTCGAAGGGGGGCATAAATATTCCCATGGTCATATCAAAATAAGTGTTTACAATTTTTGAAACTGAGTCAGAGATCAAACAAAAATGAACATACCTCTACTATTGGACCTGGATGTCTATATTTTAATACATTATGCTTGTAATAAATTACTGACCAGGTTGCTAATGATATCTTACTGTTGCTTTGTATGTGTAGGTTCATTTCCAACCAAAAGAAGTGTTTTGCATTTTAACTGGTACATGTATATAAAACTTGTTTCAGGCTCGGCTGATATCCAGATTTCAACTGTAAGAAAGCACAGTAGTTGTAATGATCACATGACTGCTTGCGCTTACTTAGGCAAACAACAAATGTAGTATTTTTATTTTTTTATTTATTGTGGGCATGAAAAATAAATAATAACAAAATATTAGATTGGGAGTATTTTTTTTTCATACCGACAATAAGTAGAATACTGATTAATATCATTTAGTAATTGGAAAGAAGTCAAAATAACTTGAACGGGGTCCATTATGTTGAGACTTTATAAACTTGAAATGTGAATATTTGATCTTCTTGAACAAACCTACATATTAAGTGGTAATAATTTAACTTGTAAGAAAATGGTATCAGGTTCGAATAACCTCAACAGGTCTAGGCTGCATGTTTTTCTCTCTTTTTTTGCAGGTCACAAAACATGATTAGCAGCAGTGACGAAGACGATGGGAAAAGTTCTGTGTCGCCACTTTTCCCGAAAAAGGACATAGTTTTGTTTAATACTGTTTATTCTGTAGCAAAAGAGGAGATGCCATCAAAAAAAGTTAACAGTTTGTTACAATTGCAAAGAATTAATGGTGTAAATGTGCAGTATAAAAACTTAAGTTGGGACACTATAAATGCTATTCAAGAGTCTATAAGTTTTGTTATTACCAAGGACTTAGTATCAGAAATAAACAGTTCACCCACATATGCGATAATGCTTGATGAAAGTACTGACATAAAACATCTCTCAGTCTGTGTAAGGTACGAGAAAAATGGAGAGGAAGTGACCAAATTTTTGTTCAATAGTTATTTGAGAGATGGTAAAAGTTACACTATTATAAATTGCATTGCAGAAGAATTCAAAATGTTGGGTATACCTTTATCTAAATGTTCAAGTCTATCCACAGACGGTGCTGCAGTAATGACGGGTAGAAAAACAGGAGTTGCAGTTTAACTGAAATCTAAATACTCCCCATTTTGTACAATGACACATTGTGTTACTCACCGCTTGAATTTGGCCTGTGTAGATTCAATGAAATATGATGACCATCTCAGAAAATTTAAAAATAAAATTAGTGACCTGTACTTTTTATGTCTAGTTCTTCAGTTAGAAGTACAGTATTAAAGGGAGATTCAAGATGTATTAGAAGAGCCAACTCTGTCAGTCAAACAGCCCCATGATATTAGATGGCTTGGATTGAGAAATGCTGTGAAAGCTGTATTCAAAAATTATGGTTCTGTACTCGCTTGCTTAAGTCACTTTGCGGAGGAGAAAAATCCTGTAGCTAAGCACTTGTACAAATACTTTAACAATTACAAAACTGCCCTTGTGACTGCATTTATCCTAGAAGTCTATGATGAGCTGGCTGTATTAAGTTGCGAATTTCAAAAGGCAAGTCTTGCATTCTCAGAGGTCCAAGCCCAGATTGATGGAACCATTAATAAACTGGAGATTTTAGCATCTACAGATGGCCCTTCCCTATTAGATATGAAAGGGAGAATCACTGTTGAAGATGGTAAAGCAATGTACAGTACTGATACTCTACAGTAAAAATCTACAATGGATAGTGAATTTTACAATAAGAGAAGAAGTTACATTGACAGCTTGAAGAAGAACATCAGAAGTAGACTGAGAAAAGAAGATGGTGATGCATTTTCTGACCTTTCTAAGGTTTTAGAACCAGATACAGTGAAGGACACACCACGTGATAAATGCCTGAAGTCTTTAAGTAGCTTAGATCAGTTCTATGGCTATGCTAAAGAGACTGTTGTAATTGACAAAGATATCAACAATAAAGTTGAAAGAAGAACAGAGATCCCTGCTCTGTTAGACCAGAATAAACTTCAGACAGAGTGGCCTAGATTAGAGGGTATGATCAAAGGTGCATATAGTGGGTACAGCACAAAGAAACTTTGTAAGAAGATAATCCTACATCACAGGGCCTTGTTACCAAATCTATCTTTATTAGTATCAATCGCTGTTGTCATGTGTGTATCAAGTGTTGAATGTGAGCGAAGTTTTAGTGTGCAGAATCGTCTTAAAGTTAAGTACAGGTCCTCTCTGAAACCAGAAAAGCTAGATATCCTTCTGAAAATAAAAATGCTTGGGCCAGATATTCAACACTTTGATCCTGTTCCAGCAGTTACAAGGTGGCGGAGGGTGAAAGAGGACTACAAGCCTAGAAAAAAGGCTAAAACCTGTTAAAGTTTAAACTATGAATGGACACTGTTAAACATGATAATACCCAGTTATGACTCATCAGAATAGCCTTAATGTTATTACATTTGTATAATATCCATGGTACTAATTGTGCTGAACATAAGTCAAAGTGTGTCTGTAGATATCTTTAATATGGCAAATAATTGAAATGACATGGAAAGGTCAAGGTTATTAAATGTAATACATGTATCAAGTTAACATTATTGAAACTATTGTATTATAATAAAGTTGCAAGTATGTTTATTTTGATTTTCTGCATGAAAATACCCATTATTTATTTTTTGGTCATTTAAAAAAGTTAAGAATTATTTTCCAAAACTTAGTAGTAACTTTAAGAATAAAATTTCAGAGTTAAGAATTCTTTTTGAAAATCTGGTAGTAACTTAAGAACAAAACCTTATCTGGAGCTCTGCATGTTATACAATTGTTCAGGCCACCTTAAGGAGCATACATGATATGTCAGACCTGGATGTCGGAGACTCGGACAATGACCATGATGGAATGGAGATGTCAGGAGACCTTGTGTTAATTTTTTTGTAAGATATTAACTGTGAATAAAAACAGAATCAAGTGTTTATTTGTTTAATCTTTATTGTTCTATGTTTCATCAATACAAACATATTTACAAATGTAACAGAATTATAACTTTTAATTTGGGCTAGTTAAAATTGATTTGGGCTAGTGAAATTTCAAAGCTGGTAGCCCAACCGGGCTAGTGCCTAAAAAAAATTAATGCCAAGACGCCAATAGTATGTAGTGTTTCATATGTCACATACTTTACCAAGTACTTTCTTTATTACATTTTTGGTGAGACCGATCATTTTTTCCCACCAACCCCCAAACCAAGGGGCTCTTGTAGGAATTAATTTCCAATTGATTAATCGGTTGTTGAATTCGTCACGCACTACCGCAGATTCACACAAATTATTCAAATGTCTAGCAGCAGCTGTGAATGTCGTGCCGTTATCAGAATCATAATTTTTGGTGTTGATTTGCGAGCACAGAAGCGCCTAAATGCAAACAGGAATGACTTTGTGACTGTCCCAGTGACTCTAGACCCCGGATATAGGTTTCCATTTTGTCATGAAATTCACAATACTATGTACAGAATTGCGGGGGTGGCGGAAGTTCTAATAATAATGTCATGAAGTTATAAATGATTTTGTGCCTCTGCCCCTAGCGTTCCCGCAATAGTTCGATCGCATTCTGGAAGTTTCTGCCTCTCAACGGAAATCCACCGATCGCCATAGCTGCGCTCCCTTCGATTAAGGATCGAAGATAAGAAAACTTCTGTACATCCGTAAGTGTTGGGTTCTGGTGCACCGCTGAGTCAAATGAGTCCCAAAATGTTTGCCACTCGCTTATGTTACCACTGAAAAGGGCTCTCGCTGCCGTTTGCCAGATTCGCCAATGGCGAAAATTTAGCAAATTCGGCGAATAAAAAATTCGTTTGGCGAAAACATCCGGCGAACGATTTTTGTCAGGAAAAAAATCGTTCGCTGGACGTTTTCGCCAAACCATTATTTTCTTGATAAATGCCATCACAATTAGTAAACTCTTTCAGCTGTACAGCTGTAGACTGTACCTTTATACATCGCCGTGTTATTAACCCGCAAAATTGATACGCAGTCTGCATTAACACCTGTCAGAACCGGATAGCGAGACAAAGGAAACTGACCGGTGTGAAAACAAAAATTTGTGTAACCGTTGATCTTATCGGCTTAAATAAACAATTACATCTGATTAAAGATTGCTGTCGATTTCAATCAATTTGAGTAAAAGCCGTTAGCGAATTATCAACTTAGTTACATAATGAACTTAAGTAAAGAAGTTGATAATTGATTTTAATTTCGAGAAGTTCGTAATGTTTGTAATGATTAAAGGCTAAATGCGTTACAATTGTGAATGACGATAGATGAAGGGGAATAAAACCCTTGACATTTACGGCGAAAGTGTCGGAAATTGTGACTGCCATAATGGCGACCATAGGCAATAAACGTCCTTTGGACTCTGACTCTAATGACCCGGTCTCAAAAAAAAATCAAATCTGATAATAGATCATTCAAAGATGTTTGGCTTTCGGAATTCATGTGGTTAGATTATAATGCAAAATCAAAAACGATGTATTGCAAAATATGCATACAGTTTCAAAAATCAAATTCATTCCTATCTGGGTGTAGTATGTTTAAAAAAGACAACATTTCAAAACACGAAAAATCAAAAGGTAATAAAAAAGAATGACAATCATTAATGTTAAAATGTATATACAAGAATATTTTTTATATTATTAATAATATATTAAAAATAAAAATAATAATTTATGTTCATAATAAATATATATTGACACTTTTCAAAATGAGCTTTTTGTTTTGAAATTTAGCATATTTGATTTTGTTTATTTCAGATCACAAAGAGGCCTCACAAGCGTCTAGTCTGAAAACATCCATGACAAATGCGCAGGCTGCAGCAATGTCCAAAAGTGAAGCAGCTGCAGTGTCAGCTATGACTTCTTTCGGCCATGAGGGAACAAAACAGGAATTGAAAACTTTCAAAACTCTGCAGGGCCAGTTTTTTTAGTGGCAACAAGTCTGTAAAGGACATTACTACTGCATGCAATTTTGCCATCAGAAACAAAGAAACCTATCCAGGCAGTGCTGAATTAGCCTGCAGACTACTGTTAGCTCCTGTGGCAACAGCTGACTGTGAGAGGGGGTTTAGTAAACAAAATCTAATAAAAACATCTCTCAGAAATTCTATTGAAATTGAAAACTTGGAGAACTTGTTGATGTTGTCCATAGACAGCCCACCAATGGAAAAGTTTGATTTCAAACGTGCTTTCAAGATTTGGGCTGGATTGAAGTCGAGGCGGATTATGGCCTTTTGCTAAAATATATGTTCAGGATATCATATGCTCATGTACTGTGAATTTATCATGTAATTATTTTATGAACATGTGCTTGAGTTGTGTGTATATCTATAAATGTTTTGTTGTAAACTGTTGTTTTTTTTGTTATGCACACATGATGATTATAGTAATAAACATATTAAAGCTTCTTTTTTTAGTTTCTTCTTTTACACTTCTGTAGCCTATACTTACAACAGGCGGTTCCGAATGCTTTGCTAAAACTTTGGCTACAGTTTCTTAAATTTGGCTACAAAAAAATCCATTTGGCTAAAATGTTGGCTACAGAAATTTTTTGGCCAGAGGGAGCCCTGACTGAAAGTAGGCAACGTCAGTTTCGGGAGTTTCGTAGACGCAGTAAAGTTATTCGCTCTATTATATGTTTGGGTTGGAACACGTTCTAGAGAAGATTCCTCTTCCGGTTGCGTTGAATGCCGTACTTCACCCGTCGTGAAATGATTTTGATTTTCATCTCGTTGTTCAACTGCTGTCTCACTTAATGTCTTGATTTTTTCTTGATATCTAAGGTATCCACATTTCAAGTTCAATGGAATAATCCTCACTGTCGAATAGTTCAGTTTCTATATCTCAGAGGTCTGCATGGTTGATGATCTTTTCATTCAATCCTCTGATCGTATGAGTTTTCTCTTGAATGATGTCCAGCAGTTTCTGTGACTCGGAGGTTGAAGAAATTTCTTCGAGTTTCTCAAACTGTTTCGCTATTATTCGACGCTGAGCTGCACGCAACGAAATGAGTTTGTTGAGTTGCATTTTGCTTTTAGTCACGGCGTCAAAATCTGGCGTATGATCGTATAGTGTTAATAAACTACGGAATCGTGCGTTAGGTTCGACCTTTTCATTAACGTTATTATAACATGACCTACGCTCCAGGGGTGAAATAACGTAATGCTCAATTTTGTTTATTACACGGGTGTTATTACACTAGTTATATAACTCTGAAATGACGTCATTTTTTGACGAAATGACGTCATTATTCCAGCGAATTTCTTCAGTTAAACTCTTTTACAATGTGAACAAACAATGAAAATAGCATATTAAAATAAAAAGAAAATTTGTTGGTCATGTTATAAATAGAATCTTAGATTCGTGGGCATTTTGTATTGTATTTATTAAAATCTAGAGCTGCAACGATTCACCAACAGCTCGATTCGATTTCGATTTCAGACACTCCGATACCGATTTTTTCGATTCGATTCATCTTCAAACCTAGTTTTATCATATATTCACTCTTATGCCTCAAAATTAACATTTCTGTTCAAATGTGATTTCAATAAAACACATAATAAAAGGAAAAGCAAATTAGGAATTTTAATATAAAAACTTCTGACTAGAAGATTGTGTTGATTACACAATAATATAAAAAATAAATTAATAATCATAAGAACATATCTGGAATCAGTTGAATGGTACACTGTAACTCCAATATAGTGCGGTCCGTTATAACGCTGTGTCCAATATAACGCGGGGGGTCCTTGGATCCCGTTTTTTCTCCAACCTTCCATACTGATTCAAATCCATGTTATGCAACTTCATGTATTTTCATAAATTCAAAGAAGCCGGCTATCACAGCTTGATTGCTTTATCCGTCCGTTTAACTGATTTTAATCGATTAGACGACACTCGACAGCTAATTGGTGTTAATCTGTTGTGTAATGTCAATTAAGGTGTGAAAACTCGCGAGTCTGTGTTTATAACATGTATTTCCTATCAGAGCGGTTCGGTGCGCTAATTTCAATAAGGCAAGTGCAAGCAGAATAATTATCAAATTAAAGTTATTTAAAATGATTACCTGTTTATGTTTTGTATTTATCGTGTATTGTATTTTATTGTATAAACTCATGGCTGTGTAAGTGTGTTATCGTTTATTATATACTACTCATGCTTGATAAATAAAAATATCTTTGTGTGTGTTTAATGTTTCAGTCCGTTTACGAAAAATAAATTTAAAAATCTTGACGATTTATTTACATGCTAACGCAGTGTAATAGTTAACAGAGATGCACTTAAATTTTTGCCCGTTATCAGAAAGTCCACGGAAAGCACGTTTTTTACATGCTGCGTATGACGCAATAAAACACTTCTTTGTACATGTATCGTATTGCATTCAATCTAAATTTAAATTCGCTCGTCCAATGAAAGCTGTGTCCCATAATGCACTGTACTAATTTTTCTGAAAAATGGCGTAGGCATATGAATTTGGATACGAAGTTCGTAAACATTTTTCTTGTCATAAATGTTAAGCATTATTTTTTCGTTAGTGATGTAATTATATTGGATTATCGGATAAATGTGCACATTAGAAAAATGGTATGTATACTGTTATCGTTCGATTCGGTTTATATGCATATATGCATATGCATTATATTGGAGTTACAGTGTAGTATTTTCACATAATACTTTTACCCCAAACCGCAATAAGCATGTCTACCATTGTGACATGACAGCATCACCTGTTACCTGTAGGACAAATCACATTCTCTAACAAACTTAACAAAATTCCAACAGAAATAGAACTACTTTTCTGGCTCGAGACTTCAGTAGTTGCACAGCGCTTCCGTTAGCTTTTAAAAGTTGGAAGTCCTGACTTCCAAGCCTAAAATTTTGGACGTCCCAGACATAAATTTTGAAGTCCTGATTTCATTTTAGACTTTAAATAAACGTACATGTTCCAACTCTATCTACACATGTATTACCCGATAATCCAGTTTAATAACGATTTCTATTTTCAAAACCAAAATACGGACAATATTGACGTCCGCCATTTTACGCAAGTTGAATTGTGGGATGGGGGAATTCCCATTGAACATGCCTTAATCACATGAAGCGATTTGAGAAAATAGAGCACTGTTCATATTTAGTAATTATGACAAATCAACGACTGAATTTAAAATGTTACATGTAAATTATGATCGACGACAAATACTGTATCCGAAAACGACTGTCCGAAAAAATGTACGTGTTTTGCACATGAACTAATCTGTGCACATCGTTTGACTGCAGAAAATGAAAACCAATTACTAATAAAATACGTAAGCAATATATAATTTGGTTAACATATTGCTTTACAATATGCTATTGCACTACTTTACTTTGCTAATCGACACTTAAAATATTTCAAGATGGCCGACATTTGACTCATACGATTTTTGGAAACTAGCGAAGATATTTCGTCAGTTGCAGTTCATGTCTGTACCATCTGCTAACAATTCGGAAATAAATAAATAAAATACCAGGGAAAATCAGTACTGAAAATTTACGGAATGCCGACTATTAAATTCGCTCTCAAATTATCGCGCACACGAACGAATTTTCGTGAATTTATTATTTGTCGGTTTATTTTTATACTGTCTTCAGATCAGGCGATGGGTTAATTTTGCAGACTGTTTATTTTCAAATGCGTAGAGACCAGTTGACGAGTGACGTCACGCGCACCTGCAAATATTAGACTCCGCCCACTGGTTGGCAAAAAGAGGTGAAATTCATATAAGCGCATATAGAGAAGGTTGAAATAATCATCGTTTTTATTGATAATCATGCACTATATCAAATATAATTTTACTAACTATGTCTGAATAAAACATAAGCGTGCAAGGAAATGCATTTTTGGAACGATTATAATGTTGTTATTATTTGTTTTTACTGATAAACGAACTCTGGAGTGGAACACAATATACGAGCGCGGTATGCGGTTACCATAAAAATCTCTACTTGGCACATCTTCGCGACCATTTTTTAGATAATTTTTTTATCTGATATTGAAATTCTTTCAGAATAAATCAAATTTAATGAACGAACAAAAATAACGATGTAAACAAACAGCAAATAGATCGACTTTATGTACGCAACATATAGTAACCGATTTGAACATTTATGCCTGTAAATACTTGCCTTGTTACACATTAAATAAATTCTCTTGATAAATGTAATTGTTTTTATTTAATTATTCACACAAATTTTGACACTCTTTGTTTCAGCGTTTTTAACCCGGTGTTTTATTGCACATTTGTTCATCATAAAGCGATTATCTCGTTATGATCGGATACTGTCCAAACAATTACAAAGAACACAGGGTGTCATAAATCCAGGGACCTATTCTTGGGCCCCTGCATAAACCACATGTGGCATACAAGTGTCTGGTCATTAAACACAATTTATGATACCTCCATGTCATCTCTTGGCAAATTGAGCGATCATCTAAGAAAAATTGTAAAGCCAAAATACAAAACAGTTGCTTTTATAAAATATTTAACATATTTAAAAAAATGAAGATATTTGTTCGAAATGGATTAACAGGAATTAGTGCAGTGCTCCAGCTAGGCCTAAATCGAAGGGCGCCGCGCCCTGCCCTCCCGAACCTCCGCCCTGCCCCCCCGAACCTCCGCCCTGCCCCCCCCCCCCCCTCAAAAAAAAAAAAAATTTTGTTTTTTGTTTTTTTTTACATATGATAATTCATAAATCTCTTGTTACATTGTAATTAGTTTAATCCTCATTGTAGACATTATATTTGAATGGTTTAATAATAATGGGAATAATACAATTATTTATAACATATAAATTAACACATGCAATAGAAAGCATTCCAGAAACACCCGCGCTCGAACGTGCCCTTTTCACAACATACTGCGCGTCGAAAGTGCCCTTTTGACAGAATAGCCACCCTGCCCTTTTCAAATTCTAGCTGGAGCACTGTTAGTGTATGTATATATTAGCCTGTTTAATCATAATAATAGAGTGTTAATAACTATAATTTAAAAATATTGTGCAATTTCATTGCTACACAATTAACGTATTTAACGAGTACCGGCAAATGTAAACTCGGCTATTACGTGTTAAGATTGTACGTTTCTGTAGTGTACGAAATGACATCATGAAAACAAGCTAACAACAAAAGGGTAAAAAATACTTGCGTAAAATAAATTAATTTATAGATTTATTTATCATAAAATGCTAGATTGTTATCACTCCTTATCACCAGTAAAGAGAGTGCACGCAAAGACAGTTAAATTTGCTTAATATGCAGTTCTTGTTTTTCATATGTATGCTAAACTTTATGATATTGTCATTCGATGGAAACGAAACGGTAATTCATTCAATGGAAAATAAAATTACTACAATGTTTATAAATTGTAATGTATTCCGCTTTTAGGGCTTTGTTTTATAATTGATTAAATGGCCGTCTTACACTTTCGCTCGCTTATGAACAATAACAATATCTACACCACTTATAATTATAATTAAATTAATGTATGTGTTATTATCTTTGAAATATAATTTACCAAAATCTTACAATCACAAAGAAAATGAAAGAATATTTATTGTTTTGTTTTGTTGGATTGCCAGTTTTTAGTCTTCCGACCACGTTTACTCTGATGTTAATAACTAATTCGTATTTTTATACAGAGGAAATTATATTTATGAAAATACATTTATTGGTACTAAATATTATATTTTTGCACTATTATTTGAGAGTTTAAGTGTTTATTTCGGATGTTTGTATCGTTTTATTGACTAAACAAACGACATGTATACATGTTTTACGTTACTGTAACCAGTGTTTTTTGCCAACCAGCCCAGCGATTTTCCTCCTTCTTTATAAAGTACCGGTAAACGGCACTTTCCCAATTACGAAAAAAATACAAATTTCCCAATTGCTGTCCTTAAATTCCCAATTAAAGGTAAAGGCTTTTTAAAAGCAACATTTAGTTAGTTTCCCTTTGCAGCTCTATAGCTTGAACCTAGGTTAATATAATATTGACAGCTTGAAAACACTTGGTTATCAATTTTAAAGTATTTGGGAGCAAAAAATCAAATACACCAATTTTCCAATTTGAGGTTTTCACGACTCGATTTTTCCCAATTTTGAGGTTTTCACGACTCGATTTTTCCCAATTGGACCGGTACGGGTACTTTTCCCAATTGGACAAAGAAAATCGCGGAATATCCCGAATGTAAACAATAACATTCAACTGGTCTATAAACAAACGTGTTTTCCGAAATCATTTCCAGATTTTATTATTCACGGAAAGTTACGAAAATTCTAGCAACAAATCAACATTTCTTGTGTATTTCGTGTACATATGAAAATCATGCGAAAATTAGACTTCATGTACCTCAAGTGTGGACTCAAAAATTTGATTGCTGAATATGCACATCGTAACGCAGAGGTCGCTAATGCTATTGTATACAGCTTCACATGGGGTCTGCGTGTATTCGGTTGCCTGAGCACTGATTGGCTGATGCGCTTACCAAGAAGACATTGATTGACAGCAGGGAAAAATCAATATTGGCCACTCGCTGTGAAAACAGTAGCTCTAAGGCGGAGTTAACGGTCTGAATTACCCGATTTACTGTTGACATTTGTACGTGTTGTGTATTAGAAAATAGCGTACATGCGAATTATCGGACTGGACGTACAACTGCTGTTTTCGGGCGTAATTTACACCCGGACGTCCACTAACGGAAGCGCTGGTTGCACTTGTGCTACCTCTTAGTCTTGCTAAATCAACGTTATGTTTGCGTTTGACATGTTGCATTAGATTAGTGGTTGAGCCGGACTTTGCGTACGCCACATCCGTGAAGCACAGTTTACACTTTGCTTTATCGGTAGGGCTACCATCCCGAAACACAAAATACTACCACACTTTTGATTTGAGCTTCTTAGGCGCATCTTATAATTTCAATTTGTCGGCAACAACTTGTTCAGCCATTTTGACGCTTTTTCCGAAAGTAGACCGTAATGCGCTTATTGATTGGATGACTAAAGTAATGAGCAACCAATCGCGCGGGTCGTAATTACAGGTAAACATAAAACCTTCACCTTCCCGTATCAATAGTCAGAATACAGCGTGCTTTACGTATCTATGTATATATATGTATATATGTTAAAGAATTGAATCGAATTTGGTAGGTTTGGTATCGTAATCGAATCATTTTGAATCGATTTTCGATGAATCGGATCGAATCGTTGCAGCTCTATTAAAATCGTCATCTAAATAAAGATAAAAACTTGGCAAGCCTCGTTTTTATCTTTATTAAGATGACTCGTTGAATAAATTCAATACAAAACGACCACTCATGCAAGATCCTATACATACGAACTTGCATATATGCACAACATAAAAAGTGATGTCGATAGTGAATATGACGTCGCGTGCATATTAGCGGATAAACGTCAACGTTATGAATTTCCGACAGCGGTGTTTAGACAAGAGATTAACATGTGTGAATGCAACTCTGCTGATTCGGTCCATAATTACCGGTAATGCATTGTTTTGAACGTCATTATTTTAATCAATACATGTGTGATCTAAATCAAGGCCGAATAGTGTAAAACGCGATTTTTTACTTTTTTTTTTTGGATAAAAAAATTGCAGTCGGGGGTAAACCGACACAGTCGGTCAGGTATCCTGAAACAAACATGTTTTTTATTTAGGCCTATTTTTTTTTCTTTTGACCTTGAAGGATGACCTTGACCTTTCACCACTCAAAACGTGCAGCTTCATTAGATACCCATGCATGCCAAATATCAAGTTGCTATCTTCAATATTGCAAAAGTTATCGCAAAACTTTAACCAAGGTTAAAGTTTTGGGACAGAATGACAGGCCAAAAACAATAGACCAGTTCACGCGTGACGTCACGCGCACCTGCGTGTTTACATCCGGGCTATATTGGTAGTCAAAAGAAAGATACAATCAATGGGGAGAAATAGAGCGTGATCGGTTAAATTTAAACGATTATATTTTGATTTTATTTTTCAACATGCCAACAAGTTGTTCTATGTTACTGAAACAAATAAGATTGAACACAATGAATAAATAGATCAAATCCAAATAAAAAACATTTACAAATTAACCATAATGTCTGGGCAGGGACCTTTACCCTGGTCCGGGAAAACTAACATGTTGACACATTAAATAAACATTTAATTAAATTAAATGCAATAGTTTTCATTTGATTGTTTGCATCTATCTTAAAATCGTTTAAGCCTTTGTATACCGGTGTTTTATTGCCCCTTTGTTCTGCCTAATCCGATTATCTCGTTTTGATCAGATATTGTCCAGACCTAACTAACAACATGGTGTCATAAATCACACTAGGTGGCAGATGACAGTCTGGTCATTAAACGCAATTGATGATGCCACCATGTCTTCATTCTGGTGGTATTAAGTAACTAGTCATTTGGTTGAATAAATTTACCACCGACATACTTAACAGTTGCTTAAATTAGATATGTTACATAATTATTGTACAAATTTGAAGTCTATAGATTATCAGAAATTGAACACGGTAAAGAAAAAGGCCCGTTTTATTTATAAAAAAATAAAGTATTTATGAATTATAAAATGTAAATAAAAAATATTTAACGTATTTAGCGGGCATCGGTTAATTATAAATACGTCATTCAGTATGAAGATGTAATGTTACGGCAATGCACGAAATACATCATAAAACAAGAAATTACGTTTGACATCAATGGGGGTAAATAATAATGAAACAATGTTTAATATTATATTATATATGTATATATATTATGTTGTGTGTGTGTGTGTGTGTGTGTGTGTGTGTGTGTGTGTGTGTGTGTGTGTGTGTGTGTGTGTGTGTGTGTGTGTGTGTGTGTGTGTGTGTGTGTGTGTGTGTGTGTGTGTGTTTGTGCGTGTGTGTTAAATGTTAGATAATTGTCACTCATACTCGATCACTAGTAACGAGTTTACAAAATACATGAATACACAGTTCAATTTGCATCATGTGAGGTTGTGTTTTTCAGTAAAATGTTAATATTCTTCAAGTCATTCTCTGAACAACACCCATCCAAATTAAAATTACATGTAAATACCGTTATGAACTTCGCTTTTAATAGGGCTTTGTAGTACGTTTATTTTCAATGAAACACTGACACATTCTGGCTATCACTAATTTTTTATTATTCTAGTTTACGCATGCAATTGATAATTATAATTTTATAATTAGATGTATCATTATTTTTATTGAAGCTTTTCTGCAAATAATTATACGGCTAATGCATAGAGCTCTTTGTTGCGTCGAATTGTCTGTCGTTCAGTCTTCAGACAATCTTAATTACTTTTATGCTAATGACGCGTTCTTTTAAAATGCAAATAAATGTGTTAATGCATTCTTTTGGCACTGACTATTATATTTTTTAAATATTATTTAGGTGTTGTTTTTTTAGTTTCTTTTCGATGTATTGACTAAACAAGTCTCGTTATCCATATGCTTTGCGTTAGCTGTAAGCAATGCTTTTTGACTACCAGTGCATTGCGCATGCGCGAAAATCGGGAATCAAAACAATAACAATGAACTGGCCTATATGCCCCCGATCATTCGATCCAGGGGCATAAAAAAACATTTACGAGTAATGTTATAATTCTTGTATTAAATAATTAAAACCATTGTGTACAATAACAACGCGTGCATTGCCGCGGAATTGTATGTCAGAAATTACAATAGGTAAATACATATTTATTGTAAAATATATACAACAATTAGTATGTTTATATTTTTACATAAATTACAGTACAATTATTTTAATAAAACTATTTTGTTTGCTTACTGGTAGAGATGGCAGGGAGCAAGACAGCTTCTCACTTTCAACTCCGTTTAAAATGGCGGCCAAATTAGCTTCCTCGTAAGATCTATAGCCACGTAATTAAAACAGCAAATGTCTTTGGTATTGTTCTGTCACATGTGAAAAATCATCATACAAAATATAATTTAAATCCAAAATCTCTCAAAAACAAATCCGAAGGAGCTGAAATAATATCATAGGAAAATCATTAAACATAAGAGCATCTACAATATCGATATAACAGCCATATAAAGAAGATCTTAAATATGTACAGTACCTACGAAACAAAGAACGAAGCAGGCTATCAAACTGCTATTAATATTTACTGGCAAAAAACTTGTGGGTATGTATTTCGAAGTTTATGGGGTTATTCCGCGTCTGAAGCTGCCTTATGTATCCTTATGTACCCCAGCACTTCTACCTAATGTTCTATTTTACTCACGAAAGTTGAGGCGAATTTTTAATGAAAACTGCAACCTCCAGTTAGTTGTGTTTTTTACTGAAAAATATTTTTTTTTAATTTTGGTGTTGTCTAGTGCTGTGTGTGTGTGGGGGGGGAGCCGGATGATAACCCTGATGCACCCACGCTGGAAAGGGTTTACGGAGGTTTCGTCACACTGCAGTTTCGTCACACTGAATTTACTGTAGAAAACAGGTAGAGGGTTCGTCACAATGGTAATATATAGGTGTGAATAATACCGGGAATCTTTAGCACCTTTGATTGACACCTTTCTTCTAAGTTAAAACAACATGTTTTTTTGTTGTTAAATTAAATACATTTAGATAAATTGAAGTATTTAAAATGTTGCAATTAAATTACATAACACAATGTTGTTAATGATTCACAAAAATCCATTTATTCACATACAACACAATATTACACAATACATTAACATACAACTCTACTCAATAAACGGTATAATAGTATACTTACCTTTACACAACACAAATTTATTTGCAAACAATCTTACACCAAACATAAATATTTACATATAAAACATAAAGATATAATCAAATACAACTCTACTCAATAAACGGTATAATAATATACTTACCTTTACACAACACACATTTATTTGCAAACAATATTACACCAAACATAAATATTTACATATTTATAAAAGGAAAAGGGGGACGAGCATGTAGAATCCAAGGTCAGCACGCCCGGCTCGCGTATTGATTCTTCGATGCCACCCTGAAATAATGTTTATTTATTGAGCAAAGTTTGTGAACACTGTTGTTTATAATGTTAGGCGAAATAAAAATGCTGTAAACGATGTTGTTTATTACGTTACGTAAAATGAAAAAAATAAAGAATAACATAAATTGTTCTTTGAATAAAAGCATACCTTCAACTTCGTTGTTAGTCCTAACTGTTTGTCTATAGACGCTCCAGTTCTCCGGCTTCCACATTGATCCCCGGATCCACGTGCGCTCAACGTAATTGACGACATTCAAAAGAGGACTGCCAACCTGGAATAAGCAAAATTTATGACATATGCGTACATTACAGTTTAATTATTGTATTTTTATTATATATTAAGTTATTAACAATAGAGGACCATTGAAGAAATTAAGCGAATAATACATGTAAATACCACATGTGTTAAGTAAATAACAATGAGGTAAGTTATAAAAATATTAGTACCTCTTCAACCTGTAGCATCATCTGTTCGAAGGCAGGAGTGATGTGTTCGCTCGGCAGATACGGCAAGGACATGAGTTTCCTCAAGTTAAGGAACTTGTCGCCCTTTGCCGCATAAGCTGTTGCGAGACCCTCATTCACCACCTTCCTGTACGCACGTTAATTCCAGTGGAACACGAAGCCTTTCACGGTCGCTCTTGGATCCATTCATTATAAAACATCAACCTAACTAAATAGTTTCTAACAAGTAACAATTAAACTAGTGTCATATTTAATGAAACTACATAATTCAAATATGTAAATTTGGCAATTTAGAAAAACAAAATAATGCAATTTTACACTATGATGATTTTCATATCACTGAATTTGTGTACATCTAAAAAATCTAAATAATACAACATCGTACATTCCCATCAGAGCCTTCCATAGATGAATGGTACATCATGACTCTAGCAGTTTTCTCTGATGGTTTTCCTGAGTCAACTTCTTTAATTGCCAATTAAATGCGTGTGTCGCTAATTGATTGTTTGCAATGCGCTAATTAATATGTTTGCACTATTAAGTAATCAATAATTGAAATATCTCATAATCGTAGATTGGTAGTCGATAGGGTGTGGACGTGTTTCATGTGCTCCACAAATATGTGTTTTATTCATATATTACGCGCACACAAAAAGTTGATATTATGGTAGAAAAAAGGATAATATGCACGCAATAACGCTAAAAAATAACATAAAGAAGCATATATCCCAATATATTTATTAACAACATCATATTCAATTGCAATATCATTTTATTCTATACAATATATCAGTGTGACGAAACCTCCACTACCCTCCTTCATAATATCAGTGTGACGAAACTGCATTGTGACGAAACCTCCATCACCCCTGAAAAGGCACCCGCTTACTTCCCGTAGTCTGCTTGTGTTGGAGGCAGTATCTTTACGCCTATTTGCAACTCATGATAAGCATCTGTATTTATATGTGATCGGGTGAATTTAATGGCAAAAAACTTTAATTATATTAGATGTTATACTGATGTAATAACATGTGTTGCACTTATGATGTATTCAAATACATGGCTGACAACGATCAACTAGCCTGCCATATACTTATAACACACCACCGGTATTAGATTAAATTTGATTATGAAAAATATGATTTTACTCGGATTTTACTAAGAGAAGAAAACTATGCTATACAAATATAATATGCGCATACTTTACCTGGGCAGCCCGAGGAAAATGCGTGAACACTAGATGGAAACGAGAAGGCCAAATACAAATACTAATTTCTTACCCAATCAAAGCGCTAAAGGCACTGTAGTTATTCGCTCTTTGAATGTATTTAAGATTACAAGCACAGGACATAACGTTCGACTTTTTAACGTAGGCCGATCGAACTGCTATACAAAATACAAACAGCAATGTAATTTACCTTTTATTGCTTCAGTGGTGAGATTTTGCCAAAAACACCAAGGAGAAAAATGATATTGATTTATATTCTCTAATAATTTTATACAGGATTCACACAAACTCAATGCATGCTTATAACGATGAAGCTTAGTTTAAACAATAAATAATTTTTTTAAAGATATTCGACGTGTGTTGGCGCTGAGGAATAAAGTAAAAGCCATGTTTTTAGCATTACGATGACGACCCACATCTTTAGCTAATTTGCTCTATACATGAGTGTACCTGTCGCTTTGTGTGAGTCTATTGGAAAAGGGTCTACATCCAATCCTACACCTGTTGAGCAAAGGACATGTATTGCATGTAACCGTCTACAAGACGAATATCAATTTGTACTTGAATGCAACTTATACTCAAATTTAAGATGTAAATATATACCTTCATATTTAAGAAACAGACCAAATGTGCAAACATGTATAGATATTTTATCTGTGTTAAGAAAACTTAGTGGCTTTGTTCATGCCGCATTTTCAGTTAGATTAACTACCATGTGTCCGTCCAATTGATACAAATGTAACCATTAAACATGGCCCATGCATGTCGTCTATCTATTAATGTTGTCGACTCCTTAACTAGTTTCATTCAAAGAGCGAATAACTACAGTGCCTTTAGCGCTTTGATTGGGTAAGAAATTAGTATTGTATTTGGCCTTCTCGTTTCCATCTAGTACGCCTATACACAAGAATGAGAAGAACTAAAAGTGAAAGTGACCTAAGAAAGTATATAGAATCAATAAGACAAGCACAGAAAGTAGAAAGGAATTGGGAATATATAAATAACATTATATAGATTGAAGATTCAGATACAAGCCAACCAAGTAAACAAAAAAGATTCTAGACATATAGTAAATCACTAAGAAAAGATAGAACAGGAATAACGCCATTGAAAGACAATGGTCGGCTCTTCAACGAAGCCAAGGATAAGGCCGACATCCTAAATCGCCAATACTCTTCTGTCTTCACTAGAGAAGACCAGACCCATGTACCAGAACCAACAGAACAATCATTTCCATCCATGAGTGACATTGTGGTGACAATAGAAGGAGTTAGGAAACTCCTTGACAAAAGTAACCCTAACAAAGCAACAGGGCCAGACCAGATACCAGCTCGGATACTAAAAGAATGCTCTGCAGAGCTTGCACCTATCCTGACGTTGGTTTTCAACGAGTCACTACAGCAAGACAAGGTCCCAGAAGATTGGCGCCAAGCCAATGTCACAGCCATCTTCAAGAAGAGCTCAAGATATGAGGCCAGCAACTACCGACCCGTATCTTTGACCAGTCTCTGCTGTAAACTCCTGGAACACGTCATTGTCAGCACAACTTTAAAGCACCTAGACCAGCATAACATCCTCTCCAACTGCCAACATGGCTTCAGAGCACGTCGAAGCTGTGAGACCCAGCTACTTACGCTAAGTCACGAGCTCGCGTACTCACTTGACGAAGGCATCCAGACCGACATGGTCGTGCTTGACTTTAGCAAAGCGTTCGACCGGGTCCCACACCAGCGCCTTCTAAAAAAATTGGGCCACTACGGCATCCGAGGAAGCACCCACAGATGGATTTCATCATTCCTGTCCAACCGTTCGCAGCAGGTCATTGTGGAGGGTGCCACCTCCGATCAGGTTCCGGTCGTTATCGGCGTGCCCCAGGGTACTGTCCTTGGGCCGCTGTTATTTCTCATCTTCATCAACGACCTACCAGACGGACTTAAGTCATCTACAAGGCTGTTCGCTGATGACTGCATTGTGTATCGCCAAATCAGGGCCAAAGAGGACTGTGACATCATTCAGAACGACCTACAAACCCTATCTGAATGGGAACAAACATGGGGTATGGAGTTCCATCCACAGAAATGCAGTGTACTAAGAGTCACCCGGAAGCGCCGTCCAATAGAACACACATACGTATTGAAAGGAACAACCCTAACCGTGGACAAAACAGCAAAATACCTTGGTGTGGACATTTACTCTACGCTGTCTTTGAACACCCATATTGACCGAACCACCAAGAAAGCTAACAACATGCTGGGCTTCCTACGTAGAAATCTTCGGCACAGTCTTCTAGCCACAAAAGTCAATGCTTATAAGACACTAGTCCTACCCCACTTAGAATACTGCATAGCAATCTTGAACCCTCACACAAAAGAACAAGTAAAGAAAATTGAAATGGTCCAAAGAAGAGCAGCACGTTTCGCCACCAACCGTTATCGCAATACCAGCAGCTTAACGGATATGCTGCATCTACTTCAATGGGAGTCTCTTGATGACAGACGCACGAAACTCCAGCTTGTGATTCTGTACAAGATTATACATGAACTTGTCGACATACCAAGTCATGTCTTCCTATCAGAAGCACCAGTGCGAACACGTCGGAACATGCATAGCTTGGCATACAAACACTTCTCAACAACATCAGATATCTTTAAGTTCACTTTCTTTCCCAGAACCATATCCCAGTGTGGAACAGACTACCAGCCACAGTAGCTGAGGCCCCCTCTTTGGTATCCTTCAAGAGAGAGCTAGCGACGCTGCATTTCTAACAAGGGGTTTCACTCATACAACCAGCTGGGATTATCTCTATTTTTCCTTCCCTTTACCACGTATAGATTCTTATTATTCCTAATTTAAATATGTAGTATTGTGTTCTTTATCTGTATTATCTCTTCTAACATTATATACTCTGAAAATATACTATAGTATTGTATTTAATTTGTATCACCTCTCGTATTTTATATATAATCTATCTTTTCTATCCATCTTTTTACTTTTGTATTAAGCGCCACTACCCGTTGAGTAATTGTCAAGTTTGACTGGTCAACGTACGTACCGATGTAGATGTAGTAGATGTAGTTAAAATATGTAAATTGCTTCGGTTTTGTTTGTATTTAAATGAAAATTACATATATTGTATACATTATCAAAATGTTAAGAATATAGTGCTTTAATTAATAACAAAATCGAATTTAATGTGTATGTATGAATTTTTGTTATGATGTATACTTTGCATGTCATTTACCATATTTTTTTGTTGCGAAATAAACACGTAATTTGTTCTGTTATTAAAATGTCACATGTTTATTGTAAATATAATTTATTGCATTTTTTATGATTGTTAATTTTAAATAAATACAACTAACTATGGTATGTGTAGTCATCTTCTCCTGTATTTTCAGTAGTTTTGTGATAGTTCTTGTTATCATCTTACTATGGTTTTGTGCGACGTGAAAATGCACGTATTATTAATATACATAATACATAATGAGAAACTATCTGGGGCTGAATTGTCCAGGGAGCAGGGGTGAATTGTCAAGGGGGTGAGTTGTCTCCTGGGGGTGAATTGTCTTGGGGGTGAATTGTCTCGCTTCCATTGGCCTTTTGTAAATATTGTTAAAATTTGGGTCGATTTTTTAAACCCTATCTAAAACCTTAAGAACAAACCGCTAATCATCTTCTTTGTGTCGTAAACGTAAGACACACACAAGATATGGCGGGTTAACTTTCTCTTTTAGGTTTGGTTGCAAGGATTTTACAGAGAGCTTTGCAATAGTCTCTTTGTTTCAGTATTTGCTAGCCCATTGACGTGTCTATAGATTTGTAGATGGCGCTTCCGAACCTTGACCTTTCAGGAAGTAAGAAAACAATCAATAATATCACTATACAAAGTTGGTTGTCAATTCCGCAGGTAAAGATACAATTTCTCTGTGTCTTTTCAGGAGTTTATTAAGTGTGTTGTGTTTTGTTTGGCTCTGAAGGGCCATTTCGCCTCTTTTCGAAGGCAAAAGCCGCCAATCACCCTGATCTATATTGCCTCTTGTCAAAACTTCGCACGTGTAAATCCATTTCACTGCATTTGTCAAAACAACCCATTTACA
Organism: Dreissena polymorpha; assembly: GCF_020536995.1. NCBI lineage: Eukaryota > Metazoa > Mollusca > Bivalvia > Myida > Dreissenidae > Dreissena > Dreissena polymorpha. The sequence goes on from NC_068364.1 coordinate 10,180,723, forward strand.
CAATATAGTTTCCTCCAATAACCGTGAGTCGAACGGTTAAGGAAACAACTAAAATAATTTCTTAATAAACAATGCCGCAATAAACTATGTACCTTAGGCTTAACAGAGAATCCGGGTCGTTTTGCCCTAATACCTGTTCGCCCGTTAGTCGTTTCACCCTGGGGATAAGGGGATAATAAGAAGCACATGACTGGAAATCTTCTTCTATCTTCTGTATTGTTTCCTTCAATGTTTACCATATAATTTGCACACAACAATGTGGAGTTATGTGTCTGATATTCTATATAGTTTATGGTAAACAAGTCACCAATACATACAAAAAGAACAAAATCGATATTCAAAGTATACCGTAAAAACCAACGACTGTGGACTATTCGTATTCATTATTCGCCACCTTTCGAACCAAATATTTGATGAATACAAACAACGTGGTTTCGAGTTTGAAAGTTTATGTTTATTCATCTTATCTTACAATACAAATGAATTTTCATACAATAAACCCCTATATTGAAATGTTTTTCTCCTTTTTCTGGCGTTTTTCATCATGTTTACCCCACCCACTATGTTACACAGTGAGATTATCAACAAAAATAGCGGGCACCGGTTGAATATTTACGACATTGAATTTAAAAATCTTCCAATGGTTGTTTAATGCAGTGTTTTTTTTTCCTTTTTTGGACGGGTCCGGTAAACGGACCCGTTCCCAATGACTTACAGAGCTGTTCCCAAAATGAACCGGACCCGTCCCAATTTCCGAAAAACAAAACAAAAAATCCCAATCAAAATAGAGTTAACAATCCCCGAAAACGCCATCTGCTTATATGGCCTTTTTTAAAGAGATAAGCGAAATTCATTTTGCCCTCATTTCAAAGTAGCGACTTCAACGTTTGCGTCTAAAAATAGCTCCCCTTCTGATTGTGTGGTGAACAGCATGTTTGTAAATTGCCATAACATGTATAAAACACATTTAATTTTCAGCAGGAAATTACATTTTTAGCAAGGTAAGATATTTTTCTTGTGTTTAAGAATACACTACGCGGCCCGTGATTTTTGCCTAAATCACCGACACGCGGTGGTCATTATTTATTTTGAGTGAAAAAACACCGCAATCTTGAGCGTTTCATCACGCTAGATCGAGCATGATCACCGCGAATGCGATAAGTATAATCTCCGCGGTGATTCACCGCGATTCACCGCGTTCCCGGTCAACATTATGGTGAAGAACAATTTTCCTACGTTACATGTACATATATAATCTTCACAGAAATTATAGCAATATGGGGTTATTAGCATTGTTGGCAGATATAATTGAGTATCCTTTTTAAAATGTCAACATGTATTTCACACCCATGTCCCTGACAGTTTTTTTTTGTCTTTTTAAAAGCTGCGTATAAAACAAAACAGTGTTCCCACCTAGCTGTATGATACCGCACCTGGAGGAGTGATAATTGCGTTTTTGATTATGCAGTTAACAGTTTGAAGCCATAAAGAACTCATAACTGATTGTAATGTAATCATCGTATTTTTCCGAGTCTCTCCATTCCCCGATACATACGTTTCAACTGTCTCAATCACATACATGCAACTTCTTCCGTCTTTATCCATTACTCGATAATCCAGCATATGCCCGATTTCCATTTTAAAAGCGAATTCTGGTTAATATTGACAAGAAGAGTCCCAAAGAATGTCATACACAAACGTTCGAAATTATCAAATGAATTTCGGCATATGTTTCTATTTAAAATTTTGATGAAATAAGCGCCCAATCAGATCAGTTGTATTGTACATCCGTAAATCACCTGACACGGTTTACACGCGTCGTGTACAGCTATTTTCGGTTACAAATTCTAGCCACAAATACATAGTGCAAATGAATTAAATTAATTCCTTTGTTCTGATAAAAAGCGCGCGAAAATTGGCGTGTGTGTATTTATTTAAGAAATAATATTTTTCTATCATGGTTTGTTGTCGAATAACCCACAGTAAGGAGTATAGATGCGTAGGAATTAAATCACAAGTGCGAAGCACGAGTGATTCGATAACACGCATCTATACAACTTACTGTGGGTTATTCGACAACAAACCATCATAGAAAAATATTATTTCAATTCTAACACGATTCTTATTGATTTGGTTCAAGTTTTAGGACGTGAACTATATTTTTCAATACTCCGCACTTCTTAGTACAAAGTTCACTATTTAGTGACGTCATTGAATTATACAAACATATGACGTCGTTTTCATTTACAAATATTTCGCAAATGACGTCACTTTCATTGAAAACAACAATCGTAGAATCTTAATGACGTCCCGTTTATTGATGCTACTGAAAAGCTGACATGCTATAAATGTTTTCTGAATTACGTTTCCAAACAAATAACATTCTTTGTAGGCGTGGTTATGCCAATAATCACCAAATATACAATTAGTTGTTTCATTACACTTATATACATGCTACATTATTACATTTCTTTTAGAGCGGGTTTTAGCACGTGCATTTTACTGCAATATTTTCTTTATTTATACGGAACTATTTTCGAAACATTAAGCTCCGCCCATAAGTTATTTCAGAATAACCCACGCTTGATTTCCTTCTTTGTCTATAGCAAACAAGTCAAGTGCCGTGTTAGAATTGTAAATAAACATTTCATAGTGGGTAAAACATTGATATCATTAATTTTAATTTCAATTAAAAGTTTCGTTGTGAATTTCAACTTAATTATCGGGGTACCTCGCGAAATACTAATGGCATTGACATTTCCTCTAAATAAAATATAATTAAAACACGCTGTATTGTAACCGTCACGCTGTTCCAGTTCCTTCGTTATTGAAACGCATTGTATACTCACTACACACAAATGCCGTGTACAGATCATAATATTCTTCAACGACCAATAAACATTAATCGATAGTGCACATGCTTATCTAACATTTAGGGATCATCAACACGGGTCCTTGCAACTTCCACGGACCATAATACACAGCGCGATGGTTACTTTCAGTAGCACACGTGGTCAGAAACTAACAGGTTCGAGTAATAAAGCACAGAGATTATGATCTGAAAAGTTGCACGAGGTCCGAAATGAAACAGAATGCCACCAAATCAAACGATTCACCGCCTAATTTTAAGTGTAACAAACAATGTTTGAAACATTTAAAATAACGATTATTCCAAATTATCACGGCTTCCATTTCCAAAAGTATATGCCTTTCAACATTGCTCGAGAAATAGCTGACAAACGTTTGCTATTGTTCCATCAAATGAATTTTACTCGCTACTATTTTATTAAATAGATCTAGCAGCCCAATCGGGATTGGAGACGCGTACATCATCTGAAGCAATGTGTAAATTTAAATTTAGATGCACATGTAAAAGTCATTTTCTGAAAATCGGGACGAAGTGAAAGTATTCATTTTACAAATAAACCATTTGATTTTATTCAAATGGTCGGCGTTTTTTATATTTTTGTCGTCTGTGTATTTTAGCAAGTTTTATGCAAATATATATCGTTTATTTCAACGTTTAAAGCAATTCTCGTTTCCGAGATTAAACTATGTAAATTTCTTCGATAAGGTTACTGACCTACACAATCATTGACAGATGACATCTGATGGTAATTGTATGAAGTATGCAGAGAAGCTGACGAAATGTTAAAACAATCGCGTAGAAGAAAAAATATCAGGTTATTTTCTGTACCCGTTTCTTATATCCGCGAATTATCGCCGACGGCCTCGGCATGATTAGGAGTGAATACTCATTGTGGCTGCGGAGAAATTTCGAGAACAAAAGAATAATGTAGCCGCGAACTTTGTTGGTTTTGCGTGAGCCGTACTGTACAATTGTTATTTTAACAAATAAAGATATTGTTTGGAATCAGGATTCGACATTGTGCAAGTACGGTGTTTACTTTCATATTGGAATACATTTTCGCGATATAATGTGATTGTCAATAATACTGATATGAGTTAATAAGTTGAAATTTAAATATAGTAGTCAACGCCAATCACGGCGATTTGCGGTGTTTTGTGATGATTCAACAGCTGATCTTTATCGCGCTATGGTCGCAGTGAAATCACGGCGGAATCACCGCGAATCACCCGTAGAGTGTCATCACGGTGAATCACCGCGATTTGCGGCGAATCACCACGATTTGCCACGTTGGCCCAAACGCGGTGATCGGTGATTTAGGCAAAAATCGCGGGCCGCGTAGTGTAGTTATAAATTATTTTAATAATAAATTAATGACGATTATAACGAAAGTTTCCATCATAGTTTTGAATTTCAACGTTCAAAATCCGCCATTTTTGTTTTCATAGGTGTCGTATTTTCCGCTTCCTGAATGATCGGATTTTGGGAATTGTGGGTAGACATTACATCATTTCTGTTGTAAACAGACGTGCGCACATAAACAACTTGCAAAATTGAAGATTAAACAATATTTTCTTTAAAAATTTTACAAAAAAAGGGCTCAGGTGAACTTTAAATGCATATTTTTCCTTTTTGTAATTTCGTTGTCATCGATTTTATTTTATTTTATTGAAGACGAATCTGTTTTCATTTCGAAACAAGAAACACTGACCTAGTTGTCGTCTGCGCATTTTATTTGTTTTGCTTTTACAAAGTCAAGGTCGATCTGTTTATAAACCGGAAGTTGTAATATTGAAAACGAAAGTAAACAAAACAGGTGCCCGAAATTTCGACCGAGATAAATAATTTACTACTTAACTTCTATTTTTCATGATTTAAGTAATGCAAATTCACTGACACCAAAAGACAAACATAATTTGAGTAGGTAGCAATAACGTTTGTGTTATTTATTTGCAAATTTAAATAGAATTTTGATATTTGACAGCTTTGACATGTTTCAACTTTCAGTGTTTGGCAAGTACATCTTACTTATTATGTGACTTAACATTAAAAACTTGTTACCTTTTTGGGAATTATTGATGGTGATTTGAAGGTTCTTTGTATTGCACTATAAACTTGTTAGACATTAAAAAACTATCATGATTTAATGTGTACATGATAATGCAGCTCTGCTGGTGATGTGCATTTTTTTTTAATTTGAAAATGTTGAAAGCATGATACATTACATCAGTTTTAAATGGACAGTAATGTTATTTTGAGAAGTTGAAGTGATTGGAAAGAACTGTTTGCATGATGCATGAACATGATACTGATTATTATATGTTTTAACCGGGACACATTGACATTGCAATTCTAATTATAATGCATCAATATTTATCTTATTACTTTTCATTTTTTTGTATAATTGTATCTTTAGTAGTTGTTGTACTGATTCAAATAAATAAATGTATAATTAATTTATTGAAAGTGGAATCCAAAAAAAAATGTATTTTCTTTTAATTAAAATAAATACAACCAATGGGTCCCTGTATTTGAATGTTTTGAAATGTTATATTTCTTGTTGTGTTGTTTCCATATTTTACAGTTCAATTGTTGCACATACCAGAAGCTTGCAGCCAGGATTGATGATACACATGTAAGTATTTTTTATTTTTAAAATGCAATTTCAGAAAAAAAATGTCTGGAGTTACCAATGCAGAGGTGATCGCCATGATCAAAAACAGAGGCATGAGTGAAACATGCAAAGTTTTGTTAATGGAACAACAAGAAAATACTAACAGATGTGCTATTATGAAATCTCTAGAACGATTATATAGCAAATATCAACATTTGAACAAAAATAAAGCGCGAGTCAAAGGAAAAGAAAATTTAAATAGATTCATGGATACCAAATACACATGTCCTGAAAATCAAGTCAAATCAGATGCACACATTAACTTAAAACCTCTTAGCCAGATCTGTCCAATTAATGATCCGAAATCAACAGAAACACTATCCACTGTTGTATTAAGTATAGCAAGTGAACTGGGAGAAAAAAATTCTGAGAATTTGCAGATGAAAGATGAATTGGAGACTGTGATTGAAGAGAACACAAATTTATGTCTCAATTTAGATGAACAATCAAGGATAATACAAGACAGAAACAGACAATTAAAAAGAACATCAAGTAGGGAGATTTATTGGAGAGAGTAATGTCAGAAATTAAATTATGATGAAAGAATTTACACTGAAGATGATATGATAACCAAACACATGACAATAGCAGGACTTGAAAAACAAGTTAAAGACAAAAACAAACAAATAAAAGAATTAAATGAAAGACTATCTGAATTGGAAGTTGAGAACTGTAAACTTAAAAAGACTAAAGAGGCAATCATTTTTTATGAAGAAAGTAAAACTTACATCACTGATGCTCATTTATGTGTATATTCATTATTAAATTGCAATGTAGCATTTGAACAAATTGGACAAGTAATGTCAGCAGTTCTTAATTTAGTAAATATTCAGCCAAATAAATTGCCATCTGTTGGAACAATTCATAATTGGTCGATTGAACGTGGATTAATATCAAAAAAACAAATGGCAGATTTAGTAACAAAAGAAAATACAACCTTGCATAGTGATGAAACTTCAAAATATGGCACTAAATGGGGAGCATTTGCAACAAGAGATGATGATGGTTGTTACACTCTTCTCGGTTTGCAAGAAATGGCAACAAAGTCAAGTGATGACACTTAAGATACATTTAAAAACATACTCAAAGATATAGAGAGTGTTTCTTCTGATGGTGTTGGAAACAAAATATTATTCAATATAAAAAATACTATGTCCGATCGTGCATCTACTGAAAAAAAATTCAATGAATTACTTAAAGATTACAGAAATTCTATATTACCAGAAGTATTTAATAATTTTGATTCATTTTGTGAAGAAGAAAAAATTGCATATTCTAAAATGAATAATTTTTTTTGTGGACTCCACACTCTTGTTCATTTAGCTGAAACTGCTCAAAAAACATTATTAGAAACAGAAAAATTACATTTCAACAATGACATTCCTATACTAAATAAACATTTTGATAAACCTTCTCAGCCAGGTACAATACGGCTTATTCATATATCTTGCAAAGCATTTGCAAGACGGGGTGATGCAAAGAACGGTTGCCATAGTAACTTTTTAACTTTTCTGAGTGACACTTTAAAAAAAGAAAAAATGTCATTTCCATTGCAGCCTTTAAAAGGCAACCGATTTAATATTCTTTTCACAAATGCTGGACAAATTTATTACTTTTTAAATCATATGTGTGAATTTTTGGATAAAACACCAAACCTTAATTTACTGTTGGCATCTGTATTACATGATTTAAAAGAAGATTTTTTTGTAGCAGGTTGTAAGGCTCTCGGCCTTGTTTCAAAACTTATTACAACACCATTTTGGAATGTGCTTGAAAACAATGAAATTAGTATATCTATGTTTAATAATCGTTTGATTATACTTGCTGATTACCTTAAACATGCCTCATCACACATTGAGGATTTTATTTGTGGAAAAATGATGTTGTATGATGATGTGCCTGTTAAAGAAGATAAAATATATAAATACCTCTTGGAAAGTTCTGAAATTGATAAGCATGTTATTGTTATACTCAGTGTTATGTTACCTGCATTCGCTCAATTAATCAAAAATCATTATAAAGAACATCTTCCTGGTGGTGCATTGGTCAACCTAAATCTCATACAAACTAAGAGTGTAGATAAACACAATAAATTCCCAGAACGTGTTTTTTCTTATGTAGATCATCTGCTGTCTTGCAAACCCAACATTAATACAAAAACTATGGAATCACACATTACATTTTCACTTAACAAAACATCAGAATGGCTTGCTGAACATAGCAATGCTCATGAAATCATAACACAAAGTCGCAAGGAGGTAAAAAATGAAAAAAATAAATTCAAGCAAAGAGAAGAAAATATACATGCAAAACGCCTTGAAAAGCAGCTAGAAGATTTCAAAAAGAAAGAAGATATGGAAAGGAGGAGAATTGCTAAACTAGAAAAAGAAACACTTGATATGACTTTTTACGGGTTATGGCAGAATGAACAACAGATGGAAGATGCCCTTTATAAAATTAAATCCAAAACTGAACAAGAAAAAGCTTTAAAAGTTCAACTAAGATTTAGAAAGAATGTTTTTAAACAACAATGTAGTGAAGATATTTACAAAATGAGCTCAACCATTAATGGAAAAAGAATAAGCTTATCTGTCGATAAACTAAAAGAAAAAGTAATTATACTAATGAACAAAGCAAAGGAAATTCCTGCATCTGAAACGCTACATGACTTGGTTGGTAGAAATATAATGCACAGATTTATAGAAGAAAATGGACAGTACAAATGGTACAATGGAACAGTTATCTCTCAGGTATTCTTAAAAATCAAAACAACAACATGTGTCTGTGCTTTACATAAAACTTCATTTGGACTGACAACTTTGTGTTACAATATAGTTTAATTTTTAGTTTTAACCTATTTATTTAAGCTCGAATGCATAGAAAGCCTAAGGCTTATTTGAAATGCTCTGGAGTCCATTTCCTGGGACTAGAACCCGTACTTGGTGTCTATGGGGGAGATCTAAAGAACGCTCCCACAGTGGGGATCGAACCCATGACCTCATTGTCACTAGGTGGACACCATATCCATTACGCCACGGCGACCATAACTAATACAATATAAATAACGTAACATATAACATTACAGCATAAGTATTTGTATAATAAATCAATTTCATGTAATAAAATAGTAATAAGTGAGCTAACAAGAGCACACATACGAATACATGTTTTCTTTCAATGTGTTTAAAATAAATATGTTAATTTTTTTTTCCACTGTTCAATAGGTTCCTGGCTTTCCGGAATGGTTCAACCTGAAATATGAGGATGATGACGATATATACACGGCAAGGCTAGAAGAGGAGTTCCAGGATGGTGACGTTTTGATCCGTGTTTAGAATATAAGAAAGGTGGTGAGACAAATGCATCTTGACATGCTGTTTAATGATTAGTGAACGACATTAACATAACAGAAGGGGAGCTATTACCACATGTTTTAAGTCAGAATACTTGCATTTATGTTGTACATTTTTTTTTGTCAGTGTGTGATTTTACAGACATGTTGTGTTTGACTGTAGTTTGCCATTATTGTTTATGGCAAATGTGATTGTTTATATAGAGGATATTTGTTGGATTCGGTGGAATATCGATTTTATTTCACGAGTGATCATATAAAATATGTATTTTTTATGATCACGAGTGAATTAAAATGGATATGCCATCGAATCCAACAAATTTTCTTTTCATTTTATGCTTTTTTCACCGTTTATTTACATTGTAAAAGAGTTAAAATGTATAATTTCGCTGGATTTATGACGTCATTTCGTTGAAAAAATGACGTCATTTCACAATAAAACAGTGAAAAATATCGACATTTTTCACTGTTTCAAACAGTGAAATACCAGTTTTATTTCACTGATATTTTTCTATAAACCACCTGAAAGCATAAAATAAATTATTTTCTTACTTTGACATTCACATATTTAACATTAATCAGCAGACAACTTGTATTCTGCATCATAATATCACATTAATAATTTCAACACTCAAAATGTGTTTTTTACATGAAAAATCGCCTTTTTTTTCAATTTTCAAAGGGAGATAACTCCGCTAATAGTCAACCGATTTTCTTTTTTTTTACAGTGTTGTACTTGTTATGTCATACCTTTCAAAACTATACATATAATCACTAAGTTCTCACCAAAGAACTAATTAAATAGCTTGAAATGTGTTTTTAGCAGAAAAATCACATTTTTTGAAATTTTCAAAGGGGGATAACTCCACTTACGTTCAACCGATTTTCATTTTTTTTTCATTTTTGTACTTGTGCTGTAATTCCCTTCAAAATTATGTATAACATCAATTGGTTATCTAAAAAAAATAAAAATCATTGAAGTCGCTATTCAAAGTAAATCCTCAAACAATACCTGTAAAGCAACCTCCCATTTAAATTCCAGTAAACACAATATATTTCCTCACACTGGATTAAAATACATAATAATAATAATCTGAATAATCTAATAATGTCAAATCTCCGATAGTTTTCACACATTGCATCCTCTATGGAGCAAATGTATTAATGCTTTATCTGACAGTACTGCATGTTGCCGGTTACGTAGTATTGATCAATGCCTTTTGGCAATTTGCCACCTGCTGAGAGTGTTACAAGTTGACAGTTTTAACTACTGGAAATCGGCCCCATCAAATACCTTAGATTTCTACTGCCAGCATTGACTGCTTGCTGACTATTTTGAGGGATCGGTTTAATTGATGTCATTTGGGAACAATGTGGTGATTGTCAAATTTTTTTTTTTTAAAGGTGTGTTTTGTTGTTTCAACTGGAATTTGATAAAAGGGTAATTATTATGTTTTATTTAGAAGACAAAATTAATATTAAATGTATAATACCAAAAATTACCCCCCCCCCCCTTCTCCAAAAAAATTTTTTTTTATTTTAATTGTGGGATGGATGGGTAGCGTATGTAAATACAATTTATATTAAGCACTTTCATGCACAATGAATGCCGTAAGAGGGTTGTTTATTGTGCTGTTTTCTTCATACTTGTGTGTTGATTCATAATCATCAATGCACATCTTGTATTCAGCACTTTGAAAGAGTAAAATAATGCAACTAATTATAACACAATCTGTGTTCCGATAGCATGTTGTTGTTTGTGCGTGACTGTGGATAAAAGTTGATGATGCTTTCCTGTGTCATTTAAAGCTGACAAAAGTTAAACAAAGTAAATAAAATACCATTCCTCAATTGGGAAGATTTCGCGACTCGATTTTCCCAATTTGGTGATTTCACGATCACGACGCCAAAAATTCCCAATGGCATGTGTACAGGACCCGTTCCCAATTGGCTGAAAAAAATCACTGTTTAATGTTTATCTAGGTTAATACGGGTGAATTGATGCTCAAACATACAAACAAAGGATTAGCAGATGGAATTCCTTTTTTGTTTATCTTTACGACAATGATTGTGCAACTTATCAACTAAAAAAATTTGAATGGGTACTGTCACTTATGTGTCAACTGTTGACTCTTAATTGTTCTACTCAAGGATTTAATTGGTACTAGTCATGTTTTCTCAAAAGTTTCAAAACTGTGTTCAAAGTTTAAGCAGTGCTAGTCAGTGTTTTGTTATTTCACAGTGTTATATTTCATATTTTCGGTATGCAATGATATTCAATTAATCAAATTGACAGATACTCATAGTTTCATACTATATAATGTCATGTGAAGCTGTCTGTATTACTTTTGTTCATTTTAATTCATATTCGCGAATAAATTCGTATTCGCCACCCTGTATTCGTGATACGTATCGTATTCGTCACCTAGTGTATTTGTTACAGCCCTAGTCATAAGTCTACCCGCTCATAAATCGGGGGTAAAAAATGATATGAAAATCGGAGATTTTTAATATGTCCAAGTCATAAGTCGAGTCAGAAACTGTCCAGGAATTTCATAAACAGACGCCATTTTAAATGTACAGGAAGTTTTTATTCTATACATAGACCATGACGTCATTATAGCACTGTGCGACGTAGACATAGCGGAAACGTGTATTATGTACTTTGTTTAATATAATCAATACGATATATATATTTAGGAAATCAAAAATAATATCAGGGCTTTCCACAGGCCATTTAACGATCCCTTGCCTGGACGCTTGAATTTCCAAAATCAGAGTCTCCGTGGTTCTTAAAATTTTCCGATCAGGATCAGTGTATTTTTCAGTAAAAGAAAGTGGAGATTGTCAAAAAAATCTCTATCTCTATCAGTATCAATATTCCTTGTTTTTTTAAGAGCACTCGGTACCTACTTTCACAAGTAATCGCCATAAACACCACATGGGGTAATGGATAATCTACCGATAAGAGAACAGCATGACGCGCATATCGATTATTCTAGCCATATTACACAGTCATTTAAATGCTGACGAGGATGTATCAGGTAACATTCCAGTCGTCAAACTGTGATGTTCATCGTCCAATCAGTTACGCGAATGCTTATGAGGGCGGGGTTAACTAGCTACCATTATTTTTGATTGACGTCAGGCACGAAGTAAGAGTTTATAGCAGCTTGATTAGCAAGAAGTTGTACCATTTACGTAATACAAGAGGGCCATGATGGCCCTGTATCGCTCCACTGTTTTTTTATGCAAAAAAGCATGCAATGCGCATGAACTATAAGATGTCACTACATACCAAATTTGGTAGCCCTAGGCCCAATGGTTATGGACAGGAAGATTTTTAAAGTTTGCACAAAAGAGGCTTTATGTAAGCATATTCAGTTTTGTGACCCCAGGGGCAGGGTCAAATTTGAGCCCAGGGGAATAATTTGAACAAATTTGGTAGAGGACTATTAGATGTCACTACATACCACATTTTGTAGCCATAGGCTCTATAATTATGAACAAGAAGATGTTTAAAGTTTGCACAAAATACGCCTTATTTATGCATATGTTCATTTTTGTGACCCCTGGGGCAGGGTCAAATTCGACCCAGGGGCATAATTTGAAAAAATTTGGTAGAGAACTTTAAGATTTTAATACATACCAAATTTGGTAGAAATAGGCCCAACCGTTATGGACAGGGTTGTCATTATGATTGTACATGTAAACGAAGGATTATTTTGGAAAAGTAACCGATTTGGCGGGGGGTCAAGGTCAAGGCGAAGCCCCCTGACCGAAAACGATTTCTAGACATTTTAGGGACAAAATACTGCTATTCTCAGAGCATAAAAAGTTAAAATGAGGTCTAAAAAGAATATTAAGATTTTCACATTTACAGTATACTGTACAATGTAAAAACATATTATATTGATAGATCTTTGCATGTTCCAATTCTATCCATTACCCGATAATCCAGTATTATTACGATTTCTTTTTTTTCAAAACCAAATTGCGTTAAATGAATGTTGTCTACCATTTAACGCAAGTGCATATACAAATTGAATTGTGGGATTGGGGCATTCCCATTGAACATGCGTGAATAATGTGACGCGATTTGAGAGCATTGAGAACCGTTTATTTTTAGTAATTACGACAAGTCAACCACTCAATCTAAACTATTACATATACGGTACCTCCTTTCAGACAAGTTTGCGAAAGTGAAAGTGAATTTCTGAGAATAAAAACGCGCCTTTCTTTAAATTTTACCGAGTACTTTTCATTCCGGATCGTGATATAACTTGTCAGGTCATTCATGCATGTAGACCTACCGTAAAAACGCAGTCATAAGTCAAGATTTTTTACCTCCAAAATTTTATTAAAATTACGGTATCGACTTATGAGGTCAACCATGAAAAAAATTAATGAAATTCGACGAAGATTGATCCCCGCCGCAATTGTTTTTGTTTTTTTTATAAAAACTCGTGAATTTACGACACATGAAATGTTGTCTTTTAACTGATACTTACCAATTAATATAACCACAGTTTGCAACATTTCTATTGTTTATATTTTCATAATTTAATCCAAAGTCTTCATGTTAGCAGGTGTTTTTTATAACTGAATGCGTAAACAAAAGATCAGGTCATTTTTAAAGTCAAGCGATAATTGGCAACATGTGTGAACTGACAGTTTGACGTCATCAAAGGAAAGCCGCTTCCTGTCAAGAAGCCATAAAGCATCACCCTTCTAGCCGATAAAATAAGATTCCTTTAATTTGTGAAGCGACATGTTTAAACAATCGCGAGTCATCGTCCAATTATGTTTGAGCACGTGCATAGCTCCGCCTTTTTAAGTGTTATGTAGAACAAAGGCGGAGTTAGCGGTCTATTGGTTATGTCAATAGTTGTAATAAAAACGTGTTTTACCGAGGACGTAATCAATTGTTTTGATAGTCAGATTAAAAGTGCAAAGATTTGATTACAGTGATCACAGTGTGGCATCGGATTAAAAGTTTGTGGTTTATTACTAGCGTGGACAGTTTAGTGCAAACTTTATAATAATAATTTATTAATTTGACTAACACATTTGATGTATGAAAATGCCTGGAAAACGCAAACGCCATGCGTATGACAATGCATTTAAAATACGCGTGATAGAATTTGCAGAGCAATCAAATAATAATAGTGCTGCTGAACGTGACTTTATGGTTTCGTATGTCGTTGTTGTGTAAATTACAATGTACATGTATATAGGTCTTGGTTTCCTATGTTGTTGATTTTGTTTTTATGTGGTTCATAATGCTTTGTTTGTCTATATTTTTTATCTATTATTTTCGATTTCCTAAATATATATTGTATTGATTATATTACACAAAGTACCGTACATAAAACACGTGCCCACTATGTCTACATCGCACAGGGCTATAATGACGTCATGGTGTATGTACAGTACACTCCACGCGTTTTCCCCAATTTCCCTCCATACTCCGCGGGTTTCGACCTGGAGGGAGATTAAGAAAATCCCGCTATACGCGGCGTTTGCATGATTTTGGACGCGGCGGTTAACGATCGGCAAAACTGATAAACCGACGCGGCGGCCCTCGGCGTTGGCAACGCGGGGGAAACTCCGCGTTTTACGAGATAACGATCAATTTAATTTTGTTTGACTTCCTGATTTTCAAATAAAATTACATTTATTACAAGTACATACATGTACATGTAGTATAATATTTACAATTAAAAAAAACAACCAAGATAGATCGATCCCGACGTGGTTGTAGAAGTAGTTGTGGTTGTATAGAAAACTCGTTGATTTACGACACACAAAACGTCGTCTTTTAACTAATACTTACCAATTAATATAAACACAGTTTGCAACATTGTTTTTATTTTGATAATTTAATCCAAAGTTTTCATGTTAGCAGGTGATTTTCTATAATGAACATGTATACAAATGACCAAGGACCCTAAAAATCTCGCAAATCTGTGTGAATTGACAGTTTGACGTAATCAAAGAAAAGCCGCTTCCTGTCTAAAGCCATAACTTACTCAAGTAAACACGTTCAACGAATGCATAAGGAATGGTTTTAATTGTCGGAACAAAGTCTATTCTCTGCTCGCTAATGCATTGATTTTCTCTTTGTTTGTAGGTTATTCCATTGATTGCTAAAAGGTGGTAACTATTGAGTTGATAATTGCATTTAATATTCACAGTTGTATTCTTGTTGCGTCGACATTCTAAACAATGTTTACCAGTAATTATGGACGAAATCGGCAGAGTGACATTCACACATGTTAATCCCTTTTGTCAAAACACCGAATACAGCAGTCTACACAATAGGTCAGTAGACAAGCTTTGCGTGTTTTCATAACGTCAATCACTTAAAATCCAGATGTCTTCTGTAATCAGTTTACAGTACAATTAGTGTTAAAATAATTACTCTACTAAAATACCGTAACGATAAAGATTCGGCGTGTTCGATTTGAAATTATTTTAGAGGAAATATCAACTTATTTGCGATATAATTTCGTTAATAAATACCAAAGAAACTTTTAACCGAAATCAACAATGTTCTCTGCGCTACAAAGTTTGTATCAAAAAAATCAATACACGCACGCTTTGCAGGAGTATACATTGTACCTTGACCTTGTACATTGCAGCATAATTTTCGCGCGCTTTTGTCGGGAAATATACATGACTGTATATTGGAAGCATTTGTAAACGTCGTGTTAACAATTAAAAATCGTAGTGTGTTTCGGATTACTAATTATTATTCTCATTTGGAAATTTTACGGAACATTTATTCTTGTGTCGTATGTGTTATGATTTAAATATTAATTTGTCAAATGTATTATATTAGACTAATTCATATTGTAGACGTACCTGTGAATTAAAAAACATAATTTTTATACGTATTAATTTTCTATACAATTATCTTTTTATACATGTACTACAGTATTTAAACAATTTATTATAACAATGTTTTTATTTTTTGGCATGCCCAGTAGCACACTGCTAACGCGGCGTTGCGCGGCGATCACTGATAAGAACGGAAGGTGTCTGCATTTACCGACTAGCCTAAAGTAATACACGCCGCGGGAATTAGCGAACGCGGCGTAACGCCGAGCGTTTTATCGAGTTCACCTCGCTCTTCCAACGCCGCGTGAACACTCGCTAGCAGAAAAAACCCACGGAGGGAGCGCGTTTTTTGGGGAAAACGCGTGGAGTGTACTGTATAGAATAAAAACTTCCCGTACATTTAAAATGGCGTCTGTTTATGAAATTCGTGGACGGACAATTTCTGACTCGACTTATGACTTGGACATATTCAAAATCTCTGATTTTCATATCATTTTTTACCCCCGACTTATGAGCGGGCAGACTTATGACTGGGTTTTTACTGTATATGTATGCATAGTTTGGCAATCTCAAAACACGTTATTTACCTACTTATTACATTATGTGTAATGACCATTTGTAAACCAAAATGCATTATTTAATTGAAGTATTTTACAAATGCGTATAATTAAATGTGTTATCCGAAATCATTTTCAGATCTCATTATTCATAGAAAATTAAGAAAATTCTAGCAACAGAGACACATTTCTCGTGTTTTTCATGTACAGATGAAAATCATGCCAAAGTTAGACTTCATGTATAACATCACGTCATTCTTCCTCGGGGAAGCGTGGACTTTAATATTTAGATGCTGAATAACAACTTCGTAGCGCAGAGGTCGCTAATATCTTTTATTTTGGTAGAAAATCGAAGAGCATTTTTTAATATGTGGAAACCTTTTCTCTAACTAAAAAAACTAGTTAATTACGCTCTACGTGCAACATTCGTTGAGATACGGTCAGTAATAATCTGTGAAATGTACAGCTATTTGATACAATTTCACGTGGGGTCTGCGTGTATTCAGCTGCCTGAGCACTGATTGGTTGACGTGCTTACCAAGAAGAATTTGATTGACGGAAAAATCAATATTGGCAACTCGCTGAGAAATTCATTGAAAACAGTAGCTCTTAGGCGGAGTTAATGGACTGACTGAATGACAGGGCGTTGTCTACTATAGTATGGTTATTCCTTGTCAATTTTTGTCGGTTTGCATGATCAAAACTTCCGATCGCAATTTTAAAGATTCGGGAAAAACAACCGATTTTTGTGGCGATTTTAACCGATGAATTCGATCGGCAATCGGTTAATAATGACAACCCTGGTTATGGACAAGTTTGCACAAAATAGGCCCAATATAAGCATATGTTCAATTTTGTGGCCCCTGGGGAACGGTCAAATTTGATCCCAGGGGCTTAATTTGAACAAACTTGGTAGAGGACTACATACCAAATTTGGTAGCCCTATGCCATACGGTTATGGACAAGAAGATTTTTTAAAGTTTGCACAAAATAGGCCTTATTTAAGCGCATGTTCATTTTTGTGACCCCCAGGGCAGGGTCAAATTTGACCCCAGGGGCATAATTTGAACAAACTAAGTAGAGAACTATTAGATGTCACTACATACCGAATTTGGTAGCCCTAGGCCCTACGGTTATGGACAAGAAGATTTTTAAAGTTTGCACAAAATAGGCCTTATTTAAGCGTATGTTCATTTTTGTGACCCCCGGGGCAGGGTCAAATTTGACCCCAGGGGCATAATTTGAACAAACTAAGTAGAGAACTATTAGATGTCACTACATACCGAATCTGGTAGCACTAGGCCCAATGGTTATGGACAAGAGATTTTAAAGTTTGCACAAAATAGGCTTTATATAAGCATATGTTCAATTTATTGACCCCCAAGGTGGGGTCAAATTTGACCCCAGGGGCATAATTTTAACAAATTTGAAAGGGGTTCACCCCAAGAACATTTGTGAGAAGTTTTATCAGAATTGGACTTGTAGTTTAGGAGAAGATGTTTAAAGAAAAAGTTAACGCACCCACGCAAGAAGGACACAGGACCATGACATAAGCCTTGCTGGCCTCTGGCCAGTGGAGCTAATAAAACCGGTAACTAGTACAGTACAGTATATTAAAGACAGTTTCGGCAGAGCTACAGATAAGGTGCGTATTTGCGTAAATACCCAATGTAAAATTGCCGATTACGCATAGAAAAATAAAACTCTGTGTACCAAAACGCAATTGAAATTGCAGATTACAGTCCAACCCCTCTTAAGCAGCCAGTCAAGGGAAACAGCCAAATTGGCTGCTTAAGCGGGGTGGCCTCTTAAGAGGGGGTTGGGTCATAGGGAGTCTGGAGTTGATGAGTGCATGGCCAACTGTTCAATTTTTGTATAAACAAAATGGTAAATATGTGTACATGTACTAAACAATGTATAGATTTAAAATAATTTTATTTCTTCCTTTCTAAAATCAGCAATAAGACAACATTTTCATTCAAAAAATATTCTATTCATCTTTCTTATCATCATCAATATCATCATCATCAGAATCAAGTCAATGAAAAAGAATCATTCTCATGATTGTATGGCCCCAATGCACTTAAGATGGGAACAGTTGTGAATCAGTTATGCGTGAATAACTCCGGTGTCACTATAAATCGATAATTTAATCGGTTTATTGCAGTTTTATGGCTTTGAATACCTACCGCACGAATTGGTCCCAACAGTGATCTCCTTCACGATAAAATCATGGCCAGTTACTTAAGAGACTGATAATAGCATCCGGGTGTAATCCTCCTGGTAATCGTGCTTTTCATGCATAATATTATAAAAACATTTTTTCGTCGCGTAAAGGGTTTTATCAAAATTAATATTGAAATCATTGTAAATATAAAACAAATATAAATGTTTTTTTATATTCCCAAATGAGAATAATAATTTGTAATCCGAAACACACTCCTGATTGTTTAATGTTAACGAGACGTTTACAAATTCTAGCATCGTGTATTTCCTTTGTCCCGGCAAAAGCGCACGAAAATTATGCACCAATGTACACTGTCACGCCATACCCATGGTTCGAAAGCATGCGTGTATTGATTTTTGGATAAAAACTTTGTAGCACAGAGAACATGTAGATCAGTTGATTTCGGTTAAAAGTTTTTTTGTTCTTTTTAACTTTTAATTAGCCGATAATTGTCATAAATGTGTGCTTGAAATAGTATGAGCTACATATAATAAATTATAAATTTAGAATCTCCTTTCCAGTAATAATAGGTGATATTTGCACGGTCGCATATTGCTTTTAACCCGATAACCTGATAATCCGCCGCTAATTAATTGCAATTTGCAAACTGGCTGTCAAAATGTTTATCACACATTACGCTTCAGTACTACAGAGCCTAAACCGCAGACTGGAAGTACGTATCGATTTTTTCGCCGTTGCGTCTGTGTAATTTTGCCAATGTACATGACTGACTTACTTGCGCGTGACCACTCATATGGGGGGAATTTAACATTTGGGATGCAAAATTGCTGGCCGCTGGCCGGAGAAACGGGGTTACCGCTTAAGAGGGGTGCATTATATAGTGTTTATCGACGGTTGCAGCACAGACTGGCCGCCTACACGGGGTGACCGGCGATGAGGGGTGACTGGAAGTAGGGGTTGGACTGTACACATATCATATTTGTCCTCTGCGTAACGAGTAAATAATTATGTCCCGGAAATACCCGGGTCTGAAATACGCAGATTCTTTCCGCTTCGTCTAAGCGCTTTCAGTGTAACCTTCAGCACGATAATATGTACGGAAGAAAGCGTCTATGTAACTACGTGTTATTGTTGTAAAAATGTCAAAACCGCGAAGCTGTAAAAAGGGAAATATCGTATCCCAGGCACAAAAAAAAATCAGTGGGTATTTACCCAATTACTCAGAAAAGTTATCTGGAGCTCTGAGTTTCGGGCATCATCATCACACCTTTTTACTGTAAACAGGTGTTACCAATGACTCCTGTTTTTTTTTACTAAGAAAGTGACGCCGATAGTCGGCTTCTTCCCCTACCAGAATTTTTTCCCCACAAAATACAATTTCCCCTCCAATAATATCATTTTTCACCAAAATATATCGTTGTTTAGCATTTATTCCAGTTTTAAACCGAATATTGATAATTTTGATTGCTTAATTATCCATCGCAATACTAGCTCATTTACGGTGGTCGCTAAAACACGTTAAAATAGAAATAAGCGTCTACGGAGTTGGATTAGAATATGTAGTTTGCGGTTCCTGTTAATTTTTGCAAAGTAATGCGGAACATTTCCCACTTTATCGCTGTCAGTGTTGGTAGAAGAATCCTCAAACTAAACGTGCTTACATCTGAGTTGTTAAGGGCATGCTATATAACGTAATGGATAAAGGGAAGTCACTCTAAATGTCATTTGTGTTTGTTAACGTTTTTAGCTCACCTGAGCACAATGTGCTCATGGTGAGCTTTTGTGATCGCTTTTTGCCCGTCCTTGTGTGTTGTGGGGCGTCTACATTTGCCTTGTTAACTCTCTAGAGGCCACATTTATTGTCCAATCTTCATGAAATTTGGTCAGAAGATTGGTTTCAATGATATCTTGGATGAGTTCGAAAATAGTTACGTTTGCTTGACAAACATGGCTGTCAAGGGGCGGGGCATTTTTCCTTAAATGGCACTATAAGGCTATAGTAAAATCTTGTTATCACTCTAGAGGCCACATTTATAGTCCGATCTATATGAAACTCGGTCAGAAGATTTATCCCAATAATATCTTGGACGAGTTCAAAAATGATGCCGGTTGGTTGAAAAACATGGCCACCACGGGGCTATTTTCCTTATATGGCTATAGTAAAACCTTGTTAACACTCTAGAGATCACATTTATTTTCCGATCATCATGAAACTTAGTCAGAAGATTTGTCCCAATGATATCTTGGATGAGCTCGAAAATGGTTTTGGTTGCTTTAAAAACATGGCCACCAGGGGCGGGGCATTTTTCCTTATATGGCTATATATATGGCTATAGTAAAACCTTGTTAACTCTCTAGAGGCCACAATTATTGTCCAATCTTCATGAAATTTGGTCAGAAGATTAGTCTCAATGATATCTTGGATGAGTACAAAAATAATTATGTTTGCTTGAAAAAAATGGCTTCCAAGCGGCGGGGCATTTTTCCTTATATAGTAAAATCTTGTTAACCCTCTAGTTTTAATGATTTTGACAGAAAACTTCTTTATTGTAATTTGGAAATTTGTTATCTAGATTTGATTGGGAATGGGGCCGTTTTTTATGTCCCCCACTATAGTAGTGGGGGACATATTGTTTTTGCCCTGTCTGTTGGTTGGTCTGTTGGTCTGTTGGTTGGTCTGTTGGTTGGTCTGTTTGCGCCAACTTTAACATTTTGCAATAACTTTTGCTATATTGAATATAGCAACTTGATATTTGGCATGCATGTGTATCTCATGGAGCTGCACATTTTGAGTGGTGAAAGGTCAAGGTCATCCTTCAAGTTCAGAGGTCAAATATATGTGGCCAAAATCGCTCATTTTATGAATACTTTTGCAATATTGAAGATAGCAACTTGATATTTGGCATGCATGTGTATCTCATGGAGCTGCACATTTTGAGTGATGAAAGGTCAAGGTCATCCTTCAAGGTCAGAGGTCAAATATATGTGGCCCAAATCACTTATTTTTTAAATACTTTTTCAATATTGAAGATAGCAACTTGATATTTGGCATGCATGTGCATCTCATGGAGCTGCACATTTTGAGTGGTGAAAGGTCAAGGTCAAGGTCATCCTTCAAGGTCAGAGGTCAAATATATGTGGCCCAAATCGCTTATTTTATGAATACTTTTGCAATATTGAAGATAGCAACTTGATATTTGGCATGCATGTGTATCTCATGGAGCTGCACATTTTGAGTGGTGAAAGGTCAAGGTCATCCTTCACAAGGTCAAGGTCATCCTTCAAGGTCAAACGTCATATAGGGGGACATTGTGTTTCACAAACGCATCTTGTTTTGCTTTGGGAATGCCTCCATTTTCCGGAGACGCAGACAGTGGTAAAAAAAACCTGAAATCAGAGTAGATGAGTTATAGACATTGATTAAAACAGTTTTTATTTTTCCCCAAATATGTCTCTTTCGCCCTCTATTTTCCCCTTTCAGCCAGCGTCCAGCGTCTTCCCCTTTGTCAAAAAAAACAACCCTGGACTCATAATTAATACGAGAAATTAATTGCAAGTGGTAAACAATTAATTACTTATGGCGAGTAAGTTGTGCAAATAATTCCTGGTTACAATTATGCGATAACAATTTAATTCCAGTACATGCATATTTCATCATGTCCATTTATTGAACTGATTCACCTTGTTTTTGTGACATTTATTCGACACGTAATGCGCTTTAACAAATTTTCGTTGAGTTAATTACGGACACTTGTAAATGTTTCGTCTGATAATCGATACTTAGAAGACTGATGATGGCGACCGGCCGTAATCTTCGTGGACAACATGAATTTAATGCATAATTCCGTCAAAACATTTATTTGACTCATAAAGTGTTTAAACAAATTATTGTTGAATTCATAACGCAACTAATTATATTTGTTGAAATCTCAGATGGGAATAATTAAATTTGTAATCCGAAACCCATTCCTGTAAGTCGATGTTAACGCGTTTTTAATCCGAAACACACTTCCGAATGTAAATGTTACCACAAAGTTAAAATATTCTTGCTTCAAATTAGCAGTGCAAATTTATAATGTGTCAAATCGTTTTCTCAAAAAGAGCACGAAAATTATGCAGCATGTACAATGTCGCGTCATTTGCATAGAAAGCGTGCGTGTATTGAGCACACAACACGTCGCAGGGGATTGACGCATGTTCAGAGGCAATATTTCATCAAATCTAAAAATTGTCACTTAAAATTTATTTGATACTATAGAAAAATGGCAAGGTTTGTGTTAAAGAAATAATTGACAGCTTTTATCGTAAATATTTACAAGAAAGTGATTTATAAAAACGGAATAAACGGGATTATCGGGTAATAAATAGAAACTTGAAAAGTAGTAACAGTCTTCGAAATTAGCACATGCCCGATCGCCCGTGGCGAGTAAAATTACTGCCGGGCACATACAAAAATTCACGTTTGTGGCCCGCCGGGCATGTAAATTATTGAAGCCAATTGACAGTTTATAAAAAAAATCGTAAGCGGATCTTGATATTTGCAGATCTATTTTTCAATTTTGCGAACAAACACCTTGCCGTAAGTTGTAAAACAATGAAATTCGATTGGTTTAACAACATGCACCTGCTTGCACACGTCATTGTTATTGTTTTTGACCGATGCAGTTCGGTCACATTCGGTTCTTATCGACGGTTTCTCTAGACATTAATCAAGAAGATGCTTTTTGAATCGATCATTTCAATCAAGTAATACCCTTCCGTTTTTGTTAATGTAAACAAATGTCATTGTCGACATAGAGGAAGTATCTTAGGTATGTTGATGGGGCTAAGCCCGATAAAGCACTTCCAAAATAGAAAATTGACAATGATTTAGAGAATAAGGAAGCCAAAAAATGGTACGATGACCCCAGAAAACGCTCTTTTCAAGAGCACTGGTGTAACTATCGACCGTCTTAATTCTATTGATTGATTAACTTTAATTGTATTCACTACTATTGAAACAAATGTTCTGCTTTACTATGTGTAGCATGTAAGTGTTAAAATGTTGTGATTTGTTATAATTTTGGTTAAAAAAGTTTGGGCATGTAAAAAATATGTTGGGCATGTAAAAATTCTTAAGTAACTGGCCCGACTGGCATGTAACTTTTCAAAGCTAATTTCGAAGACTGTAGTAAGTATACAGTAATAGAGTCGGGTTGAAACGGATGTATTGGTGAATCGTTCGAGTCGGGATTTTACTATCTGTGCAGGAAAGTTTTAAAACAATTAAACAATATAACAAACTATATATATTTTTAAATGACTGGGGGATTTTCTTGAAGAGTCATAGCGCACCAAATGATGTTTTTTTACGCTGTTTTTCTTTGATTATAACGCACCACAGAATGTGAATTGACACGTTAAATTTTAAAAAAATCAACGTTGGGAGGGAACACCCCTCCCAAACCACCCCTATCAGCCCCGGGGCGCCTGACAAAAATCCTGTGGAAAGCACTGAATATAGACTAGCAAATCATAATGAACCACATAAAAACAAAGACAACAACATAGGAAACCAGAACGTATATACATGTACATCGTAATTTACACAACAACGACATACAAAACACCAAACTCGCGTTCAGCAGCACGATTATTCTTTGATTGCTCTGCAAATTCTATCACGCGTATTTTAAAGGCATTGTGATACGCATGGCGTTTGCGTTTTCCAGGCATTTTCACAAATCAAATGTGTAAGTCAAATTAATAAATAATTATTGTGAAGTTTGCACTAATTTGTCCACGCTAGTAATAATCCACAAACTTATGATCCGATGACACACTGTGATCACTGTAATCAAATCTTTGTACTTTTAATCTGACTATCAAAACAATTGATTACTTCCTCGGTAAAACACGTTTTTATAACAATGATTGACATAACCAATAAACCGCTAACTCGACCTATGTTCTACATAACGGTTTCAAATGTGGAGCTATGCACGTGCTCAAACATAATTGGACTATTACCAGTGAATAACAAACTCACGATTGGTTAAACATGTCGCTTCACAAATGAAAGGAATCTTATTTTATCGGCGAGAAGGATGATGCTTTATGGCTTCGTGACAGGAAGCGGCTTTGCTTTGATGATGTCAAACTGTCAATGCACACAGGTTGCCAATTCTCGCTTGACTTTAAAATGACTCAATCTTTTGTTTACACGTTCAGTTGTAAAAAAACACCTGCTTACATGAAAACTTTGGATTACATTATGAAAATAAAAACAAGGGAAATGTTGCGGCAAACTGTGGTTATATTAATTGGTAAGTATCAGTTAAAAGACGACATTTCGTGTGTCGTATTTCAACAAGTTTTCTATACAACAACAACAACAACTTTAATCATTACCGCGGGGATCGATCTTGGTAGAATGTCATCATTTTTTTTCATGGACGACCTCAAAAGTCAAGACTGTTAATTTAATCAAATTTTTGAGGAAAAATATCTCGACTTATGACTGGTTTTTTACGGTACTGCTTAGAGTGTAGACAAGAAAAAAAAGTTTGTTATTCCTTACGCTGCACATTTCTAAAGCACAAGATTGTGTTGAGTTACTAACTACAGCAACAAGACATTACAAATACATGTTACACATCAAATATTATTTTTTTAATTATCTGAATATATGGTTGTCACAATTAACGTCTCACACTTGTAGTTGGTATATTTCACAGGTGATATAGCTGTGTGTAAGAGCCTAAGAGGTGTGATAGGTGTTACATACAACCTACTTTAATAAATTATTCAATTAAAGATAATTTGCATGTTAATTAATTTGCTTTAATTGTAATAATACCCCCACAAACGAAGTTTAAGGGGTATATAGGAGTGAACAGTCTGTCTGTCGGTCAGTCAGTCTGTCGGTGGGTCTGTGTCCACTCTCTTATTCAAGTAGTTTTCAGCCGATCTTCTTCAAACTTTGTCAGCAGTAGTATCTTGATTATGTCTAGGCCTTGCCGGGGCAAAAACTAGGTCACGGGGTCACTAAGTGCGTTTTAAACATTCAGCATGTTGTCCGCTCTCTAATTCAAGTAGTTTTCATCCAATCTTCACCAAATTTGGTCAGAAGTTTTATCCAGATGATCTCTAGGCCAAGTTTGAACATGGGCCATGCCGGGCCAAAAACTAGGTCACGGGTAAACTTAGTGCGTTTTTTAACATTCAGCATGGTGTCCGCTCTCTAATTCAAGTAGTTTTTATCCGATCTTCACCAAACTTGGTAAGAATAATTATGCCCCCTTTTTCGAAGAAAAGGGGGTATATAGTTTTCGCACTGTCTGTCAGTCTGCCACACTTTTCGTGTCCACTCTCTAATTCAAATAGTTTTCATCCGATCTTTACCAAACTTGGTCAGAAGTTGTATCTAGACAATTTCTAGGTCAAGTTCAAATATGGGTCATGCCGGGTCAAAAACTAGGTCACAGGGTCACTTTGTGCATTTCAAGGATTCAGCATGGTGTCCGCTCTCTAATTGAAGTAGTTTTCATCTGATCTTTACCAAACTTAGTCAGAGGTTGTATCAAGACAATATCTAGGTCAAGTTCAAATATATTAATATTAATAATTAATTAATATTAATTAAATTTAATTTGAAATCTAGATTTAATTATAAATAAATTGTTTACTTATACGAACATTCAAATTAACTACCTTTCTTTTACATGATTATTAGTGCAACAATATATGTAATTTACGTTATGTAAATACAACTATTTTATCTCTATAAATAAGTTGACACTTTACATGCGGCGTAGCCATAATGTAACATTTATTGTTAGAAACTTATGTTATGTATTAAAAACAACAAGCGCTCTAAAAAATGCGCACTAATATACCATTGTAATTAAATGCACTACAATATATGATAAAGTTTATCAAGAACAACGATGTTAAAAAACCTGATGTTGTATGTTTATAATATGTCTGTAACAGCAAATATCCAAAGTACTTTCATATTTTTATATTCATTAAATTTAATTTGAAATCTAGATTTAATTATAAATAAATTGTTTACTTATACGAACATTCAAATTAACTACCTTTCTTTTACATGATTATTAGTGCAACAAACAATGTAATTTACGTTATGTAAATTAAAACATGGCATAGCGTCAAATGAGGCTTATAAAACATATAATTTACATGCCTTAATTATAAACTATCAAGAAAACTCTAACTACCTATACATTTTTTTTTCTTGGAATAAAACAATTAGAGCAAACAATTGTTACAAAAATCCCTACCAAGAAAATGGTGTGAAAATAGGTAAAGATAGGCATGCATTTTAGCAGAACACGTTATGATCTCTTTGTCCACTTTTGTTTTTCGCATTTTGTCATGGACAAAGGGATACTTAAAACGTGTATGCATAGTCGTTTTCTATTGTTGTTCTATTTGTCACATTTATCGTGTTAATTTGTGTATTAACGTTCCTTTTCTACGTTATCATTTTTTTTTTTTTTTTGTTTTTTACTTTTTGATACAAATCTTTTCTACATCCATCTCATATTACTATTGAACTACGTCCAATAATTTGCAAACATTTCATGTGTAATTTTAAACATGACATTTTGCACTAGTAAATAATGTTTTTACACAATAAGACGATCTACGTTTTTACGACCACAATACAAAATGATTTCTTTCTATCTCAATATAAAAACGCAATATGCGTTCACACAACAATTGTTTTGCCATAAAAACTATGCACACTATATAAACAATCATCGATGGAATCCTTAATATCAACAGTTAATGTTCGCGGTTTAAGCAATAAAAACAAAAGATTACACATTTTTGAATGGCTTAAAGGTTTAAATCACTCAATATACATGCTACAGGAGACCCACTTATCAAAAGATAATTTTGAAAAATGGAAACAGGATTGGCCCGGGAAATTCGTTTATAGTGGAAATAAAACAAACAGCGAAGGGGTTGGGATTTTTATTCATCCTAAAAGCAATATAGAAATTATCCAAAGCACAGAAATTATAGAGGGTCGATTACTTTCTGCCGATATTAAAATTCAAAATAAAATTATCACATTAATTAACGTTTACGGACCAAATTCTGACGACATAACACTTTTTAATACACTACAAAATTACCTGCTCAAGCATAATGAAAAATCATACATCGTAGGTGGAGACTTTAATACTGTCTTGAACACAAATATAGATAAGAAGAATGGAAGTAATAAAACACACTCAAAATGCAGAAATATTCTTCTAAATATAATATCGACATGCGAACTAACAGATATCTGGAGAACTAAACACCCAGAAAAATTACAATATACCTGGCATTCAAATACAAAACCACCAATACATTGTAGACTTGATTATTTCCTGATATCTGAAAACTTATGTAACTTAATCAATATATGTAGCATAAAACCTGGATATAAAACCGACCATTCTCTAGTATATTTATCAATCAACGAATCTCTTTTAGGAAAAGGCCCAGGTTATTTCAAATTAAATAACTCTATTAGATATTGAATATCAAGAAAAGATTAAGATAAGTATAAACGATGTGGTAAATGCTAACCCAGACTCAAATCCAAATACAATTTGGGAAATTATAAAAGGTACTGTACGAAATGAAACTATTAAATATACGTCCTACAAAAAGAAACAAACCCAAATAGAAGAAAACACATTGGAAGAGGAGATTCGCCTGATCGAAAAACAAATGGTTTGCAATAATAATAATAATAATAATAATAATAATAATAATAATATAAATAACAATAACGACGAGCTTTCAGAATTAATCAAACAAAAACAACTGAAACTAGAACAAATTTATGAAACAAAAATAAATGGTTCAATACTTAGAGCTAAAGCTATCAAAATAGAAAACAATGAACATAATACAGCCTATTTTGCAAACCTAGAGAAGAGAAATGCCGAAAGAAAAGCAATTAATACACTTCTCGAAAATGGTAAAACACTTAAAACAAAGGATGAAATCATGGAAGCCGAAGTAAGATACTATAAAAACCTGTTTAAAAATGATTTACCAGAAGAAAAAGATGATAACAACATTTTTTTCAGCACTGAAATTAAAACATTAACCAACGAAAGCAAACAATTGTGTGAAGGAAAACTTAACGAATATGAATGCGGAATCGCACTGTTAGAAATGAGTAACAACAAAAGCCCAGGTTCAGATGGCCTAACAGTCGAGTTTTATAAAATGTTTTGGAACACGCTGAAGCCCTATTTTATAAATTCAATAAATTATTCGTTTGGTAAAGGCGAACTTACTGAGTTGCAAAAACAAAGTATTATCACACTTCTACCTAAAGCAGGAAAAAATTTAGATTATCTCGCAAACTGGAGACCTATAAGTTTATTAAATACAGACTATAAAATTGCTACAAAAACCATCGCGAACCGAATTAAAAAATGCCTACCTGAAATTATATCCTTTGACCAAACCGGATTTATGAAAAATCGATACATTGGAGAAAATGTCCGTTTGATATTTGATGTAATAGAACACTTAAATGTAAAACAAAAACCTGGACTGTTATTTTTTGCAGATTTTGAAAAAGCTTTTGATAGCCTTAACCATTCATTTATACTAAAATGTCTTAAGAAATTGAATTTTGGGTCAAGCCTGATTAAATGGGTCGAAGTATTTTACACTAACATAAAAAGTCTAATCATAAACAATGGGCATCTTTCAGATAGTTTTGAAATAAAAAAAGGAGTCAGACAAGGCTGTCCATTATCATCCACATTATTTATTATATGCTTGCAACTATTGTCAAACTACATTGAGCAAAATAGCAAAATTAAAGGAATAAATGTATTGGGAAAAGAAATAAAACAAACCTTCTTCGCCGATGACGCAACTTTTTTCATCAATGGATGCGAGCAATCATTTAGAGCATTGGTGGAAACCCTAAATGAATTCAAAAAGATATCAGGCCTAAACCTTAATACCGCGAAATCAACGATATTACGAACTGGATCCTTGAACAAAACCAACATCAAATTCTGCAATGAAAGACCTTTTATTTGGACATCTCAAGAAGCAAAAACTTTAGGAATTACTTTTTGTAACCAAAGTGAGTTGAATTTACAAAATAATCTAATCCCAAAGCTAAATGAGTTTAACACATGTTTAAAACAATGGCAACACAGGAAACTTACCTTAATGGGCAAAATTACTGTCATTAAAACTTTTGCGTTGCCAAAATTAATCTACCCATTTTCAGTTTTACCGAACCCATCGAGCTCAATACTGAATAGTATAACAAACAGTATATTTAACTTTATATGGGACAACAAGCCGGACAAAATTAAAAGAAAAACTTTATATAAAAAGTATGAAAGTGGTGGTTTAAACCTTACAAACATTAATAAATTCTTAACTTCAATAAAAAGTAGCTGGATAAAAAGATATTTAGACTCAGAAAACTGTGGTAAATGGAAACTTTTATGGGACTTGATATTAAATAAATATGGAAACGAACTAATTTTTGAAAGCGAACTTAGTGAAAAAACTATAACAGAAATAAGCGGAGGTAACACCTTTTTCCACGACGTCATTACATCGTGGTCTGCAGCAAATACAATATACAAGTCACGACATTCACAAAAACGCATCAAAAAGGAAATAATATGGAATAACAAGTCAATAACAGCAAACGGAAAAACATTATTTTATCGCGATTGGTATGACAGAGGGATAAAATACGTATATCAACTTTTTGACTTTAGAAATAAAACCATGTATAATTTTGAAAACATTAAATACCTCTACGACATCAATAACAATGATTTTATGAAATTCAATACCCTAATCACATCAATCCCAAAAGAATATAAAACTGAAGAAAGCATTCATGACCTCGATATCAATCAACCAGACGAAACGTTGTCAAAAGCAATAATCAAAACAAAATATCCTAATAAATTCATATACAATATTCAGTTACAAAACGAGGACAATGACATTCTTGAAAACAAATGGAACACGAATTTTACCGATATAGACTCAACCACTTGGAAAAAAATCCATATTGTTCCCCACATTTCAACCATCGACATGTCTTTACGCAGCTTTCAATATAAATTTATCATGCGAATCGTCCCCACAAACACATATCTTTTTAAATGCAAACTAAGCAACAGCACATTATGTGATTTCTGTCAATCACATATTGAAACAATAGACCACTTATTTTGGGAGTGTCAACACATTCAAATAATATGGAAAAAGATGGAAACGTTTCTTGCCAGTCAAAACATATTAATTGAAATAAATAAAACTCATGCTTTCTTTGGATGCACTGAGAAAAAACTACACTCTGATGTTTTTAACTTTATTGTGATACTATTAAAATCGTTTATATTTAAAATGAAATACAAAAAATGCATACCAATCTTTCCTCACTTTATTGAATACCTAAACACGAGAATAAAAATTGAATCTGAGATTGCCCTTGTAAAAAATAAATATGAACAACACCAAAAAAAATGGATTCAATTTAGGTGAATCATACATTCTACAAACCACAAATAATGCTACCCAGACAAATTTTATGGCAAAACAATTTAATAAAAAAAAAATCCTTCTAAAAACAATAACAAATACTTACAACAATTCCATTGAAACAAATCTTGTTGTAAAATATTTTCTTTACTTTTTCTAGATATAAAACCTCTATGTTTAGTAAACATAAATTATTAGTTTTATGTTTTTGCTATAAATCACAAAGCTCTTTATCTAACATTGGCAATGTAAACAATTTTTAAAATATAATCACGCATACGCTAAATATTTGATATGTTATAGTTCAAAATGTACATTATTATCATACACTTTCTTATGTTTTTCCGTATTCTAGTAATTATGGATGTAAACTACAATGTAAAGAAATGTGAAAAATAAATGAGAAAAAAAAAAAAAAAAAAAAAAAGTTCAAATATGGGTCATGCCGGGTCAAAAACTTGGTCACGGGGTCACTTAGTGCATTTCTATGATTTAGCATGGTGTCCGCTCTCTAATTGAAGTAGTTTTCATCTGATCTTTACCAAACTTGGTCAGAAGTTGTATCAAGACAATATCTAGGTCAAGTTTAAATATGGGTCATGCAGGGTCTAAAACTAGGTCACGGGGTCACCTAGTGCATTTCAAGGATTTAGCATGGTGTCCGCTCTCTAGTTTATGTTTATTCTGATTTATTTTTATATTTAGGCCAAAACAAAATAATGTTGTGGTTACGTTTACCCGACCGAGCCTATTATTTTGCTGCGACCCTACAACATTTTATTCAAAATTAAAAGCCAAAAGAAAAAAAACGCGATAAAATTAAAACTATAGCCTACAGGACTCCGGATGAACGTTTTTTAGCCACGCCGACTTTTTTAACGGAGTGCGTTTTACGAGCGCACCGTTAGCCTCGTCCGGTGAGGCTTGCACTGTCGTTCGCCATTTCAGCCATTTGCAAAAGTATTGAGAATTCGGCTCAAGAAAAATCTGATTTGCGAACATGCTAAAATCTCGTAAAATTTCAATGAAAACATCCGCCATTTAAATACATACTGGTTTACAATATTTTCTCTTTTTATCAATGAAAGTGTTCGCAATTTCAACAAAAAACGAAAACTAGTCTGCACCAGAGCATTAGACATCGCTTGACCTTACTGTTATTGAAGTGCACGTGTTAGCTGGCCAATCAGCATTGAGTTTGCTCACAAATAATATTGGGTCATTCATGCGCAGACACTGTATACTCGGAATACACAGTTGATACTGTCGTCCGCAAACAATATAGCGACCGATGGCAAACATCGTATTTAAAGATAAACAAATGAAAAGAAGCGTAACAATAAACAAATTATTTTTAAGCTGATCACTGTACACCTTTCTCCTGACTATCAATCCATCGATTAAAGGATGATAATTATATAATTCGTTCTATCTCGATGATGTTACACCTTTCTGCCGATTAACGTTTGAAATTAAAAGGTGTTAATTAAGTTGTTTTTACCCACAAAATGTGCTAGTGTAAAGCAATTTATCAACCCAATTCGATATTTGCAAGGTTTCTGGTGTTCATTTTCTGCTGTCAAAAACGATATGCACATTCTATTTTATGTGCAAAACGCGTACAATTTTTCGGACTGTCGTTTTCGGATACATTATGTTTTTCGTCCATTATAATTTATTTTCGAAGTTCTTTAAAGAAGAAATAGAATGACGAATACACATGCAGTGATACGACGGTGTGGTTTATAATATTTCAGATTGTATTCACCTGAAAATACAATTGGAAAGACTATAAAAAAGCACAATTAGTATGGACTTTTAATGGGGTGGAGGGGCACTGCCCTTAATTCCTGTTGGGTTCCTGCGGCTGCGG
Organism: Dreissena polymorpha; assembly: GCF_020536995.1. NCBI lineage: Eukaryota > Metazoa > Mollusca > Bivalvia > Myida > Dreissenidae > Dreissena > Dreissena polymorpha. Next base: position 10,213,631 of record NC_068364.1, read on the forward strand.
TTCCAATACCCCCAGCCTAATTCTCAGGATTTCAAATTTGGGACCATCGACACCACTGTTAAATGTACATCTATAAAATAACTTATGTTTGTACTTTGACAAGTACCATACTAATTATTTCTATATTGAAAACTGTATGTTAAATTAAGATATGTACTATGCCCTTGTTGTCGTTAAAAAGAAATACCGTAAAAACCCGCTCATAAGTCGGGGGGTAAAAAATGATACAAAAATCGGAGATTTTGTATATGTCCAAGTCATAAGTCGAGTCAAAAATTGTCCGTCCACGAATTTCATAAACAGACGCCATTTTAAATGTACGGGAAGTTTTTATTCTATACATAGACCATGATGTCAGTATAGCCCTGTGCGACGTAGACATAGCGGAAACGTGTATTATGTACTTTGTTCAATATAATCAATACGATATTTATTTAGGAAATCGAAAATAATATATAAAAATATAGACAAGCAAATCATTATGAACCACATAAAAACAAAGACAACAACATAGGAAACCAGAACGTATATACATGTACATTGTAATTTACACAACAACGACATACGAAACACCAAACTCGCGTTCAGCAGAACTATTATTATTTGATTGCTCTGCAAATTCTATCACACGTATTTTAAACGCATTGTCATACACATGACGTTTGCGTTTTCCAGGCATTTTCACAAATCAAATGCGTTAGTCAAATTAATAAATTATTATTATAAAGTTTGCACTAAATTGTCCATGCTAGTAATAATCCACAAACTTATAATCCGATGACACACTGTGATCACTGTAATCAAATCTTTGTACCTTTAATCTATCAAAACAATTGATTACTTCATGGTTAAAACAGGTTTTTATAACAATGATTGACATAACCAATAGACCGCTAACTCCACCTTTGTTCTACATAACAGTTAAAAAGGCGGAGCTATGCATGTGCTCAAACATAATTAAATGATTACCAGTGAATAACAAACTCGCGATTGGTTACACATGTCGCATTACAAATTAAAGGAATCTTATTTTATTGGTGAGAAGGGTGATGCTTTATGGCTTCTTGAAAGGGAAGCGGCTTTCCTTTGATGACGTCAAACTGTCAATTCACACAGGTTGCCAATTCTCGCTAGACTTTAAAAATGACGTGAACTTTTGTTTACACGTTCAGTTGTAAAAAAACACCTGCTAACATGAAAACTTTGGATTAAATTATGAAAATAAAAACGGGAAATTTTGCGGCAAACTGTGGTTATATTAATTGGTAAGTATCAATTAAAAGACGACTTTTTGTGTGTCCTTTTTCAACAAGTTTTCTATACAACAACAACAACAACAACTTTAACCATTACCGCGGGGATCGATCTTGGTAGAATGTCATCATTTTTTTTCATAAGTCGAGACTGTAAATTTAATCAAATTTTTGAGGTAAAAAATCTCGACTTATGACTGGATTTTTACGGTATAAGCAAGTTGAAAGTATATAATTATTTCAAAACCAGTTTTTGCGCACCGAAAGACGGAAACAAGTTGACTCAGAGAAATTTTGGGCCAGCCCTAGTTCACTCACTCAGACTCAACGGGGAGGCGCTTTACGTATTAAATGCATAGAGCTTCTGCGACACAATTTAGAAATCATCTTCTTCGTCAATTTTATTTAATGTTTTACATAAAAAGTGCGACCATGCTCCTGAGTTCAGGGCTTTTAAAGCCTTCAGTTTAGGTATGACTATCAAAAAGGTGTTAGCCTTAGTAATTAAGCTATGTTTTTCAAAGTATTTTCGGGTTATTATTCATCAACATTTACTGTATTTTTCTTTATATAAAAAGTTTTCTGAAGTTTCTTTTTGATATGGATAAAAAGTCAATGTAAGGCTACAGACAAGTTGAAGCCATGTATTGGCCATTCATCCTTATCAGCAGTTAAATGGTTTTTGTGCTAGATTGCCTATGTATGTATTGGAAAAAGCCGTTCAACAAAATAAAATAAAAAAATAATGTTTTTCCTACCTACCTACCCTAATATTTTTTTGCCCGTAACCTTAACCACAACATTATTTTGTTTTGGCCTTATCTCCACGCTTTTTGAAAAGCATGGGGATATTGTGGATATATGCCGTCCGTCCATCTGACCCCTGGGTAAAAAGTTATGGGGGTTGGGATGGGGCCAGGTCAGAGATTTTCACTCATTTTTTTTATGTTACTTTACATTAACTTCTTCATTTCTACACCGATTTACTTCAAATTGATACCGAACATCTCTTATGACAATACGGTCAATATCAACTATGCATGGCCCCATTACCAACCCTGGGGCGCCTCGCCCACATAGACCACGCCCACCCAAAATTACCTTTTCCATTAACTTCTTCATTTCTACACCGATTTACTTCAAATTGATACTGAACATCTCTTATGACAATACGGTCAATCTCAACTATGCATGGCCCCATTTCCAACCCAGGGGCGCCCCGCCCACATAGACCACGCCCACCCAAAATTGCCTTTTACGATAACTTTTTCATTTCTATACCGATTTTCTTCAAATTGATACTGAACATCTCTTATGATAATACGGTCAATCTCAACTATGTATGGCCCCATTACCAACCCTTAGGGGGGGCGCCCCCGTCCACATAGACCACACCCACCCAAAATTGCCTTTTACTATAATTTCTTCATTTCTACACCGATTTACTTCAAATTGATTCTGAACATCTCTTATGACAATACGGTCAATCTCAACTATGCATGGCCCCATAACCAACCCTGGGGCGCCCCGCCCACATAGACCACGCCCACCCAAAATTGCCTTTTACATTAACTTCTTCATTTCTACACCGATTTACTTCAAATTGATACTGAACATCTCTTATGACAATACTGTTAATCTCAACTGTCTGTCCGTCTGTCCTTCACACTTTGCGTTAAGTTTTCGAAAAAATTCATAACTTCTATGTCGCTTCAGATAGCAATTTCATATTTGGCATGTGACCTTGACCTTGAACTTAGGGTCCACGTTTAGGTTTCGAGATCTGCGTTTTGGTTTCGAAAAAAGCTCATTACTTCTACCAAGCGTTTATAGGGAGCATAAATCATTCATGGTGACAGCTCTTGTTATCTAGATGATCTTAAGGCCAAGTTTGAACATGGGCCTTGCCGGGTCAAAAACTAGGTCACGGTTTAACTTAGTGCATTTAACACATTCAGCTTGGTGCTCTCTAATTCAAATAGTCTTTATCTCATCTTCACCAAACTTGGGTAGAAGTTTATCCAGATGATGTCTAGGTCAAGTTCGAATATGGGCAATGCCGGGTCAAAAACTAGGTCACAGGGTCACTTAGTACGTTATACACATTCAGCATGGTGTCCGCTCTCTAATTCAAGTAATTTTCATCCGATCTTCACCACGCTTGGTCAAAAGGTGTATCTATATGATGTGTAGGTCAAGTTCGAACATGGGCCATGCCGGGTCAAAAACTAGGTCACGGGGTCACTTATTGCGTTTTAAACATTTTGCATGGTGTTCGCTGTTTTTTGTGAAGAAAACATGCAAAATATTCTGTGTCAATGAGACATGTGGGGGGGTTTCGTCACGTCTGTGGCAAAGATCTAGTTCAAACTAAAATAAGGGAGAAATGACCCACTTGTAAGGGCAAAACGACCCGGGGCAAAACGACTCAGAGTGACCTAGGGCGAACATGTTTGAGGGCGAAACGACCCGATACCCTTAACATATTATTTCAATTGGGTGTTAAGTGTTCATAAGTTTTGCATTAAGAAAAATACATAAAAATACATCAATTGCAAACCAATCAACCATATCTTAACTTTGAAACAGCTATTTGCCACATAAGGAACCACAAATGTAGTAAATTGTGTATAACATACAATTGGTTATTTTATGACATCAACAGATGTAGCTTATGTATCAAATAGAGGCAAAACAAAATGGGGCAGCGTCATTTTGGGTCACTTGACAATATTTATAGAAACTGAAAGGTTAATTAAACTTTTTTATTTACAATTTAACAAGTTTTTGTTCTATCAGTAGATCTTCTTTTGAGCAACTTTGACACGAAAAAAGTGCTCAAGAATTTAAAAAAAACAACGTTCGCAATTTGTTCAAATAAAGTTTGGGCATATCAGTTACTATACAGATTTGATAAAATTTGCATCCAATAAGGACATGGTTTACCCACTGAACATGTGTATATTGTCATGGCAACTATTTTTGTGATGTGAGCGCACAGTTTGTTCCATGCAACATTTTCTGGGAATCATGAAAAAATAAACAAATTTTCTTTAAAATAAATCAAATACATGAATGTGTTGTGTTAACACTAGTGCAGTGGTCTGCAATTAATGTGCCCCAAAAAATAATGGAATAGGCATACATTGGGATTCCTTCAGTTTAAGGAAGATTTTGAAATGCAATTATACTTATTTTTTCCTTATTTTAATCATGTCTGTATTTATTTTCAAGCGTAGTTATGTTAGTTAAACAAAATACGTTGAGTGCATGTGTGTGACGTCATCACGAGAGCCGTGTTCTAAATGTGAACAAAGTGATCGAAATTAGGCAATGCAGTGTCTATTCTAGAAATTATGGCCCTTTTTTGACTTAGTAACTTAGAATATTTTGTTTAATTTTGTGTTTAGATGCACTTTACTTCTAAAGTATCAAGGCTATTGCTTTCAAACTTTCTAACTATCATGAGGGTACTGTACCTGGCAAGTTGAAATTGAACTTGACCTTTAAATGACCTTAACTTTCAAGGTCAAAAACACTTTGTCCCGAGTGAATATTGGCTTTTTGGTGTAAAATTTGTGTGTCCATGTTGACAGGTAACCATCCAACTGCATTCACTGTACATTTTGATTTTTAAAGAATTATTTAACCGCAAAGTACGGTTTAAGCTGGTGATCAGCTGGCATGAATAACTGAGAAAGTAGCATTTTAGCAGTGATATCGGAAACTTTATAAGTCATATCACTTATCAGCCCTTGGCAAATATTTCACACATATTTGAAGGACGAGTGCATGTGTTTGCAGGACAAGTGAAAAATGTTATGCACTAGTCCTGCAGTTTAGAATTTTTTTTGTCCCCTGATCTACATGATATTAAAAAAAAAAAATATACAAAATATGTTGCATTTAAAAAAAAAAGAAATAAATAATATTAAATTGTAAATGATGTCTACAGTTGATTTTAACGTAACTTCATTTTTTATTTACTGTCACTAATGCAAATAGCCAAATGCTGTCTTTCTTGATACTCCTTTTGCTTCAATATCAAGCATTTATTATGCTATCAAGCCTGAGAAAAGTTGAGCATGCTGTCCTTCCGACAGCTCTTGTTTATTTTATTTTTGAAAGCTCATTTAATTAATGACCACGGCCCCACATTATACCCCCCTCTCCATCCCCATCCCCATCCCACCACCCAAAAAGAATTATTTTTTTTGTAAACATGTTTAAAAAAATATATATATTTATTTATTTATTTTATTTTTGAAGGACCGTCCAACCATCCCACCCAAGCTATTGCTATCAAATTTGAAATAAAATCTTATAAGTTTGTTTTATGTTTTACAAATGTTCAATAGATTGTGGAAAATATACCTGAACTCAGAATGGTCTATAAAGTACAACTTCTTTAAAACATAAGCGATTAATATGTTTCAATTTTGGTCCTCTTCCACTTAGAATATGACTATATTACCTTGACCTTTGATGGCTCTTGTTTATTCTGACGTCTACGAAACCTAGGGAAGCACAAACACACAGCTGAAATGGCGTAATCATTTAAAAGAAATATAAATATTAAGTGGCTTACCAGGTGAAAATATCCACTACTCCTTCACAAAAAACTCAAACACGACGCCATAATTGAAGTAAGTTCCAACTAACCTCACTTAAACCCTGTAGGCTCCTGATACACCTACCCCCCCCCCCCCCCCCCCCCTCCCCTGAATAGGCATGTTTCATTTTTTTCACAGATTCATTAACATTAGAAAAATGAATCGCAGTTGCAGGAAAATCTCTGACCCGGCGCCACCCCAAACCCCATAACTTTTGACCCAGGCATCAGATCAAAATTCCGTCACTGTCACCATCACACATATGCTCATAGCTACCATGTGTGTAAGTTTCAAGGTTCTAGTGCTAATAGTGTAGGAGGAGATAGTGGCCAAGACGGACGGCGGAGATAACCACATAATCCCCACTTTTTCTCGGAAAAGCGTGGGGATAACAACTTAAAGAAATTAATTGCTTAAAACGCTAAAAATGCTTAATTTTGAAATGCTTACGAAAATTGTCCACATCATTTGGACTCTAACAATAAAGTAAAATCTGCAGTTAAATAATAAATTGTTAGTCCTTGGCATACTTGCCACAAAGACCTAGGCGATATCTTTTTAAATTATCAATGGGCGTGTATGGTCGATTGAAACAATTAGTAATTTATTGGGAAGTTAAATTTGTACCATCAAAATATTATATTAAATGCCATTTCAAAATTGATATAGAGGTACTATAATCTTCAAAATAATATTGATTAATTTGATATTTGTTATGCCCCGGGATTAAAGATCAAGGGTATATTGTTTTTGGCCTGTCTGTCTGTCTGTCCCAAAACTTTAACCTTGCAATATTGAAGATAGAAACTTGATATTTTGCATGCACGTGTATCTCATGGAGCTGCACATTTTGAGTGGTGAAAGGTCAAGGTCATCCTTCAAGGTCAAAGGTAAAAAAAACTAATCCAAGGGAAGTAATAAGCTTGAAAGGGAGATAATTATCTGTACCTGCCAAATGATAAAAAAATATAATAAATAAAAGCGGCGCAGTAGGGGGCATTGTGTTTCCGACAAACACATCTCTTGTTTTGAAATTACATAGGTTTACTAATTAAACGATATTGCTGAATTCCGCATCGGCATTATTGAATCAAATATTGTAACTTTCAAATGTAATTTCTATTGCTTATTAACCAGGTTTTCCGAAGGAAAAAACTGGTTATTAGATTGGCGAATGCGGGCGGGCTGGCTGGCTGGCGGGCTGGCTGGCTGGCGGGCTGGCTGGCTGGCTGGCGGGCTGGCGGAATAAGCTTGTCCGGGCCATAACTATGTCGTTCATTGTCAGATTTTAAAATCATTTGGCACATTTGTTCACCATCATTGGACGGTGTGTCGCGCGAAATAATTACGTCCATATCTCCAAGGTCAAGGTCACACTTTGAGTTCAAAGGTCAAAAATGGCCATAAATGAGCTTGTCCGACCCATAACTATGTCGTTCATCGTCAGATTTTAAAATCATTTGGCACATTTGTTCACCATCATTGGACGGTGTGTCGCGCGAAATAATTACGTCGATATCTCCAAGGTCAAGGTCACACTTTGAGTTCAAAGGTCAAAAATGGCCATAAATAAGCTTGTCCTGGCCATAACTATGTCATTCATTGTGAGATTTTAAAATCATTTGGCACATTTGTTCACCATCATGGGACGGTGTGTCCCACGAAAGAATCACGTCAATATCTCCAATGTCAAGGTCGCCACGACTAAAAATAGATTTAAAAAAAAAAAAAAAACTTACAAAGGGGGTTAATTATTTTTGGTCATTTCAAAAGTTCAGTTTGAGTTTTCTCCCTTTATCAGATTTTTTTTTCACAATGAAAACCTGGTTTTGTGACAATTTTGTCCCTTGTTAAAATTTTTATTATTAATGACCATCACTAATTTCAATTTTTAAAGTGAGCACTTCAAGAGTGAAATAAAATCAATACTTCACTTCTGTGCAATAATTATTAAAATTGTATTGATCATAACAAAAATTCAGATACAAACTTGATTGCATGAAATATGAAGTTATTATTTTTCTAATGAAAAATAGCAGAGCATTGGTTTGTAACAAAACATATAAAAACAAGTGCAACTTCGCAAAATCATTTCTACAACAGTTACTATGTGTGGTATTAACAAGATGAAATATATAAGCCTTCTACTGACATTCTATTTCCACCTGCCTATTGACAAGTATTGGAGACCTGATTATTTCAGGTTTTCTGCGCCATTTATTTAGATGTTTGTGTGAAAAATGAACATAAAAATTGTGAAGTAACTTTTGTGGGCTTGTATGCTACAAGTATTGGTATTGATTGCCTCATAATGACCTCGCCATAACTGGATGAATATTTCATTTGTATGTGTATACCAATAGGAAGAGTTCTGTGTGTTTTCAGGCCCACCTGTACTGCCTGCAGACTAATACCTGGCCCGCTATATTGGATTTTTGCTGGCAACTTTATTGTTGGCTGAATAAAGTCATCAGCCTTTTTGTGAGCGTACCAGTATATATAAGGTAACAAATTTGTACACAGCAACAATGCTGTGGACACATGAGAAAAAGCGTTTAATTCCAGCCAGTGGTAGAATGGGATAATGCCAGTCACACAGATAGCTATTGTGCCCAATACACTGTCAGCTGTTGCCATGGAAACTATGGGAGGACTTGATGGGGATGTGGACAGTGTGACCCCAAGGGGCCATCTGTCAGGGGATATAGTGAAGAAGGGATCTGATGTGAACTGTGGTACTGAGGACAGTGACCTGTCTAGTGCCTGCCCAAGCGCGGGTGAAGGGCATGAGTTCCCTGCACCCCTGGAGGGTCCAAGGCCAGTACTGGTGGCCTGGGGACAGGACAGCAGCCCCCACATTGAGGCTAAAACAGTGATACTTCAGGACACAAATTCAGACTTTATGTCAGATGACATCAGTACACCGTCGGACCTGTCGGTTGCACTTGAACATTCTGGGACTCCGGCAGAATCAGAGCAGTCCCCGTCATCAGATACCAAAAACACTAGCAACACTGCTGCTGCTGTTGTTGTTGCTGCTGACAAGAATACTAACAGTCGCCGGAGTGGCAAGAAGAAAGGCAAGCCTATGTCTATTAGAAAGAAAGACACCGAGACACAGGTTTGTTTACATAACATTGACAACATTTTAAAGGCAATTTGTGTGTGTGTGTGTGTGATATTTCTGTATATAGATGACAGGGTGCAAGATCACGTGACTTTGTGGGGTTTACAATTAAATGTTAATGGATGTAAACACACCGGTAAGTGGTGCATTTTTATGCCCCTCTTCGAAGAAGAAGCGGTATATTGTTTTTCTGGATGTCGGTCGGTCTGTCTGTCTGTTTTGTGTTTGTTTCCGATCCATAACTTGTCAATGAATTGACCGATTGGCTTGATATTTCACTTGTGCATTGGCCTTGGACAGTGGATGACCCCTATTGAAATTGGGGTCACTAGGTCAAAGGTCAAGGTCACTATCACACTCAGTGTGAACATCGTTTCCAATCAATAACTCGTCAACTAATTGACCTATTGGCTTGATACTTCACATATGCATTGGCCTTGGACAGTAGATGACGCCTATTGAAATTGGGGTCACTAGGTCAAAGGTCAAGGCCACTATCACACTAAGTGTGAAAATTGTTTCCAATCAATAACTCGTCAACAAATTGACCGATTGGCTTGATACTTCACATGTGCATTTGCCTTGGACAGTAGATGAACCCTATTGAAATTGGGGTAACTTGTTCAAAGCCCTGTTTGGGGGGCATATGTCTCCGACCGCGGAACACTTGTTTTCAAATAACTTTTTAAAACATTTTTTCTTAAGAATTTTAACATTTGCAATTTTTAGCTCCAATGGCCAAAGGCCAGCGGGGCTTTTGTCATGGTCCTGTGTCCGTCGTGTGTGCGTCCGTGCGTTAACTTTTTCTTTAAACATCTTCTTCTCCTAAACTACTGGTCCAAATCTGATGAAATTTCTCAGGAATGTTCCTGTGGTGAACCTCTTTCAAATTTGTTCAAATTATGCCCCTGGGGTCAAATTTGACCCTGCCCCGGGGATTGAAAATTTGCTTATATAAGGCCTATTTTGTGCAAACTTTATAAATCTTCTTGTCCATAACCATTCTAGGGCTACCAAATTTGGTATGTATTGACATCTTATAGTCCTCTACCAAGTTTGTTAAAATTATGCCCCTGGGGTCAAATTTGACCCTGCCCCGGGGGGTCAAAAAATTGCTTAAATAAGGCCTATTTTATGCAAACTTTAAAAATCTTCTTGTCCGTAACCATTGGGCCTAATGCTTCCAAATTTGCTATGTAGTGACATCTTATAGTCCTCTACCAAGTTTGTTCAAATTATGCCCCTGGGGTTAAATTTGACCCTGCCCCGGGGGGTCAAAACATTGAAAATTTGCTTATATAAGGCTTATTTGTGCAAACTTTAAAAATCTTCTTGTCCATAACCGTATGGCATAGGGCTACCAAATTTGGTATGTAGTGACATCTTATTGTCCTCTACCAAGTTTGTTCAAATTATGCCCCTGGGGTCAAATTTGACCCAGCCCCGGGGGGTTAAAAAATTGAAAATTTGCTTATGTAAGGCCTATTTTCTGCAAACTTTAAAAATCTTCTTGTCCATTACCATTGGGTCTAGGGCTACCAAATTTGCCATGTAGTGACCTCTTATAGTCCTCTACCAAGTTTGTTCAAATTATGCCCCTGGGGTCAAATTTGACCCTGTCCCGGGGGTTTAAAAAATTGAAAATTTGCTTATATAAGGCCTTTTTGGTGAAAACTTTAAAAATCTTCTCGTCCATAACCATTGGGCTGAGGGCTACCAAATTTGGTATGTAGTGACATCTAATAGTCCTCTACCAAGTTTGTTCAAATTATGCCCCTGGGGTCAAATTTGACCCTGCCCTGGGGGGGTCAAAAAATCAAAAATTTGCTTATATTAGGCCTATTTTCTGCAAACTTTAAAAATCTTCTTGTCCATAACCCTATGGCATAGGGCTACCAAATTTGGTATGTAATGACATCTTATAGTCCTCTACCAAGTTTGTTCAAATTAAGCCCCCGGGATCAAATTTGACCGTTCCCCAGGGGTCACAAAATTGAACATATGCTTATATCGGGCCCATTTTGTGCAAACTATAAAAATCTTCTTGTCCATAACCATTGGGCCTATTTCTACCAAATTCGGTAGGTAGTGACATCTAATAGTTCTCTACTTAGTTTGTTCAAATTATGCCCCTAGGAACAAATTTGACCTTGCCCCAGGGGTCACAAAAATGAACATATGCTTAAATAAGGCCTTTTTGTGCAAACTTTAAAAATCTTCTTGTTCTTAATTATAGAGCCTAGGGCTACTAAATTTGGTATGTAGTGATATCTTATAGTCCTCTACCAAATTTGTTCAAATTATTCCCCTGGGCTCAAATTTGACCGGGCCCCAGGGGTCACAAAACTGAACATATGACGTTTACCAGTGGAGATTACTGCGGCTGTTTGGCTGTGACCAACAACAACATCAACATCTTGTAAACATGAGATAAAACCCTGTCATTTAGTGCCATTTTAGGTCAGATGGTGACTGCTTACAAAGGCATTGAAGTAAGAACATGTGTTATGAATCATTTCTTATAAACTGAAAAAAGTCGGGTTTTATTTAATTATGTCGAAAAGTGACCATATATCCGGATGAATATATTTTGGATGACATGTTAATTTCATGTCTTTTTTATAGTGTTAAAACCAGTTTAATAATATATTATTGATTTTAAAAACACAGCTTCCACGAACATAATTATTTCAAGGAAAGTCAATATATGATACTGCACTGTAAACTCAAACTTTGTATCGAAGAGAAGGTGTTAAAATTAATGAAGTGCAATGTTCTTAACTATCGCATATGCTGCTTTTTAATAACTAATGATTCATTGTTCCATTTGTGAATCATGACTGATCATGAATTGTTGAAATGATTGTCAATTGCTGAACAATCCATATATATTTCTGACCATTTTATAATTTTCTTAATATAAGTTATGAATTGATCTTAGAAGTCAAATGTATTACTTAATTAAATACATTTATAAATATAAAGAAATAATCTTTAAATTATCATAATATTCTCAGGCTTGTTGGTCTTAGGGATGTGTGGGTTGATGAGCAATTTCTCCTTTTATCACAATTATTTCTACCCTACCTGATAATTTTCTTCATATTCCATTTTAATTCAATTGACGTCTGCAACCTCTTTCAAATTGGGAAAGTCCAAAATGTGTTGTTTGGTAAAGGGTTAAGGAATTTTGATTCCTATGGGTCTTGTGAATCTGTTTCAAATCAAATGCGTAGATTTGATCTTCAGCATCTAAAAATATGTGAAAAAGAAAGAACGACAATATCTTTTGGAGAGATAAATGTACCTACGTTATAAGCAAAGGACCTGTGCAACAATTCCCAGGCTTTTTTGTCTGTTTAGTTAACACGGTAGTAACTTTTTCCATATATAAAAATGCTCATCCTTCCAACTTTAAGCTCCCAGTGGGACGAGGGATAGAAAGAGAAAGTTACATGCTTGAGTACATTTCAACCCATGCGCATTACACGTTTTTTCACAAAGAAAAAACAGTGGAGCGATGCAGGGCCATCATGGTCCTCTTGTTGCTTATTAAGGCAATGTGAAAAACATCAGAATTACTTTATTTAATAAGCCTGTGTTCATGACCGAAAATTTGATGTGAACAGAATTCATGTACACAGTTATGTTTACATCTTTTCTCTCCTGTCAAAATGTTGGCCCAAATTTCAGACTTCAATTTCAATCAAAACTGTCTTTTATGCACTTAAGATTTTTGCAAATGTATTTTTATAACTTAAGATATTTGCAAAAAATAAGTTCTTACTGGTGTTTTTACATTCTGTCAAGCCTGTGTGTAAACCCCTGTTAACCCTGTTGATCCTGCACCCTGGATGATGTGGTCTTACAAAGCTTCGTATGTTGTTACATAATCATTAGTGTTTTTAGTTGTACCTGTTTTTATTAATACGTCCAAGTCGAACATAAATGATGTATAATAAATTTCATACAGAAACTGAGCAAACAAAAATGAAGAACAAATATTTGTATTTAAATACGTAAACTTTATTAATTCGGCTTTTCCCCAGGCTGTTAAAGCACAGAGTTACCGTTAAACCTAGAAAATAAACCCAAACATCTAGAACATAAAACCCAAAACCTATAACTTAAACCTCAAAACCTAGAATATAAAACTCAAAACCTAGAACATGAAACCAGAGCTCCAGATAAGGTTTTGTGAAATTCTTAAATTACTACCAGTTTTTCAAAAAGAATTCTTAACTCTGAAATTTTATTCTTAACGTTACTACTAAGTTTTGGAAAATAATTCTTATTTTTTCTAAATGACCTAAAAATAAATAATAATGGTTATTTTCATGCAAAAAAATCAAAATAAACATACTAGCAACTTTATTAATACGAGTTCAACAGTGTCTTTTCAGTATTATACAATTTTATTTTTCAAATACCTTCATATGCCCATACTGTGCTTAGATGGCATGCCTTAGATGAATTTTTACATATTTCACAATTAAAACGGGTCTCCCCTTCAATCTTTTCAACGATTAGCTACGGGACTTGTCCCTTCCACTCGTTCAATGTTTTTTTGTGTGTTTAAGTTTGGACCCGTCGTGTCTCGCTTTTTTGTTTAGCTTTTCCGACTGTGTCACCAACTGAACATACAACATCGTATAAGATCTTTTCTATAACGTCTTTCTAAACATTTAACTTCGGCTCACTTTGCGTACAATATGTTAAAAGCGTGTTTTTGCACGCTTTGCAGTTTTTTAAGACGCTCTGGGCGCCGCCATTGTTTTTTGACAGATAGTCTGTATACGCCGCTTTTGTTGGAAAAAATGCGCTTTGTTAAACAAACCCGATAACCATTCTATATAAGCACCGCAAAGATCTTTAATACACGAAAAGAACTCAATAAAAATTGATACGAACCGATGTAAAAATAATATTCGTAACTTGATTTTGTAATTCTTAATGGTACGACAAGATTTTAAAATAAATGCGTAACGGACTTGAAAATAATTCGTAATTACGAAAATACGACCCTTATCTGGAGCTCTGTGAAACCCAAAACCTAGAACATAAACCCCAAATATAATTGATCAGTATAAAAGTTTAAATATGAGCAACATGCACTTAGTAACCGTCTGTTTCATAATCAAGATAAATCCGGTTTTGACACAAAAGGGTGTAGATTACACAGTGTTCTTAACTGACACATGACATTGCTCTAAAACGTGAGTGCAGTTCAGCTGTATCGACTGCGTTGACTTCGTGTTGGTAGAATAGTAATGATTAGCGCTAATTGTTAACAACTTTATTACTCATTGTGTGTATTGTGTTTTTCAATGTTGTAGCAGATTATACAGCCTCCACGCAGCGGATCCAGTTCAAAGACAATAAACGAAATTAAAAGATGATGATGTGTGATCAACACCTGACTTATATATATTCTCCGCATTGATTACAAATTAATACAGAACATATTGATTTGTGTTTGGTAGTTTGCGTTTAACTACAATACAGGTGTGAAAATAGCTTGTGCTTCGTTTATGGGCTATTAATCTTTTTAATCATTGACAGCGTTGACAAGTTTTACAATACATGTTTCAAATCATTGTTACTTGTAGCAATTGAAAACGTAACAGGTAAAGAGATATTAGTATTATTAGCTATCATGACGATTAGTTCCATCCAAACGTAGGGTAATTGTTTACAGAAATTCACTTTTATTTTTGCGTGATTTTCAGGAAATCACCGGGAAGCACTTTTTCGAATGACTGAGTATGACACAATAAAACATTGCTTTGTATCCTATTGCATTCAATCTAATTTAAACTCACTTGTCCATTGGTTGTTACAATTAAATCTGAACTTTGCCCTATGAAACCGCTGTCCCATTATGCACTGTTAATTTTACACTCCCGAAAAATGGCGTATGTTTGTGTTTATGAAATTTTTAAACACATTTATCGGGACTTGGACCCCGTCATCCGCGTTATATTGGAGTTAGTGTATTAATTTAAATTTGCTAAATTCATTGAAATTATTAAGTGACATTTCAGACAAATTATTGTACTTAAATTATCAAATATTTACGATGCAAAACTCTGGAAACTCTATTGAAAACTGACCAAATAGTTTGCGAACACTAATTTTAACCAATAATCTTCGCACCTTTTCTAATTTGTGCCGATAAAGGTAAGATTGATATGAGTTTGGCCATGATAATAAATGAATAAGACCAATAATTATTGGCAATTGGCTTCACTGTTTCAAACACTCGTTTACGTTTATTCGGTCCCACTAATCCGCTTATCATAATAATTATACACCTAATGGGGGCCAATTACTGAACACCTGATAACAAAAGACTAGTATATTGACATGTGACAAACAGGCCCCACCTCCTGCAAGTGACTCCCAAGTGTCCTCCCTCCTTCTCCACTACGATTTATCGCATCCGTTTTATATTTCGAACATGTTTTACAAACAAATCGGATATTGACTGAAGCATTTTTAATTTTTTTTGCAAAGTCAGGAATTGGCGAATTTAAGTGCTGACGAAAACATCATTTTTATAAAAATGACAACATTTTGTGCTGCGAAAATAAATGGTCTCACAGTACTTCAAATTTGACAAACCGATTGTTCAATTGAAAATTTCTCCAATATGTGAAAACAAAATGCCTGTTTGCTCTAGATAAGGAACAACCATTCAATATTTGAGAATGACATTTCATCTTGTCAATTTGTTTTTCTCCAAGATTTCTTGCTTTGAAAGTGCAAATGAATATTGTCAACATCATGCTTTGTAAAATGTGCTTGTAAGGCTGACCTTAAAAAATTGTTTGTTTGGAGTTACCCGACCCAGATTTCTGAAGGTGGGTAGGTAGGTAGGTTTTTTTTTTTTGTTTTTTTTTGCTATATGGTATTAAATGATACAAATATGATAAACCCTATAGGGTATTTGGTGTATTTAAGGACATGTTGTTCATAATTAAAAGGCAAACCGACTTCTATGAAAATTTATTTTTCATGTTTAACACTGTCAGATGTACATGTACATATTGTCACTTTTTCTTTGGAAGTCTTTTAACAGTCTCTTTTCCCAGAGCCTTGCATGGGTTGCAAATTGGGAACACCACACGGTAAGCTGCAACGTCCTCCTCATCACGTGCTGTGTTTTCACTTGTGCCACAATGAAAACACAAGTCTTTATTGATGGCCAAGTGTGAAGAGTAGTACGTCTTCTCAATGGGGGACCTACAGCCCAGTTGAAGGCTAACAAATATCTTCCCTTGCAGTGAATCACCTACAAATAAATTGTTCAATAAAAGTTAAAAAGTTATATTAGTTTGTTGTCTTTAATGCTTTTCTTAATAATACTTTGAAAGTAAAAATATTAGAATTTCAGACTGTTGTCTTGTATGCATTAATTTATAATATATAGAAAATGTAAGCATATGTAGGTAGAATTTCAGCAGAGCTGGTGAGATACAACAATGCTTGACACTCATTGTTTGCACATAACCCTGCATTACAATTTTCCAGCCAGAAATTACTTTGTATTAATATTACTAGATAAAAAAGGTTAAATATTCAATGTTTAAAAAATTCAATATACATGTGTAACTGTTATACCATCAGGTGTTATGACTGAACCACAGCTGTATGTGTATTTCTCAAGCAGGCATTTCAGGCACCTTTCCTCCCTTGTCGTGAGGGCCTTTTTGCTATACATGTAGATACACTGCGGCTTGTCACACTCGAAGCATGAAACAGTGCTGCGTACATTCTGCACCACAAGCTCTGTATTGGGACAACCCTAAAAACAAAATGTTATATTTAAGGCAGTCATTTAGTATGAAGAAGTTTTAAATCGATTCACAACGTTATTTAATGTAGCATAAATATTAGAAATAAATATGAAAGTTAAAATCTTTTATATTTATCAATTTCTGACAGCATAAATTTCTTGTATGAAATTTGTGCAAATAATTAAATTTCCCGATTTGTGATCTCTGACACGTCTTAATTTTTTCTGGGTAACTTTTTGAAGTTTGTGATAAAAGCAAACCTGGAGCTCCTCCGCTGTTTTAGCTACAGTCATGATGTTCCCAGATGGCATGTCAGCTTCGGTTGTCTCACAGCCGAGAACATCAACAAGTGGTTTGTAGTGCTCCTTGTCTGGCTTCAGCATAGGATCAGGGAGGAAGGAGGGAACTTCCCCAGACTGGGCTCGAACAGCAGTGCAGCAATTACGGTTGTCACACTTTCGAACCTGAGAGAACATATTTAAAATTTTATAAATGAATACTTAATTTATTATATTGGTGCCTAAAAGCTTGCCTAGTTTTTTGTGGCTATGGTATAAGGCGCTGGCTCATCTATTCAATCAATATTAAGAACACATTTTCTAAATTTCAAGAAAATTGTTATACAATTAAAACCGTCTTTAGATATCTTACTTGGTATATTTAACTTAATACAGGAAACTGTTTTATAGTACTCTTTTTTTTATTCTATCAAACAATTTGTTTTATGATGGTTAGTGAGTAATAGTCAAGCATGCAGTGCATCAATTAAAAGCCGGCTATATGAAGGGAACAAGTGTGAAGAGTGTTACAGAAAGTACAATGAACACTGTATTATGTGAATTGGGAATAAGACATCAATTTGGGAATAAATTGTGTTTTATCAAAAGTGCATAATATGCAGTTTTATATGTTGCATTTATCTTGTTTTACAAATTATAATTAAAACATATACTTGCATATATAATAGCATCATTTAAATTGATTTTACTTAAAAACTGGATTTTTTATTCATTAAAAAAAAAATCCTCATGAAATGAAACTGTGTCCATGCCGCGCATGGACACGGTTTAAAAATACACTTTAAATGAAACAAATTCAATCACTGTTAATGAAAAAGTCATGGAAAATTTCTTATTAAGCTTAAATTATAGATAATATATTACAAAAATATATGTAGGTCATGAAATGAATAGTTTTGATTGAGAAAATCACCAACCTGATGTCCATTCCCAGTTTGATGTCTTATTCTCAATTCACATAATACAGTGTTAATGGCAGAAAGAGTATAAAGGTTAATTCCTACACTTTCACAAATATTTATTGAAAGACACAGAAGGGACAATACATACACAGTCCAGCAGTTACTAGCTTGGAATAAAACCACCACCTTAGTTTTCAACAATTGTGTAATTAATTTGGCAAACTAATAGTATATATGATACCAGGGCCCTCAATCCATTTTAGGGGAAGCAGGTCGCTACCCATAGCAGGGGGAATTTTCACGGCGTTTCCCTTTTTGGGGGATTTTTTACTTACTATCTAATTATTACATTTGTACATGTTTGCACTATATTCATTGCTTATTTCATAATTAGTATGTTTGACAAGATTAAATTAAAATAGAATTGAGATATAATAATCATGAGACATCTATCAATAAAAAAAGAAAAAAAAAGATTATTTTTTTTTTTTTATGGGGAATTTTTCCCCAAAAAAAGGGGAAAAAAGTATACTTTTTAGGGGGGGAATGCGGCCGAATTTCGGCCGTGGATTTGACAGATTGAGGGCCCTGGATACTGACAATTTCAATTACATGCAGGTCTCATTTCCAGATGTATTTGATAAAAGATTCATTTTGTAAAACAACTATTGACTTGTATACAGAAGTACTTAAATTTTAATTAATATATATAATTTGTATACATATTCAACTAGAAATTGAGTCCTGCATGAAAATTAAAATCCCTGTTAGCAAATCTGAGCTACTGCACATGTTTATGGGTAACCTTTGAATTATGGAAGAATAAGATACACACAATGAATAATTTTAATACATTACCATCATATATATGACTGAAATGGAAGACTAGTACAATAAATTTTGTTTTCATATTCAACAGATAAAAAAAAAGGATAATTGAGCTGCGTCAAACAAAAACAGTAATTAATATAGCCATTCACATGTGTGTATGATGCCACTCAAGTATATTGGGTACCTTTTAGCAAAATAAATTACCTTGACATTTAGTAAATGTATTTTTGGACATAATATCAAGAATGCTCTTAACTCTTCAAATTTATATCTGTAACTACACCTTTGGAAAAATTACTTTTAAGTGCATTAAGGGAAATGATACTGTAAAAAAATGTATTAACAATGAATTAAAATTAATACCTGGAAAATGTAGTTCCTTTCCCTGCAGTGAAGCGCCATGAACTGGTGGTACTGAGCCAGCTTCTTCAGATCATTCTTTGTATACTTTCCGATCATCAACTCTGGGTCCACGTATTGCCTGATTTGGGATTCAAACCTTTGATGTCTTCAGCAGCTGCAGGAACACCAGTCTCAAAGTGTTTTTCCTTCAACAGCACCAATTTGGTGCGATCATTCAACAAGGACATCATTGATTGTAATGACTTGGTCCATTCATCCTGCAGCTTTACTTCTTTTGCGGACTTTTTCCTGATGTCAACCATAGAACTACAGCTTCTCAACATTTGTTCAAAGTCAGATGGCATTTTGTCGCGGTGTAGTGCTACATTCTGATACGCCAAGTTCAATAAACTCATAATCCGCTCGGCTGGGTTGGCCCAAGAGTGCCCAGGGGCTGTTCTAGCTGCAATCAGTATGTCAAGGTCAAGAGTCTTGAAAAGAATTATTAAGGAAAGCTTCACTGCACCATAGGTAGTACGGTGGTCTGGACCTCCGTCTGTGCACATGAACAGGTATGGTTTGGGGCTGATACCTTGTGGAGACTGCAGGATGTCGCGTAACTCAACTGCATGGCGAAACGGCGAAGATGGCTCGAATATGGAATCCTTTAAGGTCACATGAACCTGGCCGCGATAGAAACTCTCATCACATTGCTCAGGGATATCGACAACAAGACAAACAGATGGAGTTAAAGAGCCTTTAGAACTGATGTCATGGTCCAATGACCCCAGAGCTGAGCTGACTGGTACCAGTGTTTTTTTACCACGAACACCACTTAACAAGGCCATACCTGGCTCCCCAAAATCAAGTTTGGATTTATCATCAAGGCAAACAAAGCTGGTCAGGTCTCTGTTCATGACTGCATATTGTTTCATATACTTGAAAATAGCAGCACAGTAATGTTCATCAATATGGGCTGTAGCAGTTGTCTTAGTTGAATCTTGTGCTGCAAGTTTATTCTTCCTTTGTACAGTTTGGCGGTGTTTATGTAGGCATTTTTAGGAACAAAAGCAAACAAAACAGTGCTCTCACTTGGAATTGCAGTTCCCTGCGGACATTCTTTGGCAGTTTGTTCAATCAGATCACGAACTGATATGTACTCGCTGAAATGTTCAATATTATGCCTGCGTTCATCTGCAGCTGTGATTGACTCTATCTCTTTTTCTAACTGATCAAAGAATACACTGAATGTTTCATCAGGTCTTCCTTTATTCAGTGACCTTAAATCTACGAGCATCTCTGGATCATCATTCAGTATGGCATGTTGAAATCTGTTGTCAAGGGGCACATTTTGATTGACGGATGCATCGAGTGATAATTCCGAGTATATTGCTCTTAACACATGCGGTTTTATGGCAGCAATGTTCCCATACATTAAGCTGAACTCCCTTTTCATTTCACGTGTATGATATTCCCCGATTTTACTTTCCAGTTTTTTGTGTATACGGGCTGCAGATGACATCATCTCAGACGGGGACCTTTCATGAAGAACTCTCCAGACAAACACTGTTTGTGTCAAGCTAGCTCCTGGACAGTACGTCAGACTGTCAATCTCAAATGATAAAGCCATATCTTTGATGTATCTGTGTCTCTGGACGTGGTCTTTGAAAGGCTCATTAATATGAATAGTCTCATCAAAGTATATTGGGGTATATTCTTCAGTTTCCTTTAAAACCTGGTCAAGTAGAGTGTAACATGGTTTAATCGGCCCATTGCATGCATACAATGTCTGGACTACAGCATGATCACCGAACTGCCTGACTGGTTGTGACAGGGATTGTCTATACTTTTGCTTGTCATTTTGAGTTTCCAAATAGGACGCATAGGAATCCACAGCTTCTGCCAAACTTTCTAAATCAGTTTTAAGTGTTCCCCAAGACTGAGCGAATCCTGCTGTGGTCAGTCGTAACATAAGAGCTGAATGGCGTTTCAGTTGGGAAGAACTCAACTGCGGGGCAGCCTTGCGCTTCTTCTTGTAATTGTTGTACCCAGTGTACTCTGCGAAATTGAAATAAAAGACAACAGTTGCCTATCTGACAGGTTGACAACCGTTTCTATTTATTTGCATACTATTAAAAGGTGTATGCGTATCTGATCACTGTGTCACAAA
The DNA here is from genome assembly GCF_020536995.1 of Dreissena polymorpha. Lineage (NCBI taxonomy): Eukaryota > Metazoa > Mollusca > Bivalvia > Myida > Dreissenidae > Dreissena > Dreissena polymorpha. The sequence continues at coordinate 10,234,967 of NC_068364.1, forward strand.
ATTAATATAATACTTTTCATGATCTGACATTGAAACTTTTTGTTTGACTTTTCTGTTTAATATCTTTAAAAAAACAAAACAAATTTGTCATCTATGAAATCAACTGACATCAATATTTTAAGAACCAATAATCATTCCTATTCTTTTAAATGTAGTTTTTATTATTTCTTTAATATTATTTTTGTTTATTTTCAAAAAGGTAACTCTTTAATATTTAATACATGCTGTATAGTATTCAATCCATTTTATTAACCAAAAAAAAAGTGAAACATTGTCCATTATATCAAATAATTTCTTTAAGTTCAATGGTCTGACATGTCAGATGTGCATACAAACCTCTTTGGAATGGCTATGCCCGCTTTCTCTAGCTTGTGATGACTACCATCTATGTACGATAGACAATCGACAATTATCCCAAGATGTCTCTTTTCGTCTTCCTCCGACATGGTCTTGGGGAAACTAGCTTCAACGGCAGTGAATTGATCGACAACAGTATTGTACATTTGATCTTTTTATGTCCCCCACTATAGTAGTGGGGGACATATTGTTTTTGCCCTGTCTGTTGGTTGGTTATTCTGTTGGTTGGTTGGTTGGTTGGTCTGTTTGCGCCAACTTTAATATTTTGCAATAACTTTTGCTATATTGAATATAGCAACTTGATATTTGGCATGCATGTGTATCTCATGGAGCTGCACATTTTGAGTGGTGAAAGGTCAAGGTCATCCTTCAAGGTCAGAGGTCAAATATATGTGGCCAAAATCGCTCATTTTATGAATACTTTTGCAATATTGAAGATAGCAACTTGATATTAGGCATGCATGTGTATCTCATGGATCTGCACATTTTGAGTGGTGAAAGGTCAAGGTCATCCTTCAAGGTCAGAGGTCAAATATATGTGGCCCAAATCGCTTATTTTAGGAATACTTTTGCAATATTGAAGATAGCAACTTGATATTTGGCATGCATGTGTATCTCATGGAGCTGCACATTTTGAGTTGTGAAAGGTCAAGGTCATCCTTCAAGGTCAAATATATGGGTAAAATTGCTCATGTAATGTCACTTCTGTAATATTAAAGCTAGCTATTTTATATTTGAAATGCATGTGTATCTCATGGAGCTGCACATTTTGAGTGGTGAAGGGTCAAGGTCAAGGTCATCCTTCAAGGTCAAACGTCATATAGGGGGACATTGTGTTTCACAAACACATCTTGTTCTACAAATAGAAATACAAGTTTTCCATTTCATACTGACATTTATATAATACTTTGATATCATTAGAAATTTTACTGTACCATACAGTGGTGAAATTTGACGAGATAACTGCTTGAAGTATTGAATAATTGATGACTAGGTTAACTGTCCAATCAGATCTTTTTAGCCATGTGCGAGTCGTGTATCTACTCACAAAACTAATTTAAACATGTTCCATGCTTGTATGGTCAAAAACAGTTGTTGAAGCCAAAATGTCAGCCGTATTAATATGTATCCTGTTATTTTTTCAGTGAACTGGTCTGTTTATTCACAGAGGTAACCCAATGCAGGTATTATCCATGTCAGAAAAACACTGTCAATTTGGTGTAACATAAGTCATTATTGAATGATCAAGTGGTAGACTAATTAAATATTCATAATAATACAAGACATGTATCAGAACTAATAGATCATAAATACATGTAATAAACTTAAAGAGTTTATTAAAACACAAAGAATTCAAAGATTTCCTGGTAAAATGTCAATTACAAACCTGTGAAGCGATCCTTATCCACAGAAAAGTTTGGATGGCAAACGTTTTTTCTGACTCATCAGAATGACAAATGCATTTTGTTCAACTGTAGAAGTGGATGGTTGTTCAATTTCATTGTTTGCAAGGTTGATGAAAACATATTTTAGTGTTTTATCAAAGTCTGTCAGAACAGAGATTTGATTGTGCACACCAGGTCGGTACTGTTCCACAACCGAAGCCGACGGTCTCGACAAAATTGACATTGTAGTCAATTTCTCAAAATTATCTGAACAATTTTTTGGAATCTCATTGTCTACTGTTGAAATTTTAAAAACATCGCCAAGTTATCTGATTGGAAAATTTTCTAATTAAATTTGATACAACTAGTTTTTTAGTATCTCTGCTTTGCAAATTGACAGAAACGCAGAAAGTTATTTCATCGTCTTCCAAAAATGACTTCGACGAGGCCATGTTTCAACAACCGTGTAGAAATTGACGATAAAATACGAAGCGCACCTAAATCAAGCGTTTTAGGATCAAAGATAAATGAGCAGAAAGAAAAAAACGAGCAAACCGAAATAAGATCGATGGCCAGTTTTTCGTGAATGAAAAAAAAAAAGACTCATGGAAGGCTTAAAAAAAATTGAGTCGCAGGAATTTCAGTGAGTCGGTCGGGTAACTCCAAACAAACAATTTATTAAAGTCAGCCCAAGGGTTTATTCTTTTCTAAGACGAGTCACATTATTTTCTGTGTGATTGGGTAAAGATGATAAAGTAGGAACTGTGGTCTCCCAACTGAAGAATTGAATCACTAGTCCTCGTTTAATGAGACCTTGCTGTTTTTACATTCACTGAGTTTGTGTTTTAATGGGAATCTTGAAATGTTAAGCCTTGTGGATATGACTTTTCTCAGCATATTTCTGAATGTGTTATCAGCTTATACACTAATTGTACTGAGTCTCCTGTAAGTTGGACATTCCCAAAAGTGTCATTATTTATCTTGTCTTTCAACAAGATTAATTTGGTAAATGTAATAATGAAGCTCAGAAAAAACAAATTGAATTAAAAATGGATATTTTCACCTTTCTCAATTGCTGTCAAGGCCCGAGAGCAAGTGAGCTTGAGATTGGGGCTAGAAGGTTCAGCAGGTTTGAAGGGGCTGTTACTCCTTAGTCAATGGGATTCTAACTATTGCGTGTAGTTATGTCATGATTAGCAGGCAATGAATGTTTCCAGTTTCCTGTGTTATAGTGGTTAGACACTTTAAAGTTTACACATCATGATACTTTTTGTATTGAATGAAGACATGGAAATTTACACCTTGAGAATTAAAGACTTTCTTTAAAAGTAAAAAACACATTTATTAAAGCAAAACAGTTAAACCTTAAAATCTTTTTTCTACGTCTCAAATAGCATAGGTAGCTAGCTTCCATGTAAATGCTACAGTGAAACCTCCCTTTTAAGACCACTTTTGGGACTTTTGAAAAGTGGTCTTAATAGCGAGGTGTTCTTAATGCTGACTTTTCATTAATTTTGTGGAAAGATAATATAAATGGTAAATATTCACTGACCTTTAATCTTTTTGCAGGCAATAGTACACAAATCAAGCAAAACATTGTACAAAGACATTTCTCATCTGGCAACAGTTTTTTAGCTTAAAAAGGAGAGTTTCTCATAATGAGCAATTTTTATTGTGAGTGCCAATTTTTCAATGGTTAATGCGGATAAAAAAACTAATCCAACTGACACAAAAATAAATATATTGAAAATTATAAAACAAAAGGAGAACCACTTTAATGAACATTTTTTGTCACAACGTTTTCGGATATCAGCTGCATACAAATATTTTAATTCACAGGAGACTTTGCACCCGAACTCACCAACGCCAATGCCAACAGAGCGCTGTGACTCTTCGCTGTCCAACATGGACGCATGTCGGATCTGCCAGTGTGACAGCTGTGAGATCCTAAAGGACTCCCCTTTGGTGGCACCCTGCCTCTGCTCTGGCAGCCTGAAGTTCGTACATCAGGCCTGCCTACAAAAGTGGATCAAGAGCTCTGACAAACTTTCCTGTGAGCTCTGCCACTTTGAGTACCAGATGACGAAGAAAACAAAACCATTCCGAGAGGTGTGTACATACTTCTTTCACATTCAACATTTGTTTTAAGGTCCATTGAAAAATATGACTGTCAATGGGTCAGGCAGTTTTCCTTAAATATCTATTTGGAAACCTTGTCAAAAATTAGTTTTTTAGCTCGACTATTTTATATGAAATATATATAGTGGAGCTACCCTAGTAACCCTACTCACCTTGGCATCGGCGTGAGCGTGCACGTGAATGTTAAAGTTTGCGTACCACTTGTCCCTTGACATATTGCTTTTATATTTTGCATACTTCTTTACCAACATGACCCGAATCTATTAACAAGAGCAGACAACTGTATCAAGCATTTTGTAAGAATTATGGCCATTTTTTCGCTTAGAATATGCATATTGTTGATAAATCTATGTTAAAGTTTGCGTACCACCTCAAATATTTTCCACTTAGAAAATTGAAAATTTTGTTAAGTTTTGTGTTTAGGTCCACTTTATTCCTAAAGTATCAAAGCGATTGCTTTCATACTTGCAAAACTTACTAAATATAATAAGGGGACTGTGCAGGCAAAGTTATGTTACTCTGACTGGCATTTTGACAGAATTATGGCCCCTTTTATACTTAGATAATTGAACTTTTGGTTAAGTTTTGTGTTTTGGTCAATTTGACTCCTAAAGTATTGTAGCTTTTGCTTTCAGACTTGGAACACTCGCTAACTATTATAAGGGGACAGTACAGGAAAAGTTGCATAACTCTTGTTGGCATTTTAACGGAATTATGGCCATTTTTTGACTTAGTTACTTTTAATATTTTGTTAAATTTTGTGTTTACATCCACTTTATTTCTAAAGTATCGAGGCTATTGCTTTCAAACTGCAAATACTTTCTTATTATCATAAGGGTACTGTGCCTGGCAAGTTGAATTTGACCTTGACCTTTGAATGACCTTGACTCTCAAGGTCAAATTAATAAATTTTGCTTAAATTGCCATAACTTCTTTATTTATGATCAGATTTGATTGATACTTTGACAAAAGAACACTTACCTGATATACCACAATGGACCCAAACCATCCCTCACGCACCACCACAGAATCCCGCCTCCCCCCCAAAAAATAATATTTTGTTTTCCTTTTTTTTCATATTTTTGAAAGATAATTAATAAATGACCCCACCCCTACATTATACCCCGCTCTCCACCCCCCCCACCCCCACCCAAAAAGAATTTTTAGCTCCACTGGGCAGAGGCCAGCGGAGCTTATGTCATGGTCCTGTGTCTGTCGTGCGTGCGTGCGTGTGTTAACTTTTCCTTAAAACATCTTCTTCTCCTAAACTACTGGTTAAATAATGATGAAATTTCTCAGGAATGTTCCTGGGGTGAACTTCTTTCAAATTTGTTCAAATTATGCCCCTGGGGTCAAATTTGACCCTGCCCCGGGGGTCACAAAAATGTAAATTTGCTTATATAAGGCCTATTTTGTGAAAACTTTCAAAATCTTCTCTTCCATAACCATCATTGGGCCTAGGGCTATCAAATTTGGAATGTAGAGACATCTAATAGTCCTCTACCAAATTTCTTCAAATTATGCCCCTGGGGACAAATTTGATCCGACCCCGGGGGTCACAAAATTGAACATATGCTTATATAAGGCCTATTTTGTGAAAACTTTCAAAATCTTCTCTTCCATAACCATTGGGCCTAGGTCTATCAAATTTGGTATGTAGAGACATCTAATAGTCCTCTACCAAATTTCTTCAAATTATGCCCCTGGGGTCAACTTTGACCCTGCCCCGGGGGTAACAAAATGAACATATGCTTATATAAGGCCTATTTTGTGAAAACTTTCAAAATCTTCTCGTCCATAACCATTGGGCCTAGGGCTATCAAATTTGGTATGAAGAGACAACTAATAGTCCTCTACCAAATTTGTTTAAATAATGCCCCTGGGTTCAAATATGACCCTGCCCCAGGGGTCACAAAATTAAACATATGCTTATAAAAGGCCAATTTTGTGAAAAACTTTCAAAATCTTTTCGTCCATAACCATTGGGCCTAGGGCTATCAAATTTGGTATGTAGAGACATCTAATAGTCCTCTACCAAATTTCTTCAAATTATGCCCCTGGGGTCAACTTTGACCCTGCCCCGGGGGTAACAAAATGAACATATGCTTATATAAGGCCTTTTTTGTGAAAACTTTCAAAATTTTCTTGTCCATAACCATTGGGCCTAGGTCTATCAAATTTGGTATGTAGAGACATCTAATAGTCCTCTACCAAATTTTTTCAAATTATGCCCCTGGGAGTCAAATTTGACCCTGCCCCGGGGGTCACAAAATGAACATATGCTTATATAAAGCCTATTTTGTGAAAACTTTCAAAATCCTATCGTCCATAACCATTGGGCCTATGGCTATCAAATTTGGTATGTAGAGGCATCTAATAGTCCTCTACCAAATTTCTTCAAATTATGCCCCTGGGGTCAAATTTGACCCTGCCCCGGGGGTCACAAAATTGAACATATGCTTATATAAGGCCTATTTTGTGAAAACTTTAAAAATCTCTTGTCCATAAACATTGGCCCTAAGGCTACCAAATTTGGTATGTAGTGAAATCTTATAGTTCTCTACCAAGTTTGTTCAAATTATGCCCCTGGGGTCAAATTAGACCCTGCCCCGGGGGATCACAAAATTGAACATGTGCTTATATAAGGCCTATTTTGTGAAAACTTCAAAAGTCTTCTGTCCATAACCATCCAGCCTAGGGCTATCAAATTTGGTATGTAGTGACATCTTATAGTCCTCTACCAAATTTGTTCAAATTTTATCCCTGGGGTCAAATATGAACCTGCCCCTGGGGTCACAAAATTGAACATATGCTTATATAATGTGTGAAAAATTTTCTTGTCCATAACCATAATGCCTAGGGCTACACAATTTGGTATGTAGTGACATTGTATAGTCCTCCACTTAGTTTGTTCAAATTATGCCCCAGGAGTCAAATTTGACCCTGCCCTGGGGGCCACAAAATCAATTATATGCTTATATAGTGCCTATTTTGTGAAAACTTTAAAATCTACTTGTCCTTAACCATAAGGCATAGAGCTACCAAATTTGGTATGTAGTGACATCTAATAGTTCTCTACTAAGTTTGTTCAAAGTATGCCCGGGGGGTCAATAAACTGAGCATACGCTTATATGGGGCCTATGTTGTGAAAACTTTAAAAATCTTTTTGTCCATAACCATTGGGCCTAGGGCTACCAAATTTGGTATGTAGTGACATCTAATAAACCTCTACCAAATTTGTTCAAATAATGCCTCTGGGGTCAACTTTGACCCTGCCCTGGGGGGTCACAAAATTGAATAAACGCTTATAAAGCGCCTATTTTGTGAAATCTTTAAAAATCCTCTTGTTGAAAACCATTCAGGCTATGGCTACCAAATTTGGTATGCAGTAACATCTTATAGTCTTCTACCAAGTTTGTTCAAATTATGCCCTTTGGGTCAAATTTGAGCCTGACCCACAGGTCACAAAATTGAACATTATATTCGCTTATATCTTGCTTATTTTGTGAAAACTTTAAAAATATTCTTATCCTTAACTCTAAGACCTAGGGCTACCATATTTTGTATGTACATGTAGTGAGATATAGTAGTCCTCTACAAAGTTTGCTCAAATTATGCCCCTGGGGTTAAATTTGACCAAGCCCAGGGGGTCACAAAAGTGTACATGTGCTTTAATAGGGCCTATATTTAAGTATTTGCACATGCAGAGAATATTTGTTTCAGCCTTTTTTCAGCAGTGGAGCGATACAGGGCCATCCTGGCCCTCTTGTGTGTTTTTTTTAAACATGGTTAAAAAAAACACAAATATTTGTTTATTTCATTTTTGAAGGACCGTCCAACCATCCCACGCAAGCTATTGCTATCAAACTTGAAATAAAATCGTATTAGTTTGTTTTATGTCTTTACAAATGTTCAATAGATTCTGGAAAATAAACCTGAACTCAGAAGTATCTATAAAGTACAACTTCTTTAAAACAAAAGGGGTATATTTGAGGCACTCTGTCCAGAAAAGGGTATATTTGAGTCATGCTGTCTGGAAAGGGTTATATTTGAGTTACTCTGTCTGGAAAGGGGTATATTTGAGTCACTCTGTCTGGAAAGGGGTTTATTTGAGTCACTCTGTCTGGAAATAGGTATATTTGAGTCACTCTGTCTGGAAAGGGGTATATTTGAGTCACTCTGTCTGGAAAGGGGTAAATTTGAGGCACTCTGTCTGGAAAGGGGTATGTGTGAGTCGGTCTGTCTGGAAAGGGGTATATTTTTCACTCTGTCTGGAAAGGGGTAAATTTGAGGCACTCTGTCTGGAAAGGGGTATGTGTGAGTCGGTCTGTCTGGAAAGGGGTATATTTTTCACTCTGTCTGGAAAGGGGTATATTTGAGGCACTCTGTCTTGAAAGGGGTAAATTTGAGGCACTCTGTCTGGAAAGGGGTAAATTTGAGGCACTCTGTCTGGAAAGGGGTATATTTGAGGCACTCTGTCTGGAAAGGGGTAAATTTGAGGCACTCTGTCTGGAAAGGGGTAAATTTGAGGCACTCTGTCTGGAAAGGGGTAAATTTGAGGCACTCTGTCTGGAAAGGGGTTTATTTGAGTCACTCTGTCTGGAAATAGGTATATTTGAGTCACTCTGTCTGGAAAGGGGTATATTTGAGTCACTCTGTCTGGAAAGGGGTAAATTTGAGGCACTCTGTCTGGAAAGGGGTATGTGTGAGTCGGTCTGTCTGGAAAGGGGTATATTTGAGTCACTCTGTCTGGAAAGGGGTAAATTTGAGGCACTCTGTCTGGAAAGGGGTATGTGTGAGTCGGTCTGTCTGGAAAGGGGTATATTTTTCACTCTGTCTGGAAAGGGGTAAATTTGAGGCACTCTGTCTGGAAAGGGGTAAATTTGAGGCACTCTGTCTGGAAAGGGGTATATTTGAGGCACTCTGTCTGGAAAGGGGTAAATTTGAGGCACTCTGTCCGGAAAGGGGTAAATTTGAGGCACTCTGTCTGGAAAGGGGTAAATTTGAGGCACTCTGTCTGGAAAGGGGTATATTTGAGGCACTCTGTCTGGAAAGGGGTAAATTTGAGGCACTCTGTCTGGAAAGGGGTAAATTTGAGGCACTCTGTCTGGAAAGGGGTTAATTTGAGGCACTCTGTCTGGAAAGGGGTGTATTTGAGGCACTCTGTCTGGAAAGAGGTATTTGAGGCACTCTGTCTGGAAAGGGGTAAATTTGAGGCACTCTGTCTGGAAAGGGGTAAATTTGAGGCACTCTGTCTGGAAAGGGGTGTTTTTGAGGCACTCTGTCTGGAAAGGGGTAAATTTGAGGTACTCTGTCTGGAAAGGGGTAAATTTGAGGCACTCTGTCTGGAAAGGGGTAAATTTGAGGCACTCTTTCTGGAAAGGGGTGTATTTGAGGCACTCTGCCTGGAAAGGGGTAAATTTGAGGCTCTCTGTTTGGAAAGGGGTAAATTTGAGGCACTCTGTCTGGAAAGGGGTCAATTTGAGGCACTCTGTCTGGAATGGGATGTATTTGAGGCAATCTGTCTCCTAGGCCTGTCTGCCTGCATTATAAGTTTTGTAGCAAACTACTTCCACATGCTTCAAGCAATAAGATGGGAATATGAAAATTTGTGCAATATTTCCATGCTATGAAATTAATAAATTTCAACACACTTTTCCTCTCCATGGATAAATTATTCCTGAGTTATGCACCTACCTTTGTGACAAATCTCTAGTTTTGAAGCCTGATGTGTTTAGTTTCATGTCAGTGTTGGCGTTTCAGTGGGAGAAGCTGGAGATGACCCCCCAGGAGCGTCGTAAGGTCGTGTGCAGCGTGACGTTTCATGTGATAGCCATCACGTGCGTGGTGTGGTCTCTGTACGTGCTCATAGACCGCACCACAGAGGAGGTGGAGGCGGGCTCCCTGCTCTGGCCCTTCTGGACCAAACTGATTGTGGTGGCCATCGGCTTCACAGGTGGGGTGGTCTTCATGTACGTGCAGTGCAAGATGTACCTGAGCCTGTGCAAGAAGTGGCGCATGTACAACAAGGTGATCCTGATCAGCTCTGTGTCGGAGGGCCACCGCTGGAGGACCAACCATGAGGGCGTGCTCAAGATACATCAAAAACAGGCCATCATGGAGGAGGGCAGACAGACAAACTTTGACGTGTTCACTATTGTGCAGGAGACAGAAAATGTTTGATGATGTGTTATGGTTGCGACTGCAACCACGCTTACTATTTGTTGATCTTACTACAGTCTAAGGGCAAGTCCACAAACCATGACTTGACACAAGGTGTGGTAAACTGAACCCTTTCTGGACCAAATCCCATTTAACTTGCCAGTGAACTACAAATTAATACTTACCGGTAATGTGAATATTAAAAAATACATATGAGGGCCAGTTTTCTGGAAATTATGCCTAGACCTTGTGTACCTTTATTGACTTTTTCTAGAGCTTACCAACTTTTGCAGAGACAGTTACTAAGTTTTTCACACTCCCTTAAACCTCCAAATGGATTGTCAGACTTATTAAATTGTCATTTCGAGTTTAAATCTTGTCAGACATCTGGCAAATCTGTAAATAATCCTGATACCTTTAAATTATCCTATGCTTGTCAGAGAGTCTGACATTTGCAAATTGCATTCTGAATGTTTGTTATAGTTGTCTGACTGACAGGCAGTTGGAGTCTAAAAGTCACGTGCTTTTGTTGTGATAAAAGACTTGAAATTCTAAACATGAGTAATTTTTTTAAATATTGTATTGTGTCCTGGTGTTTAGTTGTAAGTCGTTAAATTTTATGACTGATTGATGCAGGATATCATTACAAACTTTGTTTTAAAAGAATGGGGATTTTTAATTGAAGTTTTAATTTGGAAATTGTGTTGACATTTTAATATTGCTTGGTCATTTAGTGCATAATTTAACTACTTTGCATCACACATTACAGGGTCTTCTTTCAACAAAATGAAATGTGCTATGCCGTTGTTTTTTGTTGCAAGAAAAATGGTACGTTTTAATGCTGGTTGTTTGCTGACAAATGGTAATTGCTCTGATCTGTGATAAACTAGACTGTATACAATTATCGTACATGCATAATTTCAGCAGTGTAATGACTGATGGTTTTATTTTGTATTCTTTACCTCCAGTTATGTACAGGTCTGTTTGTGTCTGGATAGAATTGTTTGAATGCAACTCAGTCGGTTTTGATTGCCTGAGGTGAAATGTGTAAACTCCATAAATTGTATAATGAAAATCGTATACTTGAATCAAGGACATTAGAATCTGTTTGTTTTTTAAAGTTATAATGTTAAATATAGTGTACACATTCATAAACTACAATAAGTACACCTGTCATAAATTGATTTTCAAATGTGCTTAAATATAGGTCAATATATTGCAAATTTACTGTAAATGTTTATCCCGCATTATGCATGTAGAATGAAGTCACTGAAAGTGTGTTGAAGAACTTAGTTGTCAATCATGAAACTATTATGTCCGATATAGAAATGTTTGGAGGTACAATAGATTAATTCATAACTTTTACTGTGCTCATTATTTTATTTGCAGCTTCTTATTGAATTAACATTATTATTTTAAGAACTTGTGCATGTTATTTGCTTATAATTTTTGTTGCATGTACTTAGTATAGAACATAGAAAGTAAATTTGCATTTTATGACGGTTTACCTGCTTAACACATAAATGTTTAATATATGGCATGAACACAAATTATTATTTATAGTGAATGTATTTAACATTCACATCTTTTTAGCTCACCTGAGCACAACGTGCTCATGGTGTGCTTTTGTGATCGCCTTTTGTACGTCGTCCGTCGTGCGTTGTCCGTCGTGCTTTGTCCGTTGTGCGACGTCAACATTTGCCTTGTTCACTCTCTAGAGGCCACATTTATTATCCAATCTTCATGAAATTTGGTCAGAAGATTGGTTTCAATGATATCTTGGATGAGTTCGAAAATGGTTCATTTGCTTGAAAAACATGGCTGCCAAGGGGCGGGGCATTTTTCCTTATATGGCTATATATGGCTATAGTAAAATCTTGTTAACACTCTAGAGGCCACATTCATTGTCTGATCTTCATGAAACTTGGTCAGAAGATTCATCCAATAATATCTTGGACGAGTTCGAAAATGATGCTGGTTGGTTGAAAAACATGGCCGCCAGGGGGCGGGGCATTTTTCCTAATATGGCTATAGTAAAACGTTGTTAACACTCTAGAGGCCACATTTATTTTCCGATCTTCATGAAACTTGCTCAGAAGATTTGTCTTACTGATATCTTTGATGAGTTCATAATGGTAACCTTTGCTTGAAAAACATGGCTGCCAAGGGGCGGGATATTTTTCCTTATATGGCTATATATGGCTATAGTAAAATCTTGTTAACACTCTTGAGGCCACATTTATTGTCCAATCTTAATGAAACTTGGTCAGAAGATTCATCCCAATAATATCTTGGACGAGTTCGAAAATGATGCCGGTTGGTTGAAAAACATGGCCACAAGGGGGCGGAGCATTTTTCCTTATATGGCTATAGTAAAACCTTGTTAACACTCTAGAGGCCACATTTATTGTCCAATCTTGATGAAATATGGTCAGAAGATTTGTCTTAATGATATCTTGGATGAGTTCGAAAATGATTACGTTTGCTTGAATAACATGGCCGCCAAGGGTCGGGGCATTTTTCCTTATATGGCTATATAAGGCTTTTGTAAAATCTTGTTAACACTCTAGAGGCCACATTTATAGTCCGATCTCCATGAAACTCGGTCAGAAGATTCATCCCAATAATATCTTGAACGAGTTCAAAAATGATGCCGGTTGGTTGAACAACATGGCCACCACAGGGGCGGGGCTATTTTCCTTATATGAGAATAGTAAAATCTAAATTTTGTTAACACTCTAGAGGTCACATTTATTTTCCGATCATCATGAAACTTGGTCAGAAGATTTGTCCCAATTATAATTTGGATGAGTTCGAAAATGGTTTTGGTTGCTTTAAAAACATGGCCACCAGGGGCGGGTCATTTTTCCTTATATGGCTATAGTAAAACCTTGTTAACACTCTAGGGGCCACATTTATTGTCCAATCTTCATGAAATTTGGTCAGAAGATTGGTCTCAATGATATCTTGGATGAGTTCGAAAATAATTATGTTTGCTTGAAAAAAAAATGGCTTCCAAGGGGCGGGGCATTTTTCCTTATATGGCTATAGTAAAATCTTGTTAACACTCTAGAGGCCACATTTACTGTCCGATCTTCATGAAACTTAGTCAGAAGATTGATCCCGATAATATCATGAATGAGTTAAAAAATGATGCTGGTTGGTTGAAAAACATGGCTGCCAGGGGGCGGGGCATTTTTCCTTATATGGCTATAGTAAAACCTTGTTAACACTCTAGAGGCCACATTTGTTTTCCGATCTTCGTGAAACTTGGTCAGAAGATTAGTCCCAATAATATCTTGTTATCTCAGGTGAGCGACTTTGGGCCTTTCAGGCCCTCTTGTTTCATTGTGTCAGTGGTTGTTGAGTTCTGCTGTGATATTTTGAGTAATTTTGTGTTTAAATATTCTTAAAGCTTTTATAATTGTCTCAATTTCCTATCATAAATGGTGCTTTAACATATTCAAAATAATAAATAGGCTATATAATATTTTTTTATTTTCACCACTTCTTATGAACACACAGGTTATGTGTGTTGTTTTTTATTACAAATTTATCAACAATACATTGAGAAGAGTTGATAATGCAAGGAAATTGCTCTTATATAGACACCAATATCCAGACATGTGTGTTGCTTGTTATAGTTGATAATTTCTCCATAACTACAAGGAAAATATTTTCCTTTGTGAGTATTGTAGTATTGATTGTAATTTCCATGACAACCCAGTATATTAATGAGTGCATTGCTGCAAAACAAGTTCTGAGAAATTGTGGTAAATTATACATTTATGCCAATGAATTTGAACTCCGTATTGATGAAACATAAAGGAAGGGAAATTGGATCTATAAAACATTCAGTAAGATTATTAGCCGGATTTTTTTCGAAAAAATCTCGGCTTATAGATTGATGTTGTCGGGCGGGCGGGGGGGGCGGGGGGGCGGGCGGGCGGGCGGGCGGGCGGCGTGCTCGAAAATGTTAAAGTTCTTATTTCATGGTATAACTTTGGTATGCTTGGACCTAGAGTCTTCAAACTTGACATGAAGGTTGGCCAGGATTAACAGATGACCACTGGTCATTTCAAGGTCATTCATTTGAAGGTCAAGGTCACTGTGACCTTCAATATAAAAAATGTTAAAGTTGTTATAACTTTGGTATGCTTGGACCTAGAGTCTTGAAACTTGACATGAAGGTTGGCCATAACTAGTTAGTAACCACTGGTCATTTCAAGGTCATTCATTTGAAGGTCAAGGTCACTGTGACCTTGAATGTAAAAATGTTAAAGTTCTTATTTCATGGTATAACTTTGGTATGCTTGGACCTAGAGTCTTCAAACTTGACATGAAGGTTGGCCAGGATTAACAGATGACCACTGGTCATTTCAAGGTCATTCATTTGAAGGTGAAGGTCACTGTGACCTTCAATATAAAAATGTTAAAGTTGTTATAACTTTGGTATGCTTGGACCTAGAGTCTTGAAACTTGACATGAAGGTTGGCCAGAACTAGTAAGTAACCACTGGACATTTCAAGGTCATTCATTTGAAGGTCAAGGTCACTGTGACCTTGAATGTAAAAATGTTAAAGTTGTTATAACTTAGGTATGCTTGGACCTAGAGTCTTGAAACTTGACATGAAGGTTGGCCAGAACTAGTAAGTAACCACTGGACATTTCAAGGTCATTCATTTGAAGGTCAAGGTCACTGTGACCTTGAATGTAAAAATGTTAAAGTTCTTATTTCATGTTATAACTTTGGTATGCTTGTACCTAGAGTCTTGAAACTTGAAATAAAGATTGGCCAGTACTAGAAGATGACCACTGGTCATTTCAATGTCATTCATTTGAAGGTCAAGGTCACTGTGACCTTAAATGTTAAAATGTTAAAATTGTTATAACTTTGGTATGCTTGGACATAGTCTTCAAACTTGACATGAAGGTTTGCAAGCACACTTAGATGACCACTGGTCATTTCAAGGTCATTCATTCTAAGGTCAAGGTCACTGTGACCTTGAATGTAAAAATGTTAAAGTTCTTATAACTTTGGTAGGTAAAAATGTTAAAGTTCTTATTCCATGTTATAACTTTGGTATGCTTGTACCTAGAGTATTGCATTGACAAAAACACGAAAGGTACTTTCCTGTCATTTAAATCAAAAATCCGGCTTCAATGCGGTCATCTCCGACCGCGGAACTCTTGTATTAAAAGATATATTACATCTTAAAATTCCTCTTCCAGTGGTAACCAGGTCTAAGTGTCAACACAGCAAGGGACAGGGTTGAGCACACCACAGGGAGGGGAATCATAGGGTGCAGCACTCTGCTACTTCTTTAATGCGGATCTTTATTCTTTATAGTTCTCTTAGCTCTGTCAAATGGGATTTAAACTTTCCATATTCAATCTAAGCTACATAGATATGTAGCTAATATATATGAATTGCTTATATGCATAACAATGTTGTAGGTTATAATTGTATGTTTGACTTTAATGGGGAAAATAAAGCTGTTGTCATTGCAAAGCACATTGTTACGTTTTATGTGTATGGAAGAGTTATCTGCTTGTGTTTGTATGTGGACTTTTGTAAACATGTCAATGTCAAAGATGTTGATGCAGTTCCTATTACCTTCAATATTTTTACTAATCAGAATCCAGGGTTGTGTAGATTCTTCTTTCGCTATCTTTGAATCTTCACATTTTATGGGGCCTAACTACTATGAATGTCTGCTGTAAAGGAATCATTAAGAGAAAACAGCTGGACTCTTTTATTAAAACGAAATAACAGGTGATTTATTAATTAATTTAATAGCTCTGGTGATAATGAATTGTGTACAATTTACTATGTTTATGGTCCCTTGTTTCTATGGTCTTAACTTTTAAATTGCAGAAATGTTGGTAAATTATTATAATAGAATACAGAAACAATTGGAAAGAAGCAGAATTAAGAGAACTTGAATTAGAACTTGAGAACCAACGTGCAAAATTAAAAAATTAAAAGAGACATTCTCACTGCGGAAAAAGAGTTAAAAATTCAAGAAGTGTTGGAGAACTCAGGCGATTTTGAAGATCGTGATATTCAGTTAGAAGAAGAAAAATGTAACCGTACAGAGACATTCGTGAGGCAATTAGTGCCTAATTTTACATGTAAGCAAGAGACGCTGAAAGAAACATTGCAATTTTCAAATTTCCTTCTAAAGAAAGAACTTTTATCACGATTTGTGAAATTCAATGATAAGCCTGAGAACTATCTTCATTGGAAAAAACAATTCATGTCATTAGTTGAAGAACTTGAACTGTCACAAAGCGAACTGTTGGACTTGTTGGTAAAATATTTAGGTGACAAGTCGTCACCCCAGGCCATATCTATCCGAAACTCTTGCCAAAACGCAGAAAGAGCGCGGAACCAACTATGGAAACGGTTAAACGACAGATTTGGCAGATCTGAAATGATTCTTGATTCGTTGAACAGACGATTGTTCTCAATCGAAAGGATTACAGGCAACCAGGGTTATTCAAAGCTTTATGACTTGTTGGACTGGGTTAATGAGGTTAATTATTTGATGACACGTCATGAGTTTGTTACATTGCTAGGGCACTTCAACACTCCAATGGGCTTAAATCCAATGATACAGAAATTGCCAGTCACTATTCAGTCAAAATGGATCAACAAGGCAGCGAATTACAAAGAGACTAACTGCGTTGCATATCCGCCATTTACAGTGTTTACAGAGTTTCTTGAAAGTATGGCAGGAAGGTTCAATGATCCAGCATTAGTGATCAGTGACAAACAAAGCCAGAGGTTTGACGCCAAAAGCGTTCCATCCAGCACAAGGACGCAACATCACCTCTTAACAAGGAAAACTGATGTTGAAACACCTCGAGTTCAAGTGCCTGTCCCATCAGTGCACGAATGTGCCATCCATGGCAAGGGGCATCCGTTGAATGCATGCAGGGCCTTCCGTCAAAAACCATGTGAAGAACGCAAGCAAATTCTATGGGAGAAAAAGATTTGTTTCAGATGTTGCAATTCAAACAGTCACATGGCAAAGATTGCAAGGCCATTGTTACGTGTCGAGTATGCGACAAAGGTCATCCAACTGCTCTTCATGTTCATAATGACACAACAACCATGAGAAGCCACGGCGGGGAGCAAGAAAGCAAAATTGTTTCGAAATGTACTGCTGTGTGCGGCGAAAAGGTCATGTTCCAAAACAGTTTTGGTGAAAGTCAGCGCCCGCACACTACTTTGGGAGAAGGGGTCCGCAGCCCTTAGGAGGGGGAATTTTCGCGGCGTTTCCCTTTTTGGGGGATTTTTTTACTTACTCTCTCATTATTACATTTGTACATGTTTGCACTATATTCATTGCATTTTTCATAATTTAGTATGTTTGCAAAGATTAAATTGAAAAAGAATTGAGATATAATAATCATGAGACACATCTTTCTATTAAAAAAAAAAAAAAAAAAATTTTTTTTTTTAGGGGGAATTTTCCCCCAAAAAGGGGAAAAAAGTATACTTTTCAGGTGGGGGACTGCCGCCAAATTTCGGCGGCAGATTTAATAGATTGAGGGCCCTGAAAGTATTCAAGCCCGAAGAGCCAGACAGATACATTTATACATACGCCGTACATGATGATCAAAGCAACCGATCCCTTGCAAGCTCGGAACTATTAGATGAGCTTAGAATTGCAGATGCGAGACAGCGATACACACTTTCATCTTGCGCAGGAAAGACAAGTATCTTATCTAGAAGTGTTTTGAATCTCATGGTCTGTGCAATTGATGACTCTTGTCAGTTAGAAGTCAAGAACTTAGTTGAGTGTGAAATTCCTAGTGACATATCTGAAATACCCACACCGGAAGTTGCTGCATTGCTTTCCCACCTGAAGCCAATCAAGGACAAGTTCTCTGAACTCATGGAGAATCCGCACATAGGGCTACTGATTTGCAGAGATATCCCAGAAGCACATCATGTTCTGGAACAAGTGCTAGATGATCAGAAGCAATTGCCATTTGCACAAAAACTACCACTTGGTTGGGTTTTTATTGGCGAAGTGTGTTTGGGCCAGTTGCATATGAACGAGACTTGTAAGAACATAAGAACATTCAAGACTCAAGTGTTGAACGCAGACAGAACAACTTTGTTGTGCCCTTGCCCGAATGCTTTGAAAGTAAGTGAGAAAATCAACACAAGTGATGATATTTTCAAGGTCACTAAAGCTGATGATCAAGTTGGACTGTCCCAAGATGACCAGATGTTCCTTCAAATCATGGACAATACAATAGACATTAGAGATGGTCATTGGACAGCTCCGTTGCCACTAAAGAATCCCAGAGAAAAGCTCCCAAATAACAAGCTAAGTGTTTATAAGAGAGCTACCAGCCTATGGGCTTCACTACAGAAAAATCCAGTGAAACAAGAGCAAATGCACAAGTTCATGCAACAGATACTAGATTCTGGCGCAGTAGAAGAGGCCCCACCACTGAATGAAGACACATAACGCTGGTATCTACCTTTCTTTGGGGTATATCATTCACCCGCTCAAGCCAATCAAGGTCCGAGGAGTGTTTGATTCATCTGCAGTATTTAATGGAAATTGAACACTGAACAACATTCTCTTGACTGGACCAAACTGCACGAATAGTCTGCTTGGTGTACTTCTGCGTTTCAGATGTAATGCTGTAGCTGTCATGTGCGACGTGCAGCAGATGTTCTATTGCTTCAAGGTCAACAAGGAACACCGTGATTTGCTTCGTTTCTTTTGGCACAAAGACAACAATCCAAAGAAAGAGCTAATAGAATACCGAATGACGGTTCATGTCTTTGGGAACAGCCCTTCGCCAGCTATAGCCACCTACTGCCTCAGAAAAGCTGTCGAGACTGCAGATGAAGATGTGAGAACCTTTGTAAACAGGGACTTCTATGTAGACGATGCCTTGACATCACATTTAAAGGAAGAAGAAGCCATTGACTTGATTAAAAGAACGCAAGAAACCTTGAGTAGAAGCAGTATTAGACTGTATAAGATAGCCTCTAATTCTAGAGTCGTGATAAGCAGTTTCCCAGTAGAAGACCTCGCAATTGACATGACATCCTTTGACATCTCTACAGATGAAATGCCCGATCAGGCTAGTCTAGGTTTGAAATGGAATACCAATGCCGATACATTTGAGTTTAAGATCAACATTGCTGAAAGACCATTCACAAGGCGAGAAGTAGTTGCCACAGTCAACAGCATTTTTGACCCGCTAGGATTTCTTGCGCCTGTGACAATAGAAGGAAAAATCTTGGTACGGGAAATCATGAATGAGGCCACATCGTCAGATTGGGATGAGCCGTTGCCAAGACACTTAGAAGGAAAATGGGAACAATGGAAAAACTCATTAACCTCATTGAATGACATAGCCATTCCACGTATGTACACCATGACCAATTTTACCGCAGAGGATGCACTACACATTTATTCAGATGCGTCTGAAAAAGCAATATCGGCTGTCTGTTTTGTGATGACTGCAACTGAAACAGGGTTTGTGCTCGGAAAATCAAGGTTGGCACCTGCAAACACAACCATTCCACGCTTAGAGTTGTGTGCAGCAGTCTTGGCCACTGAGGTAGCAGAAATTATCTCGGAGCATCTTGATTATCCCATGGAGAGATTCATTTTTCATTCTGACAGCAGAGTTGTTCTCGGGTATTTGAACAATCAGTCTAGAAGATTTTACACATACGTAGCCAACAGAGTACAAATCATCTTGAAACGCACTAATGTCCACCAGTGGAACTATGTACATACATCAAACAACCCAGCAGATCTCGCCACACGTTGTGCGACACCTGCCAAGAAATCGGATGCAAGTATGTGGATTAGAGGACCGAAGACACTTCCGAATGAAACACGTTCTCCCGACACATTCACCCTGGTAGATGAAGGCAAGGATAGCGAAATTTGACCTCTTGTGAAGGTTTCAAAAACAGACATTAATCGTGACATAACTGAAACATTCAGAAATTCTCTAGTTGGAAGTCTTTGAAAATCACACATTGCTGGTCTGCTTGTAAATCATTTTCATGTTTTAGTTCACCATCAGGGTAGACTTTATACAGAGGCAGCCATAAGAAACCATTGCTATTGGATAGTCGGGGTGAAACGTTTAGTATCCAGCATCATATACCAGTGCGTTACTTGCAGGCGCTTGCGTGGCAACTTTGTGAATCAACAGATGGCCAACCTTCCTGAAGATAGACTTACCCCAGGACCTCCATTCACATACGTTGGTGTGGATACCTTCGGACCATGGCCAGTTGTGACACGGCGTACCAGAGGAGGGGTTGCAGAGAGCAAACGATGGGCCATCATATTTGTTTGCTTATTCACCTGAGCATCTCATATAGAAGTGATCGAGGACATGAGTAGCTCAGCCTTTATAAACGCTCTACGACGATTCATCTCTGTGCGGGGACCTGTGAAAGAATTTCGATCTGATCGTGGAACCAATTTTGTTGGTGCTTTGAAGGACATTAAAGCTGATGCAATTTGTGTTGAAGACCCACCCATAAAAGCATTTCTCAAGGATAAGGAAGTCGCCTGGATCTTGAACACCCCACACGCTTCGCACAAGGGAGGATGTTGGGAGCGTATTATTGGACTAACTCGAATTATTCTTAATGCAATGCTTTTGAATACCCAAGGTCAAAAACTCACACACGAAGTGTTGTGTACATTGATGTGTGAAGTGTGTGCTGTGCTAAATAGTCGACCGATTGGGCCAATCACCTACGATCCGCTCGACCCAGTCCTGATAACCCCATGGATGTTGCTGACACAGAAATCTGGACACCTGCCACCTCTGACAACTTCTACGGACATCAGAGAAATCTACGCTTCTCAGTGGAAACATGTTCAAATACTTTCTAACATGTTTTGGAAGCGTTGGCAAAAAGATTATTTAAGTAGCCCTCAGGGTCGACGAAAGTGGCTCGAGCTTCGGGATGATGTCAAACCGGGAGATGTCATGTTGCTGAAGGAGAGTTCGGAGAGAAACCAGTGGCCAATGGCGGTAGTAGAGCGAGTTTTCCCCGGAACCGACGAAATAGTGAGGTCACTTGAAGTGAGGTTGCATCATAGAGACGGACAGTCAGCAAAATACATAAGACCTATAACGCAAGTGGTGCGGTTGATTGACTGAATTTTGTGTGTAAAACAGTGTTATGTTTTAATTGCTAAGCTTTATGTTTAATAATTGATGTTATATTCATGTACAACCTTTGTGTACCTATTATTCAAGGTTGAGTGTATTTTTGCTATATTTTTCTTTTCTTGGGATCTTTGATACTTTTTTATGTTAGACAAAAGTTGTAAATTGATAGTGATATCTTCATGATATCAGACGGGGAGTGTGTTGTTCCTTAGCTTGATTATTAGTTGTATGTAACCTGACCGATTTTTCCAACGCTATAATTTTTACAAGAAATCGTTTGGTCACGTTTTTCTTAAATTAAAAAACCCCTTTGCAAGCTTCATTGTCCAGGTAAACAAATAGAAAGAGCATATTTTGATACATTTTTATGTATTTGATTATTATACAAACTATTTTTATTAGACTGTTCAGCGATTTTCTTACTATTTTGCTGATAAGATTTTTTGTTTGTTCGTACTCTAACGATTCGTTCCATTTTTGTGTTTCGGATTATCATTTGTTCAGTGTAAACTCTCCGCTTGAATCTTATGTAACTCATCATATGTGTAAAACATGATAGATCCCGTTCCTTTTTATACGCCCGTCTATGACGGGACGTATTATGGTATACCCCGCGTCCGTCTGTCCGTCCGTCTGTCCGTCCGTCTGTCCGTCCGTCTGTCCGTCCGTCTGTCCGTCCGTCCGTCCGTCCGTCTGTTAATGTCGTACGCTACGTCAAATATCCTTTGACAGATTTTCTTCAAATTTTAACACAATCTTAATATTGATAAACCCTGATCCCCTTTCGTTTTTGACGGAATTCTGAATTGTCGTTCCAGAGTTATGGGACTTTGTTCGTCAAAATTTCGTGATTTCATTGAATGTCCTACTGTAGCTCAAATATCCTTCGATGGATTTTTTTCAAATTTCAACCCAATCTTAATATTGATAAACCCTGATCCCCTTTCGTTTTTGACGGAATTCTGAATTGTCGTTCCAGAGTTATGGGACTTTGTTCGTCAAAATTTCGTGATTTCATTGAATGTCCTACCGTAGCTCAAATATCCTTCGATGGATTTTTTTCAAATTTTAACACAATCTTAATATTCATAAACCCTGATCCCCTTTCATTTTTGACGGAATTCTGAATTGTCGTTCCAGAGTTATGCGACTTTGTTCGTCAAAATTTCGTGATTTCATTAAATAAACTGAAGTAAAAAAATGATTCAAAGGGTTATTTATTACCTTACTACTTCATTGGCGAACGACGGGCGTATCATGCGCTCATGGCGCAGCAGTTTATTTTATTTACCAATGTTTTGTATCATTTTACAGCCATCTACAACGCCATGCATACCTCTAGTCTATATCTAGTCAAATCTAATTGGTCTCACCCTTGTGTAAGTTAAATGTAGTTATTGCAACATTGATGTGATATGCTGTTATTTGGTTGTAATTATTTGAATAACTCAACTAAATCCATCATTCCTTAAACGTTCAGTACTGCCTTTTATTGTTTTGAATTCTAAATGCTCATAGTGATGGACAGTAAAATCTTATGTACATCTATGCAATACTTGTATAATGCTAAAGGCCTAAGATTACATTTTTAATAGTTGTGTAACGCTGTTATTTTACGGATTATTTTGTCATGCATTTTGTAAGTTTTTGGTATTGTGTAATTTCAGTTTTACGGGTTTGATCCGTTATCTTGCTGTCAAATTAAATCCGGCTGAATGATCCGTTGTCTCATGTTCAATTAAAATCCGGCTTAATAATTGGGGCAGTAAACAAATGACAACCATAAGCAGACTGCTTAGAGTATGCAGCAATAGTATACTAACCTCACTGTCAAGATGCCTTGAACAATTTGTGTTATCGGTGCTCTATGAACTCGCTTATACTACTCAAAATTTGCTAAGGATCACTTTTTATTTTCACATTATCTTCAATTTAATTTTATTTAATTTAAATTATTTTGCAGATTTTGTTTTTAGAATGTGTGTTTTTGATAATACATGTATTTTTATGTATTGATTTATCATTGATGCGTGACGCTGACTGAGTAAACTTCAAATTACAGATACTATAAAAAGTGATCCTTGGCAAATTTTGAGTAGTATATTATTCATTAAGGTCTACCCTATTGTGTGCTTTCTAAGTTTGCACCCTTTGGTCTGGTCGAGTCATCAACAATTAATGTTTGTGAACACGTGTGAATGCTCAAGTGCCATAATGCCCCTCTTGTTTAAACTTAAACAAACAACAATTATCTATGGGAATGAACTTGCAAGGGAAAAAACTTTTGAAAAGTAGGTATGTTTCAATTGCTTCCCTTTGTGCATAATTTTAGTAGAAATGCAGATATCATACGAGTCATGTTTCGTTGATATTTCAGGACTCAAATGTACCCAGATAAAATAAAATCATGAAATGTACATTCCAATAAATATTAAAATAATTGTCTTTTAAGTGAAAGACAATGTTGATATTTTGTGAGTAACAGAGGCATGTATTGTTGTCCCCCCCCCCCCTCAAGGCAACCATGTTCATTGTAGTTAACTATTTGAACTTGTTCATATTGTACATTTAGGAGTGTCTTGATAACAGTGTTGTATTGTTGTTAATAAACTTTCAAACATCATTACACAGATTGTTTGCAGTTGCTTTTTTTTAGATTATGTAGCATTCTCTGAGAGTTTCAAGGAACAGAACAAGTATGACTGCTCTGGGTTGACAAGTATGACTGCTCTGGGTTGACAAGTATGACTGCTCTGGGCTGACAAGTATGACTGATCTGGGCTGACAAGTATGACTGCTCTGGGTTGACAAGTATGACTGCTCTGGGCTGACAAGTATGACTGCTCTGGGTTGACAAGTATGACTGCTCTGGGCTGACAAGTATGACTGTTCTGGGTTGACAAGTATGACTGTTCTAGGTTGACAAGTATGACTGCTCTGGGTTGACAAGTATGACTGCTCTGGGCCCGTATTCACCAAACAATTCTTAGACTTAAGTCTAAGAATAAAGACAATTCTTTAAATTAGAATATTTAAGAATTTCTCTAATTTTTAGTCAAACTCTGCAGTAAACATCTCTGTCTATTTATTCTTCATATAGAACATTTTGTTAATGACACAATCACCAGTGGAGGCCTGTATATATTCAAACACTGAACACATTTTTCTTGGTTCCAAGTCTATTCTTTATTCTTAAGTCTAAGAATCGGTTGGTGAATACGGGCCCTGAGCTGACAAGTATGACTGCTCTGGGCTGACAAGTATGACTGCTCTGGGTTGACAAGTATGACTGCTCTGGGCTGACAAGTATGACTGCTCTGGGCTGACAAGTATGACTGCTCTGGGTTGACAAGTATGACTGCTCTGGGCTGACAAGTATGACTGCTCTGGGTTGACAAGTATGACTGCTCTGGGCTGAACATGTTCTTTACTTCACTAAAGTATTATATACCACTGCGTTATCAGTAAGTAAATTGTAATGGCAGTGCCCAAATAAAATGTTTTGTGCCGTTTTCATTGTTTTATTGCAATGCTTTCGCACTGACCACTTTCTAACCAAAACACTTATGATACATAACGATGTAAATACATTCTGTATTCTTTTAGTATTTACATGTATTGTGTTAAACCTGAGCTGTGAGCATTTTTTTCTACCATATCTACTTTTCACTAAAACAATGTTCGCTTTGGATCTAGAATCAGAAAATTACATTTTATACTCCAAGTACAGCATGATTTCTTAAAAATTTCTGACAATTGAGATTCATCTGATACAGACTCGCATCACATTGTTTAAGAGAGCATAACAAAGGCAATTATGTGCTCAAAGGCGTTGGTCAAATTGGTTGCACAATTATGGTTAACATGGTTTTTAAAATATTGATAACGTAATTAGTTTACTTTTATCACAAACCTAGGACAAACTACGGAGTACCAAAATGTCTGATTTCGATTTCCGAACTATATCCCACTGTCTTTTCTCAATGGTGATGAACTTTAAAATGAATTAGGGACAGACAACTCTTTCATCAAGTACAGATCTTGCCGGAGAGATCGCTTTAGCAGTCTGCAAATCAAGTATTATTTAAAAAATTTATTTTATATTCTTATATATTAAGTGACCCTACAAAAATGTATATCCTATTTTGTAAAAATTATAAATTTAATCACCTGAATGCAGTCTTTGCTACCTCATAGTGACCATGATTTTTATATACTCTCTTAAACTGTGTTGATAAAATATATGTAAAGGAAACACGCGAGCTCCGGGGCTGTTTTAACCCTTGTGACATGATCAGAACAAATTGGGCATAAGACCACCTAACAATGTTAGACGGCAAATAAGACTACTCTTGGTCTTGGTTGTCAAGTAATTTTGCAGCACTAGTCTTTCTAAATCATGTGACCCCTGGGGAATGTTAATGCTATACCCCAGGGGCATGAAAAGTTAGTGGACAGTTAGATGTTTTTCACACTAAATATATAAATCCTGAAACTTGAGGTTTGATGGAGGAAAATTAATGCAGTTATCATTTTAAAAATATATTTAAGCCTTGGTGACCTACTTACATATTTGATGGACTGTAAGGAGCTGACCAAAATTGAAAGAGGGTCACCCATGGTGTTCTCCTCTTACCTTTTGTAAAAATCTGTTAAGGTTTTTAGAAGTCTTCAGATGAAAAAGTTAATGTAGGCACCTCACACACTCGCGGAAGACAGATGATAAGGTATCCTTAAAGCTTCAATATTGGTATAAACACTTTGTCAAGATACTGGCACATCACATGGATCATGAAATCTATAATTCACACTTCATATGATTCTGTTTTTTTTTTAATGAATTATCTGTTCAAATGGACGCGAAAGCGCTCACTACATGAACTGCAGTGTAGGGTGTTAACAGCAGTCACATGAGAGTGGTTCCCAGGGGTAAGGCAGTGTAGGGTTATAATGGAAGGGTTACATGTGAACAGTTCCCTGGGGTAGAGAAGTCTGTGGGACAACATGCAGCATTCCAATTCTCCAAATGACCAACTCATACACCATGCTGCTATAGTAACAAGTGCACCGACAGTTTTAAGACTTTCACAATTGTCTTATTTAGAAGGTGAACACTTTAAGCGTTTATATGCTTTCATTTGTTGGTTATATGTAGTTTTTCTTGAAGAAATCTCAACAAAAGACTTTCAATGGAATGTCAGCAACCTTCAGTAAATCTTGTCACAACCAAACCAATCTATATCCACGACAGATATGCTTACAGCAACATGGTGTAGAGTTAATCCCCAAACTGTTATAGGCTATAATTTCATGCATTAAAATATCCTGAACAAATAGATAAACAAACATGTTTACATATCCACCTGTGAGTGGTAACGGACAGATGTGTCAAGCAACAGGGCCCAGAGGGACTTGAGAAGTCAGTAAGCTTATATACAACAGTTTATTGCAGGTACATCAACAGCCAGTGCAGAAAACAGAAACATCAAATTAGATTTAATTAACACATTATTATAGTTCTTCTGTCAATTCAATAGTTATACTTGGATAAAGCCGAGATTTATATCTTACAAAATTATGAAGGCTATTGTTTATAGCTGATGCTGAATAATAAAGAGACATAATTGTATGTAACTAGAGTTGTCACATATGTAACTAATACCCCCTCACTGCTATGTCAATTATGTTCAAGGGCAAATACCTCAAGACTTTGTAAATGATAATGCTTGAAAAGAGTGTATTACACATCTTGACTTCATGGTGATGACATCTTTTCATTAACGTTTTTTTAGCTTAATTCAATAGTTTGTTAAATGGGGGGATGTAGCTAACTTTACAAATTCAACATGTTATGAAGAAAGACTAACCAACACAAATATACAAATGAATCCAATATCCCCCCTTTGAACTCCATTTGCGCGAGTATAATAATTACAAATTAAAAATGAAGTAAAGACTGCACACAGCGTTTCTGGGGATTACATTTCAAACTACTTACTAAATACAAAGCACAACACAAAACTAAGCAGACTATGTATGTTAATAGGAAGTTATATATACATTCAACAAGAAATACACTGATTAGCAATCAACAAAGTGGTACACTAATCTCTCATCCTGCAAACTCATGCCATTCAAACACCTGGGTGAGAAATAAGACCCCCAAGGATTATGTCTCTTGCATGCAGCCTTGGTCTATACATGTTGGCATAGAGCATTTCTTATGGTCATTCCAAGTAAATTCTCATTCCATACTACCATCCTCTACTTTCTGAAGTTACTATTGCAGTTGAGAGCAAGCAGTAAACAATAAATATTTTCAACATATCACTTGAACAAGTGAAACATCCAGTTTCGAACAATACTACATGAATATACAGTAAATAATAATTAAATAGCAACTATAGAAGCTAAAAGTCAGCTTGATTCAACTGCAAAGTAATCCAGAAAGTGATGTTTTAAAATGTGCACTACAAGGAAAATGCAAGTGCGTTAACAAAGCCAATACAGTGGCGCATATAACAGTAAATAACATGGTGTAACAAATGCAAACAGCATACCAACATACAATTTCCAATACACATAGTTGTACATAAATGAGAGCAAAACATTATGATAACTAAGACATTCAATTGTTTAACATGACATAAATAAGGACACACATATATTGGCATTTTTAAGCAATTTTAGTTAATAACACATGTTTGGGATGTTCACTGCTGCATGCCATGAAGATCAAGTTTTCATGCAATGTTATTACTAGAAGTAAAACATAGAAGATATTTCTAAGAAAAAAAAAGAGTCAAAACAAACACATGTGTTGTTGATTATATCAAAATCGTGTATTTATGAAATAAATTATATTTTGATTATCAATGACTCAGTTTAGAAAGTATGACAACAATAAGACAAGTTATTTGCACAAGAAAAAATTGCAATTTCATAATGCTGAGGGGCGCAGTTAAAACTGGCATACAGTAAATAGCATAAACATGTTCCATTAATTGACCAGCGAATCAACACACTTTTTCCCCTGCCCAAATTTTTGCTAGAGTGTGACAAGGGAATGGACCTATACACAACACAGAGAGCTGTTATAATATCTCACAAAGAAAGACATTCTTAATGCTTGCTACACATGGAAAGTATTCTTAGGTGTAATAGGCAAACTATATCAGAATGTTTACCTTCCAAACTAATTTCTCTTATTAATTTCAAAACAAAACTAAAAATTCCACAAGTAGATGTTGAGTATAATTTAAGAAACTTGCTGCTACAAAGCATTGCACACGTTGGTCCGGATGTTTCTAACTGTCGAACATCCAACACAATCCATGCTGCACTGATGGGAAAAACCTGAGGGGAAGTAATCAAAGAATGTAGTAAAAAACGAATTTATCTTCAGTATGTCTAAATACTTACTGAAAGATACCTGTATGCGTATTTTCATGATATCACCATAAAGCAGCCAACTAAAGAAAGGGTATCCAACAAAAAGTATTCACTTAATTTACAAAGGCAGTAATTGAAAATAGGATGGAGTACAAAATAAATTGAATGTGGAAACAAATGTATATTGACATTAAGTGCGTAGTTTGAAGATCCTGAAGAATCTGATGGCATAACACTAAGTGGAGATCTGGAGTGTGTTGCACTGGCTGTCCAGTAGCTTCAGACAGAAACACACAGCCACGCATAGCACTTACATAGACATCATTGAGAGATTCATAGAACAATGTAGCAGGCTAACAATAGCCATCATTGTAAGAAAAACAATCAACAAAAACCAACAAATAAAATAACACACAAAATACTTCAGATGTATACATTTACATGAATTCACAAAACAGACACTGGCAGACGTATTGAATATCGCGGCAAGATATTTTGGCAAGAAAGGTTTTTATTAACAATACTAACAGCTGTTAATAGCTGCTGTTAATTTTTCATCTCTTTACACTGTTTGTAAACAGATTGAAATGTTTTGTAATGTTTGATTACACATGTAGACAGATATGAAGCATAGACTCATTGATTTTAACTATTGCTGTAAAAATACGAAATGATACCAACGTGTATAATAATTGTTGGAACTAAGCCATTTTAGACTAGATAAAAAAAAATTACAAGTAGTAAAATCCTTAAAATGTAAGATCTATTGCAGAATGTATAACATAAATAAATCAAATTAAAATAATTGCAATCCCATTAAGAAAAACAATATCCACTGACTGTCCAAGTTTAAATGCTTTACGCACCAATCTCAGTGACAGGACTTTGTGGAGACAAGGAGTACACTAAATCACAAGTATCACATACAGGGGAAATCTTCAAAAACTTCTATGGTTTTTATGCTTAATTTAAAAACTGAATGAAATACATTTTTTTATTCTGCTTATTTTCCAAACAGTACCCTACCCTGACTGCATTTAAGTTTTTGAGTTTATTTAGCCTTCTAAAGCTGAGAGAAATATTTTGCATTCATATACAAATACTGTTTGAATCAAAACAACATTCCATCTTACAGTTAACATAAGAAATAAACTTAAATGTCACTTATCTTGTTTGCTAAAAAAATATTGAATACAAGGAATAAAAGGAAAGTAAAGATGATCAAAATGACAAAGAAATGCATGTTTCACAAACGAGGTACATTTTTCATAAATACAATCATGTGACTAGAAGTTTGTTCTGAATCAAGCATGCCATTTGAGTATTGTCAGACAAGAAAATACAGGCACAACAATAGCGTCAAGGAAAAATGGAAGAACTTGGTAATAAGTACATTTCACTTTTGATTTTTTCTCTCAACAAAAGCCTGCCCAAACTTTATTGCTGTTGAAAATAAGTCAATTAAGTTCTTTTATATTCCGTTGGTTGCATTTTAAGATGTCGTTATTTTGTTTTGGAGAAAGCTAAATGGTGCAACTTCAGATTTAACCTTTTAAATAACAGTTGATGCTTGAATGCCTACTTAAGGACTTTGTTTAGTCTGTATCTAATGCAAGAATGTTCTAAAACATGGCAGATTTTGCTTCAAAATATCATTAAACAGTGCAACAAATTAATAAATAATTCATTTTCTGTAACCTAGAGCACCTTTCAAGCACTGTAAATATGAAAAACAATTGCACTGAACACCTCCTGTTTCAAAATCTCTTAAGTTGCAATAATAATACTCAGAATAGCAGAACAGAAGGTTTTCTGAAGTCCTATTTCTTCACTTCTGTTGTAACAGTTGATCCTCTGTACGAACACAGATCCCGAAGATCACATGACCAGCATGCTGCATTAACATAGGCAAGTCAATCAGATCATGTGACTTGTGTCAGCCAATCAGTATGGTGTAAATCTCTGGTATGCGCTTCTGTACACTGTAGCCTGAAGTGGACAAATATTTAACTTGAATAAAACACAAGCAGGAAGAAAATAAATACAAATATGTTACACTGTGTATTTTAACAATACATAGAATATATATATACTTGAGAACAAAATGTTCAATGTTAATCATTTGAAATAGATGAAGACACCTTATTGTGTTTACAACAACTGTAATAAACTACACTGCAACTCTGTTATATCAAGATGTCCAATATTTTGCAAATTGGCTTGGGACCCCAATTTTTGTTCACACACTTCAATATTCTGTGTAATCCAACGTTCGTAACTCAATCCAGTTTGGTCCAGATATAGGCACATTTATCATACACCACGCTTTTGTAGTGCTACAAACAATACTCCCACTTGCATCAAAGATTAACACTTTTATGTCATTACACGTGTGTCACCGCTGACAACATTTTAATGAAGTGGAAATTAATGCTTTAACAACAGCTGGGGAGTTAAAATGTTTGTGGCAAAGTCAGGGTCTTCTATCCAGGGCACAGGAAACTTCTTCCAAGGCCTATTTACATGTATGTCCTATGTAAAATGTAGGGTGTAGAAGACTCACCCCATATCCTGGTACAGGCCCAATACTATGACCCAGTAGAGGATCTGATGTGGCTGCAGCCAGCTCTCGACTACCGTAACTGTAAGCATCATATGGTACATGAGTTCAGGAACACTTAGTTCTCTCTATCATTAACAGGACTCATAGCATGTACAGCTTGATTAATGAAAGTATAACCAAACATAAACTCAAACGCATCTACATATGCCATCGCAAGTACAATAGCATGAAAACATTAAAATAGTCTTTCCACGGAATAAATCTGTTTCTTGAAACTCCACAAATCTGGGGGGTTAAAACCATGTAAAATCCTTTTGAAAGCACAAACCATTTCATCTGTGATGGTTTGAATAAAAATATTATTGGTTCATGGGTCAGCTTGTTTTGTAATTACGGATAAGAGAAGGATTTTCCAAAATTACAACTATTGAAACTAAATGAAACTTTTAATGCCACCACTTTTTTACTCAGGTGACCTACAAACAAGTGAGAGATGGTACAAACCCTGCAGGTGCGTATGTGACCCCTGTGGCCATGGCTGGCATGGCATAGCGGGCTGCAGAGAGGGGCAGACCAGCTGTGAGGGGCTGAGAGGTGACCAGCTGGTACCGCCCGTCAGCAGCTGCATATGTGGCAAGGAAATTGGGGTCAACCTGGGCATACTGCATACTGCAAACATACACATGAACATACTAACTGGGGTTATGCAAGAGCAGCACTAATGAATCTTAATGAGTACCCAAAATGCATGACATTGACAAATAATTACCTCAGCAAGTCTAAAAGTCTGCTTTACTTAATTAAAAAAAAAGATTTTCATACATATATGTTACCAATATGAGATTGTAATGGCCAATTAGAGATTAAAGAAGCCATTGGCTATTTCTGCTACTATTAACGCTTACTAAATAATTAAGTGCTCATATTTATAACTAAATAACACCTTGATTCAAACAGCTCTTTTTACTTTACTTTCATCTGCCTCTGTTTTATGTTATAAATGGTCACATACATCAAAATTGTTTAAATTTATCAGGCAGGAAGTATTAGAAAACTAAGATAAAATTAAAATGATTCAAGTCTAAACACATATGGAAACGTATTTGAAGTACAGTTTGAAATCAGGGATGGAAACCAATGTATAGAGGTAAAAAAAAAAATACACTATAAGTTTTATACTGTTTATGTATGTTGCAACTGGAAAAAAAGGCTTAAAATTAAATAACCAACTAGATAATATTATGTATGAAAACAATATACTTACAACAAGGAAGTTCATAAAACACTACACACATCAAAATGGCATAATTCCTTTTTCCCTTACAGTTAAATATTGTGAGTGTTTTTGGAACATATTCTATTTGACTATCAATCATATATTCATTTAGAAAGCAAGAATAGTGAGTTTCATATTATTAGCCTCTGTTGGATGGCCAGGAGGCAATATTGGGGTTATCAATCTAGGAAACTCTTCGTCTATGTTGGAACTTTCAAGTCCAAAACCTCTGGGAAATATGGGAAATGACCATGTTTTAGAATTATTGAAGATGACTCAGATTTTGGCATCATCATAGGAAATGAGTGAACAGTTCAAGGCTTGAACCTTACACAAAATATGATATCCACAGCAGGAGCATAGGAAAAATAACAACATAACCTTCTGAAATTGAGATTAATTCCACGGAACAGGTATTTGAAAATAGTTACCAAATACCTGACATATTTACCCAAAGTTGAAGGTGATTTATTATTTGTTATAACAGTTTATGCATAAAATAAAACCCACAGACAATTGGTTGTAATATGCCATATCTGCTGGTATTATACTGCAGGAGCACCCCACATATGTAGCAGAAATGGTACACAGCACTGCACCCAAAGTGGAGCACCCCACATATGTAGCAGAAATGGTACACAGCACTGCACCCAAAGTGGAGCACCCCACATACTGTGAAACCATTATTAATCGCCAGGCATTAATTTTCATAAATTTCGTCAGTCGAACGGTCTGCGAATTTAAGATCCTAACGAACAATCATGCTCTATGTTTGAACAAAAACAAACACTAAGTTGAACAATATTTTAAAACTTTACTGTAGACATAAGGCATTAAATTCCAACATAATCCATGCACACATTCACTGCTGTTTGGTAATCAAGATTAATCCGGTTTTGACACAAAGGGATGTTGATTACATAAGGTACTAAACTGACACGTTACACTTCTTTAAAACGCGTGTGCAGTACAACTGTATCGAATGCATTGACTTCGTCTATGTAGAATGGTAATGAATTAGCGCTAATTGTTTATAACTTTATTACCCATTAGGTGCATTGTGTTTTTCAGGGGTGTTGCATATAAGCCATCACGCAGCAAATGCCGATGAATGACAATAAACCAAATGAAAAGATGACGATGTGTGATCAACATGGGTATTTATCACAAATTAATAAAGAATATTTTAATTGCTGTTTGTTGTTTGATTGTTTGCGTTTAACCACACTTATTACTATTTTATATGTATCAATTTATTTATTTTTAAATTATTGACATTATTGATTTATATACCGGTAGTTTACTTTTTAAGAACAAACACACACATAGAGTTTATAATTTTAATGTTGATATCAGTATAAAAAAGCATTTTATCTGAAAAAAAAACACTTAACAATCTGGAACCTCTTTAGTATAACACAAATAGTTTTTAAACGGTATTGACAGCATTTTAATAAAAATCATACCAACTAGAACACATACCCAAGAAAATAAACAAAAGTGACTAGTTTGATTTGCTATTTGATAGAATAAGACTAATTGGCAATTGGCTTCGTTGTTACAAACACTCGTTAACGGTTATTCGATCCCACTTGTCCGCTAATCATTACAATGAACGTGTGAATGGCATACATTAAGAGGGTCCATTACTGTCCCTTGATAACAAAAGACTAGTTAATTGGCATGTGACAAACAGGCCCCACCTCCTGCAGTGATTCTCAAATGTGTTCCCGCATTCGTACCACGATTTTTGGCAACTGCGATTGATCGCGAATATGTATTACACACAAATCGGATATTGACTGACGCATTTTAAAAAAATTCAAAATCAGAAATCGGCGAATTTAAGTGCTGACAAAATCGTCATTTTTATAAAAATGACGAAATTTTGTGCTGTCGAAAATAAATGGTTTCACAGTAAGTAGCAAAAATGGAACACAGCACTGCACCCAAAGTGGAGCATCCCACATATGTAGCAGAAATGGTACACAGCACTGCACCCAAAGTGGAGCACCCCACATATGTAGCAGAAATGGTACACAGCACTGCACCCAACGTGGAGCACCCCACATATGTAGCAGAAATGGTACACAGCACTGCACCCAAAGTGGAGCATCCCACATATGTAGCAGAAATGGTACACAGCACTGCACCCAAAGTGGAGCATCCCACATATGTAGCAGAAATGGTAAACAGCACTGCATCCAAAGTGGAGCATCCCACATATGTAGTAGAAATGGTACACAGCACTGCACCCATAGTGGAGCACCCAACATATGTAGCAGAAATGGTACACAGCACTGCACCCAAAGTGGAGCATCCCACATATGTAGCAGAAATGGTACACAGCACTGCACCCAAAGTGGAGCATCCCACATATGTAGCAGAAATGGTACACAGCACTGCACCCAAAGTGGAGCATCCCACATATGTAGCAGAAATGGTACACAGCACTGCACCCAAAGTGGAGCATCCCACATATGTAGCAGAAATGGTACACAACACTGCACCCAAAGTGGAGCACCCCACATATGTAGCAGAAATGGTACACAGCACTGCACCCAAAGTGGAGCACCCCACATATGTAGCAGAAATGGTACACAGCACTGCACCCATAATGGAGCACCCTACATATGTAGCAGAAATGGTACACAGCACTGCATCCAAAGTGGAGCACCCCACATATGTAGCAGAAATGGAACACAGCACTGCACCCATAGTGGAGCACCCCACATATGTAGCAGAATGGTACACAGCACTGCACTCAAAGTGGAGCACCCCACATATGTAGCAGAAATGGTACACAGCACTGCACCCAAAGTGGAGCACCCCACATATGTAGCAGAAATGGTACACAGCACTGCACCCATAGTGGAGCACCCCACATATGTAGCAGAAATGGTACACAGCACTGCACCCATAGTGGAGCACCCCACATATGTAGCAGAAATGGTGCACAGCACTGCACCCAAAGTGGAGCATCCCACATATGTAGCAGAAATGGTACACAGCACTGCACCCAAAGTGGAGCATCCCACATATGTAGCAGAAATGGTACACAACACTGCACTCAAAGTGGAGCATCCCACATATGTAGCAGAAATGGTACACAGCACTGCACCCAAAGTGGAGCACCCCACATATGTAGCAGAAATGGTACACAGCACTGCACACATAGTGGAGCACCCTACATATGTAGCAGAAATGGTACACAACACTGCATCCAAAGTGGAGCACCCCACATATGTAGCAGAAATGGAACACAGCACTGCACCCATAGTGGAGCACCCCACATATGTAGCAGAAATGGTACACAGCACTGCACCCAAAGTGGAGCACCCCACATATGTAGCAGAAATGGTACACAGCACTGCACCCAAAGTGGAGCACCACACATATGTAGCAGAAATGGTACACATCACTGCACCCAAAGTGCAGCACCACACATATGGGGCAGAAATGGTACACAGCACTGCACCCAAAGTGGAGCACCACACATATGGGGCAGAAATGGTACACAGCACTGCACCCAAAGTGGAGCACCCCACATATGTAGCAGAAATGGTACACAGCACTGCACCTGAAGTGGAGCACCCCACATATGTAGCAGAAATGGTACACAGCACTGCACCCAAAGTGGAGCATCCCACATATGTAGCAGAAATGGTACACATCACTTCACCCAAAGTGCAGCACCACACATATGGGGCAGAAATGGTACACAGCACTGCACCCAAAGTGGAGCACCACACATATGGGGCAGAAATGGTACACAGCACTGCACCCAAAGTGGAGCACCCCACATATGTAGCAGAAATGGTGCACAGCACTGCACTCAAAGTGGCTCAGGAGCACCACACATTTGGGACAGAAATGGTACACAGCACTGCACCCAAAGTGGAGCATCACACATATGGGGCAGAAATGGTACACAGCACTGCACCCAAAGTGGAGCAACCCACATATGTAGCAGAAATGGTACACAGCACTGCACCCAAAGTGGAGGAACCCACATATGTAGCAGAAATGGTACACAGCACTGCACCCAAAGTGGAGCACCCCACATATGTAGCAAAAATGGTACACAGCACTGCTCCCAAAGTGGAGCATCCCACATATGTAGCAGAAATGGTACACAGCAATGCACCCAAAGTGGAGCACCCCACATATGTAGCAGAAATGGTACACAGCACTGCACCCGAAGTGGAGCACCCAACATATGTAGCAGAAATGGTACACCGCACTGCACCCAAAGTGGAGCACCACACATATGGGGCAGAAATGGTACACAGCACTGCACCCAAAGTGGAGCATCCCACATATGTAGCAGAAATGGTACACAGCACTGCACCCAAAGTGGAGCACCCCACATATGTAGCAGAAATGGTACACAGCACTGCACCCAAAGTGGAGCACCCCACATATGTAGCAGAAGTGGTACACAGCACTGCACCCAAAGTGGAGCACCCCACATATGTAGCAGAAATGGTACACAGCACTGCACCCAAAGTGGAGCATCCCACATATGTAGCAGAAATGGAACACAGCACTGCACCCAAAGTGCAGCACCACACATATGGGGCAGAAATGGTACACAGCACTGCACCCAAAGTGGAGCACCACACATATGGGGCAGAAATGGTACACAGGACTGCACCCGAAGTGGAGCACCCCACATATGTAGCAGAAATGGTACACAGCACTGCACCCAAAGTGGCTCAGGAGCACCATACATATGGGGCAGAAATGATACACAGCAATTCACCCAAAGTGGAGCACCACACATATGTAGCAGAAATGGTACACAGCACTGCACCCAAAGTGGAGCACCACACATATGGGGCAGAAATGGTACACAGCACTGCACCCAAAGTGCAGCACCACACATATGGGGCAGAAATGGTACACAGCACTGCAGCCAAAGTGGAACACCACACATATTGGGCAGAAATGGTACACAGCACTGCACCCAAAGTGGCTCAAAGGAGCACCCCACATATGCAGAAATGGTACACAGCCCTGCACCCAAAGTGGAGCACCACACATATGGGGCAGAAATGGTACCCCAAAGTGGCTCACAGGAGCACCCCACATATGCAGAAATGGTACACAGCACTGCACCCAAAGTGGCTCGGGAGCACCCCACATATGCAGAAATGGTACACAGCACTGCACCCTAAGTGGCTCAGGAGCACCACACATATGCAGAAATGGTACACAGCACTGCACCCAAAGTGGAGCACCCCACATATGCAAAAATGGTACTCAGCACTGCACCCAAAGTGGCTCAGGAGCACCACACATATGCAGAAATGGTACACAGCACTGCACCCAAAGTGGCTCAAACACTTTGCACTTTGTGATGCTTTTTCAATGAACATCATGGTAGCATGATACTTATACCACTGACAACACAAAGATGTAGAAGAATGGAATATTTACCGGTATATACAAAACAAAAAACATCTTAGTTGAAACAAACACAAACACATCAGCATTAATCACAGACATATATCATTACTTTACCATGTAAAATATACATGTATACAAACTAAAGCATGAAAAACATTGCAAAATTCAATGTGTCCATTTTTATGTGATATATTTGAATATACATGTTCTATATTTCCATGTTTGTGTGGTATATTTGTATATATAAATGTTGTATCATGTCATAAATATATGGTAAAATTCTATATATGCATGGCATAACATATATATGTTGTATAATTTCATATTTATGTTCTATATTTTCATATATATGTTCTAAAAGTTCATATATGTATGCAATATTATGATATGTATTTGGTATAATTCTGATATTTGTGTTGTATAATTTTTAACTATTTGCGTGTTCCAACTTTCATATGTGTGTTTAATAATTGCATATGTTCGTTGTAAAAGTTTCACATCATATTCTATAATTTGCACGATGGGAAATATTTTAAACTGGTATGACTGAAATGCGGATATGGCTCCTTCCAATGTAAAGGGCTTTGGCTTTACGTGAAAGGAAAGGGCTTCATAAATATTAAAGCTAAAATGTATATAATATTTTATTATATATTTTTAGGTTTTTTTAAATAACTGATTTTGAGGTTCACAATTTCCACCCATAATTGTGGCCCCTCAAAAATGTTTTAAATCAGCTGTACACAAATACTTACTTGCCTTATGGCATCAGTCAGAGATCTAGTTTTGTCAACTTGATAACAAATGTAAAACTGTCAAAGGTTTTGAGGAAACACATAAATTAATTAATCTATGTTTTCTAAAAGAACAAATAATGATTCTGAGTTTAATGTTAAGAAATGGATGCTATCATGCAGAATGGATTGAAATGGAGCTAACTGCAGATGAGAATTCACAACAACACAACCAGTGACTTACTGTAGCCTCTGACTGCATGGTAAAAACAAAACACAAAATGGTTAGAGACTGAATACATCTCATAAATGCAATTTTTAGTGATGGAACACAGCTATTGAACACCATCTGCAAAGACTGAACACAAAAACTTTAAAAAAAATCATCAGTGAACACAGCTACAAACATAATGGTGAGTGACTGATCACAGCTACTTAACAAAATGGTGACTACACATAGTGACTGTACATTGATGGCATGAAGCGCTCACTCAAGTTTGAGACACAAATGTGGCTTCTTTAGTGGAAACAAGGTTTTCTAAGATTTGACCTGGTGACTTAATTTTTAGACGCACAAGACTCATAATCAGCAAAGATATCGTCAAGAAAAATCATTCTTACTAATTTTCATCCATATTAAAGATCATAAGCATGGCCTCAAGAGTGTTAACAAGGTCAAGTACAAGATTTTAAACTGGTGATTAAGTTTTTGGAAGCAAGTGCATAAGATTCAAAATCGACTTCATGATCTAAACGATCTGACCAAATTTGATCAAGAGCGAGTCATAAATGTGGACTGTACAGTGATAACAAGGTTTTTTCTAAGAGTTGACCTTTTGACCAAGTCTTTAGATGAAATGACCCTGTTTCAAACTCAGTCTAGATATTGCCCAGAGAAACATTTTCACCAAGTTTTGTCATAAATGTTGCCTCTATAGTTATATTTTAAAGATCTGACATAATGATCTAGTTTTCCGACACACCTGAAAAAGATTCAAATTTAGCCCAGATATTGTAAAGTTTCATCAAGATTGAGTCATAAATATGTCCTCTATAGGATAATAAGGAATTTCTTAGATTTTACCCAGATTCAAACACTGTCTATATATTGATAAGATAAACATTTGAATCAAGTTTCATTAAAGTTGACATAGATTTGGCCTCCAGAGTTTTATATTTTTCAAAAATGTGCTTGTGACCTAGTTTTTGGACACGTGTTACTCATATTCAAGCTCGGTCAAGATATTTTCAAAATGAACATTCTTAGCAAGTTTCATCAACATTGAATACAAAATATGGTCTCTAGTGCAATAACAATCTAAAAATTTACAAAACACAATGCAGATCACAGGAATAGATCGCAATCAGCACTCTGTGCTAACAATAAGTACATAATGAAATAATTTTGAATGATATGCACATCAAGAAGGTTTGAACAACTGACTGATACAAATATTTATACAATACACACAAATCAATAAATTTGGCAGTTTCCCATGGAATGTTGTAGGGGATGAAGCGATATTGATCTCCGATCAGCCTGCCCTGTTTAACAGTACTTGACAGAACACTAGGTGCAGACAAACAGCTACACTGAGTACTTTCAATATCAATTAGTGGTATACGAAAACTTATCCTTACAAATAGCCAATTTGTAGGTAAAAATCCTTTTCAGAACTTTACATATTGATACTGACTCTTAGATGGATATAATCATGAACTCAATAATGCTTATTCTTGTGCCCCTTTCTTTTCATGCCAAATATAAAGTATTTAATGCTTGGTTACAAGAACTGTCATACCATGATTTCAAAACCACAGTTGTGTGAGTCCTCTTGTGCAGCACAGTGCATGTGGTCTGCTGGTACTTACGTGGCATAGGGCAAGGCAGTGGCAGCCTGGAGGGGGGTGGCCTGTCTGAGGGCTGCAGCCTGCAGCTGGGCGGCGGCCGCTGGGTTGTACATGCTCACACCCCGGGCGGTCAGGGCGGTCGGGCGACCCCGGGTAAGGGCCATGCCTCGTAATGCAGCCGCCGACACTGGGGATATGACTACAAGCAAAACCACCAACACATTCTCAATGGCCCACAGAGCCAACAGGAAGGGGTAAATATATATGTATATAAATATATCAAAATTGCAGCAAACATCATAAACAGTCATGGTAGTTTAAATGCATACAATAAATTACTGGAATATAAATAAACTTTAAGACTCAGGCAAGTTATTATTGAAATAGGGCATAACATATTTTGCACATTGATGCAATGCATGACCATTTGAATGCAACATTTAAACCATTCGGTACATTCCCAGTTTTGCCTTTAGAACACAGTATTAAATAGGGAGGAAAATTAGAAATCTAAAGTCATTATGGTGTCTACGCACACAGAGTAAATGCTTGTTCGGTCATAATTCAGCTTGCTGATGGGAGAATCAAGCAAGTTGACAACAAAGTGCCTAGACCGGAGACAATACTGGTTAAAAGCTTCAGGCACCAAGTTTCACTGGTTATGCACAGTCCACCCTTCTCCCAAACAATGACTCAAGGTTCTGTCTACATATGCAAAAGTTTAAGTAACTTTCCAACTCCATAATACATGCACAAGATTCTTGGTTACATGGCTGGTCATTTTAAGATGGCTTGTCTGTTTATTAAGGAACATTCCCATGCGAATGGTTGAAGACGGCAGTCAAAAATCAATGTGTCTAGCTCCCATGGGCAGCCACAAACGTTTCAGAATATTAGGCAATTATGGCTATGACTGTAGACAGAATACTGATCAGATGATAGGCCTAAGATGTCTGCTAGTTTAGCACAGCATCAACATATAGAATCAAGCAAATCTGATATCTGGTGTTTTATGTTCACTGAGTATTTGACAGATTGATTGTAGGAACAAAGCAGTCAACATTGGATGCTGATATGTGAAAGAAATGGCAGATAAAGGATACCAAGCGTTATAGTAGAAGAAAGTAAACTTCTTACAGTATCCGGTTTCTAAACAAAACAGAAATAAATGAAGACAAAATTAGAGTTAATTGTTAAAGCAATAGTCTTTGTTTATAGATAATAAAACCTCTAGTTGTTGATCTATTCTTTAATATTTGAGTTACAAAACCAATAAGTAGCCTCACAAACACAAACAATCTAAAACTCTACCATATATCTTAAGCCAGTTAAGCTGTCAGACAAATGGTTTAAAGGTTGCTTAGAAAATAGTTGTGCGAGGAAACCCCTAAGAATTGTACTTATTTGCACAGGTAAAAAAAGTTCTTAAAAATATAACTAAAATTGAGCAAGTTTCAATATCCTAAGAAAGCAAACTACAACATCAAGCAAATGATGGCAGAAATGTGTTCCTTATCAGATGGTCTTGTGCTTGATAGCCAAGCTAAAATGAGAAGATAGGGGGCTACTGGTAGGCTTTGATTCCAGGTGATAAGCCCCATCAGCCAAATACTGATAAGTTTATATTATTAAAACTTATCTGCTTACATAAATGCCCCCCCCCCCAAGCTAGATGGTTCTGGTGCAATCATATGGGTTCTGGCTTACTTCCAATAAACAAATCTCAGAGAACAAAAATATTCAGGTGTAATCAAGATTTATGGCCTTCCCAATTTACAAAAGTGCCAGACATTCTTGCTTCCTCACTTCCAACAAGCATGCCTTGCATGCCTACATGAACCTGCCCAGCTACTTGTTTGTTCCTTCCAAAACTAGAATACCCCTTACATCCTAGGGTAGTACCTTCACTTGTATTTACTGCCAGAACATTTCTTAACTGAGCATTCTATAAATTCACCATAAACCAAACATTCCATACCTAACAAAGCTTACAAAATATTTAATGTTTTTCAAATTTATCTGGAAGGCTAAGTCTGTCTGATTCCCAGAGGTAATCTTTCATTTGTCCAAACTGTACATGAAGAACATCTCAGGGATGTAATTAGCTGGGCAGATTTTGACCCATCTTTAATAACAGCTACCCTTACACAACAATAAATTGCATTTTGTTACATTTATCGGTTTAAATTGAAACTCATTTCACCAGTCTAGGGTGACTCAGAAGTAATTTCAGACTTGGTCAAAACAAAAGAAACTTATTCAAATAAGGTTACGAAACAAGAAGTATGATTAAATGCTTTAATGCCGAGATCTTACCATTTTGTATAGTGGGGGCGACAGCAGTTTTTTTGGTCATAACACGTGCGGTAGCATTGTTCACCTGAACGAAGGAGGGCAAGACAAAATTAGCAAAATAGGTCATACAAATCATACTATGAGTATACAAACATGACATACACACATGTGCAACATTGGCATAGCCAGGGACCAGAATCCAGTGTTATGTCTTACAACATCTATTTTCAGGAAATGTAAAATTTCCTATATTTGTACTGCATTTTCAGAACACCCAATATGAAGATATTCTTCTTGTTTGTATTTCAGTTTTTGAAATAATTGTCTGCATTATACAGACACGTTAAATAAAAGGTGGGACCAGATAATGCCCATGGGTCATATGAATTTTATCATAAACAATGTACAGCCAGGTCTGTTGTCAGCAACACAGAAACATAACTCTTGGATTCCATCCCAATAGCATGTTCAACTCTCCAAAACACTAAGATGTGATGGATTCACTGCATTTGTATTTACAGAATGGGTTATCTTGAAACCAAATATTATTACTAATTGAAAATGTATATAAATAACACTTAAATAATTCTAATTGACCTATTCTCTCTGTTTAAATTTGGTCTCAAAGGCAGATTAACAAAAAGTTTAAGCAATGACAACAAGATGCGTTTGTGAAACACAATGTCCCCCTATATGACGTTTGACCTTGTAGGATGACCTTGACCTTGACCCTTCACCACTCAAAATGTGCAGCTCCATGAGATACACATGCATTTCAAAT
This sequence comes from Dreissena polymorpha, assembly GCF_020536995.1. NCBI lineage: Eukaryota > Metazoa > Mollusca > Bivalvia > Myida > Dreissenidae > Dreissena > Dreissena polymorpha. The sequence goes on from NC_068364.1 coordinate 10,278,504, forward strand.
ATAAAATTGCTAGCTTCAATATTGCAGAAGTGACATTACATGAGCAATTTTGACCCATATATTTGACCTTGAAGGATGACCTTGACCTTGACCTTTCACCACTCAAAATGTGCAGCTCCATGAGATACGCATGCATGCCAAATATCAAGTTGCTTTCTTCAATATTGCAAAAGTATTCATAAAATTAGCGATTTGGGCCACATATATTTGACCTCTGACCTTGAAGGATGACCTTGACCTTTCACCACTCAAAATGTGCAGCTCCATGAGATACACATGCATGTTAAATATCAAGTTGCTATCTTCAATATTGCAAAAGTACTCATAAAATGAGCGATTTTGGCCACATATATTTGACATCTGACCTTGAAGGATGATCTTGACCTTGACCTTTCACCACTCAAAATGTGCAGCTCCATGAGATACACATGCATGCCAAATATCAAGTTGCTATCTTGAATATTGAAAAACTGCAAAAGTGTACATTAAATGAGCGATTTTGACCCATATATTTGACCTTTGACCTTGAAGGATGACCTTGACCTTGACGTTTCACCACTCAAAATGTGCAGCTCCATGAGATACATATGCATGCCAAATATCAAGTTGCTATCTTCAATATTGCAAAAGTTATTGCAAATGTTAAAGTTGGCACAAACCAACCAACCAACAGACCAACCAACAGACAGGGCAAAAACAATATGTCCCCCACTTCTATAGTGGGGGACATAAAAATTACTTTTATATAAAATTTACAAATCTGGTAAATTTGTTTTGGAGAATCCAACCAAGCAACAGTCTACAGAATTATAGAGACTGTTCAGTAAATGTTGACATTGTTTCTTTTTTTTTATATTTCAATGTTTTGCAAGGATAACTTTATAATTTGTTGAAAGTGATAACACTTCAGAAAGGTTACAACATGGGCAGATGTGTCTCCTACAACTCTGCTTCCTGCACTTGACATATGCTCTGATTGAATAAGCAACAGATCAAGAACATTGCTAAATTTGCTTTTTACAAGTTTCTTAACAATAATTTAAATGCAAATCTTGCTGGTAAGTGATTTCTTGTTTTAATACAGTGGAGCTGGTGTGAACAAGGAATCCATTTACAACATGCTGTCTAAATAGACAACTTAACATTTGAGGCCTTTTTCAAATATGTGTAACTTAAATAAGCATAAACATCAAAACAGACATAGTTAAAGCAAACTTTAAGACAAAATAAAACAATATTTTATTTTTAGCTATGTGTTCATTCCCTAGAAATACCAATGGGTTTGATTGTGTACATGTTCCCAGTTCACAGCAGCTGTTAAATGCTTGCCAACTCTAACACACAAGATATAAATCTCTCTAGTCTTCCTCCATCAACATCATGCTTTTCTCTCAAAATGAGATTTGCTTGAAAGATTACATTCTTCCAGTAGACTTACAGCCTGTGTATTGATTTTACTTTAGGATCTTCACAGTTATAATTTTTTTACAAAATGTGCCTTGTGTCAGAATTTTCTACCAGAAGTAATTGGGTAGCCAAATGTAATCCAACAGACAAATTAAAATAAAGAATTTAGACACAAACTGTTTTTTAATTATATGTTATATTATGACATCTTTCCACAATGTAAATTACCAAAATGTCAGACAGTGGGCAAGCATTTATCCACAATAATACCCAATAATGTTGGATCTGAGTTGTTAAAATCAACATTGTTTCTACTACCTATAGGACCAGCAACAGCTGGTCTCAATAATTGAGTTGAAACCATATTGATTTTTAACAACTCATTCTTCTGTACTTCTTACTGCAACCTTTTATAATTTTCACTTACTATTATGTTGCCATTCAGAAACAAACTGGTTGTCCAGTTATGAATTATTATCACAGATAAAAAAATAATCTAATAGGATACTCTGCCTGGGTACTTCCAACCATTAATACATCACACGCATTTTAACAAGTACACATAAGGAATGAGACTAAGCATGTGCAGTATGAGGTTTGGTAGAATGCTAATACTAAGGAATGGTGGACCACAGAACACAACTCCCTCAGGCAAGTACAAGAATTGCAGATGTATATACAATGCTGACTTTTCAAAGACAAAGCCAGTATTTAGTAAATACAACATTTTAATACTATTCTGTTTGTTTTTTAAGCTATTACCAAGCATCTCTAAACAGCAAAAAATTATTCTTTTGAAATATATTTGGACAGTGAGTAATCATGTCACGCAGACTATGTTGGCTCCAGCAGCATGCCAGACTATATTATACTCATGAAATATGGTGACCCATGGGAGGCCAGCAATGCAAGTTTATTACACAGAGACTCCCATCAGTATCATGGGTTGATTAAATGATCTACAAGCATTTTGGCTTGGTGGAAATGACTCAATAATTCTGTCCAAATCGATTTTGCTTATTGTGCATGTAATGAGAGAAATACAATTATTATTTTTTATTCCACAGTCATTGGCATAAAGCATGTTGAATAATTTTGATCCGATTATGATTTGTTGGCTTACTTTCTAAGCAAATTTAACAAGAAAATGAGCATCAGTAGGAATAAATAACCTTTTACAATGAAACTATGACAAATTCAACAGGAGTATAGTTCTGTTCTCATAAACAGTTTTCCTTTACATATGTTTTTTTTTCATTTTGCGTGTGCAATACTGTTTGAAGTACCCAGCAGAGACATTCATTAATAAAATCTTGAATGTTGCAAATCACATGTCCACCTACCTAGTGGTTGATCTAGAAGATTGTACCAGAGTACTTAGGGTGTGAGTGTATTGCCTTACAAATAAAACCAATTGTAAGTGTTGTTGGTATTGTACCTTATTGAGCAGTTAACAATCAGCTATCAAAGCACAGAATGAAGAAATGCCACAAAGAGGTTCAATGGTTTTGCCACATGATCATCCTGTCACTTCCAAATACATATCATAAAGTCACATGAACATGTAAAATAAAAGTCATATGATGATCATGTGATTGTTTGCATGCCATATTCCAGTCTGACAGCGCATTCTTAAATCTTTGAACAAATGGGATAAAACTTTTGCCAAAATAGCAGCCATGGATATAGAAAACAAAAACATCTACTCCAAAACCAAAATGCACACTGTTTAAATTGGATCATCACTAGAAAAATACAGCATTACTAGTTCACAAAACAGACTGGAACAATGAAGGCAGTTTGGGCAAGAGAAAAATCTATATATATCATGTGGTGACTTGACAACGCAAAATGCACCCATACAGTTGCCTAGGTGATCATAATAATGAAAAGAAAGGTATAAAAATTCCACTGACATTATAGTTTGAAATCAATGAGCGGCATATAGTTTCCATACAAAACAAGGCAATACAACAGACACTTACAACATGAGACAGGCATTTCTTTAAACTGCACAGGAGATATGAGGTATGGAAGATCTTACTTTTAAAGTGTATTGTGCTACGACAAAATAAGAAATAAACATGCACCTCAACTTTGCGTCCCTCTACCACTGTTCCGTTCAGTTTTTCGCGAGCTCTGTCTGCCTCCGCGCTATTTTGGAAAGTTACGAAACCAAATCCCTACATGCACCAAGAAAAAATAAGGAACATGCATTAAAATTCGTGCAAACGAATCAATGTCAATACACATATCTTCATAATAGTCAATGTTCAATCATTTAAATGAAACATATAACACATGCCTGAATTTAATACAGTATACATTGAAGACATATTGTTCTAGCCACATCCGCTGTCACAGATATGGACTATGCGTACCAAACAGTAGATAGAGACTTATTGGTTGGTATCGGACGTGTCATGCCAGTGCTAGGTAAGCGACACGATCTACATGCGTTGAGACAGCCAACATATACATATACACACACACTCGCATTTTTTCACACAGTTGTGTAGTTCATATCAGAAGAACTCCAACAAAACAGACACAACATGATTTCAGATAACAACAAGAGATGTGTTCGTCAGAAACACAATACCCTCTTAAGCTTATTACTTCCCTTGGATTTTGTCCAATCTAACCGTGGGGGGGGGTCTGTAGACAGTCAGAGTTTATCATGTATCTATGGACAACATAAGTCCACAGGTATGTAATGAACCCTACCATTCACAAATTAGTACAGGAAAGAAATGATAATTATATCATTAAAAAAAAACTTTGACAAATCAAACATTTGAGTTATAAATAATCAAAATAAAAAATCTGTTCAGTAGCTGTGAAAAAAACTTAAATTCTTGGTAAGGAAATATATGAGATTTATAATTATATAAATTACTTCCCTTGAAAAATAATTGTCTCTAACAAATCTCAATTTTTAGTAGCAAATAATTAAAAGCCACTACCGTGACTGTAGATTCACCATTTAAAATGTGCAGCTCCATGAGATACACATGCATGCCAAATATCAAGTTGCTATGTTCAATATTGAATAATTATCTCCCTTTAAAGCTTATTACTTCCCTTGGGTTTGTATTTTTGATCTTAGACCTTGAAGGATGACCTTGACCTTTTACCACGATGTGTTTGTCAGAACACAATGCCGCCTACTGCGCCGCTTTGATTGATTTAACAACAAGGGCTGTTTGTAAAACATGCATGCCCCCCATATGGGCTGTCAGTTGTAGTGGAAGCCATTGTGTGAATACGTTTGTTGTCACTGTGACCTTTACCTTTGACCTAGTGATCAGAAAATCAATAGGGGTCATCTGCCAGTCATGATAAATGGATCCAATTTAGCTGGATGGGAGAGTCCACTAGGCATAGATGGGTTAAAGTTTTAGGAAATAAAAATACAATGATATTTGACCTTTGACCTTGAAAAATGACATTGACCTTGACTTTTCACCACTCAAAATGTGCAGCTCAGTGAGATACACATGCATGCCAAATATGAAGTTGCTATCTTCAATATTGCAAAAGTTATCAAACTTTAACCAAGGTTAAAGTTTTTGGACACACATACAATAAATGAAATATGGGCTGTCAGTTGTAGTGGCAGCCATTTTGTGAATATGTTTTTTGTCACTGTGACCTTGACCTTTGACCTAGTCACCTGAAAATCAATAGGGGTCATCTGCCAGTCATGATCAATTTACCTATGAAGTTTCATGATCCTAGGCCTAAATATTCTTGAGTTATCATCAGGAAACCATTTTACTGTTTCGAGTCACTGTGAACTTGACCTTTGTCCTAGTGACCTAAAAATTAATAGAGGTCATCTGCAAGTCATGATCAATGTACCTATGAAGTTTCATGATCCTAGGCGTAAGCATTCTTGAGTTATCATCCGGAATCCATTTAACTATTTCGAGTCACTGTGACCTTGACCTTTGACCTAGTGACTTGAAAATTAATAGGGGTCATCTGCCAGTCATTATCAATGTACCTATGAAGTTTCATGATCCTAGGCGTAAGCAATCTTGAGTTATCATTCGGAAACCATTTTACTGTTTCGAGTTGCAGTGACCTTTGACCTAGTGACCTAAAAATCAATAGGGGTCATCTGCCAGTCATGATCAATGTTCCTATGAAGTTTCATGATCCTCGGCGTAAGCATTCTTGAGTTATCATCCGGAAACCATTTTACTGTTTCGAGTCACTGTGACCTTGACCTTTGACCTAGTGACCTGAAAATCAATAGGGATCATCTGCCAGTCATGATCAATGTACCTATGAAGTTTCATGAACCTAGGCTTAAGCATTTTTGAGTTTTCATCCGGAAACCGTTTTACTGTTTCGAGTCACTGTGACCTTGACCTTTGACCTAGTGACCTGAAAATAAACAGGGGTCATCTGCCAGTCATGATCAATGTACCTATGAAGTTTCATGATCCTAGGCCTAAGCGTTCTTGAGTTATCATCTGGCAACCATCGGTGGACGGACCGACCGACCGACATGTGCAAAACAATATACCCCCTCTTCTTCGAAGGGGGGCATAAAAAAATATAATTTGGCAGGTCAGATAATTATGTCCATTTAAAGCTTATTACTTCCCTTGAATTTGTTTTTTTGACCCTGTGACCTAGTTTTTGACCCGGCATGACCCATATTCGAACTTGACCTAGATATTGTCTAGATACAACTTCTGACCAAGTTTCGTAAAGGTCGGATGAAAACTATTTGATTTAGAGAGCGGACACGAAAAGTGTGACAGACTGACAGACAGACTGACAGACAGACTGACGGACAGTGCGAAAACTATATACCCCCTTTTATTTGAAAGAGGGCATAAAAATAAGGCATCATTATCATCATCAATCATAATCATCATCATTGCATCATCATAAAAATATTGTAAATACTGCACCTAACATAATTGTAAAACATACGATCATCATCAGCATCATCATAAATATCAGTATCAGCAGTATTAGAACATAAATATGTTCATGACTCTGTATCATTCTCTCACAATAGGTCACCTTTCTGACAGACACAATGTCAACACACACAAAGGGGGAGTGACAAATACTGAATACAGCCTGAGATATATGTACATGTCATACACAACTGGCAGATCAGGCTCACAACAAATGACACATAGGGTGATTGCTGTATTTTGGCATGTTTCCCTCAAACATCTAGTATTATTTATTATATATTCATATTTATTACAGTGATTTACTACTCCTAGACTACTGCAATATCATTCAAAAAACATATTCTAGGCTTCTTTCACTTTCACATTAAATTATATAAAAGCTTCAAATAAATACCCACATTAAATATAACAATTAATCATACTCTTTTTTCTCTTTTTGGTTTTTACTTTTTTTATTAGATTGTTACTGTTAATTGCAGATCAGATAAATAAATGCGTAGTAATGGTCATAAGATGAATCAAGTGATTCAAAAAGCTGTCAATTCTGACACCATCAATAGTACATATTATAAACATTAGTTACATGTTTAACCAATAAACAAACATAAATTTAAAAGCTTATGAAAATATTTTTTAAATAAAGGTAATTACCAAAAGCTTTCATTTAACCTCATACAGTGAAAATATGTCATTATTTTCAAGTGAAAAAGTACTATTACTTAAGATTACTTGGAATTACATAATATTAACAGGACCGAGCCATTAAAATTAGAAATCATTCTACCAAAATTCATATCAATGTCATTAGGCGAAATGGAACATTATTAGGTTGTCAATCTAACATGGCCAGATGGAATTAATAACAAATACAGAGAAATTCAAGAAAATCAGACATTAAACTGGAAGATAATTGATCTGGATTCTCTGGAAGATTGTACAGAGACGGACAAAACATGTGTCCATAGAGCATAGCCGCCATATTACACTCATGTCCCTAAAATCTTAATATTTAAGGCAGGGAGATGAGAGATACACCTGACACATCATCAGCAAATTATTTCATAATCTGTCAACATATCGACCAGTTATGGCAAAGACATGAATTGTTAAGCAATTAAATGGCCAAGCAGACTTTGACCCCTAAATGTTGACCTCTTAATGTTATCTTGACCTTTAAGGCAGGAGACAAGTGTTACGCGTTGTACACAAATTTAATTATTATTTTTAATTTGTGCCAAGTTATTTACAAAATCCAAAAATATATTGCAAAATTATGGCAGAGACAGGAATGTTTAAGATATTATATGGCGACCCTTAAGCATTAACCTTTGATGTAGGGAGATGTGTGTTACACACAACATGTCTTCATAAGATGGATTTAGTTTGTGCTAGGCAATTTTAAATTTGGTCAATACATGGCAATATTATGCCCAAGTCAGGAACATTTTTACAGACACTACCAGTGCTCCTGGTATATGACACCTTCTTCATAGGGAGTCAAAGCAGTGTAGGGAAAATCTAAATATTTCTTATACCAATGTTAATACATGTATACTCTCTTCATATCTCTTAAAATATTTGCAGCAATAATCTATATCACATTAAGATTATTTTCCATATTCTTTGCCAAAGTTTCAATGGTCAAGACAGGAAACACCCTGCTATTGCGCAATGGATTTGCTGCATGTAGTTTTTGATAAATATTAGACCAGCTTGATTGACAACACATTTTGGATGTGAATTCAACTATTTCATTATGTAACCCAAAAAATAACGCTCTTTGTTATGTTTTTATTTCATTTTAAGCACATTACTTTTTTTAAGTGTAAACAAGGGCCTACCTTTGAACCACGCTCATTGAAGATGATTTCAACATCCAAGATTGAGCCATATTGCTGAAGGAAATTAAAAATCTCATTAAACACTTCCCAATATATAACATCAAACAATAATATTAAATCAAATTTGAATATTGATACAAAATATCATACTGTTGAGCCACTTGCACTGCTTTTTTCTGCACTGTGTTTTGCATAATTATGTCACTTAAATCACAAAAACAAAATAGGCAAGATTCCTCTTCTTACTTTCGCTGTATTGGTGCCCCTTTAACTCTTCTGAGTAAAAAGTGAGACATCTAATGCGCAGGTAAATAGATATACAAGTTAGAAGAATCATGGTAAGGCATTCAAATCTGTGCTTAATATTATCAAATAGAAACATATGGTTAACATACTAGTTTTGGTAAATATCAGTTTGAATTATCAAATTTATTTAAAAAATATATATATTTTTGTTGGGAGAGGGGGGGGGGGTTAAATATCACCAAATATAGTCAGCAATTTTTTAACTGTGTAAATATGTATAAAAGTTTTAGTAGAATGGTACTTTAACTCATGCACACACTAACAGACTATAAACATCACAGTTTCCTAAAACCTCCCAATGAGCACTAGAGGTAGAACTTGTGGGTGTGTAAAAATGGTTCACTATCTAATTGAGATCAGGGGTTTCAATAGATTTTAAAAACCAGGAGTCAATGACCCCTGGACTGAAATTTTGAGTCAAATTGAAAAATGTTGGGGTCAATTTTGAAGCGCGTTAATTGTGTTTGTGTCTGTATTATTCAATTTTTTAGATAAAAATATGCTCTAAGAGTAACACAATATCTTAAAAAGTTATACTGCTTTATTAAATAGCAATACCATGATACATTAAACAACATATTTTAATGAATTGGTACATTAAATCTACTTCCTTATAACAGATTTAAGTCTTTTAACACATTTAAGTAATTTAAGATATGTACCGGTAGAACCTTTTCATCACATATTTATCGTCATTATATTATCATCATCCCTATGATAGCTTTTCTAACAAAACACAATCTAAATGCATGGAACATCTAGTATATCTATTACTGTTTTATTGAATACTATACATGCCCGAAATATGTACACTTAGGAATGCCTTACCTGTAGTGGTTTTACTTTAATAATCCAAATTTTTCTTGTTGTTATCGGGTTTAACAAACCTAATAAATGTTTGTTAAATCCAGTTAATGCTTTCTCCATTATTTAATCGCCATTACTTGCAATTTGAATCGCCAGCTTTGAATTGAACGCGGGTTGAATGTTATGTCCGCCATTTACAATGTCGAAGGTCATGACGCAGCAATTTAATTCTATTCGGATAATTGATATCTAATCGAGAAAATGTGTTTTTTCAATGTTTATGTGTAGTATTATTACTTGTTAGTATAAAAAATGAGCTGTGATTCCAGTTTATATTAAGATGGGTGTTAATTATCGGTGGATTAACAAACCACGGACTCTAGAATTAATATACGCTCCGTGAACAAACTGACAAAACTCGCTGGACTTACTAGTGGATCTACTTAATAATAGACCTTTGATCAATTTTGTTTTTACTTTAATTAATTTTGCCGACTTTCTTTAACCGTGCCGTCTGCTTAGTCTGCACAAAAAACCTGCAATTATTGGATGGCCAATCAATTATCACGTAATCATTGCTGCTAATTACCCAGTTTGTAGGCACGCACTATTTAGACGGTGACATGTGTATGGGAGGAGATGAGATAAGATAAACAACGCCCGGGGTATTCCCTCGATTATAGACCAAGTTTCAAATACTGAAACATTAATTTCAATTAGGAGCACAGCGGGATTTATTACCATGGAACTAAAGATGTTAACTGACTGACGCACGGGTCAAATTTTCGACGCGTCAAAATGAAGCACGGCAGAAAAAAGGGTTGGGTAAAAAATGAGTCATTTTTAATTTGCTCGCGTCAAAAAGCAGGATTCTGCGTCTATTGAAATCCCTGAAGATGTATGTTAGTCAGCTGTTTATATATTTTTTTGGCTGCCATATGTAAATAAAACTTAACACTTGTTTTATTTTTCATAAAGTGTTTCTTATGGTCCAATACAAAAATATAAATTGGACAAGAAATAACTAAGACCCATTAATTTCTTTAAAAAGAACAACATTCCGAATGCATGCATTCAAATCCTATAAATAGTACTGCACTTGATGATACATACCAGTGAATAATAAATTAAGAACAAAAGAGTGTTCCATGAAACAACATAATAATGACATTTTTTAAGGTTAGGTTACACAACTTGTTTTTTTCAAATAGCAAAATATTGAGGATAGTATATATTCAATTATTAATCAGTGATCAAATAAACCAGTGTAGACCTGCACTGTTGAATTAGCAAATTAAAAGTAAGAAAATCTGTTCAAAGAATTAAAAATCGCACCACTGGTAGAGAAATGCTATTAAGCATCTGTGTAACTCACCCCAAGGAGATTTCTGAGGTCGGCCTCCCTGAAGCGGAAGGGTATGTTTGACACATGTAATCTTTTGGGCCCCTGTGCTGCGCCCGGGGAGGCAGCGTCGCCCTTGCCACCCACGTCCACTGGACTCTGCTGACCATCCTCCTTGACTAGATCTGTCTGCTGTTGCAAGCAAAACAACACACGCTTTCATTATAACTGTAGCCTTAACAGTAGCTTCAGCACTTAAGTGGCACACTGAAGCATTAGTAATTATGGCTAATTCATAAGCAGTTATCAGGGCAAAATATGTGATTATTAATACAAATATTTAACATCTTTACATAAATTTACTTGCATTTCCCTTACATCAACTAATCCTGTTTCAATACAATTTTGTTAATATTTATTAAGGTAACATAAACAAAATTTAAAACTATAGTAAACATTTGTTTTATTTTTAATTTTTTATTGTAAAACACTTTAAATGTTTTTGTATGACAGATTCAAAATAGTCCTATTTTAAAAACAAAATTGATTCAACCAAGAGGTGACAGTATTTTTAAGACAAAAGCAAAGTGAGAACTTGGATATCAATATGTATCAGCATATAATTTATTTTATCAAGGAGTAAGCACTAAGCAACTAAGTGAATTGCACCTCACTACAATTCATGGTTACATTCCCACACCAGTGTTAAATAACATGTATTGTGTGTTGGGTTACATAGGTTGTACTTGATTGATAGAGAATATAATTATATGGAATAATAGAAGTGAAGACACTTACCACCATTAAAATCATCTTATGAAACAATGAAGTCAAAAGTATACACAAAGAAACTGGTAAGTTCAGTGAGATGATAGAACAAGTGCATGTCAGTTACAATGCCACTTGTATGAAGTTAGTTGCATGGCAATTTTAAAGACAGTTAGTTACACAAAACAGCTTGCTATTAGTAATCCACAACACATCCAGCATGTATCCACCAGGAACAAAGCCTCCTGGACTTTTGTACAAAAGCATGTACTTGTGTTAGTGCCCAACACAGAACAATGCCTCTTCAACCCCAAGGAGGGAGGTGTCAGTATTGATCCAGGCTCAATGTCAACATATGGCTGTGGACTGCAGATGCTAATGTAATATCACTATGCCAGGATGTGTAATACACAGATATAGCCTCTAACCAAACATCCTGTATCCTGTATCATCGGGTCAATAACAAAGTATCTGTTAGGTGGATTATATGGGAGTTAGTGGCTATGGACAACATTATTTTGAAGAATGGCACACTTCGTCAATACAGCCAGCATTTGATTTCTCCTCTATAAATTAGTATAATTAAGGACTTAATGGATAGGGTGGAAAGGGTGTGTTGTACAAATAATTGGTAAGGATTGTAGAAGACAACTTCACTTTAAAGATCTCCTTTGTTCATAAACAAAGAAAGACATATGCATTCTTTTACACATAATGAATGTTTCACACTAACTATATAGGAAAACAGCTGGAAAATACAAGTGTCTGAATAATCACACTATGCTTCCTTCACATTCTAACCTTAACAAATTTAATTATCAATTATTGTATTCTGCAATTGTTTTCATTCTTTATAAAGTACAGGAAAACTGCACTTTTCCAATCAGGGAAAAAATATCCACATTGTCTCCCGAAAAAATTCCACTTGAAGGTTTCAAAAAACAAAGAAAGATTTTTTTTAAAATAAAATGCAACATTTAGTAAATTTCCCTAAGCAGCTGTATGTGCTGGAACTAGGTAATTACAATATTCACATATTGACAACACTTATTCTAAATTTTTAAGTATTTGTTAGTAAACAAAAATTATTTGATTTTTTTAATAAAATGCAACATTTAGTAAATTTCCCTATGCAGCTGTATGGGTTGAACATTTATAATTATAATATTTATATTGACAACACCTATTCTCAATTTCAAAGTCTTTGTTAACAAAAAATATAATTGCACCAATTTTCCAATATCAGGGTGTGATTTAGGTGAAGTCTGAGGGGAGGAATATTCTGTAGACTGATTTTGACTATGCAAAATGCATGCATAATGCAATGACAAACCTTAATACAGACATTTAAACACCATCTTTAACGTATTACAGCGCTTTCGTTACTTTACGTCCGGGCGTAAATTATGCCCGAAAGCGGTAGTCGTACATCCATTATGCAAATGGCGGAAGTCCTTTGGACGTCCGATAATCCGCCTGTACGCTATTTTCTAATACACAACACGAACCAATGTCAACAGTAAATCGGGTTATTCAGACCGTTAACTTCGCCTAAGAGCTACTGTTATCAATCAATTTCTCAGCGAGTGGCCAATATTGATTTTTCCAGCTGTCAATCAAATTCTTCTTGGTAAGCGCATCAGCCAATCAGCGCTCAGGCAGCAGAATACACGCCGACCCCACGTGAAGCTGTATACAATAATATTAGCGACCTCTGTGCTACAAAGTTTTTATTCAGCAATAAAATATTTAAGTCTTCGCTTTCCCCAAGGAAGAATGACATGATGTTGTACATGAAGTCTAAATTTTGCATAATTTTCATCTGTTCACACAATACACTAGAAATGTTTATTTGCTTGTAGAATTTTCTTAACTTTACGTGATTAATAAAATCTGGAAATGATTTTGGATAAAACGTTTAACTAGAGATTTGTCACAGACGTGACGAATAACCCCACATGCCGCATTGACACATATTTTGCATGTCGTCTTCACAAAAAACAGCGGACACCAAGCTCAATTTTTAAAACGCACTAAGTGACCCCTTGACCTAGTTTTTTACCCAGAAAGGCCCATGTTCTAACTTGGCCTTAAGATCATCTCCATAAAACTTCTGACCAAGTTTGGTGAAGATCGGATGTAATCTACTTGAATTAGAGAGCGGACACCATGCTGAATGTTAAAAAACGCACTAAGTAACCCCGTGACCTAGTTTTAGGCCCAGAATGGCCCATGTTCAAACTTGTCCTAGAGATCATTTAGATTAAACTTGTGACCAAGTTTGGTGAGGATTGGATGAAAACTACGTGAATTAGAGAGCGGACAACATGGTGAGGTTTTAAACGCACTAAGATACCCCGTGACCTAGTTTTTGACCCGGCATGACCCATATTCAAACTTGACCTAGACATCATCTAGATACAACTTCTGACCAAGTTTGGTGAAGATTGGATGAAAACTACTTGAATTATTGAAGAGAGAGCGGACAACATTGTGATGTTTAAAACACATTGTATAAGTGACCCCGTGACCTTGTTTTTGACCCTGCATGACCCATATTCAAACTTGCCCTAGACATTATCAAGATACAACTTCTGACCAATTTTGGTGAAGATTGTATAAAAACTACTTGAATTAGAGAGTGGACAACATGGTGAGCTTTAAAACGCACTAAGTGACCCCGTGACCTAGTTTTTGACCCATGTTCGAACTTGACCTACACATCATCTAGTTACAACTTCTGACCACGTGTGGTGAAGATCGGATTTAAACTACTTGAAATAGAGAGCGGACACCATGCTCAATGTGTAAAACGTACTAAGTGACCCTGTAACCTAGTTTTTGATCTGGCATGACCCATGTTCGAACTTGGCCTTCAGATCATCTAGATAAAACTTCTGACCAAGTTTGGTGAAGATCGGATGAAAACTACTTGAATAAGAGAGAGGACACCATGCTGAATGTTAAAAAACGCACAAAGTGACCCCGTGACCTAGTTTTTGACCTGGCAAGGCCCATGTTCAAACTTGGCTTTAAGATTATCTAGATACAACTTCTGACCAAGTTTGGTGAAGATCTGATGAAAACTACTTGAATTAGAGAGCGGACAACATGCTGAATGTTTAAAACGCACTAAGTGACCCTAACATAGTTTTTGACCCGACATGACCCAAATTCAAACTTTACCTAGACATCATCTAGATACAACTTCTGACCAAGTTTGGTGAAGATTGGATGAAAACTACTTGAATTAGAGAGCGGACAACATTGTGATGTTTAAAACACACTGTATAAGTGACCCCATGACCTTGTTTTTGACCTGGCATGACCCATATTCAAACTTGCCCTAGACATTATCAAGATACAACTTCTGACCAATTTTGGTGAAGATTGGATAAAAACTACTTGAATTAGAGAGCTTAAAACATGGTGAGCTTTAAAACGCACTAAGTGACCCCGTTACCTAGTGTTTGACCCGGCATGGCCCATGTTCGAACTTGACCTACACATCATCTAGTTACAACTTCTGACCAAGTGTGGTGAAGATCGGATTTAAACTACTTGAAATAGAGAGCGGACACCATACTCAATGTGTAAAACTTACTAAGTGACCCTGTGACCTAGTTTTTGATCTGGCATGACCCATGTTCGAACTTGGCCTTCAGATCATCTAGATAAAACATCTGACCATGTTTGATGAAGATCGGATGAAAACTACTTGAATAAGAGAGAGGACACCATGCTGAATGTTAAAAAAACGCACAAAGTGACCCTGTGACCTAGTTTTTGACCCGGCAAGGCCCATGTTTGAACTTGGCTTTAAGATTATCGAGATACAACTTCTGAACAAGTTTGGTGAAGATCTGATGAAAACTACTTGAATTAGAGAGCGGACAACATGCTGAATGTTTAAAACGCACTAAGTGACCCCATGACCTAGTTTTTGACCCGGCAAGGCCCATGTTTGAACTTGGCCTAGACATCATGTAGATACAACTTCTGACCAGGTTTGGTGAAGATCGGATGAAAACTACTTGAATTAGAGAGCGGACACTTAATACAGACCGACAGACAGACCGACAGACCGACTGACCGACAGACAAGTTCACTCCTATATACCCCCCTAAACTTCGTTTGTGGGGGTATAATTATACGCATTTGAAAATACTAAAATTGAATAATGTATTTTGTTGTATCAACGGCCATAACAGATAATGCAATAAGTAGTTAAATAAAGTGTTTTGAGATTGCCAAACTATGCATACATATTGGTCTACATGCATGAATGACCTGACAAGTTATATTGAAATGAAGTGTACTCGGTAAAATTTTAAGAAAGACGCGTTTTTATACCCCGAAATTCGCTTTCACCTACGCAAACTTTTCTGAAAGAAGATACATGTAACATTTTAAATTCAGTTGTTGATTTGTCGTTATTACTAAATATGACCAGTGCTCTATGCTCTCAAATCGCGTCACGTGATTAACGCATGTTCAATGGGAGTACCCCCATCCCACAATTTAATTTGTATATGCACTTGGGCGGACATTTGCAGACGTTAATATTGGCAGTACTTAGGTTTTGAAAATAGCAATCGTAATAATACTGGATTATCAGGTAATGGATAGAGTTGGAACATGTACATATATTAAAATTCTGAAATAAAAGTGGGACTTCAAAATGTATGTCTGGGACGTCCACAAATTTTAGGCTTGGAAGTCAGGACTTCCAACTTTTAAAAGCTAACGGAAGCGCTGACGTATTAGCAAGATTTATGTATGAAAACCTTTTTGAATTCACATTTTAACATATTATGGGAAGTCACCAATATTAATTGTGATCAAAATCAATGTGTGTTCCGATCCCTGTGAACGATAACGCCAATCTTTCATTTGAGCTCAATATAAAATTTATGTGCATCGCGAAAATGAATACTGGACAACCCGATCCTCGGTAAAATGACACCCCTGAGATTTCACCACGCGAATTTTTCCAATTTATGGGTTTTTCGCACTAATTTTTCACAATTAGGCTGGTACAGGTCCTTTGACACTTGAGCAAAAAAATTGCAGGTGTTAGACGTGATAAATTGAGCATTTTCTGGAATTCCCATTTTACACAGTACTCATGACACTTGTACCCCAATTTGTATTCCATAAACAAATAATATTCACCCAAATACCACAGCTCGTTGAAGCCTGTATCATAGTACAGAAAAAAAGTGGATGACAATTAATATTCAGACTTGTTTTCTATTGATAAACACCTGATTTTTGTTGGATCTGTTTTACCAAAACAGCTCTTAAAATATTGCATACTTCAGTACCACAACAACAAAACCAAGGCAGTCAGAAATATTGTAATCACCATTAGTACAACCTTTCCAGATAAACTTTACTTTTTCATTAAGTTTCCAGGCATGTTAAACAAAAGTTGATGCTGTTGGGTGAAATATATGAAATAAAGCATGCCATAACCTACATGATATGTGTTAGGTGGTCAACCCCTCACCTCAGTCCATGCGGAGACTTATAAAACTTACGTACATTTAAGTTTGCCCGGGTCCTTACCGTCTGCTGCTCAACACTTCCGTTGGCCATGACGGTGCTGTTGTTGGTGATGGAGGAGAAGACCTGCTGGTCTGTCTTGAACTCTGCGGGGAGGGAGGCGACGGAGGTCTGCACCATGACAGGCTGGTACTCCTCCAGGCCAGGAGTCTGTGCATACTGGTACGTCGGCTGTAATTGGTTCTGAACCATATGCTGAAAGGAAAGAGAGATGGTCTAAGTGCCAGCAAATATTGCATGTGCTCATCAGTCATCAGTTCTGCATTTTGTGAATATGTATGGTGTACGTAGTTGTCACTGTATCGATGCAGTTGGTCTTTGAATGCAGTCTGAAGCAGGGACAATGAATGTCTGTAAAAATGAAAACAAGTCCTCAGATTGAAAGCTTCTGTTGTTGATTTTCAAACAGAATTTTTATCTTTCCCAGAATTTGTGAAAAGTAACAGCTGTTTTTACTTCTATCGCCCAATAAAACAGTATGTACAATTCACATAACCTCTAAAAGCTTATATATTATGTTGGTTGAAGAAATCCTGATTTACCTGCAAGAGATCATAATGACATAATTACACTGACATGGCCACTTCTAACAGTCCTGCTTGATTACAGTAAAACAAATATTACAGCACTGTCGCAGTCACATTCTTTTAAATCTACAATGTCTTTCCTGCCAATTTATTTTTCTTATTAAATTAATGAATATTTGAGCAGCTCTTTACATCAGTGATACAGACATCTGTATTTGTAAAACATAAACATTATTTTATTTTTAGTTCAATATTGAATTTTGGAAAATAGAGCCTTAAATGACTTGCTCAATACAAAAAGTTATTACTTCAAAGTAAAAAAAATTGGTTTTCATTAATATGATGATTCCAAATATTGGCACTATCTTACTATATATAAAAGATAAATTTTAGTATACATGTATAACCATGCAAGGTGCACACACAGTATAGTGGTCTGGCACCTCTAGAATGACACGTACACAACTGTCCACATTCACTAGATACAAATTAACCCTACATGCCAATGTAAACAAGCAAGTTGAAATCTGTGCGAAAACATCTAAATATGTTACAAACAACAAAACACTATTATACAGCCCATGGTACACACACTTCCATAAAGCAGTGACAAACTATTGATGCTGTCCCATCACTTCATCTCACACATTTTGACAACAGACATACAATGTTATGTATGTTAATCATGCAAAAATATGTGTTTACACAGTAATAACATACCATCAATTTTAAGAATAAAACAAGCAAATTCGTTGAATTGATATCCCCCGCCTATATGCTTCTGGACACAAGAGTATTATATTTGACACACAAACAAGCATTTTTTCAAGATACAAAGGGCCATAACTCTGTTATTAACAGATGGTGTACAATGCCATTTGGCATGCATTATCCTCTTATCCATATATATACTCATACGAAGTTTCAATGAAATACGCCAAAGCACTTCCAAGATATGGCTCCGGACAAAAAAGTGACAGACGGACGGACAGCCGGACAACGCCCAAACAATATCCCTCCTCCTCTGGCGCGGGATATATACTCATACCAAGTTTCAATGAAATCCGCCAAAGCACTTCCAAGATATGGCTCCGGACACAAAAGTGCCTATAGAAAAAAGCATTTTTTCAAGATACAAAGGGCCATAACTCTGTTTTTAACAGATTGTATACAATGCCATTTGGCGTGCATCAACCTCTTATGCATATATGTACTCATACCAAGTTTCAATGAAATCCGCCAAAGCACTTCCAAGATATGGCTCCGGACACAAAAGTGCCTATAGTAAAAAGCATTTTTTCAAAATACAAAGGGCCATAACTCTGTTTTTAACAGATGGTGTACAATGCCATTTGGCGTGCATCATCCTCTTATGCATATATATACTCATACCAAGTTTCAATGAAATCCGCAAAAGCACTTCCAAGATATGGCTCCGGACACAAAAGTGCCTATAGTAAAAAGCATTTTTTCAAGATACAAAGGGCCATAACTCTGTTTTTAACAGATGGTGTACAATGCCATTTGGTGTGCATCATCCTCTTATGCATATATATACTTACACGAAGTTTCAATGAAATCCGCCAAAGCACTTCCAAGATATGGCTCCGGACACAAAAGTGCCGGACGGACGGACAGCCGGACAACGCCAAAACAATATCCCTCCGCCTCTGGCGGGGGATAACAAGAGCACCGCATAACGGGTGCCAACACTTTGCTGCGGATGCAGTTTTGAATAAATGAAAGCTTGTCAGAATTTTTTATTATTTTTTTTTAGAGGTCACAGTGACCATGACCACCTAGTGACCTAAAAATGGGTGTGACGTGTAGAACTCATCAAGGTGCATTTACATATGAAGTTTCAATGCTGTAGGTGGAAGCACTTTGATTTTAGAGCCAATGTTAAGGTTTTATCACGGCGGACTGCAGACAACGAGTTGGCTATGACTATACCTCGGGTTTTCTCCGAAAACAGCCGAGCTAAAAAATTACCAATTAAATCATTTAGTGTTTATAAATGCATTGCACATTTAAATTGAACTTACCAGCTGTGATAGTTTTGGAACAGTCATTAATTCCATATTTACGTATTGAAACATAAAAATGTTCTGGTTTGATAAAATACATAAAAACCCAAAGAGATCTTCCAAGATCTAGAGAACTTTGAAAGCTTAGGCACATAACAAGCAACATCCTCAAGGCAAGTTGAAGGGCCGATTTCCCCTTCCACTTATTGTCACATCCTTGCACATGTCTCAGAAACAAAGAAAGACTTGTATAGTGGGATGACTAAATAACCCAAGATTGTATAGATGAAATATCAAATATTTTTTATACATTCCTACATTTTACAATACCATATAAAAAAAAATGCGTTTTAAATCAAAATATTTACTCAACTAGAAACATGAAGCGCTTTTTTTTATTTTTCCATATTAAAAATAAAACTTTTGCAAGACATTTGAGCCTTGACAATCATAACTGGAAAAGACACAATCTTTGTTTGTGTTCAATACAGATTGAACAGAGTTGAAGATGAATATTTAAAATAGTAATTCACCATTTTCAAAGAATTCAACAACACCTTTCAGTACCACTACAAAATACATGCTTCATAATTAAGACCAGAGATGTAGCAGAATGGCTACACACTAATTTTATAAAATTTCCTTACCCACATGATGTTTGCTAACTCCACAGAAATAACTAGCAATGAATATGTAGTTTTGTATTTTTATTAAACAAACAAAAATAAATGCCAGTCTTCATTAGCAAGGGCCATTAGAAACTAATTCAATTATGTGAATATACAAATTGAGATCACTTCCATTTGCCAGTAAACAGCCCAACACAATTATTTCCCATTCAATTAGGTACTGTACACATGAATTGCTTATGAATTAACAATAATAAAGAGCTAAAATGCCTTTCTAGTTGGGAAGTTGATGCATCTGACATTTCACAGCACTATGTCAGATCCAGCATGATAAGAATTATAGTCATGTACCATGAGTGTGACATTTTCCCTAACACAATAATCATGGAAATAACAGTAAATGACCATTTATGAAATTTGGTAACTCTTTGCTGAATTGCCCACTAAATATGGAGATTTACATGTAAATCTACATGCTAGTAAACCATCAAATTCTTGTTCAAATGGGGTTTATAACTGTAAGGTTGCAAAGTAGAGGAATTTTTTTTCAAAATTACAAACTTGCTGAAATATGACGGTTACTATTCTGTACTTCAAGGAATATCCATTTCAACATTACTGGAGCATAGTAAGTCGCATACAACATAACTCAAGGGCATTGTTTATCAGGTCACTTATTAGCATTCTGTTGCAGACAAGACTGCATAAGTGTGAAGGATTATCTCTTACCAAAGTGCAGCATCTGTATTATGTTTGGTTAGGCACAGTCACAGTACATGTATAATGAAATCCTTAGCAGCACTAAGGGACTTATTAGTTGTTCAATTGCAAACAAATAAAGTTAATTGTAGGTTTCTGAAAATTAGTCTGCAAAAGTAATATTGTTTATCTAATCACTCAAAAATCGAGGATTAAAGCAAACTCATGTATCTGTTTAGTACTTTCTGTGAGATACAATAGTTTTACACTCAACTTTCATTCTGGATAAGGAGTTGGTGGAAGAGTATACTTGTTTTTCATAATAAAAATAGTCCACTGTGTTATACATGTAGTTATACTCCCGAAACACAGCTCTCCTTACAGGATACAGGGTACAGGTTATAGCAAAACCTGTCGTGTCATGCGAAAACGGGTCTAATGCCTTATGCTAGCTCCTAGTGTAGCTATAGCCCAGCCTAAGCACCTCACAGACTGGTCAAGTGATACCCTATGGGACCACCAAACCTTGCCCGATTTTTAGCTGACAGCGCAGCTCTTGACCAGACTGTGCAATTGCGCACACTGGGCTTGAGCTACGCTGGCTAAAATGCCATTAGACCCATGTTTGCATGATACGGCATTGAGAGTGCAATAAGAATGTGTCGAAAGAAAACTTAAATGCTAATCGAATATTACAATACCATTTATTTAGATGGTGAAAAAAATCAACTCATAATAAGCCATGTTAGGACACTAATGATGTGATCTCCTGTTACAGTGTAGTATAATTTTCATTTACAAACATTTAAATGGGTTTGAATATACATACACTTAATAACACACATTTCATGCGGTGGATATGCTGTGAATATGTGACCAACAAGTGACAAACAACAACAATTTTAACCATTATTTTGAATTTGATTATTTAAACAACTGCACTGCCTTCAGCGCTTTGATTTAATTTTCTGAAAAGTAATTCTTTGGAAACGATTTTGTTTGAAATATAATAAGTTTGAATTCAGCATACTAATGCAAATAGGAAACAAGATGTGTTTATGAAACACTATGCCCCCCATATATTTGACCTTTGACATTGAAGGATGACCTTGACCTTTCACCACTCAAAATGTGCAGCTCCATGAGATACACATGCATGCCAAATATCAAGTTGCTACATGTATCTTAAATATTGCAAAAGTTATGGCAAATGTTTAAGTTTGACGCAAACAGACCAAGTCAGAGGGGAGGACAATTCTGTAGACTGATTTTGACTACGCGAATCGCTAGCATAAAACCATGACAAACCTTTAAACAGACATTTAAATAAACACCATCTTAAATTTATTAACAATATGTATTTATGAAAACCTGTTTTAATCCACATTTAACATATTATGCAGTCACCAGTATTATTATTAATTGTGATCAAAAATCAAATTAACAATGACTGCAACCTTTTGTTTGAGCTCAATGTCTTTTAATTTGAAATAAGGTCAACAATGTTACAGTGTTCAATTAACCACAGTTTACCACGAGATCCAATGTTAAAGATTTGTTCGCATGAGTTTAGCCTTACCTGAAGACAGTCGATCTTCCATACCCATTCAGAAAGTGGAATCGCTATCGAATTTATATCAAGTGTTGTTTCTTCGCTTTCTCATTTAAATTTGTTTTCAATAATTTTTCAATCTCTGAGATTTTGTGAGATTCGTTCGTTCTTTAAAAAATCTTAATTTTCGCTTTACAAAGGCGCCATTTGCAAACGAATCAGCAAAGTAATATGAAACACATTTTAATTGGAAGATTCGAGAAACCACAGGAAATGACTCCCTAATTGTTTTACTAGAATGTTCCCCAGACAACCCGACAACGGAAATTGCAGAAAAATCACACCCCTGAGTACCGTACAATCCTTTGTATAGCGCGCAGTTTTTTACCTCCAAATTTCAAATTAAAAAGTTGATGCGCGTAATACATTGATTCAACGCTTTCCTTGCTGTTAAATTGCGAATAATACATTTCGTAATTGTAGATAATCATAATAGCCACCATTTTTGTATTCCAGAAAACTACACCCTATAATCTTACAGACTGAAGGGGCCGTTGTCGAAACAAAAAGTCGGTAACGGCAGATATGAACGGTGTCGCATTTGTTATTAACAATAAAATAAAATGTTGGAATAAAGTATGCGAACATTTATTTGTCTGTGTTTGTGCAATTCTACATTGGCAGCTTACGTTGGACTGGTTAAGGTATTTGGTCATTTTTGCAGGTAACCGTAGGTGTGAACAGGGACTTCTTAAGTGTTTTCCAGTTTGGTCCAGGTTTATAGCGCATTCATTGTTCATAACATTCACGCCTGTGTAACGCCACAAACAATAACAAAACTTGTCCAACATAACAGATTAACAGTTGTTACGTCAATACTGACATGTCTCAACAACTGTCTCCCATGCGTCACAAAGTTTTATTCAACATTCAAATTTAAAGCTCATGCTTTCCCCGAGGAAGAATGACATGATGTACATGAATTCTTATTTTCTCACGTTTTACACGAAATGCACGCGGACTGTTAATCTGTTGCTAGAAAATTACACAATTGTCAGAAAAGTATAGTGCTATGCAACCCATGCTCCTAATCATAATGGTGCTTCCTATTTTGAATGCTTACCGGTAATTAAGCTTTCCAATGCCCCGGATTATTTGATTGCGCAATAGTAAAATGGCGGCCATTTTCGGTCCCAGTTGGTGGTTTTTATTGTCATTAAAAAAAAATTCTCCATTTTTGCATTTATACAACAGCCTGCGCGCTATACATGGGAGCGCGCTATACGAGGGAAAATTCGTTAATCCTGTTTTGCATTGATATGCTGAAAAACTAAAGTTTGACAAAAAAGATTTTACTACTTTGCTCTGTGTATGACGATAATATTTCAAATCATTCCCTAAAAGAAAATTATTATTAATTCTAACACAGCATGCACAAACTTACATATAACAAAGATGGAAATCAACTATGTGTTATTCTGAAATAATAATAGTATAATAGGCAGAGCTAACACATTCCAAGCAAAACAAACAGTTGATCTAATGCAGTGAGAAAATCATGTTTTTTATCAAGAACAGTTGCGAATCTTAAGGTACAGGGTATCGACTGTCCCAAATTTGAAATCCGGGAAATTAGGCCGGGGGTCTGGGGCAACAGGTCCTTAAAGGAATAAAAGGCAGTGCCAACCACCCACCCCTCAACCATAATGTATTGTACTTTTTTAAAAGTCTTTCTAGTTGTAAGTTCTGGTGACTGCAATGCAGAAAATGAAAACCAGTTACCTAACAAAACAAGATGGACATTTGCACATTTCATTAAGTTGTAAAATTTATAGAACGTAGCGAAGTTACTGTTCATGTCTGCCATCCCCTGACCAATCAGAAATCAATAGAAAAATACTGGGCAAAATCTATATCCAGCGCTTATTTCTGGATTTCCCTGGCAGCTATAACAATATTCGTTCTTAAATGATCTATCATCATGCACTCAACAACAGGGGTGTCAAATTTGAAATCCAGAAAATCAGGCCGAGGTCTTGGGCAACTGATCCCCCCCCCACCAGAGTACTTTATTTTAGTCTTTCTAGTTGCAAGTTCAGCTAAAAACAATGCGAACTATTATTTACCAGACCATCTGTACTGCATGTGTATTTGTCATTCTATAGTTTTTTATAAAGAACGTTGAAAATAAAATTCAACTGGACGAAAAATACTGTATCCGAAAAAAAACAGTTACCTAACTAATACGTAATAAATATATAATTTGGTTAAAATATTGCTTTACACCATGATATTGCAGTGCAGTGCTCCAGCTAGGCCTAAATTTGAGGGCGCCCCGCCCTGCCCTCCCGAACCTCCGCCCTGCCCTTCCGAACCTCCGCCCTGCCCTTCCTAGGGCCCCCCCTGCCCTTAAAAAAAAAAATTTTTTTTTTTTACATTTGATAATTAATAAATCTCTTTTAACATGACAAGTAATTAATTTATTTCTCATTGTAGACATTATATTTAAATGGTTTAATAATAATGGGAATAATATATTCTAACAATTATTAATAACATATAAATTAACATGCAACAGGAATCATTCTGGAAAAGCCCGCGCGCTCGAAAGTGCCCTATTGACAATATACTGCGCGTCGAAAGTGCCCTTTTTACAAAAAAGCCCCCCTGCCCTTTTTAAATCCTAGCTGGAGCACTGCAGTGGTTTCCTTTGCTTATCGATCACTTAAACTATTTCAAGATGCCGGACATTTGCAATGTTTTCTTGACTTCAGTGACTGAAGCCAGTCTCGAGTTTGCTGGTAAATGTTCAGATATCGTGGCGGAAAATTTACATGGAATATATTGTTGCAAAAAAAACAACACGAGCATTGTTATCTCATTAAATCTATGTTACCATACCACTTCTAGCGTTGAAATTTTTGTCTATTGCCATAAGGAACACTGATTTTTATGGGTTAACCTGAAAGGCCCAAAGTCGCTCACCTGAGATAACAAGATATTATTGGGACAAATCTTCTGAACAAGTTTCACGAAGATCGGAAAATAAATGTGGCCTCTAGAGTGTTAACAAGGTTTTACTATAGCCATAAAAGGAACAAGAGGGCCTGAAAGGCCCAAAGTCGCTCACCTGAGATAACAAGATATTATTGGGACAAATCTTCTGACCAAGTTTTACGAAGATCGGAAAATAAATGTGACCTCTAGAGTGTTAACAAGGTTTTACTTAAGCCATATAAGGAAAAATGCCCCGCCCCCTGGCAGCCATGTTTTTCAACCAACCGGCATCATTTTTGAACTCTTCCAAGATATTACTGGGATGAATCTTCTGACCGAGTTTCATGAAGATCGGACTATAAATGTGGCCTCTAGAGTGTTAACAAGATTTTACTATAGCAATATATAGCAATATAAGGAAAAATGACCCGCCCCTTGGCGGCCATGTTTTTCAAGCAAACGTAACCATTTTCGAACTCATCCAAGATATCATTAAGACAAATCTTCTGACCATATTTCATCAAGATTGGACAATAAATGTGGCCTCTAGTGTTTTAACAATGTTTTACTATAGCCATATAAGGAAAAATGCCCCGCCCCCTGGCGGCCATGTTTTTCAACCAACCAACATTATTTTCGAACTCATCCAAGATATCATTGGGATGAATCTTCTGACCAAGTTTCATGAAGATTGGACAATAAATGTGGCCTCTAGAGTGTTAACAAGATTTTACTATAGCCATATATAGCCATATAAGGTAAAATCCCCGCTCCTTGGCGGCCATGTTTTTCAAGCAAACGTAACCGTTTCCAACTCATCCAAGATATCATTAAGACAAATCTTCTGACCATATTTCATCAAGATTGGACAGTAAATGTGGCCTCTAGAGTGTTAACAAGGTTTTACTATAGCCATATAAGGAAAAATGCCCCGCCCCCTGGCGGCCATGTTTTTCAACCAACCGGCATTATTTTCGAACTCGTCCAAGATATCATTGGGATGAATCTTCTGACCAAGTTTCATGAAGATTGGACAATAAATGTGGCCCAGGGCTTAACACTAACTTTTTTTTCAGCTAGCCCATTCGGGCTAGTAAATGCAGAACCTACTAGCCCTGACCAATCTTTCATGTGCCCCGACCAAAGTATTATCAAAACCTTTATATTTATCATTTAACTTGTATTTTCTTGTGCGTGGAGATGCGCAAGTATGATTCAATCATTCTTATTAGCTTGCCTTACTAATGCTAATGAATTTAATATTCATCTACTTAAGACATCTATTTGTAACCTTCACGCCATTTTGGGAGAAATTTCCTTGTTTTTTTTTCCCTCATACTTTCTCTTACGTTCCTCCTTCCCTTTTCTTTTCTTATCCGAGGAACCCCCATCCCCACCCGTAAAGCCAAACTTAAACAACGACATGAACGTTAAAACCTTTTTACATAGATTGCTGTGGTTGCCGTCTGACAACAAACGGTAAGTGAATCTTAGGTGTTGCAAAATAACAAATAACGTGTTACGGTAGTCGTAACAATTGTACAAGGTTAATTCTCTACTAAAAGCCGGGATCGACCATTAATATTAGTTTTGCTAATTGAAATGCGTAAAAAAGATTGTCAAAACACTTCTAATCGATCAAACAAATTAAACTTATTTAAAATTGATAAATAAATAATAATTTTATATTATCTTTGTGTTAATGTCGTGTTTTATACCTTCATCGATCCCGGACAATACTGGGCGATCCCGGCTTTTAGTTTAAAGCGTATTTTTATCGAGAAAACACGTCACTTCGAGGAAACCAATCAAAACCGTATCTAGCGGAATTCCGTTTAAAAATAGGTACCGACGTGTTTTACCAGGAAAACCTTCGGGGATTTTCTGAATTGTCAGCCTCTTTTTGATTGCAATCAGGGGGTTCTAAATCTATTTCGAGTTACGATCTGTTTGTAGTCTCCGACTTCACTCTGGGATTTAATTGTCATCTGATCATACTGTATTAAGATATTTGCATCTTTCAAAAGCTTATTTAAAACGCAGTTTATTGATATAGAACACATAATCCCGCCCAAAATACACACGACCGGTCGGGCATGTTACTGGGACATTGGCTAGCACGGACCTAGGTACAAGCAGTGAATGTCGTTCGGACGTGCCTTAGTGTTAAGCCCTGTGGCCTCAAGATTGTTATCAAGATTTTACTATAGCCATATATAGCCGTATAAGGAAAAATGCCCACCCCTTGGCAGCCATGTTTTTCATGCAAAGGTTACCATTTTTGAACTCATCAAAGATATCAGTGGAACAAATCTTCTGAGCAAGTTTCATGAAGATCGGAAAATAAATGTGGCCTATAGAGAGTGAACAAGGCAAATGTTGACGTCGCACAACGTTGTGCTCAGGTGAGCTAACAACAAGGCCGAAAGTTGGGATAAATGCTGTCAAATCACTCTTGCCTATGCATCTCAACTTTTAGCCGCTGGTTATTTGACAGCAAACAATGACCTAAAAATCATATTTCTAGAATAACCAAACTTACCTTGTCTTCGGAATCAGCTGGGTAACTATCCATTTTCATTAAATAGCGATTCAAAACATGCATTACAATGGGACTAAATGAAACATTTGAAACTGCAGCTCAAAAGAAAATTTTACTATTTGCAGCATACCCTATGTAAACATGACCAAATTTTAGAGAAAGAAGTATAGCTTTGGTTTAATTAATGAACATGTGTTTATTTATGCCCAAATCAATGTGGATATTCCCCCAGGATTTATATATAATGCAAAATTTGGCTGGTTACAGTAGCATATGTCAGGAAACACTTTACCACACATAGATGATAGAGACTGTCTTGTGATCCACCAAAACTCATCCAATATTTATAACTGAGAAACATCCAGAGTTAACGAGGTCTGCCTTTAATTAAATGTCAGCTTCTTAAGTTATCAGTTTATGAATAATACAGGACCCAAAATTGATGCAGGGCCACAACATAGCAATCTATACCAGTGCAAAGCAGCCCTGATACTACTCCAAGCCTCCATAGTTTAACAGAGAGAGCATTCCATCAACTGAGTCTGTATGGATGATGGAAGCTGATTTCCAAAATTATGAGCAAATAGCACTGGAATATTAGAACTCAAAAATGCAATTTCATCTCCATGGGAAACATTTAATCAATACTTAGCAGTAAATTAGGAACAACATCCAAGCATTCCAAGATAACCAAACTCTGCCAAACAAAGTGGAAAGCTGCTATGAACTCTAAGGAAATTCAGATGTTATTACCTCCACAAGGATGCTTGTTTGTTTACACATACATGTAGACCCAGATTGAGCCATAGAGACGGGACAAGACACTGTTAACAATGTGAATATACCTGCATGAAGCTGGTAGCAGGCTGCAGGAGGCTGTGTCCATTAGCCGAGCCAGGCAGCAAAGGCACCATACCCTGTGGAATCAACATACCCTCCATTTCTAGCCACCAAATCACTTATGTTACAGTCTTACTTTAAAGTGAAGCTTTATTTCCAAACAGTATCTATCAGACACTTTCAACACAAATTTATGAACAAATGATCATTAAATAATATTCAATTTTCAAAAGTATCACACTAACTGAGTATTATATCATATGCAGTAGGAATGACAATTAATTACATGTCAACACATTGGTAACTAAACAAATTCTGTTCAGTGAATTAATCAGAGCTTACAAAAAGCCAGAGATGGCTTATCAGGAAAACCAATCAGTACACAGAAGATATGCAAGTTATGTAATGCCACATGCCAGTTACTATCAGACTGACTATCCACAGCTGGCAACCACAGGGGCTCACCAAGTGTCAAATTCTCCACTTACATGTACTGCCCAATGGCCTATTAGGAGCCAAGGATTCTTGCTGTTATTACACATAGTCATAGCTTATTGCAGTATTATTTTCAAGAGGCAAGAGGAACTACGTGAAGATTACAAATAATGATGAATGTTAAACTTGGCTAAGAAGTAGTTATACAATTTGGATATAAGTTATATAAAAGCATTGACTTTTTACATTTAAATTATAAACAGGCTGCAACTGAAGAAACTGTGAATAAATAACAGGGAAAGTAACATTTCAAGAAACTTGCCATTGATGTCAAAATAGTTCAGATAAATATCATATTGCATTATGTAACGAAAAATGTTACAGAACAAACAAACAATTTAAACACATAGTAACACAGAATGAAGGCTTACTAACATTCATAAACATCTATGAATATCAGAAAACAAACTGACCTGCAGTTGCAGAGAGGAAGCTGAGTTGCTAATTGTAGGAATTCCAAGCTTTTTATTTTGCCCTAACAATGTCAGATACATGTTCAGTAGACTCGCCATTTCTAAATGGCAGTCTTTTCAGAGCTTCAATTGATCTAAAACAAGATCCCCTATTCTGCCTCAGCTGTGATTTTCCAACTCTGTTACCATGGAAACCAATATTCTGCAAGTATCTGTCAGGCTATGGCCAATTGACAAATTCTCCTTCCATCTCTATGTAAAACTCTTCTCCCAGTATTTTCAGGATAAATATGAGAAGGTACTAATAATGCAGTACTTACAAACGATGTATTGTAATAGTAGCCAGCATATACACACTTGAACTCTTGATATAACAGTAATCATGTGTAAGTTTTAGTTTTTTCACGTTTTTAAGAAATAAAATTAGGAATACTGATGGATTTATCGTTAAGTACAGATTTTAAATAAATTGTTTCATCAGTAGCAAGAACAAAAGAAAGGTTTATAGTACATTAGCATGCACACAATGTATGCAGTACAGTGCTACTGTTCTACACAACAACCAAGGGGAAATAATATTTCTTTCATAATTTTAAACAAAAAAGACCCACAATCATGCTTGTGCATCATTTAACAAGAAATGTGTTTGTCAGAAACACTATGTCCCCTTCTGCGCCGTTTTGAATTTTTTTTTGACCTTTGACCTTGAAGGATGACCGTGACCTTGAGCTTCCACCAATCAAAATGTGCGGCATGTGTTTATCAGAAACACTATGTCCCCTTCTGCGCCGCTTTGATTTTTTTTTTGACCTTTGACCTTGAAGGATGACCTTGACCTTTCACCACTCAAAATGTGCAGCTCCATGAGATACACATGCATGCCAAATATCAAGTTGCTATACTGTAAAACCATTAAATTTTGTGTGGTACGAATTTTCGTGGATTTCGTTGGTCCGCTGAACCACTAATTCAAGTACCAACGATTATTTATACATTTTTAATACGAAATCAGACATTTCGGAATGTCATGTCGGGCAATTGTGCTATAGTAGGAGTACGTGTCTGAACTGTTCCCGTTTTCAACCATTTTGAAAGAGACATTGTTTGATTGAGCTTTGCTAGTTAATACAATATGTCGTTTTCTTGATAAGTGTTTGGGTAATAATACTTTTTAAATCAAGCACGGTATTTAAACTGTACATCAACGATTGTTCTCTTTGACGTGACGTTGTCAAATTAACAGTTTGCAGATGTATCACATATGTCAGTTAGTGCCAATTAAAGTTAAAAGTGACAACGGTTTTCACACGTTATTTTGGGGACCTTATTACTTAATTGTTACTACTAGCTGATCGATTGCGCTGAGAATTGCAAATATTGTCGAAACAACATTGATGGCAATTAGCGAGCGGGGACAAACAAGTGCGCCGCTTTATCGCTCTTATTGACAATTATCGGCAACACTTTCATGCTTCAGTGCACATTAATATCTCAAGTCTTGCTGTCAACACAGATTAGCAGATTATGCTTCGTTGTTACTCTTGTTGTTTTAATAAAAGTTAAATTATTATGACGGTCAGTCTTCCCAAAAAATTTGAAATCCACGAAATTACGTGTCAACGAATTAGTTGTTTTTTATTAAACCACGAAATTTCATACCGACGAATTTCTATACGTTTACAGTATTCGATATTGCAAAAGTATTCATAAAATGAGCGATTTTGGCCACATATATTTGACCTCTGACCTTGAAGGATGACCTTGACCATGACCTGTCACCACTCAAAATGTGCAGCTCCATGCGATACACATGCATACCAAATATGAAGTTGCTATCTTGAATATTGAAAAAGATATTGCAAATGTTAAAGTTGGAGCAAACAGACCAACAGACAGACAGGGCAAAAACAATATGTCCCCCACTATAGTGGGTGGGGGACATAAAAATACTGTTAACTTCCCATTCCTAAACGTGTAATACTCAGTAATTATTATATTATTATTATTCACTTAAATTATTTGTACAAAACTGTTAAAAAATAGTAATTATGTCTTATAAAGGTTACATTAATAATGTTTACATCAGTCAAAAACATTTTCTAAATTTTAAATAAAAAGATCCAAAAAATGATTTCTTTTTAGTACAAATAACAAATTCACACAAAATAAGCAGAAGAGTGAATGGTTACACTACGCCACCCGTGATTTTTGCCTAATTCAAAGAGTCACGGTGGACAGTTTGATTTTTGAATGGAAACTAACTGAGATTTCACGTGATTCGTCACTCCGCCGTCGCGCGAGTGCAAGATAATCTTTCCGTTGATTCCCCGCAATTTTGTGGTGATTCGCAGCGATTCGCCGTGATCGCAGTGGATATAGGTGACATCGGTGATTCGCCAATTCATGCATATAAACTGAATCGTATCGATAACTGTATACATACCGCTTTTCAAATGTTCTAATTTATCCGATAATCCAATACAATTACAACATCACTTATGAAAAAAATAATCTTAAACATTTATGACGATAAATATGTTTAAGAATTTCATAAATGCAACCATATTCCTACGCCATTTTTCAGAAATGTAAAGAGTACAGTGCATTATGGGACACAGCTTTCATTGGACGAGCGAATCTAAATTTAGATTGAATGCAATACGATCATGTACAAAAAAATGTTTTATTGCAACATACGCAGTCATGTAAAAAACGTGCTTCCCGGGGACTTTCTGATGACGGGTAAAAATGAAAGTGAATATCTGTTAACAGTTACACTGCATTAGCATGTAAATAAATCGTCTAAATTATTTTATTTATTTTTCTTACACGTACTGCTCTGATAGGGAATACATGTTATAAACACTGACTCGCGAGTTTTTCACTCCTTTATTGACATTACACAACAGATTTACAACAATTAGCTGTCGAAAGAAACCTCTAAGCGATTAAAATCGGTTAAATGGACGGATAAAGCAATGAAGCTGTGATCGTTGCGAAAAAAGGTGAATCACGGCAGTTCGCAGATTGCGAGATACACCGCGCGCCGGTCTGTGTGGAATCTCCAAGACATCACCCAAATTGTCTTTTTGCTCGGAATCACCACGTTTTGTCACGTTGCATCGATCGCAGTGATGCGAGATGTATGCAAAAATCACGGGTCGCATAGTGTAAGTGATGTGTTTCTGAATAACAAAGTATTTAGTCATCCAAGAAAAAACAGGAAACTGTAGCGCACAAATTTGATTTTGATCAGTTCACAAGAAGTAGCTAAGTCATGCATTTTCTGGTTACAATGATTCTGACAGGCACAGAAGTTAATCCAGTGTTCAGTTAAACTAGCATAGATGGTCATAGATAAGTAATGATTACAACAAATAAACATAAAGTGAAGTACATTATTTAAAACATATTAAAACACAAAGTAAAATGTAATGTTTCAAAGGCATTTGTTGAAGAACGTTTAACATGTCACTTTAGTTTACTCCTTTTACAACAAACCTTATAGACTTAATTTTTTTTGCTAAGAAAGTAATTTAACTTGAGGTAAAATAATTAAGAAATGAAACCATTATTTTTCTTTATATTCCTTTCATGTTAAAATTCAAAGTTGCAACATTTTATATAGTTTAAGACATTTTTCACAGAAAATTCAATATGTCTGCCAAGATGGTTAAGAAGCTTTGTTTGAAAGGACTTTGTGAGAAGTAAATGTAACTTTACCAGCTGTTTAGCTCCTAAAGCTCCGGTGGACCACATGACAGACATGTTGGCAGGATCATATGCTAATCCCAAGTAACTGTCCTCTTCCAGCATTGAGAAACAAATGGCTTATCAACAATAAAAAACACAACACATCTACTATACAACAACTATGATATTCAGTTCGATTATGAAGGATAGGCGTGCATCTGGTGTAAATTTAGGCATCTCAGGTCACAAGTTATCATTCGCCCTCCAATCAAATGTACAGAAACCATACCCTGGCTCTTGCACAAACTGGGGTACCCCACGGGAGTCATATAGTATACCAATTTATAACATTAAGCCCCTCGCCCCTTCCACAATTATTTCTTTTATTGTGGAAGAAGTTGTTTGTGCCAATGTATAATCTATAAGTAAGCTTCACTTATCATTTGGACCATTAGCACAGTCACTGGAACACTGAGCCCATGGGATTCTACCAAGGTTCATGTTTAATCTCTTATTCCACATCTATTCAATAACCATGTTATTGAAAACACAGTTTTAACACACAAAATTTACAGATTTTTTTAACAAAGACTTTTCTTTAAAAAAAGTATTTATATGGTGTAAAAATAACCAAATAAGATGAACAGCAGAATTGAACAAGTTGATGGAATCCAGCATTGAACCCCTTTCATAGATTAAGTTTCTGGTCTGGTTTCTGATAAGCCCATAGACTTGAGGATGAGTAACATGCTAGCAAGGTAGCTTCTGTGCATTATCCCATCCTGGTCCTTCTTGATTTACTACTCTCAGAGTGAAAATTTGATATGCCAGAAACTTATTTACTCTGATCATCCATTAATAGGCTGATATGCCTTTGCTTTCAAAGACAGACATTAAATGTTGTGTACAGGATTAAAAACTACTGAATGGCATGCAGCATGAACAACTCAACAGCATCAAATTCGAACATGGAACTAAATAAACACAGATATGAAATAGAAAAATTTAATTGAAGAGTATTTAACTGTTTATTTGATATAACATACCCAAAGATCCCTATCAATGTTTTCCCAATCATCTGCATCATTTACAGGGAATATTTTCTGTCCTGGCTCAAAAATTGGGTACATTCCATCCAAATAATTAAGATTTCATTTAAACTCAATGTTTTCTATTGCAAATGTGTTTAACAATTAAACTTAGTGCATATATTAGCAGATGACGATTCCATGTTTTGACAGGTGCTATGCAGTAATTGACACAAAATTTTCTAAAAATAGAATCTAGGTGAGGTTGACAATCTAAACACAGTGAAAGTTAAGAATGATAAAATAACAAAATCATACATAACAAGCATCACAGTGCTGTAACATTTGTTTAATAATTGCATACATTTTAGGGTAAAACATTGAATACATCCTAGGTATTAGTGTAAGACTAGGATAATATCTAGAACTTCTGACTACAAAAAAGGCTAGCAGTGGAATCATTCAAAAGCAAACATGGAGCCCGGAAACCAATTATGTTTTTTGTAGTTATAGGTAGGCCATGCCAGTTTTAGCACACAGTTTTCTAGTCAACCGTAAATAGCATAAAATCATAACGTGAAAGAAAATTTCAAACATTTTATACCAATTCAAGCCTCTAAACCAAAACCAAGTATAAAACAAGTTGTTGAAATCAGAATGTCATGCAATATATTCAACATGAAATTGTGTGGACATGGTCATTCCTCATGCAAACGAGATGCAACACATCTCCAATCTGCCACCTACCTTGGCTGCGTCCCTCCGTTAGAGAAGAAAACACCACTAACGATCTGCAATAGTTCATTTTATTAAATAATATATATACAAAAGTATGTGATATAAAAATAATGCTTTTACTGGTCAATTAAAGCATTTTACCTGAAAAAAATACTACCATAAAAATGAAATGTGGAGAGACATTTATTAAATTATGGAGATGGATACACAGTACCAATTGCAGTGGGTTTTTTTTCCTTTAAATTTGGGTCCGGTAAAATAAATATATTTTTAGTAAGTCTAAACATGTCAATTATCTCCAAATCCAGGAAACAGTTGAAACTTAGAAAATATAATACATGTATTTAAATCACTTGTATGATCAATTTTAAAGTATTTTAAGCATAAAATCCACAACATTTATTTCCCAATCTAAGTAAAAAAGACATGATATTTCCCAATCCAAAGGGACCCAGCCCCATCCCCAAAATGGTGAAAAAACACTGCATTGCTTGTTTTATTATAAGCAAGAGAAACAACTAAGGCATGATATATTGTTCTCAGAAAGGAGTTTACTCCCTTTCAAATATTTTATTCTTAGTGCACTATTAAGAAAATTAAAACTAATTACAACTTCAGGAAGTGTTTTATCTCAAACATTTAAATGCTTTTGAGTTGCAAACACTCAATGCTTGCAATTAGAAATTAATGTTTAATGCAAACACTGTTTATGACAATATTGTGTTTTCCTTTACCAATATTGCTGCAGTATTAAATGATTATTGTTAATCACCAAAAACATTTTAGTTATTTTTTTTTTATTTTGCAATCATACTACATGTTTAACATACGTTTTTCTTTTTCAATATTATTTCAGTATAAAATTATTTTTTAAATCCGTAAAACATTAATGATTTTTGTTATCCTTTTTTGTATTATTTTTTAATCATCCCATCTGAAAAAAATTCCAATAGTTTTAAATTTTAACACATGTTTCTATGCTTGTATTTTATAAGCATCAATAGAACATTTTGTCACTATGTCCTTTCCACATTAAAATTATTAATGACAACTATAAGTACCTTTATATAATTGTTACTTTTAATTAGGTATTAATGTTTATGTTCAGCTGTACAGTATATAAACATTTCTTTTAGTTAAGTTTTTTGAAGTTATATTAAGGTCAAGGAAACACTGTATTCATGTTCTTTATTCTTTTATTAGTTAAACCTTTAAACTTAATATATTATTGTTTAGTTGAAGCATATTTGTGTCAACAGCAATATTACTCTAATGACATTTTTATTAGTTTCCATCACTGAAAGTCTTTCATACAAAAAGCCAAGCTTTTTTAAATGTAGTAACCATTATACATTTAATATAAAAATAGTAAAACTGTGAAATCTTTGTAAAACTAAATACACACTGGCTAGTTTTGAACAATAAATGCATAAATGAGTTTCTACATGGGAGCATGGAGACTTGATTGTCAATGAAATATCAAAAGCCAAGACTGATTAACTTACCCTTTCAAATCCAACAATCATTAATAAAGCACAATTAAATCAGACAATGAACCCAGCATTGTACATTTGCAGAAAACATCAAAACTTAATTAATTGAGGTTATAATGCACACAAAAGCTTAAGTCAAAGGGCTTCATAATACAAATCAGCTGTCAAACAGCCACAACAAATCAATGATTTCAATTTGCTGATGACTTTTGATTGCCGTGTCATTGGTTGAAATCACCCAGGAGCTGTCCTGGTCAGCATTCTTGCCTCTCTCGACTGGGACTTACTATGACACATTAAGACCTATATTATCAACAAGGCCAGGACAAGACGTGGGGACAGGAAACATGGCAACTTTCTATAGAAACACAGAGGCACACAGAAGCATTGTCCAGAAATATGATAATTTTATAACTAATGAAAACCCACAATGAAGTCCAAAAAGAAATGCTTACTTTTCCAATCATTATCATATTGGAGTGATGAATATATTGTCATATTGGAGTGATGAATTAAGTAACATTGTTGTCAAAGAGTTTACAATGCCAGTATGCAAAAAAGATAGAATTCAATGCCACGCAAACATGATCATGGATAAACTTGTACACAAAAATATATTCTACATTCTTTTGACATTTCTTAGCATTTATTGCTTAATTTTAAGCTAAACTTCTATAAGCTTATGACATTGAAAAAATTCTGGTATATATTTTAGTCCCTTACTTAAAGATATTTTTACCATTCTAAGGGCCTGTTTTAACAAAACAATCCACAGAAGGCATTTTGCTTTTTGTGTGGTCACCTTACCAGACAGGTGGGGTTTCCTCCTGGTTTTCTGGTTCCCCCTCCACAACACAAGACCTAATTTTTTTAATATATTTAATTAATAAAAAAACATGCAAATTGCTGTTTTAATTAAAATTCCAACGTTTGTGAGTCTAGTAAGTTAACAAGAAAGGAGTGCTGGTGCACTCAGATCACACACAATCTCAGGCGCTGAAAGATCAAATAAACTTGCAAAATCCAATCACAACAAGACTTTCCTGCCAGGCAGACAGACCCACTGTAAAGTGTCCTATCTGCTGGTGCAATGCCAGCAACCCCAGACCAGGGTCACCTCAACAAACTGCTCAATCAAAATATAAGCTCTTACTACTTTCAATGGTACTTTATTTTTCATCAAGTGTAGATGCATGAATTCAAGAGTTAATTGTTATTGCTTTTGCTGACTTTTAATGCATCGGATGCTAAAATTAACAATGTCTAAGAGCAACAAATTTTAAAATGATAAAGACCAAACTTAAATATATTGTAGTGGTAGAATTCCTGTATTCAGTTATTAATTATCACATATTTTCTTTCAAGGTATTAGAACTATAATACAACATTGTGATTTTATTATTTGTCTTTCCATTTTCCTAAAGTAATTGTATTCTGCATGCACAATCAAAGTTCAAGAAAGATTTACAGAACAATAAAGCATTCTCAGACATTTTAAGTTGCCAACCCTCAATCTGTTTTCCATGCAAACTTTCATGGAGAGTTGCGAAACATAATACTTATTGTAAACGTTATCGATATCATCTGCCAACATCCGGGTAGCAACATCTCTGGAAAAACACGCGCTATACCCCTTTCCCACTCAAAAGCAAAGTGAAAATGGCAATGTGCAAAAAGCATAAAACCAGTACAGCCTGCGATTAACTCGCAGTCTGTTAAGGTTTTATGCTGCTTGCTGCTCATCAGTATCTAAGGGTATGAAATGACGCCTTTAAAAATTGACTCTAGTAAAAAAGGTCTTTTATTAAATTGAATTTTCTATGGGATTTCAAATTCGTGAAAATACGTATCTATGTGGTAAAGGGCATTGCATAAAGCTAATAGACTATAAATTGCATTAATACATGAAAGATACCGGTACTCCATTTCTTATTATAAACTGCTTACAACTAAAAATTACACATAATAAATCATTTGTTTATGTTGCTCATTTTATATTGCTCAACAAAGGAATGACATTCAGAACAAGACTTTTGCCAAGCAATATATGTCGGGCTCCACCATTGTCAGAAATTCCACCAATGTCAGAATTTTATAAAATTTTTATTTGTTGCCATAGCAACCAGAATTTTTGACTTAGGAACAAAATGAAATGACGTGCATAATGTCCATATTGCCGTCTATCCATTTGTCAAGTTTCATGAAAAAATATGAAGAACTTTAAAAGTTATCGCAGGATCCCGAAAACCACCATTTTCAGCAGTATTTATAGTCTATTTGTTACCTTAGCAACCTGAATTTTTGACGTAGGAACAAAATGAAATAACGTGCATAATGTCCATATTGCCATCTATCCATGTTTCAAGTTTCATGATAAAATATTAAGAACTTATCGCAGGATCCAGAACAGTGTGACTGACTGACAGACAGACAAAACATAGCGCAAAACATAGGTCCCCTCCGGTGAAACCGGATTGGGGACAATAACATAGTTTCAATTAAAAAAATAGTTACCGAAATTACTCAAGTTTTCGGACACTAAGTTTTCGGACACCCCCTTTTTTAGCCCAAATAATTATTTGAAGTTTCTGTATTTTGGGACCTACGTGTTTTCGTCCATAATTAATAACTCCAATTTTTCGGACATTATATTTTACAGCGCTAGTTTACTAGATTTCTACACTGTTTTCGTTTATCTGGGACCCTTTGATCATGGAGTTTTACAACCATCATACAACCTAGCATAGAGTGCCCTGAGGGCATGGGAACATTACAATTGAGTTATTGGATAGATTACCATGTAAAATGGTAATAAACAATGGTTTCACCCAACAGCATTTGAAATGATATCATATTCAGGAAGCGGTATGGTTGCTTTTTATAATGTTTTTATATACCATTGCAGGTAAAAGATTGCAAACAAGTGAAGTTGTATTTTATTTAAAGCAGAGAAAGGAGATTACATCACAATCAAATTATTGCACATTTATTATTGGTTTTATTTCATTATAATAATTAAAGCCACACACCTTGAAATGAACTACATGTTAATCAATAAATATAGATGCAATTTGAAAGTGTGCACAATTGTCATTAGATCTATAGCCTAGTTAGCAAGCAATGTATTCTTTTTTTTTATTTTAAAACCGAAAGTAGGATTTCTATACATAAACGTCCAGTTTAGACAAACGCAACTTATTTTAAGTTTTAAAGCGCAAAAAAGACAGATTTCTACCTTGTGACCACCAGATAATTCTAATTGGCATAGATAAAATTAAATCTATAGCCTATTTAGCAAGTAATTTATAATTTTTCAAACAGTACCGCTTTTAAAACCGAAAGTAGGATTTCTAGACGTATAAGTCCATTTCAACAAACGCAATTATTTTAAAGTTTTAAAGCGCAAAAAAGACGGATTTCTACCTTGTTACCACCATGTATATTCTAATTGGCATAGATGAAATAGATTCCTCATTTATACGTAAATTTACTTTCATTTCAAGGTGTGTGGCTTTATAACAAACAAAAATAACATTCATGTCTCTACATTTTCGGACACTCGTACTTAAAAAAAAAAAATTGTATCTAAATTTTCAGAGTAATTTCGGAGTATTAACGGTACATTGTGCAACTAAGATATGTTTAAATAGGTGGAAATGATGGAAAGTTCATAATAAATTCATAGTGAAACAAACACTATTTCTATGCAACATACATAGATCAGGAAGGAATATCTCACCTAAACTTTGGAAAACTGTTTTCTATAACATGGAAGATGGGGAGAAATTTGAATGGGGGAAAGACTGGACTATTTTTAACATTGTATTACAAAAAAGAGTAATTTCATAAATTTAATTCATGACACTTAAATATTTGGAAACATATTCTGTTAGCAAGTAAAAGCATTGAATAAAAACTTTGCTCATTGCAGATATCGAACCAGGACCTCTGAATGAATGCTCTACCTTGAACTATGGAGACTTCAGAGCTTGTATGCTAGACAGCTTTTTTTTCTTAATTTGATCGAATTTTTCGAAGTTTTATGCACATGCTCTGAAAACATTGGGATTGATTCTGATTAGCTTTTTATTCTAGCTAGGGCTTTAGGTACATAATTTTTAAACTTTGCTGCCATACAATCTATTATTTCCTTGATTATTTCAATAACAATACCACACTAAACCAACTAACCAACATACCAAAAACATTTTAGACTTTCTCCAAAGACGAGTCACTTTTCAAAGGTAAGAATTCCAGGCAATTGCAAAACAGTATCCCAATCCGTAAACTTAGCCTCTCATTTCATACTTCCAGAATATATCTGCCATAAATATGACAAATGTCATGTCACAAGTGCAAAACTTTTTGCTGTCTGAAAAGCTGCAACAATTCTGCAGTGTCCTGACAAATCCAGACTAATGTTTGTTGAAACAACAGTATCAAAATACCAAGCCTTTCTGCTTAATGTCACTTGTAACTTCAATATCCGCAGTCAAAACTACCAACTACATGCAGCACCTGTAATAAAGTGAGTGTTTGTGTCCTAGTGTACAGTTTGTATCACCACCCCCAGGCCATTGGACATTTACTAGACACTGTACCATAAAACCTAATATGAAAACTGTCCTACTACCCCCTCTGGCACGCAAACAGTCATGCTTATAATGAAGTAAATAATGAAGTAAAATTATCCATTGCTCATCTTATCCTCTCAAATCACTTAATTACAGCCAACAATATTGGTAAATAGCTCGCAGTTTGAATAAGAAATAAGTTTAACACCTTTAAATAGTTATTTTAATATTTTATTTATCAGTATTTTTTTTTTAAGAAGAAATACTGTCCTTCAAATAAAACTTAACATTGTCATGGCTGTTGATGATGATAGTTATATTGATATGTAATGCATCTTATGAACATGTATTTTAAAGGAATGAACCTGTCTTTTTAAATGTTTTATCTTGTAGATATGTAATTAATCTTGCATCACGTCAAATATTAAGCAAATGTCTTAAATGTTGATAGATTTCAGGCGATATTAGCATTGTATTTATATTGCCTATGTGATGTACTGTCTCCTATAATTCTATTATGAATGGCCATATGTACTTATTTTATAATGTTGTAGTTATTATGTTTTGTAATGAAGTACATGTGGATGAGACAATAATAAATAAATAAAAAAATTGATGAATTATTCAAAAATCTATTAAATATTATAGAGGATATACATCAACACAAAACCATAATGCAAAATACAGCATTCTTAACTAACTATGAATCAGTGATCGACATATGATATTCCATTACCATGGAAACAAGTGAGTTGCAAGACATTTATCAATTTCTGTAAAAAATATTGCTGACATAGGCATTGCTTAAGCAATTTATTAATAACTGCTACTTATGTTTAAAGATTTTTATGTACTCAGATTGAAACTGATGACAGATATTGAACTTTCTCAATTGCAAAATGCATTATCATAAAATGTTTAAGGCAATTTACAATCATGAATAAATAATTCTGAACACATGACTGGATGTTGCATTTAAAGTACAAACCATTCAGCTTTTTAAAAAAAATGTGCTTTTAAAAAAAAATCAGGTTACAATGTAAGCTAACACTATTAGGTGCACATAGTACTGGTAAACCAGCTAGCCCAGAAAGTGAGAGTTGTCCACTGTGACATGACTGAAATACTGTTGAAAACTGCGGAAAAAAAAACAACTAAACAAACAAAAGAAACTCCACTATGGTATATACGGTAATATCCCCAACAGCATTCTCTATCAAAAAAGAAACATTTGCCTGTGTGTCACTGTCACTTTTTGACCACATTGTTAATTGCTGCAATAGAGTTTGACCTGAAGTGACAAAGTTTTCTTGACAATGGATAGGGTGTGATCCAAGTAGACCTGTCTAGGGTTCACATCAAGGGAAAAAGTGCTCTTTACATGGTGTGAAACAAGGTTGAAATACATATTTTAATGGGGACATAAAAAACACATTAACTTCCTAGATTGAAAAAGGGGCCAAGTACTTTGCTTATAGAATATACAACATCATTTTGTACGAACAAGACAGAGAAGGCCTTCCAAACATGGAAGACCATTGACATTTTGAATAGTATTTAAGTTGCTTGTATGATACTTTTACTTATCACAATCT
This sequence comes from Dreissena polymorpha, assembly GCF_020536995.1. Taxonomy (NCBI): domain Eukaryota; kingdom Metazoa; phylum Mollusca; class Bivalvia; order Myida; family Dreissenidae; genus Dreissena; species Dreissena polymorpha. Next base: position 10,321,331 of record NC_068364.1, read on the forward strand.
TGAGTTGCTTTCAATTAATCTCGTAAATAACATTATGACAGAGGGGGTAATAACGTTATAGTCAAGATGGCGACATCCATGCCGAAACAGGTATTTTTCACCGTTTTATACCCATTATTACTTATATTTTTTAAATCACACTCACTTTCGAGCCATATCATCAAGAAAGTTACTAGCCTTTATTTCGTATTAATATTCACTCTTATCTTAACTTTACTCGGTGCGAAATTTCTTACAGGGATGACCAAATTACAGCTCAACTGAAAACTTTGGAGCGAGTTAAGTTAAGAGAATTTTAAGACGAAATAAACAGTTATCTCTTTCTTACTGATATGGCTGGAAAGTGAGCAGCATTTAAAATAAAAAAAAAAGTAATTAAAGGTCTAAAACGGCAAAAAATCATATGATTACCACTCTGTTATAAATTAAAACCTCACTGAGCACTTCATTTGTATGTTTATAATGATTTTCACAGAGTGTGTATTTTTAAGTTTACAAGGTCCTTCAGCACTCTAGCCGACTTCCTGAAAGCATATATGGAACAATCGTGGACTACGCATTTCGTCGAACATCAAATACCATTGGGCTTGCTGATTGTACCTAATCCGTTTTTGATCGGTTCAAAAGAATCTCCGTGAAAATCGGGGTAATCCGAACTCCTTATGGAAGTCAACAAATAAATATCTTGGTTCCCGGCATCTTAGCAACAAGTCAATAGTTGTATGTGTCAAGTCAGGCTCTGTACATATACCAGTTAAATTCGCAACTCTTAAGAGAAAACAAAACAACAGCGGGTAATCAGATTTAAACAAACACGCACAGACTGTAACGGTGATTTTGTTTAGCCAGGTGAATTTGTTTTCGTGTTTTTTATTTTAAATTAAATGTTGTTTATCCATAATTAGGTGATATGTGAATATGTCAAAGCCTGAAAATCCCAAACAGCATGCAGCTGACGATTAGGAAGTGGAACAAACACGAGTATAAGCTCTCCCTCGTTAATTTGTTGAAAGACAGAAAGACCAGGAAGACAGAAACTGGTAAAACTAGAGCTTTGTCACAGACGTGACGTATACCTCCACATGCTGCATTGACAGAATATTTTGCATGCTGTCTTCACAATTCAAGAGAAGCTCATTTAAATGCGATTTTTAAGAATTATTATGCCATTATCATTTATGGCCATTTTGACCTTTGAACTCTTGACTTCTTTCGCATGACATGCTAGTGTTTTTCCCAGGAGGGCAAAGGGGCATGGCGCATTACTTTTAAAAAAGGGCATTTTAACGCGCAGTTTAGGCAAAAAAAGGCAAAAACGTTCCCTGAATACCTGAATTACGGGGAAACATGTAATCGCATCAGAAGCAGTTGTGGAAAAAATAACATATAAACAAGCACATGTAATGGTCATAGATGTATTTAACTTACTATGATTTATATTAATATATTTACCTTGCAATGTACATTTAAGTTCCATGCTGTTTCAATAAACTGTACAGCACGACAAACATAATAAAGCAATATATGCATATGAATCTGATTATACACAGATCCACTAACATATAAATGAAACCATGTTTGTCTTATCCCATTTTCTAACAATAATCTCGACTGATATTTAAAATAGCATTGCGAGTAAATTGATCGCTAACAATATGCAAACACTCGTTTCCGTGACATACATCCACCGAGTAGTTTACAAATAAATAAATAATGTTGTTGCTATCTAAAACATTTTTATGCATCGTTGATTATCACAGACATTTCATTAATTCCTTCTAAATGTATAATCTCCATCGTTAATTCGATCGTTTACGACACGATTTGCCATTTTTGCCGAGTCACAATTCAATTCTGTATAGTCCGCCATGTTGATAAAATGTCAAATGATGTAAGCGACAGGTGCGCATAGCAACGTTAAATCGTATACGCGATTTGCATATTGTTTAATTAGTATACGTCTCAGTAATTATTTCAATAATTAGACCTAATGATCTTAAGACGAAAACGATAAAGAATAAATTTGTTTGTGATTTTAAATGTAATTATGCGGAAAAATATATGTTTTGATATAACTAAATAATGCATGCAATGCACAATTGCCGAGAGAATAACATCGAGTTTTTCATCAAAAGTCTCCGAAGTAATACATTGCCGAGCGAAAAGTGCGCTTGGTATAACATAGCCTCCGGCATTATTGATACTGACACGGGGTTATTCACGCATGACTAATTCACAGCTTTGGAGCAGTCAGTTAGACCTACCTATAAATCGAGCACTGTTATAGATTAAATCTGCTCAATTAATATAGTCGATCAGACGTTGACGTCTCTCGAGTAAATCAAGCACAGTCGTAAGCGTCACACAATCAAGGAAGCTGATTTTGTGGATCAAGTAAGATCGTAAGGCAATAGAGATGCTATCGATAAGGGCGCTTGGCGAAATATACCTTTGAAAAAAAAGGCGCGTGGCGAAATTTGCCTTTGAAAAGGGCAGCGTGGCGATCCGGGAGGGCGGCGTGGCTTTTCGCCACGCTAAAATGGCCTGGGAAAAACACTACATGCCGTCCAATCACTGTGAACAAAATTAAAGTACAGAGTCATTTTAAAATCTCACAATGAATGACATAGTTATGGCCCAGACAAGCTCATTTATGGCCATTTTTGACTTTTGAACTCCAAGTGTGACCTTGACCTTGGAGATATCAACGTAATTATTTCACATGACACACCATCCAATGATGGTTAACAAATGTGCCAAATGATTTTTAAATCTCACAATGAACGACATAGTTATGGCCTGGACAAGCTCATTTATGGCCATTTTTTACTTTTAAACTCAAATTGTGACCTTGACCTTGGAGATATCGACGTAATTCTTCGCATGACTCATTGTCCAATGATGGTGAACAAATGTGCCAAATGATTTTAAAGTTTCATGATAAATGACAAAGTTAAGGCCCTGACAAGCTCATTTATGGGCAACTCCAAGTGTGACCTTGACCTTGGAGATATCGACATACTTCTTTCGCATGACACACCGTCCCATGATGGTGAACAAAATGTACAAAGTCATTTTAAAATCTAACTACAAGAGCACCGCCTTGTGGGTGCAGACCACTCATCTATTTTTATTTTTAAAGGTGAAGGGAACTATCTCAATACTTCAATCAAAAAAGATGGATGGGTCGGGTGGAGAGGGGTGTATAGTGTGGGGGTGTGGTAATTTATTACATTATCTTCCAAAAATCAGAAATAAAAATGCAAAAACAAAATACAAATAATTATTTATTTTTTTTGGGGGGGGGGGGGGATTCTTGAGTGGGATAGGTCTTTCAAAAATAAAATAATAAAAATAATAATTTTGTTTTTTAACCATGTTTCAAAAAAAAAATTAGGGGGGGGGGGGGGTTGGGTGGGATCGTGGGGGGGGGGGGGGGTATAGTGTGAGGGTGTGGTCATTTATAAGATGATCTTTCACAAAAAAAATAAAAAAATTGGTTGTTTTTTTCAATCAAATCTGATCATAAATAACGAAGTCATGGCAATTTTTGCAAAATTTAATTATTTGACCTTGAGAGTCAAGGTCATTCAAAGGTCAAGGTAAAATTCAACTTGCCAGGTACAGTACCCTCATGATAGTAAGGACGCCGACGCTGACGCCGACACAGACGCCGTTGCCAAGGTGATGACAATAGCTCATAATTTTTTTTCAAAAAATAGATGAGCTAATAAATGACATGGTATGGACAAACTTTTGGTTTAAAAGGCACTAAGTTACCCCGCAACCTAGTTTTTGACCCGGCATGACCCATATTCAAACTTGACCTAGACATCATCTAGATACTACTTCTGACCAAGTTTGGTTAAGATCTGAAGAAATTTTCGGGACAGACTGATCAATAAAGTGTCTCCTATATAGCCCCCATTTCCAATGGTAATTGGGGTATAATGACATGCAAGGTCTGTCTGGAATATTATCGGTAGGGTGTGAAATCAAACCTAAAACAAGAGATGTGTTTGTCAGATTTGGCAGGTTTAAAAATTATCTCCCTTTTAAATCTTATTACTTCCCTTGGATTGTATTTTTTTACTTTTGACCTTGAAGGATGACCTTGACCTTTCACCACTCAAAATGTGCAGCTTCATGAGATACGCATGCATACATCAAGTTGCTATCTTCAATATTGCAAAAGTTATCGCAAAACTTTAACCAAGGTTAAAGTTTTGGGACAGGATGACAAGAAAGGCCAAAAACAATAAATTATGCCATCATTGGATCCGGGGGCATAAAAAAAAGAAAACATTTGTTAAAGGTGATGAAAACAATCAAACATGTCCAAGACAAGGAACAGTACAGGTAGGAGCAAATTAAAATATTTTCATGGAATGGTGATTTTTATTGAATTTTGAAGATGTGTTCATAAGCATTATAGTTACCAGTCTTGCATTGAAGCATCTGTTTTCTACTTCCTAAGCAAATTTACAGTGAATCGTATCTCTTCTTTCCTTTGCACATGCTGCCAACAATCACAGTCTTGACAAAACAACAAGAGATGTGTTCGTCAGAAACACAATGCCCCCTACAGCCCCTCTTTGAAATAAAATTTCTATTTATAATTTGGCAGGTATAGAAATCATCTCCCTTTAAAACTTATTACTTCCCTTGGATTTTGTTTTTTGACCTTTGACATTGAAGGATGTCCTTGACCTTTCACCACTCAAAATGTGCAGCTTTATGAGATACACATGCATGCCAAATATCAAGTTGCTATCTTCAACATTGCAAAAGTTAATGGCTAATGTTAAAGTTTTCCGATGGACACACAGACTGACAGTTCAACTACTATATAACCAGTCTTGGCCGTAACCCGCTCGACCGGGTCTAGTGATTTTTGCGTCCGTCGAGTTAAAATTCCAAGCCGGTAGCCTGATGGGTCGAGTGCTTTTTTTCATGTCCGAACTTAGTAACAAGTCCGAAATAGCTTCATATAGACGCTAATTCAAAACTGCATGGGTTGTTTCCCTTGTGCACTTATTGATTAGACGCTTATCGAACAGTGTTGTAAGACGATCTCGCGAGACGCTATAACAATTTTAACTACTTGATGTAGAACTTGCGGCATTCATTTATTTTAATGTATTTTCTGTGTTATTTTGAGTGCGCATCGCACAAACTTCAACCGCAAAATGAGAATGAAGGAAGCAACACAAAATATGAACAACGAAACGAAAATAATTCCAAACGTCATGGAAAAATAATCGGTCTTTGCTTTGTTTTGATGTCTCCAAGGAATTTGATTATGCGCCAGCATTGCTGACTTGCTGGTATGTGCATGTCATACATAATGTTAAAAAAAAGCAATTAAATATCATGCACTTTGCAAGTATAGTTTTTTTGTACAGCCTAGATAAAGTTTATCTGTCAAGGTACAAATCCTGAAAGTAAATTCAGAGGCGTATTATACTGCATTTTAGATGCTGGTAAAATCGGCAAATCGGCGATAAACCATATGTGGCTTAGGCGATAGAACTACTGCTACAAATGTCGTTTTAGATTTAGAATACTCAGAAGTTTGGGAAGAAAAGTTGCCTTCTTGTGCTACTTCTTATGCACAGATATTATTGCTAGTTTGACATTTTATTTACTTTATTCAGATATTTGTTTGGAAAATTTATATCATGTTATAACATTGTGTTTTTTTTCAGGCCGCCTTAAGGAGCATACATAATGTGTCAGACCTGGATGTCGGAGACTCAGACAATGACCATGATTGAATGGAGATGTCTGTTGACATTGTTTTATTTTTTTTGTCAGACATTAACTGTGAATAAAAACAGAATCAAGTGTGTATTTGTTTAATCTTTATTGTTCTATGTTTCTTCAATACAAACATACATGTAGTTATAAATGTAACAGAATTGTAACTTTTAATTCAGGCTAGTTAAAATTGATTCGGGCTAGTGAAATTTCAAAGCTGGTAGCCCAACCGGGCTAGTGCCTTAAAAAAATTAATGCCAAGACTGTATAACACCTTACTGCAGGGAGGGGGGGGGGGGTGTCTGTAGACAGACAAAAATGACCAAATCAGACATGGCTGACTACCAAGGCATGTGGTTTATCAAACAGATCATAGCCACAGTTCATCATGTATCTATAGACTAATTCCATAGGTAAGTAATGAAACATACCATTCACAAAATAATACAGGAAAGAAATGATAATTATATCATAAAACAAAACCTTTGACAAATCAATCATTTAAGTTATAAATAAACAAAATACAAAATCAGTACAGTAACTGTGAAAAGAACTTAAATTCTTGATAAGGAAATATATAATCTGAGATTTATAAGTATATAAATTACTTCCCTTGAAAATAATTGTCTCTAACAATATCTCTATTTTTAGTAGCAAATAATTATAAGCCACTACTGTGACTGTAGATTCACAGGTAACTTTAAGGTACCTAAGATACTTAAATGCCCAAAAGTATAATTGTGTGCTTGACTTAACCATAAAATGTAATTTTGATTATGCTTCAGTTGTATTTTTTTTTTTTTTAAATCAGAGTTTATTTACAGGTCCTACCGGCCTCTTCACGAGGTCTTTGAGGTCCGACCTGAGCTTCAGTTGTATGGTTTCATATTATTATATATAAAATTTCAATATATCATTCGGCAGGTTTAGAAATTATCTCCCTTTAAAGCTAATTACTTCCCTTGATTTTGTTTTTTTGACTTTTGACCTTGAAGGATGACCTTGACCTTGAACTTCCACCACTCAAAATGTGCAGTTTCATGAGATACACATGCATGCCAAATATCAAGTTGCTATCTTCAATATTGCAAAAGTTATTGCCAACGTTAAAGTTTTCGGACGGACGGACAGACTCACTGACTGATGGACAGTTCAACTGCTATATGCCACCCTACTGGGGGAATAAAAAGAAGATGAATCTGAGGACATTGAAGATGACATTCACCTTTTAAATAGATGTGATAGGGACAGTGACTAGGGTAGTGATTTTCAGAATGAGGAATAAATGTTGAATTGAATGTTGACAGAATAAAATGCTACTCCAAACAATATGATTTTGATTCAAATGATAATAAAACAATGTTTCTGTATTTTTTATGTTTTTCTTCTTTGGCATCTTTTTTATTTAACGATATTTCTTTGGTCTGACAGAATAACCTAAGGTCTGACAGAAAACTCAAGACCAGTCAGACCAAATGTCTCACAGAAAGCTGTTGAGTTTCTGGCAGTCTTTTCTAGGCCCCATTATGAGAAGACCTGGAGTGTGTCTATCTTATCTACCTTATTAACTTTATACACTAACAAAAGTTAAGGAGACAATTATTTTTAGTGAGGTTTAGTGATGTGGGGAAACCCTGACAAAACCCTACTTTTGTCCAGTTTGGTGACCATCAACCAAGCTCATACTGGCCGGCAGCAGAAACAGAACACGGGTTGCCATGTTGACCATGGTTGTATTAACCACTGCGCATATCATACACTCCTGACTTTGTATAGTAACTTGATGTTTTTAGATCCTGATAGTTAGAGAAAAAAAATGCAAAAACCTTCTATTGTTTCGCTCTTTGTAAAAGTGTTATTTGTACTTTCTACAGAATTGCATCTAAAAATAACAAGAGGGCCATGATGGCCCTGAATCGCTCACCTGACTAACCCTGCTACATCAACTTAAATACTATCAGACCCATATACAATCCCAAGCCAGATTTCATTAATTAATACATTCTGACAAAATTTCATTAAGACATGATGAAAACTGTGACCTCTTTCATCTACACAAGGTTTTACTAGAATTGGCCCGGTGACCTAATTTTTGACCCCAGATGACCCATATACGATCCAAAATCAGATATTATTAAGATAAACATTCTGACCAAATTTCATAAACATCTAATGAAAACTGTGACCTCTATTGTCTACACAAGGTTTTTCTATTATTTGACCTAGTGACCTAGTTTTTGACCCCAAATGACCCAAATACAATCCCAACCCAGATTTCATCAAGATAAACATTCTGACCAAATTTCATAAAGATTGTATGAAAACTGTGACCTCTATTGTCTACACAAGGTTTTTCTATTATTTGACCTAGTGACCTAGTTTTTATCCCAGATGACCCAAATACAATCCCAACCCAGATTTCATCAAGATAAACATTCTGACCAAATTTCATAAAGATTGGATGAAAACTGTGACCTCTACTGTCCACAAACAAATTGTTGACAGACGCACGCACACACGCACGCACAACGGATGCCGGACATCACACGGTCACATAAGCTCACCATGTCAGGTGAGCTAAAAAAAACTTTCAATTATAAAAGATTTGAACAACTCAAACAAATACAATGTACATGAAACAGCTTTTACACGAATGTCCCATTGTCCTTGTACAGAAATGACATGTATCCTTGTAAAACATGATTCACTCACTGCTTATATAAATGTTACAAAGGTCACATGGTAATGTCTCAATAAATCAAAATGGTAAATTAAGATACAGGTTTAATGAGTATTAATAATGTAACTTTATATTTGCGATAGCACAAAAATATTTAAAACATTGTTAGTTACACTACATTGTTACACTTTTAGTACAACACTATTTTAAAGATCTTAATTATAACAGTTGCTTGTTTTTTAAGGGCTTTTTGAATGTGTTTAATTTTGTATGAAAATGTTCATCCAAAATTAAGTCAAACAAGTTATTTGATTCAGAGTAAAACAAGCAAATGCATTGAATTGATATCCCTTCCAAATAAATTTTGTTTATGGATGGGTAACAACTACAAGGTTGCTCACATCAGCTATCTAGTGTTTTTTTAACTCTGTATGACACAGACTTAAAGGGACCGTCAACCACGAATGATGAAAAAAGAAAAGTTCTAAAATACCATTTTTTACAATTATTACTTTATATTGATTAAAATATCACGACTGGTATATTACATTACTTGAAAAAAGTTCATATTTTCAGTATATTTGGAAATAAAATTGTGTGATGTGAAATCGAAAGTACATTACGAAAATAGGTGACATAACGCAATAAACACTGTAAATAATGCAAGAAGATTGATCATTTTATATATAAAATATATACAATTCACTACGCATGCACAATTTGCATTCCTGGGTTTACCACGTGACGATGATGATCAATCTACTTGCGTTATTATCTGGTACACGTATCCAGTAAAATTTTATTACCAAATATATGAAATTATTAAAACTTAACAACTTCTTTCAAGTAATGTAATATACCAGTCGTAATATTTTAATCAATATAAACTAATAATTGTAAAAAAATACAGTATTTTAGAACTTTTCTTTTTTCGTCATTCGTGGTTGACGGTCCCTTTAAGTCTGCAGTCGGAAAGTATTGTATAAGTCAACATAAACATAGCTAAACTGTACCACTCTGTTGGTCACTAATTTCCATAGAACATTCTAAATTGGTATTGTTTGTATAGATGATATAAAGTTAAAATGAATATTTAATGTAGTTTTGTGCCATGATGACATCATTATATGACATCGTTGGAAGGCAACTATATTCAATCATAAGCTGGGAACAAATTCTTTATGCTCAAATCTTTATGCTCAAATAGATCTTCTTAAGTTAAATAAAAATCGCAATTAAAACACTGCTATATTGCCCCTAGCCATACCAAGCTACGTTTTCACACACAAGTTCATGTAAGCAAGTTTACTTTTATAATTCCATTTTGAAAGATGCTATAAAGAAATCAATTCGTTTTTTTGTATTTTGTTTTTGTTTTGAAAATGGAAAAACAAACTAATTTTAGTGTTTTGTTTGATTGAATGTGAAACATGATCAATACACAAACTGTATTCACTTCATCTGACATTTGTCTTTTTAAGGGGTCACATGTTAAAACTCTAAACGCAAAGACCTAAACAATAATGCTGTTAAGCACTATAAAGGCTATAAAATGTTCCATTTTTAGGTCTGACCACAATAGAAGAGGTCATTATAATATACCACAATGTTATCTAGCCTTCTTCAGTTCACTTATTGATTGTGAAGTCTATATGAAGGCAAGATTGTATGTGCTGCAATTTCACTGCCATTTCCACTGTCATTTGTTACAAAGCTATCATTAGAAAAATGAAGACTGCTGAATTGAAAGGAATTATTCCATTATATAAGAAGCTTTTAAGAACATCTACACATGATGCTTCTGATAACTCTTACTGATGAAAGTAAACATGGATTTCAACTCATTCAATTATGCCCAATTCATTATAAGGGAAAGTTATGGAATCAAGTATATGATCAGGGTTCCCTCTGGGCTTTAAAAAGTTGTCGCCACTTACTTTCGCCAAATTTAAAAAGTTGTCGCCACACTGGGGCTACATTTGAGCAATGAAGATCATATTATTATAATACAAACAAAAACTATGCATTTTACAGTATGTTAAATGCATTGATTTAATAACAGTATTATTAATAATAACAACACATTTAACATTTTTCATTTAATAAAGGCACATTCAATCAGTTGTAAGTCTTGTTGATTGACACCTTCTTAGCAGCCTAAATATGTTGCCACAGTTTGGGTGCTTCAGCAGCTTTCTGGTAATCTGAAAATACAAAAAGGGAAATATAATATTTAAATAATACTAATAATAATCAATTAATGTGTAGTATATAAATAATATAAATGTGTGCTAGCATATGACCTACTACATAGAGCCCATAGCACAACAGTCAAATAAAACAAGCATTTGTGTATATCAAATGTCAAATTGATGTGCTTAACTATGTTCATCTTTGTTAAAACAGTACATCCAGTAGTGAATGAATTGATTAGTTTTGAGGATATAAAGAGTTCACACAGCATAGATTGTGTGTTGGAAATCATATTGAAGGAAAGGAAATTCTGATTAACAACTGTCTTTGTTGGGTTTTTGTTTGTTACCTGGTGAATGTTAGCGGGGGACCGTTTGCATTTTTGAATGAGTCTAAACATTATCAGAATCTAATGTTCACTTTCTAGAAGTCCTTATACACTCTGAACTTGCAATTTGATGAGTAAAACAGAAATATTATGTCACGTTTAAATAGAACCAATACCTGTAAAATGTTTAATTATTTTCTATACATGTAATTACCCAGATTTTTCTAAAAACATTCGATACTTACCTTTTTGATTGTCATTGTTGTCAACCTAACGGTCTTGAATCGGCTTCGAACACTGTGACAAACACTTCACATTTAAGCGCAAAGTCGGTATATTTCAATGTTGCCTTATATCTGAAGCAATAAAACTACCGACCAATTAAGATAATTAATAACAACACCCCAGATAATCACAATTATCACCATTGCATGCCGCTTTGCGACAGTCGCATGCTCCATTGATTTCAGCAGTGTCGCTTACATCACGGAAATCGATTGCATAACGACTGCCTTAAAGCAGCTGGTAAACAGAGCTTCTTATGTCATTGGAAGGAAATATTAAGCAGAAAAAATGCGGATTTTCGAAAAATCGCCATTTGCGAAAATTAGTTGCCAGAATATTTATTTTGTCACCATTGGCACCAATGGTGATCGACAGCGTGAACCCTGTTTGATTAATTTATATTTTTGAATGAATTAATTTGTTTCCATGGTAAAAACAATAAACAAACAAATTTAGAAGTTAAATGAATAGTCTACTTATTGTAATTATGTATGCACATGCTTGATCTTTGACCTTGACCCTTGTCCACGAGCTGCACAAAATAAGCGCGACGCTCCATGGTGCAAATTGAAATAGCATGATGAAGTAACAGTCCAAAAATAACCGTATTTTTTTAAATTGAACATCAGTGGCGTGTAAATTATAATTTGGGTGTGGCCTGATTGTGACCTTGGTCATTGAGCTAGAGACAGTTTTTATGCATAAACATGACGTGCTGTCTCCAAATGACAAACATATGTAAAAAACAAGAGCACCGCCTTGCGGGTGCAGACCACTCATCTATTTTTCTTTTTAAAGGTGTAGGGACCTATCTCAATTTCAATCACAAAGGAGGGAGGGGTGGAGTGGAGATGGGTGTATAGTGTGGGGGGTGTGGTCATTTATTACATTATCTTCCAAAAATGCAAAAAAAAAATTAATTATTTTTTTTGGGGGGGGGGGGGATTCTTGGGTGGGATGGTTGGATGGTATTTAAAAAATAAAATAATAAAAAAAATATTTGTGTTTTTTAACCATGTTTGAAAAAAACAAGAGATGTGTTTGTCATAAACATAATGCCCCCTATTGCGCTGCTTTAAACAATTTTTTTTTTTTTTTTTTACCTTTGACCTTGAAGGATGACCTTGACCTTGAGCTTCCACCACTCAAAATGTGCAGCTTTATGAGAAGGCTGCTTTGAAATATTTATTGACCTTTGACCTTGAAGGATGATCTTGACCTTGAAGGATGACCTTGACCTTGAACTTCCACCACGCAAAATGTGCAGCTTCACGATAACGCCACTTTGAAATTATTTTTTTTTTGACCTTTGACCTTGTAGGATGACCTTGACCTTGAAGAATGACCTTGACCTTGAACTTCCACCACTCAAAATGTGCAGCTTCATGAGAACGCCGCTTTGAATTTTTATATAAAAAAATGACCTTTGACCTTGAAGGATGACCTTGACCTTGAAGGATGACCTTGACCTTAAACTTCCACCACTCAAAATGTGCAGCTTCATGAGAACGCCGCTTTGAAATTTTTTTATTTATGTTTTTGCCCTCTAAGGATGACCTTGACCTTGAACTTCCACCACTCAAAATGTGCAGCTTCATGAGATATACATGCATGCCAAATATCAAGTTGCTATCTTCAATTTTAAAAAGTTATGGCCAATGTTTAAGTTTTCGGACGGACAGACACCATATATTTGACATTTGACCTTGAAGGATGACCTTCACCTTCACCTTTCACCACTCAAAATGTTCAGCTCCATGAGATACACATGCATGCCAAATATCAAGTTGCTATCTTCAATATTGAAAGAGTTATGGCCAATGTTAACGTTTTCGGACGGACAGACACCATAAAATTGACATTTGAACTTGAAGGATGGCCTTGACATTTCACCACTCAAAATGTGCAGCTCCATGAGATACACGTGCATGCCAAATATCAAGTTGCTATCTTAAAAAGTGAAAAAGTTATGGCCAATGTTAAAGTTTTTTTTCGGACTGACAGACAGACTGACTGACACTGACGGACAGTTCAACTGCTATATGCCACCCTACTGGGGGGCATAAAAATTATTTTTTTGGGGTGGGGGTGGGTGGTATAGTGTGAGGGTGTGGTGGTCATTTATAAGATGATCTTTAATTAAAAAAAAATAATGGAGGGGGGGGGGGATGGTTTAGACGGAGTCAATTGTGGTATGTCAGGTAACAGTTGTTTTGTTAAAGTATCAATCGAATCTAATCATAAATAAAGAAGTTATCGCAATTTTAGCAAAATTTAATAATTTGACCTTGAGAGTTAAGGTCATTCAAAGGTCAAGGTAAAATTCAACTTGCCAGGTACAGTACCCTTATGATAGCATGAAAGTATTTAAAGTTCAAAAGCAATAGCCTTGATACTTTAGAAGTAAAGTGGATCTAAACACAAAATGTAATCATATATTCAAAGTTACTAAGTCAAAAAAGGCCAAAATTCCGTAAAAATGACAACCAGAGTTATGCAACTTGTCCTTTACTGTCCCCTTATGATAGTTTGCGAGTGTTCCAAGTATGAAAGCAATATCTATGATACTTTAGGGGAAAAGTGGACAAAAACACAAAACTTAACCAAATTTTCAAGTATAAAGGGCCCATAATTCCGTCAAAATGCCAGTCAGCAATGGCTTTGATACTTTAGGAAAAAAATGGACCTAAACACAAAACTTAACCAAATTTTCCATTTTCTAAGTATAAAAAGGGCACATAATTCTGTCAAAATGCCAGTCAGAGTTACATAACTTTGCCTGCACAGTCCCCTTACGATAGTTAGTAAGTGTTGCAAGTATGAAAGCAATGGCTTTGATACTTAAGGAAAAAAGTGGACCTAAACCCAAAATTTAACCAAATTTTCAATTTTCTAAGTATAAAAAGGGCACATAATTCCGTTAAAATGCCAGTCAGAGTTACATAACTTTGCCTGCACAGTCCCCTTACGAAAGTTAGTAAGTGTTGCAAGTATGAAAGTAATGGCTTTGATACTTTAGGAAAAAAGTGGACCTAAACACAAAACTTAACCAAATTTTCATTTTTCTAAGTATAAAAAGGGCACATAATTCCGTCAAAATGCCAGTCAGAGTTACATTACTTTAGCTGCACAGTCCCCTTACGATAGTTAGTAAGTGTTGCAAGTATGAAAGCAATGGCTTTGATACTTTAGGAAAAAAGTGGACCTAAACACAAAACTTAACCAAATTTTCATTTTTCTAAGTATAGAAAGGGCACATAATTCTGTCAAAATGCCAGTCAGAGTTACATAACTTTGCCTGCACAGTCCCCTTATGATAGTTAGTAAGTGTTGCAAGTATGAAAGCAATAGCTTTGATACTTAAGGAATAAAATGGACCTAAACACAAAACTTAACCAAAATTTTCAATTTTCAAAGTATAAAAAGGGCACATAATTCTGTCAAAATGCAAGCCAGAATTATCTAACTTTGCCTGCCCAGTCCCCTCACGATAGTAAGTAAGAGTACCAAGTTTGAATGCAATAGCATAGATACTTTATGAGAAAAGTGTACCTAAACGCAAAACTTAACCGGACGCCGACGCCAAGGTGATGACAATAGCTAATTTTTTTTTTCAAAAAAAAGATGAGCTAAAAACAAGAGATGTGTTTGTCGCGCCCTCTGAAATAAAATTTTAAAATATCATTTGGCAGGTTTATAAATTATATCCCTTTTAAAGCTTATTACTGCCCTTTTATGTATTTTTTTACTTTTGACCTTGAAGGATGACCTTGACCTTTCACCACTCAAAATGTGCAGCTTCATGAGATACACATGCATGCCAAATATCAAGTTGCTATCTTCAATATTGCAAAAGTTATAGCCAATGTTAAGTTTTCGGACAGACACACAGACAAACAGACAGACAGACAAACAGACTGACAGTTCAACTGCTATATGTGTTGTTGTATGTGTTGTTGTTTTTTTGAAAATCGGAGCCAGTATTCGGCCCCATTCTCAAATAAACAAGAGCTGTGTTTGTGAAACACAATGCCCCCACCCAAATATTTGACCTTTGACCTTGAGGGATGACTGTGACCTTTCACCACTCAAAATGTGCAGCTCCATGAGATACACATGCATGCCAAATATCAAGTTGCTATCTTCAATATTTGACCTTTGACCTTAACCTTTGGCCTTGAAGGATGACCTTGACCTTTCATCACTCATAATGTGCAGTTCCATGAGATACACAGGCATTGATTGTATTTTTTGACTTTTGACCTTGAAGGATGACCTTGACCTTTCACCACTCAAAATGCGCAGCTCAATGAGATACACATGCATGGAAGTTGCTATCTTCAATATTGCAAAAGTTATCGCAAAACTTTAACCAAGGTTAAAGTTTTGGGACAGAGTGACAGAATGACAGACAGACAGGCCAAAAACAATATACCCCGATCGTTCTATCTGGGGGCATAACAATCTGAAAACTTAAAGAGTAATTAAGGCATTCCAAATTCAACAAGAGATGTGTTTGTCAGAAACACAATGCCCCCTATTGCACCGCTTTGAAATAAAATTTCAATATATGATCTAGCAGGTTTAGAAATTATCTCCCTTTTAAAGCTTATTACTTCCCTTGGATTGTATTTTTTGACTTTTGACCTTGAAGGATGACCTTGACCTTTCACCACTCAAAATGTGCAGCTTTATGAGATACACATGCCAGGGGTGGCGAAATCTCAAAAAACTAAACTTGTCCACGGACAACCATTTAGGAAATTTAACTTGTCCGTTGCTGAACAACACTTGTCCGTTAATGTTTATATAAATTATAAACGCATTTATTGATTAATGTAAAACACTGTGGAATATACCAAAATGAGTATGATTTTCTAGTTTTGTTTATAGTTGTATTTCAATAGTACATTCATTATAGCAGTATATTATAAACAATATAAAGACTTTCTAAAACTTTTCATCTTGCAAAGCTAGTGTAATTAAAACATGTGTTGAACATAGTACATCGTAATCTTAACAAATTAAACAAGTCCAATATGTGGACCTCATCAGACTGAGGCTCCGCTACTGGTAGCAATTTGATTATCATCCACTGGTACATGTGTAATCATTGAAAATCTGTTAGCCAAGTTTCTTGAAAAGTTCTGGTGCGTTTACTTAGATAATATTTTTTATCATAATCTTTCTTAGTTTTTTTGGGAGGTGGACTGCTCAAAGCTTCGGGTTTCTGCTCCGTTGTTGAAGATTGAAAAAAAAAAGTTCCATTTTTTACCATTAAAGTCGTCTTAAATAACAAGGTAGACCGTGTTTTGATTATCTTACTTTGATACTTTTTATTTCCGTCTGATTGTAAAAATAAAGAAACCAGTCTGTACACTGTCTAACAGTCGGGCCGAATGTTTAAAATGCGGCATGCTCCTGGTCTCTTATAGAATTAGGGAGATCACTGCGCAGGAGAGTGCCCGTATTAAAACTTGATTGCTCCGCAAATAGCACTGACAATGTAATCGCATGTCAAAATCCGGTTTTGTAAAACTTAATTACAGCTTTAATACAATGTATTTTTTTTGTATACCTGGACCCGACTTTTAAAAAACTGGTTGTCCACGGACAACTTAATTGAAAAAAATCAGTTGCCCAGACAAGCAAATGTACGACTCGGGCAACTCGGACATTTGATTTCGCCACCCCTGCATGCATGCCAAATATCAAGTTGCTATCTTCAATATTGCAAAAGTTAACCAAGGTTAAAGTTTTGGGACAGAATGACAGACAGACAGGCCAAAAACAATATGCCCCCGATCATTCGATCCGGGGGCATAAAAATACATTATCGACTATCCTCTGAGAGTGTCATCTTGTGTCTAATGAACCAATCATATTACACTGACTATCTCTGGAACCTCCAGAAGATAGATTGAATTGTTTATTTAAAACCTTGGCTTTCGGTTTGATAATGTTTTTTAAACAAAAGCCATGTAATGGATGTTGATGATAATAGGTATTTTGTTTGTTATGATGTATTTAGTTGAGTGAACTCAGTTATACAGACATGCGTGAGACATATACATGGGTGAAAGTTGAAAATGTCTGAAAACTAGAAAATTTTGCAGGGGGGGCAAAGGGGGGGCCGCTGGTGGGTGCAGGGCAAAGCCCTGGTGGGGGTCACAGGGGGCAAGCCCCGTGAAGTTCCAGAAATTTAGCCAATTAGAATCCTTTTAAAGTAAGTTAATGTACTTCTCATGATACTTCAAAAGACCATCTTATTGTCTCCATTATATTACTTAATCCAGTTTTTTCCGGATATTCTCTTCAATCAGTATATAGTACAATAGCTGTTTCAATAATGACTCAACTTTAAGACCGTAACGATAAAGATATGACATGTTTAATTTCAAATTAATTTAAAGAAACTACCAATGCCAAATAATTTGCAATATAATTTCATTAAAAAGAACAAGGAAACTTTTTACCGAAATCAGCAGATCTCAATTTTCTCTGCGCTACAAAGTTTTTATCCAAAAATCAATACAAGCACGCTTTCCATGCGTATGGCGTCACGTTATACATTGCCACATAAATTTTGCACGCTTTTAGTTGGAACAAAGGGTAAACGTAAAATACTTGAGGATGGTTTATTTGAAGCTAGAATTTGTTTATCACATCGCGTTAACATAAAACAAGAGGGCCTGAAAGGCCCAATGTCGCTCACCTGAGATAACAAGATATTATTGGGACAAATCTTTTGACAAAGTTTCACGAAGATCGGAAAATAAATGTGGCCTCTAGAGTGTTAACAAAGTTTTACCATAGCCATATAAGGAAAAATGCCCCGCCCCCTGGCAGCCATGTTTGTCAACCAACCGGCATCATTTTTAAACTCGTCCAAGATATTATCGGGATGAATCTTCTGACCAAGTTTCATGAAGATCGGACAGTAAATGTGGCCTCTAGAGTGTTAACAAGATTTTACTATAGCCATATAAGGAAAAATGCCCCGCCCCTTGGAAGCCATTTTTTTCAAGCAAACATAATTATTTTCGAACTCATCCAAGATATCATTGAGACCAATCTTCTGATCAAATTTCATTAAGATTGGACACTAAATGTGGCCTCTAGAGTGTTAACAAGGTTTTACTATAGCCATATATAGCCATTTAAGGAAAAATGCCCCGCCCCTTGTGGCCATGTTTTTTAAGCAACCAAAACCATTTTCGAACTCATCCAAGATATCATTGGGACAAATCTTCTGACCAAGTTTCATAATGATCGGAAAATAAATGTGACCTCTAGTGTTAACAAGGTTTTACTATAGCCATATAAGGAAAATAGCCCCGCCCCCGTGGTGGCCATGTTTTTCAACCAACCGGCATCATTTTTGAACTCGTCCAAGATATTATTGGGATGAATCTTCTGACCATGTTTCATGAAGATCAGACTATAAATGTGGCCTCAAGAGTGTTAACAAGATTTTACTATAGCCTTATATAGCCATATAAGGAAAAATGCCCCGCCCCTTAGCTGCCATGTTTTTCATGCAAACGTAACCATTTTCAAACTCATCCAAGATATCATTAAGACAAATCTTCTGACCATATTTCATCAAGATTGGACAGTAAATGTGGCCTCTAGAGTGTTAACAAGGTTTTACTATAGCCATTTAAGGAAAAATGCCTGCCCCCATGCGGCCATGTTTTTCAACCAACCGGCATCATTTTTGAACTCATCCAAGATATTATTGGGATGAATCTTCTGACCAAGTTTCATTAAGATTGGACAATAAATGTGGCCTCTAGAGTGTTAACAAGATTTTACTATAGCCATATATAGCAATATAAGGAAAAATGCCCCGCCCCTTGGCAGCCATGTTTTTCAAGCAAAGGTTACCATTTTTTAACTCATCCAAGATATCAGTGGGACAAATCTTCTGAGCAAGTTTCATGAAGATCGGAAAATAAATGTGGCCTCTAGAGTGTTAACAAGGTTATACTATAGCCATATAAGGAAAAATGCCCCGCCCCCTGGCGGCAATGTTTTTCAACCAACTGGCATAATTTTCGAACTCGTCCAAGATATTATTGGGATGAATCTTCTGACCAAGTTTGATGAAGATCAGACAATAAATGTGGCCTCTAGTGTTAACAAGATTTTACTATAGCCATTATAATATAGCCATATAAGGAAAACCAATCTTCTGACCAAATTTCATGAAGATTGGACAATAAATGTGGCCTCTAGAGAGTTAACAAGGCAAATGTTGACGCCGCACAACGCACAACGAACAACGGACAAAAAGCGATCACAAAAGCTCACCATGAGCACGTTGTGCTCAGGTGAGCTAAAAATCGGAAGTGAGTTTAGATACAAATAGATGTGTTGCATGTGAGTATTAAACACAGTAAAAAATTTGTTCAGCGCTGTTACAATTGGTTGATTATAATATATATATGTGGAATATCTATTTATAGATTCATGGTAATTCCAATTCAGACAGTGTGGTATCGAAGGAGACATCTTGCAGTACGACAGATCTGTTAATAAGAATACATTGTGGGCGTTTTTTATTGAGTTACTTGAACTGGCGTCTGCCATCAATAGGGTGCCTACCCCCCCCCCCCCCCCCCCCCCCCCCAAACGGATTTACGTGATTTGGAAAAATGGCCTTGGCGGTGATCCAAATATCGGAATTCCGAAAAACTTTCACCCGTGCATATATTTTTACATGAAAAAAGCCCATATCAGGAACAACTTTGAGCTTTACTTATGTAATCATAAAAGCTCAAAGCATTCGAGAACAACTATAATTTTACCCTGAAAACTGTGCACCTTTTAAACGACCAGTAAACCATATCGTACCTTGGCTTTTATAGTTTTATGTTCAAGACATGTATACAGATATACATTTTAAACACAAACATAACAAGTGGTATCATAAAATGTAAGGGAGGTAACTGATAGGGCAAGACAGAAAATACCAACTATCAATCCAAGCATAGATCAGTCTCCTGAACCTTTAAGGTAAACATTAGGTATACATTATTTTCCATTATGCCTTAAACCCCCAAAATAAATGCGTTCCAAAGTGCGTGCTTGAGTGCGTGCGCGTGCGTGCGTGCGTGTGTGTGTGTGTAGGGGGTCAACCTGCTTGTATTACATAATATCTGTTGCTCTCATCTAGAAACTTCATAAATTATGCCAAAAACTCAAATTGGGATATTTCATTTCATTCCTGTTTTAAAGAACTTCAATCCATAAAATGTACCGTTAAAAGATATAAGCTGTCAACATCACAAGCTGTTGATTATTGCAGGTACCCCTGTCCCTTGTTGATCAAGTCAATTTACAACCCTCCATTATAACATGTAGCATAAATTTACAGCCTCTTCACTCCAGTCCTGCATATGATAAAGTATTGACATACTGGAGAAGTTATAGCCCTGACTTTCATACGTCTAAAGTTTGTGTTCAGGTTTCACAAGTACCATTTTGGTTAAAATGTGGCCACGCATAAAACAAAGAAATTATATTCTTAATACGGCATCTAGAATTAAAATAAAGAGGTCAATTGAGGCAACAGAATCAGAACACAGTTAGCTTATTGGTCATGAAATCATGAGTGGAGCAGGCAATTTTTCACATAATAAGAATTGTAAGTCTGAAAGAATACATGAAGAAAGCCAACACTATTGAGGAAATGTGAAGCAAACATTGATATTGAATCAAACTTTGTAGATAAGGAACACTGGGCATTTGATAAACAATAGCAGAGTTAATTTGTTTTAACTAAACAATGCATAATCATGATTTTAGATAAGATTAATTAAATTTGATAGCAAGACAGCTCTACAAACATGTCCTTAATTTCAATACTCCATGCAGATGTAATTGGAGTGATCTGGGGCTTACATCTAAATATGCAAGCTGTTATTTATACTCAAATTCAATCGGACAAAACTTAATGAGATTGGAATCTTTAATATTGTTTGTGTTTATTTCATCAGTCTGCATTAGACTCATGGTCATCATCATCATCAGCAGCAGCCGCAATATATTCCACAATTATTTCTATGATCATCATTGTCCACTGCAAGAACAACCCTAACATTAGTACTTGTTACTATTTTATTACACAAATAATTAAATAATTTAATACATGATAGTATTCATCAGTTCTAATGAAAGAAAGACGAAGAAATTCACTGAAAAGTGTTTTGGCATTTAAGAAATAAATTAATTAACCTGGAGGTCATAAAAGATGACAAATATCATGGCAATGGCTCATTTCATGCTAGTGCCCAATATAAGTCATAATAAAAATTAATCTCAAAATTGTTTTGTTTCTACTTCACATTGATCACTAACAAAGACCAAAAGCTTCATATTCATTGCATTAATTGCCTTTTTGGGAGGGGAAAATGAAATCTAGGGGAAAATTTACCAGCTGAGGGGAACAAAAAATCGGAGGGGAAAGGGCCGATGATCGGCGGGTCACAAAGAAGGGAAAAAAAACCTGGACACACAATTAACATTTTGCACTACCATATTATGTATTAACAACACTCCAATAAAGTTTCATTTTAGTACACAAAAAACTGTTGACAACACAAAGTACAAAACTAAAATAATAAAAGTATCCAAAATTTGCCTATGTTCAAGAGCAAAGAACTCCGCTTAGAATAAAGCAACGTGCATGATACACAGAGCACTGAGAGACTCATACACACATAAACAATAACATAAGTATACTTGCCTTAATTCAAAGGAACATAACTGTGCAAAGAATATAGTAATGAACAAAACTTATCTCTTGCACTTGTTAAATCAAAATCTCTATAAAGTTTCATGTTCATTTTAAGCAGACAACTGAAAGATTAAATCTCGACACAAAATACTCACAAAAAAGTCATGTAAAATCATGTCAAGTATCCAAAGTTTTTCTTAGTTCAAAGGCATATAACTCTGCAAAGAATACTGTGAAAAAACAAGAAAATAACATCTTAAACTCCTACATAGCAGAAACAACATCTCCATGCAGTTTCATGTTGAACAGCAGAAAACTCAGTGACTTAAGTTCATGACACAAATATCATTATGTAAAATTATGTAAGTATCCAAAACTTCCAGACATTCTAAGGTTTATAACTGTGAAAATAATATCACAGGTTGGCAGTTTAAAACTAAAAGAAAATTTTGGGACGCAAAAATACACATGCAGCATGAAGACCAACCAACTAACATAATGATTCATGTATATCCCCAAAAAACTTTGTTACTTTCAACATGCTTAAGGTGCTTATTGGAATATATTTACTTACTTGGTACAAACATGGTTTAATCAGTATAGTTGTTATTATTTAAAATATTTAAATCCATTTTTTTTGTATTTTTTTTGTTAGAAACAATATATGCACAATTTAAGTTCTTTAATGTGTTTTTGGACATGGGCTTTGTTCTGTTACTTTTTATGCAAAAGTATTATTGACTGATGTAGTACTTTGGCTTTGAAAACTACTGAGTAACACAAAAGCAGTGTATCAAAATTAACTGGAAATTAAGAATTCTAAAGTTTTCCCAGTCAAATGTGTTTGTTTTTGTATTTTATAATTTTTTGTTAACAATTTCATTTAAAATAAGTTGTTTCCATGTTATTTATTAAAACAGAAGAAAAGTTCAAATACAATAATACAAGTTTGAAACATTCATACATTCCTGGTTCATTAATATTACATTTGACTCTTTAAGTATTTTGCTATGTTATATACACTTAAAAAATAGTAATAACAACAATCATAACTGATGCAAACCTAACTATATACAACACTATATACAGTTGACCCAGATGGAGTGTGTATTTGATGGATGTTAAACATTTCAAATTAGCTTATAAACATGGATATTGATAATAAAAGGTGTAAGGTTAAATGGTATTAATATTGAAAAGTAATCAAAATAATCGCATCACAACATCATCTTCTTTGTTTCATTTATTAACCATGAAAGCAATTTGATTTACCATCATTTTTGTATTTAAACACCACAATATACTCACAGGTAGAAATTGTGCTGTCAACAACATGTTGCCGTCTCGTACACATCCAATAAAAAAATTCTGATTCCAGATGTTTCCGTTCGTATGTATGTACGTTCAAATTATATCCATACGCACAAACACACACACAATAATTGAGTGCTCAGTGCATCAATATTGTCACCAAAGTGAAAGCATGGCTATTGTTGACATGGGTCGGAGTTATCTCAAGTAACATTCAGGCTTCTACCTTCTACGCAGGCTGCTTTAACTACTCTTGTCTCACTCAGGTGTGTTTAAAGCCACGACAATTGAGCGACCAATCCATTATCTTAATATAGGGGATATCAGGCTGCGATCAGCCTATGAGCCAAGTAATGGCTACAATGGCCATTTGTATCAACTTTCAACTTCAACTGAATTAAAAATCTCAATTGCAAATGTGGCTGACTAATTTTGTAGCATTTGCCTGCATTTTAGTGACTGGATTTAGGAAATGGATATTTAGTTCAAAATGATGTTATTGACCAACAATGCTTGATAAATGAAGCTATTTAAATGTGTATCATGTTAAAGTTCATCCAACAAAAGTAACTGTAATGTTACATAATATCAATATACCTGGTTGATGGGAAATGTATCAGCCAAATAATAGTGTCATCTGTTCGAAAATATTACTTGATTCAAAATGTCTCTATTTTCCAGTTGGTAAGGACATCTCATGGGAGAGAAAATCAATGAAGAATGAGAATTATAGCAAAATCAATAAAACATGTTGAAATATTATAAATCCTCATTAGATCTGCAACTGGAGTGTTTCTGATTCAACTCTGGCAAACAATGGAGACCTAATGAGAGCGTGCAAATTAAAGGCTGACATTTCAGATTTTTAAAATCGTTTATTATTCTTTGCCTGCTAATAAACCAAGAAATGGTTAAGAGGTCATGTCTGTCAGGGACCGAAATAAAGTTAATACATGTTTCTTCCTTTGCCTAAAAACAGTAGAAACAAAATACTTGTCAAGCACATTTAAAATTGTACGATATTCCAAAGGATCAACTAAAGCTGAAAAAACACTAAAATAGCTTGAAAAAACTCAGTAGTATGATAATAATACTAATATAATTTTGTCTTTCACAAAAAATTGTTGTTTTTTCAAACATTACCTACAATACATATACATGGGAAAATCCATTAATACATTTGCAAATAATGTTGTTGTTTGTCAACAAATCTAGTAGTAAAAGTGAATTAGGTGGATGTGCCAATTAAGTGAGTCTTCAAAATCAGTCACTAAAACATCAAGTACTGGATTTACCCAGCTAACAGAGCCAAAATTGTTTTAACAAACTTCAGAATTTCTATGCAATGAAGCTTACATAAATAAGTTAAAAAACTAAACCAAGCCACAAGTGAAATCCCCATCAATTAATGTTAAGTACTAATCAACAATAACATACATATAAAAACACTCTTGCAGGATTAATGTGTTCATAAATGTTTTGATTCCTCATAACATACATGTTTGTTAATGAGACAGTCAGGGGTGTCATTTGTCCCAAATTTGAAATCCTGAAAATTAAACCGAGAGCCTGAGGATTAACCTGAGCCCTAGCTTATTGTTTGTTTTTTTAAGTCTTTCTAGGTGCGATTTCTGATGAGAAAAATGCAAAATATTATCAACCAGACCATCTGTAACACCGCATGTGTATTCGTCATTCAATAAAAATGTTACAAAAAACGTCGAAAATAAATTAAAAACGACGAACCATACCGTATCAGAAAACGACTGTCCAAAAACATGTTGATATACGTCTTTTGCACATGAAATAAAATATGCATATCACTTGACTGTAGGAAATGAAAACCAGTAACGTCAGTAATCTAGAAAATACGCAATCAATGTATAATATGTTTTACATATTGTTTTCAAAAATTATATTGCAGTGCTTTACTTTGCTAATAAGATTATTTAAAATTTCAAGATGGCGGAAATTTGCAACGTTCGTAGAATTGTACCGTTTTCAGAGAGCAGTGATGAGGCTTCCTCAGTTACTAGTCATGTCAGTGCCAACTGCTGACCAATCAGAAATCAATAAATAAAAATAAAAGACCGGGCAAAATCGGTACCAAGCTTAGCTACTGTCCGGAATGCCGACGAGGATATAACAATATTAATTCCCAAATGATCTTTAAAGCATTTGTCCCTACCCCCCCCCCCCCCCCTTAAACAAGCTCATCAGATTTATATTAATTTAAAAATTGACCCTGGACAGCTCAAATCCGGATTTCTGGATTAATTCGGAAAAAATCGACACCCCTGAAAGCGTTAAAACAAATAAAATTGTTCATTAAAGTTATTTACATTAAAGTCTCTATAAATAATGGGACCCCTTGGTGTGGCAAGTTTTGACCCCATGAGGAGCATGATTTGAACGAATTTGGTAGAGGACCTGTGACCATACAATATTACATCCAAAATATCAAACCTTGCAGCCTTGCGTTTTCAGGTTTTTAAGTTTTGACTTTATACAAATAAGAAAAACAAGTTACCCCCCAGTGCAGGGGCCAATTTTAAATTCAGGGCATGATTTTAACAAACTCTCCAAAGGACCAACATACAATGTTACACACAAAATATTAAACCCCTGAGCCTAGCTGTTCAAAAGAAGAAGAAGTTATTTACTGAAAAAGTCCACATAAATCATGTGCCCCTTGGGGTCTTTATTTGAACAAATGATTTGAACCAGCATAGTTAGAGGACCACTAGAGGAAGTTACACATAAACATATTAAACCCGACAGTGATTTCTGTTGCCCAAAATGACCTCCCATATTTTTCTGTTTCCCAATGGCAACCAATAACATTTTCCCCAAAATATGACCAAATTTCCCCCCTGAAATGTCAAACTTTTCCAATAAACTTAGATAAGAAATGTTGTACAGCAATAATTTGGTAGCAAAAGTGCCAATTAAGCATGTCGAACAACAACAAACTTAACTCTTGGTTTATTCATTTAGCCAGACATATACAATTGTATGTTGCTACGCAAACCTGTTGAATATATCATCATCCAAGACAGCGGACAAATGAGCAAAAACTCTCTAAAATGACAATTATCAATCAAATTAACAAGGGAGATCATATAGTTAGTAGGGATAAATGAAATGGGCGTGTCAATTAACGATGGAGAATATGTTTTAGATAAAGGCACAGGCTGTAAAATATAAAGCCAAACAAATCACTGCCTGACCCTTGTGGTTTCAGAGAATTTTTTCGAAGATTCCATTTTTAAAATACATTTTTAACTCCGGGAATCTAAATAGACAATAGTTTTACACTGTAACGTAAGAATGAAAGTATGTTCCATGCCAAACACCAAACCTTCAGGACTTAAGTTTCAGAATCAATTTTATAAATGCAAAAATTATTATTCCAGTTTGCAGTTATTTTCACGTCCAGATATTAAATTATCCAGGATATTCATATAAAAGGAGTCTAGTCATATTCTCAATTATTTTTTATGGTTACTATAATGATAGATATTGGTCGAATATGTTGTACAATTGTATAGTATGTTACTTTACTGTTCTAAAACCTATGCATTTTAATTAAAAAGGCTAATTAACATATGGATAGCGGCCATAGTAATGTTTTTTCTATTGTGAAAACAGCTCAGAGGCTATAATACATTTTAAAATTTCAATGCACCCATTGTAATGATGTGATTTTTTAAAACCCCCATTAAAAGTTTAAATTCAAAATACAAATACAACTAGCAAAATGCATTTTTTAAATGACCAAACAATATGAATTTATATGCCAAATATATCACCTCTTTTTGTTTAAGAAAAATGATTTTAAAGTTATTTTGCTATATTAGCCTATAAAAATCATGCGGCCCATGGGCAGTGATTTTTTCCTTCGTTATAAAGTACCCGTAAAAGATACTTTCCCAATTGAGGAAAAACAACAAATTTCCCAATTGCCATTAGAAAATTTCCCAAACGGAAGAAAATTGCGCCAATATAGTTCCTCATATGCATTACCTGCAAATGTATAAATTAAATTAATACCAATTAATAGCAATTAATACCAAGTAATTAACAGGTGCCACGCTCGGCTGCGAAAGCTTGTCAGATTTTTTTATTTTTTTTTAAAGGTCACAGTGACCTTGACCTTTGACCTAGTGACCCAACAAGAGATGTGTTTGTCAGAAACACAATGCCCCCTACTGCGCGGCATTGAAATAACATTTATATTTATCATTTGGCAGGTATAGAAATCATCTCCCTTTAAAGGTTATTACTTCCCTTGAATTTTGTCCAATCCAACCGGGAAAGGGGGGGGGGGAGGGTCTCACAGTCAATTATGACCATGTCAGACATCACTGACAACCAAGGTCTGTGGTTTATCAAAGAAATCATAGCCAGAGTTGATCATGTATCTATGGACATAAGTCCACAGGTATGTAATGAACATGAAAGAAATTATAATTATATCATTAAAAAAATATCATTAAAAAAAAAATTGACAAATCAATCATTTGGGTTATAAATAATCAAAATAATAAATCTGTACAGTAACTGTGAAAAGAACTTCAATTCTTGGTAAGGAAATATATAATATGAGATTTATAATTATATAAATTACTTCCCTTGAAAATAATTGTCTGTAACAAATCTTTATTTTTAGTAGCAAATAATTAAAAGCCACTACCGTGACTGAAGATTCACCACTCAAAATGTGCAGCTCCATGAGATACACATGCATGCCAAATATATTAAGTGGCTATGTTCAATATTGAATAATTTTCTCCCTTTTTAAAGCTTATTACTTCCCTTAAATCTGTATTTTTTACCATAGACCGTAAAGGATGACCTTTACCTTGACCTTTTACCACAATGTGTTTGTCAGAAACACAATGCCGCCTACTACGCCGCTTTGATTTATTTAACAAAAAAATATACGTGGGCAGGTCAGATAACTATGTCCATTTAAAGCTTATTACTTCCCTTGACTTTGTTTTTTCAACCCTAGACCTTGAAGGATGATGTTCACTTTGAAATTTTACCACTCAAAATGTGCAGCTCCACGAGATACACATGCATGCCAAATATCAAGGTGCTATCTTCAATATTTAAAAAGTTATGACCAATGTTAAGGTTTTAGCACAACGCCTACGGCGGACGGCGGACGACAAGCTGGCTATGACAATAGCTCGGGTTTTCTCCGAAAACAGCCTCGCTAAAAAGACCCATAATAGCCAATCTGAAAATTTCACAACAGAAATTTTCCCAATTTCAGTTTTTTTGCGCTTATTTTTCCCAATTGGTACAGTTCTGGTAGATTTCCGTTTTGGGCAAAAAAAACTGCTGCATGGGGCATGGCCAAGTTTCCCTAAACTCTGTCAAAGGGTTTAGGAGGTTATTCGAAAAAAATAGGTTAAGAACCTCACTCATGCACTAACAGACAATGGACAAAAATATATCCTCAAAGCTCTGCTTGAGGGTGAGCTAAAAATATACCAATTAATTGTTGGTTATTTGACTGGTCAAAAGTGTGTTTCATGCATTGATATTATGGTTTGATACTAAGATTACGCCAGCAAATCATGCCTGGACATTCAAAGAACAAATCCGTTAAAAACAAGATGTGTTTGTGAAACATTATGTCCCCCCCCCATATTTGACCTTGAAGGATGACCTTGACCTTTCACCACTCAAAATGTGCAGCTCCATGAAAAACACATGGAGGCCAAATATCAAGTTGCTATCTTCAATATTGCAAAAGTTATGGCCAATGTTAAAGTTTGACGCAAAGCAACAAACAGACAGGGAAAAAAACAATATGTCCCCCAGTGTTATAAGACTGGGGGACATAAAAATATATATTATTGTAATTCAACTAAATTGTCTTAACATCCATAATCAATGCTAACTAAATAACTTATACAAAGCGATTTTGGGACTTTTGTAGTGTGCTTACTTGGAATAGCAAGGATTCTGTATAATACTGTACACAAAAGCAGGTACCGGTACATGTTATTCAAATAATATAATAATGTCATTAAATCTGGATGTATAACTATGAGCAAAATCATTAACAAAAATAAACAATATTATAACAATGATTGATTGACATTGTGCAACATTAAATTTTTGCAAATTACTAGTACAATGAATAAGTTTTAGCTATTTTACATATGTTTTTCACCAAAAGTAAAACAATCAAGGATAAATTTAGATAAACACAGCTGAAATATGACCTTTTAATACAACAAAGAGAAATTGATAAGTTGCCCATGTCAAAATGCAAAATGAAAACCCCTGTCGTAGAGGTAAACCATGGTCATGGAATGTCTGTACGGTATTTTTCGGGTTATATGTTGCACCGGAATGTAAGACGCTTCCCCCTTTTTTTTTACATTATTTTATTTTTGTCCATACATAAGACGCTATAGTGTAAACGTCACGCACATAAATTATCATTAAATATTCCAAAAAATGCAGTCACACATGTTTATCCATTAAATGTTTAATCCTCTTTTATGTTTTATTTCAGATAGAAAATTCATCTTAAAAACGATGCTGGCATTTGTTCTCTCACATGCTCATTGTATTTATATATTTTTTTCCATTAAATTTATTTGAACGTATTAATTTAAACAAAAACGTCATTCAGAGCAATGTATTACGGGTAATATTTGACCCTGTCTGCAAGCCGTTGCATTCCCACATTTGTATCTGTTTTGTCAAAACATCGCAGTGTAAACACTGTTGATCATGTTTTCACAATTACCAAAATTAAATCTAGTCTTGACCAGATTTTCCTGTAAATCAGTGCACAGAACATTTTCAACATTTTCTGTTTCAATAATAAACTACCTTCATGAGTGTAACGTCAAAGATACAGCATTCTCTTCACTACACAGTTTTTCTTCAACAGTGTATACACCCACGCTAATTTTCGCGCGCTTTCTAACAGAACAAAGAAAAGTACATGAGCTATAGATGTGACTAGCGTAAACATGGCGTTAGCAATAAAATTGGAAATACGAATTTAAATAAGCGCATTTGATAATACAACAAAACAAAATAAAAAACAATTATTGTGTAATAAACTGCATTTAGGCTATAAATGCAGGCTATAAATGCGGCATTTGCTGTTTCATAAAAAATAAATGTACCATTTTATTAAAATAGTATAGCGATGTTTGTTTGTTTTAATGTGTATTGTTTGCAAAACTTTTGTAGCATAAAGTATACCGGCATTCTCAAATTGGTAACACGAGCATTTTTATGATGAAAATTAAAATGAGGCCTGTTACGAGAAGGGCTAATATTCTTATCATGATAATCTTAATGCAAGTGTGCAGACGTGTGGTGTACCAGGCTTACCAATAAACGCTTTTAATCCACACTGGGGACATCATCTCCCATGGAGAGATTATGTTCGTTCATCTATCGCAGATGGTTAAAGGGTATTTGAGATCTCAGGTTTGCAGACATGTGGTATCGCAGGCATACCAATAAACGCTTGTAATGCATACTGCAGACATCGCTGACGGATTCTCTGATGTCGACGACCATGGCGAATAAATGATGTGAATTTTTTATTGTGTCGTATCTGATTGTATACTTATTGTTGTATACTCTGCTTTGATATTATGTTTGTTTGTTGTACTTTATTTTTTTTACGTTACGGTACTGTATAGTACCCCAATAGTTTCGTTAGTAGTGTGTAACCGACTAGGTGTAAAATAAAATTGTGTTACAAAAACAGCGAAACAAATTACCGGCAATGGTTATCAAACTTGCGCATTTATGCAATTCTGACTTAAAAATTTGACATTCTGACTTTGGTAAAATCGATTTTGTACATACATAAGACGCTCCGGGGCATACGACGCATGTTACCTTTGCCTGTAAAAAAGTCGCGACTTATACCCCGAAAAATACGGTACATTGTATCATTGTAAAACATGGTCATGGAATGTATGTACATTGTATCATTGTAAAACATGGTCATGGAATGTATGTACATTGTATCATTGTAAAACATGGTCATGGAATGTATGTACATTGTATCATTGTAAAACATGGTCATGGAATGTATGTACATTGTATCATTCCGCCTGAATACATGCTTAATGTAACATGGTCATGGAATGTATGTACATTGTATCTTTCCGCCTGAATACATGCTTAATATATATGTACATTGTATCGTTCCGCCTGAATACATGCTAAATGTAACATGGTCATGGAATGTATGAACATTGTATCATTCCGCCTGAATACATGCTTAATGTAACATGTGCAAATAACAATTAGTGTTTATGCATATTTTCTTTAAGTCGCATATAAATATATAAATGCATAAATGCAGATTTAAATTTAATTGTAAGTTACATGCTTAACATGCTTTTGTATCGCATCGCAGTTAATAATATAGCAAACAAGTACAAGGAAACTGGCTAAGTGTTTAATTAAAATAAATAAAGTAAAATCCTATTGCAAGATAAAACACACACCCAGACATGTTTTCACATTATACCTGTCACATAAAGTACATTTTTTATTTAAATTCAAATTTAAATAAAAACACATTTTCACATTAAGCACTATCACAGGGTAAAAATGTCATTTCATACCAAGCACAAAATGTCTGTTGTTTTAGACCAGAAATTGCCGAACATTCCCTAATCAATAAGGGGGAAATGTGGGGAAAAAGTAATGTGACAGCAGTTAATTAAAATATCCCCAGTTATAATACATGTGAGGGTGAACAAGAACGCACTTGTCAAAGTCTATCAGTCATTTTTGCAACCGTGAACTGGGTGGTATCTAATGGTAGTGAATGATTGTAACTTAATATTTTTTTAGTACCTCAACTTCTTTTCAAACATTTTAACATCCACTCCTTGAGGGTTGTGGTGGGTTTTGTAGTGATGATGGTGACTGTAGAGTTATAATACCTTTCAGTGAAATAATGCTACTACCAATCAGAGTCAACTCATTAAACAGTTACAAGTTACGTTGTGTAGACAATTTCTTCAACTCAGGAGATGAAATTATGAATTAATTCAAAACTTCTGTAAAACAAAACACAAGGTATGATGTAAAGAAAAGTCCTGAGAGCAAAGGTCATACTAGGCCATGACTTTTTTATTTATTGGTTTACAATTTTTTTTTGGAAAATGGTCCATCAGGCGGTCGAAAAAAAAAACATTGGAAAAAAAGTTAATACTTATAACATCAGAACAAAGACAACATACCTTTTATAACCTTAACACAGAGACGACATATCAAATTATGCAAAGAAACACATCTATATCCTCAAATGAAATGAGTCCCAAAAGCACCTTTTGTAACATCAGGCAATTTTAATCGCACCATTACATGACATGCGTAGAATCCCATTAAAACAAAAACTTCGCTTCATTTCCGTAATTCAATGCGCACCAGTACGCAAGTCGCAATGCGATGCCCGTTGCATAAATATTATATAAGATAAACTACTCTTACACAAATTATTTGTTTGCTCTTACTCGACTTATATGATCGTCCATGAAAACAAATCGAGGTAGATCGATCCCGGCGGCGTCGCAGTAATGTTTGTTAAAGTTGTTGTCGTCATGAAAACTCGTTGATTTTCTAGCAAAACGTCTTATTTGAACCAGAGACCTATACAAACATTGTGACGGGTATTATTAAATCATATTTTTCAACTTTGCTTTTGCTTTATTTTGATAATTTAATCCAAAGTTTAATGTAAGCTAGTGCTTTTTTACTGGAATTGTAAACAAAGAATTAGTTAAAGTCTTCCGAAATCTTGCAGTTGGTGTGAATTGACAGTTTGACGTCATCAAAGGAAAGCCGCTTCTTGTCTGAAAGCAATAAAACTACAAATTTCTCGCCGACAAAATTGGCTTCCTTTGTGTAGCAATCAACAAGTTGAACCAATTATGTGTTTGTTTCTCAATGGCAATCCTCCAATTTAATAATAGCACGTGCATAGCTCCGCCTTCGAATCTTTTGCAGAGAACGGAGGTGGAGTTTAACGGTTAATTGAGCAAGTGTTTTTCACAAGTTGAGTTCCGAAATAACTCGATCCTAAGCATTGAAACAGCCAATACATTTATCTATGATTTTCCGATATATACCGATTTGTTCCAATTTACAAACTTTCTGTACAATTCCTAACTATGGCGGACGTGTTTACAAAATTCCTAAACACATATATCGTAAATAATGGCAGTGTTTTATTGGATTATTTATACTAATTATCAAATTGCAAGGTAGTACTTCTTTATCTAATATAATATCAGGTTTGTTTAATATAATTAACATCGTAAACAATATAGTTGTGTCACAGACTCGGAAATAAATTTAATGGGGTCGAAATTTTACTGACGCTGATTTTCCTAATGTCTGTAATTTTTACCAGAAATAAGTTTTGAGAAGTGCCCATAAAAGGACAGGTACATAACGTGTCACATTGAAAAATATCCCGATCTCTGCAATATATGTGAACCAGTTGTTGATTGTATTAACTTGATTTTATTCGCAACCGTACTCAAACCGGATCGTTTTTTTTCTCGTTTCGCTCGTTTTTCAGTGCGGTCGGGAATAAAATATATTTAAAAAGACGATTTTCCGATTTTTTGTTGTTGCCATTTTCCAAAAATTAGGGTCGGCAGTTTTGTAAACCAAGAAATATAAAAGTCGTGGCCTTACAGACACATTGTAAGTTCTGTAAACTTTCATCTCTGCATCAGCAACTTGATCAATATCCATCGAATTTTCTTATAAAATTTGAACAATTTCTCGCATCATCAGTTTTAAACAAAATTGATCATATATATTTATATAGACAAAAAGGTAGCCAAGAGTCAAGACTAACAGTTTATCTCCATAGATAAGACTCATAATCTCTCCATCCATTGTTTAAATCTACCAGAAGGAGCTCATTATCTCCCACAACTGCTCAGAAATCTGAGCCCAGGACATCAACAAATGACCCATGACATGAAGTTCTTTATTATGTACTGCTATCTGTCAATGGACCATTTTTCCAATGGACGCTTTTGTAAACATTCAAACAATATAGTATGACACAGATAGCAAATCATTGTTACACATTTTATGAAACCACGGCAAATGATACTGATCAAAATACTAATTAATTGGTCTCACAATACATTGTTATTTTTTTCAAAGTACAACTAGAACCATTTAAAAGTACAACTAGAAATGGATGGACTTAGATTAAAAAAAACTATATTTTCTACAGTGGACAAAAATACAAACAGCCATAATTCAGACAAAATTCC
Source organism: Dreissena polymorpha (assembly GCF_020536995.1). NCBI lineage: Eukaryota > Metazoa > Mollusca > Bivalvia > Myida > Dreissenidae > Dreissena > Dreissena polymorpha. Next base: position 10,355,947 of record NC_068364.1, read on the forward strand.
TTTCTTGATAATCATTATACAAATTAATGTTATTAAACTAAAAGATTGAGCAAGATTTACCTAGTATTTAAAAGGGAAGTAAAAATATACAAGATTGCGACTAAATACTCGATAGTGGAAATAAAGAAAAAGTGCCATCATTCTGCCAAAACTCACCACAGCCAAAATTTCATTTCTTAACAACCATCTGCACATCAAGGCCATTAATCTGTGATAGTTTCAACAAAATCAAACCCGTAGATAAAGAGGAATTGAAACAAGACTATTGCCAAGCAATATAAGTCCCTACCGGCTCCACCATTGTCAGAAATTGCACCATTTTCAGAATTTTTAAATATATTTGTTGCCATAGCAACCAGAATTTTTGATGTAGGAACAAAATGAAATGACGTGCATAATGTCCATATTGCCATCTATCCATGTTTCAAGTTTCATGAAAAAATATTAGGAACTTAAAGTTATCGCAGGATCCAGAAAACCACCATTTTCAGCAGTATTTCTAGTCTATTTGTTGCCATAGCAACCAGAATTTTTGACGTAGGAACGAAATGAAATGACGTGCATAATGTCCATATTGCCATCTATCCATGTTTTAAGTTTCATGCAAAAATATTAAGAACTTTAAAAGTTATCGCAGGATCCAGAAAAGTGTGACTGACTGACGGACAGACGGACGCACAGAGCGAAAACCATAAGTCCCCTCCGTAGAAACTGGTAGGGGACAAAAACATGTGTCAGGGGACTCAGTGCCTTCCCCAGGAATTTGTTCAGGCGCCCCGGGGGTGGGTTCAGGAGAGGTGCCCCTCCCTACGTTGATTTTTTTTAATTCAACGTGTCAATTCACGTTCTGTGGTGCGTTATAACTAAAAAAAAAACAGCGTCAAAAGACGTCATTTAGTGCGCTATGACTCTTAAAAAAAATCCCCCAGTCATTTAAAAATATATTTTTTTATATTGTTTAATTGTTGTAAAACTTTTCCGCACAAATAGTTAAATCCCGACTCGAACGATTCCCCAATACATCCGTTTCAACCCGACTCTATTACTGTATACTTACTATTTTTCAAGTTTCTATTTATAACCCGATAATCCCGTTTATTCCGTTTTTATCAATCTCTTTCTGGTAAATATTTACAATAAAAGCTTTCAGTTATTTCTTTAACACAAACCTTGCCATTTTTTAAGTGACTATTTATAGATTTGATGAAATATTGCCTCTGAATATGCGTCAATCCCCTGACCTGTTGTGTGCTTGTTAAAACGCTCAATACACGCCATTTGTATGCAATAGACGCGAGGTTGTACATGCTGCATAATTTTCGCGCTCTTTTAAATTGAGAAAAAGATTCGACACAAAATAAATTTGCACTGCTAATTTGAAGCAAAAATATTTAACGTTGCGGTAACATTTACATTCGGAAGTGTGTTTCGGATTAAAAACGCGTTAACATCGACTTACGGTAATGGGTTTCGGATTACAAATTTAATTATTCCCATTTGAGATTTCAACAAATATTAACCGTTGCGTTATAAATTCAACGATAATTTGTTTACACACTTTACGAGTCGAATAAATGTTTTGACGGAATTATGCATAAATTCACAATGTCCAAGAGGATCACGGCCCGTTGCCATCATCAGTCTTCTAACTATCGATTATCGGACGAAACATTTACAAGTGTGCGTAATTAATTCAACGAAAATTTGTTAAAGCGCATTACGTGTCGAATAAATGTCAGAAAAACGAGGTGAATCAGTTCTATAAATGGACATGTCGAAATATACATGTACTGGAATTAAATTAATTGTTATCACATAATTGTAACTGGGAGTCATTTGCACAACTTACTCGCTATAATAATTAATTGTTTACCACTTGCAATTAATTTCTCGTATTAATTATGAGTCATCGGTAACACTTGTTTACAGTAAAAAGGTGTGATGATGATGCCCGAAACCGTCTTTAATGTTCTGTACTGTACTAATTACCGGTTTTATATTACTCAAATGGTACAACTTCTTGCTAATCAAGCTGCGATAAACTCTTTCTTCATGCCCGACGTCAATCAAAAATAATGGTCGATAGTTAACCCCGCCCTCATAAGCATTCGCGTAACCGATTGGACGATGAACTTCACAGTTTGACGACTGGAAAGTTACCAGATACATCCTTGTCAGCATTTAAATGACCGTGTAATGTGGCTAGAATAATCGATACGCGCGTCATGCTATTCTCTTATCAGTGGATTATCCATTACCCCATGTGGTGTTTATGGCGATTACTTGTGAAAGTAGGTACCGAGTGCTCTTTTAAAACAGGGAATATTGATACAAAGATAGGGAAACCTTGATTTTTTTGGACATTCTCCACTTTCTTTTACTGAAGAATACACTGATCGGAAAATTTCAAGCGCCCCGGGGACTCTGATTTCGAAATTCAAGCGCCCCGGCAAGGGGCGCTTAAATGGCCTGGGGAAGACCCTGGGACTATATATTCTATAGTGTCCAAACATACCAACGGCTATAAGTCCAACCCAGGAAACCCGATACCTTGCAGGTCGTGTAATACCATAGGGGACAGTGCTGTGCATTTTGGCATGAACTTACATAGTGTAATTAAATTGGAAAAATTAAATTTTTCAAAGCCCAATTTGAAACAACTGTGTATTAACATTGATAACAAAGGTATTGGCCTACATGTAGAAAAAATCCTGACAATTTTTCTTAAACAAATGAGCGAAATGTGGCTCCCTGAAGTAGAAGATTGGACAAAACGGGCCATGTTCAGGCATTTAAGGGAGAAAAAAAACTGCTTTAATTTGCAAGCCACTACCATTATAAAAGGATTTATACAAACATTCACATGTCTACCATAACCTCTCAGCAGGGTTTCTCCAGAAAACTATTTATTGTGGAGAAATTTGTGTTTTTAATGACCCTGTTGGGAAATCATTGATACCATCTGGGGAAGACCAGGAAACCATATGTGGGCAGTGACTTTATAATTCTTTTTCGTGACAAAAAACCAAATTTTCCGCCATTTTAATGCAATATTTTTGCTTTGTAGAGGCCTATAGTAACACACATTATTATACCGCAACAAAGTCTGTTTGGGGGGCTATATAGGAATCAGTTTGTCCCGACCGTCTCTGTCCCAGTATGTTACGTCCCTCACGATTTTTTTTTCCGTTTGTCCGCCCGATTTATTTTCATGAAATAAATTTTGAACAAATGAACATACAACATTCAAACTTCATATGTTGATGCAACCTTTTTAGCTTTATATATACACCCCACCGTCTTTTAGGTCAGTAGGTAATAGGTCAATGTCACTTAAATCTCTTATAGAAAACTTTATCACTTTATAACTGTACAAGTGCTTCCACCTACAGCCTTCAAAATTCATATATTGATGCACCTCTATGAGTTTTACAGGTCAAATCAAGTGACAGATCACAAGGTCAAATGTCAATGTCACTTCAACCTCTAATAGAAAACTTTAATGTTGTATTCAGAACAAAAATGCTTCCATCTGCAATCTTCAGACTTCCTATGTAGATACACCTGACCTAAATGAGTTTTACATTATCACACTACATTATTTGGCAATTAGGTCAAAGGTCACTGTGTTCTCTGATAAAGAAACATTACATTGGCCCTTCCTGGGTTCTAAAAACCTCATATGTAGATGCATCAATGAATTTTTCGCAACACATACCGTTAAGATCACAGGTGGAATGGAATATAAATTATTAACAAGGGACAAAATTGTCACAAAACCAGGTTTTCATTGCGAAAAAAAATCTGATAAAGGGAGAAAACTCAAACTGAACTTTTGAAATGACCAAAAAAAATTAACCCCCTTTGTAAGTTTTTTTTTTTTTTTTAAATCTATTTTTAGTCGTGGCGACCTTGACATTGGAGATATTGACGTGATTCTTTCGTGGGACACACCGTCCCATGATGGTGAACAAATGTGCCAAATGATTTTAAAATCTCACAATGAATGACATAGTTATGGCCAGGACAAGCTCATTTATGGCCATTTTTGACCTTTGAACTCAAAGTGTGACCTTGACCTTGGAGATATCGACGTAATTATTTCGCGCGACACACCGTCCAATGATGGTGAACAAATGTGCCAAATGATTTTAAAATCTGACGATGAACGACATAGTTATGGCTCGGACAAGCTCATTTATGGCCATTTTTGACCTTTGAACTCAAAGTGTGACCTTGACCTTGGAGATATTGACGTAATTATTTCGCGCGACACACCGTCCAATGATGGTGAACAAATGTGCCAAATGATTTTAAAATCTGACAATGAACGACATAGTTATGGCCCGGACAAGCTTATTCCGCCAGCCCGCCAGCCAGCCAGCCCGCCAGCCAGCCAGCCAGCCAGCCCGCCCGCATTCGCCAATCTAATAACCAGTTTTTTCCTTCCGAAAACCTGGTTAAAAATGCATACTGTAATAAAGAGAGTATAGGTAAAATGTCTTCAACATTCAAACATACTATATCAACATGAGAGCTATTGTTACTCTAAACTCTATCATTGTCATTGCGCAAAATCAAAGACTGCTTGTGATTGTAAATTTGTTACAGCAACTAGCTGTAATATGAGCTTTTATTTGTCCCATTTTGGTTGGCAACTTGCATTATTACATCTGCAAGTGGGATAGACAGGAAAAGTTGCTTTTGCACAGTTTTGCATTTCATCCTTTTAATATATCACATGCATTTAGCAAACATGCTTAGTGTTTTCTGGCGGTGTGGTATTAATAACTTATCAAACTTCTTCTCAAGAAGGTCAAATATCTTACCATCTATCTTTACTGTCTAACTCCCCTTGCGGTTATTATTGACAATATGGTGGACGAACCAGTTATCGAACACATAACGAATTACGTTAAAATTTTAACACTTATGTTTTAATAAATGACTAAAAGTGTAATCATTTAATAACATATCTGTTAAGTTTTCCAGCAAATATCCTTCAAGAATTCATAACAATGATTAAACTTGTCTGTGAACAAGGTAAGTGTTATTCTTTTAATCAACTGTACTTTGTGTGGTTAAATGTATAAAATCGGTATCAACGTCATGTGTTGAAGTCTTGTTTGCGGCTATAAACTAGCAATGGCCAAATTTGTTAAAAAGGGAGTAACACGTCAGCTCATTGAAATTAAAAGGTCAAAATCAACTATTATTTTGTTTGATAGACAATTCTTTCCAAGGCCAGTCTGTGCCGTTTCTTAAATACGCTTAACAGTAAAATCACAGAAAACTTAAGGCAATCATAACAAAATTAAGCGCAAGTTTAGCGACTTCATTTCAAATGAGTTTTTATGATTATGAAACTTGCCGAATTAGCACCAAAAGTCTCAGAACACGCCACAAAAATATTATACATAAAAACCCCATAAACACTTATTAAGACATCATTTTTATGTACCTAACCAATTAATGCATGCGACAAAGCAGTCAAGTCTTTCTTTATATTTTCCAAAATGATGTGGGTAAAAAGAAATAAAAGTCGAGAGTGTTGAAAAGGCACTATTGATCATATATAAGGCATTAAAAGTACAATTGAATGCATATGTGCCCACATACACTTTCTGAAGGCCTCTACAAAGCAAAGAAATTGCAACAACATGGCTGAAAAAGAATTATAAAGTCACTGCCCACATATGGTTTCTTGGTCTTCCCCAGATGGTATCAATGTTTTCATAACATGGTCATTTAAAACGCAAATTTCTCCACAATAAATAGTTTTCTGGAGAAACCCTGCTGAGAGGTTATTGCAGACATGTGAAAGTTTGTATACATCCTTTAATTATTGTAGTGGCTTGCAAATTAAAGCAGTTTTTTCTCCCCTAAATGCCTGAACATGGCCCGTTTTGTCCGATATTCTACTTCAGGGAGCCACATTTCGCTCATTTTTTAAGCAAATTTGTCAGGATTTTTTCTACATGTAGGCCTATACCTTTGTTACCAATGTTAATACACAGTTGTTTCAAATTGTACTTTGAAATTTTTAATTTTTCCAATTTACTTACCCTATGTAAGTTCATGCCAAAATGCACAGCACTGTCCCCTATGGTATTACACGACCCGCAAGGTATCGGGTTTCCTGGGGTGAAGTCTGCCAAAAACAAAAGGCAGCCAAAATTCATGTCTTTAAAACCATCTACACAGTCTGAAGGTCTTAGGTCATGCAACCTGACCTCATGCAATGTGAAAATTTTATCAAGATGCACCCAGTAGTTAAAGATGGGTTTTTAACATAGGGACGGAGGAGTGTTATACCATATGCCCCCCACTATGTACATTTAAGTAGTAATGAAAATTATTACGTTTTGTAACCATTTTTTCCCTTAATATTTGTTATAATTTGTATTAAATTGACAATATTTCTTTTCAAAGAATTAAACGTTAATATTTTATCATTTCAACAATAACACAAAAACTGCAAAAATTTCTGACTCATTAATTAAAATATCTTGTACTTATAGATATGATCATGTGGGATTATACCATCCTCAGCCAGCTAATCTGTGCAAATCATCAAAGCAAACATTGCCTCTCACAATTCAGACCAATCTCTAAATGTTGCCTTACGTTGCAAAGCTTGTATAGCGGGCTCAGGAATGTTTTATTAACTTTCTCTAGTCATAAACAGTGACAAACAATTGTTACTATGTCCAAATATTTGCCAATTCAAACCAAAGAGTTTATTGCCTATTTAGAGACATCAGGATACAGTAAACACTGACAAACTATTGTTAAAAAGAAAATCTTCAATTGTTGCAATTGTAATGGCTGTTTCCTGGTAATACGTTCATTTTATATTCAATTTTACTATCAAGAAACAATTAAACAACTTGTATTAAACAATAAAATGTGACCCAATTTTATGTGTATTGTAATCTTGTGTATTGATCTTTTCACATATGTTAACAACTCTGATCCCAACCAACTTGAATTCAGCAAACATATTTAAAGCAGGTAACTTTTACAGTTGTTCAGTGTATTTTTCACGTTTGGAAATATAGGTTAACACCCTTAATTTGTACAAGAAATATCTTTTTAAAATATATTAGGCGTATATCCCGACTTCGAAATCAAAGTGGAAAATTGTTGTTTCAAAGTTATTTAAAAACAAAGGGTTCAGTATTGTTGTGTTCTTTTTTCGCTTAATAGTTGCATATACATCGCATTAAATGTTTGTTATGAAGTGCGTGGATATTAAACCACATAATAGTGTTCAAAGATACAATTTATCACATCATATGTGTCCTCACATGGTTTATTATGAATTTCTGGCTTTGATTTCTGAATATTTACGAGCAAACCCTGCTCGAAGCTTGTCTCACGCTTGCTCTTGTTAAGATATCATGGCGGAAAATTAACATGAAATATATTGTGACACACACAAGTAAAAAAGAGCACTTAGTTTAGCTTTAAATCTATGTTACCAGACCACATCTAGCATTGAAATTTGGCTATTGCTATTAGAAACACTGATTTTGTACGGGTTAAATTTATTTTACGCAATATTTAAAAAAATATTCGTTGATTTTGAGTAGTTATGTTTCTTTAAACGATTTGCCTTTACCAGTAAACGGCAATTGTAACTGGGCCAAAATAAGGGTCCGCATCTCCCTACACTAAACAGTGCTACATCTTATACTACAAAGATGTGGTGATGTTGCCAAAGTTGTGGGTGATAATTAGCATATGGAATAAATAAAGTGTATTCATTCGGGTCTGCTGGCGTTATTGTTGCATTTTTTTAATAAGCTTATATTGGCCATTTAATTATGATAAAGTCTTATAACTGCTGGTCTCACATATTTTTGATAATTACCAGGTGTAGGCCAATATCTCTCCTGTGAGTACCTCTTAATTAATGGTAATGACCCATATCTTCCAGCAATTAAACCATGACCGTTTGCCAGTAACCCATTGATTTTACATGGATAGTTTATCTCTGCAGTCACTATTGTTGTGGCGGCTGTGATGTAACTATTTCCTGGCGGCAATGATGTAACTTTTTCGTGGCGGCAATTTGACGTCCGTGATGTAACCTTTCCCTGCCCTCTCAGCTATTTAATGACAGGGACTATAAAAGAAAAAAAAACGAGGGGGGGGGGGGGGGGAAATGAAATTAGATTTAGAATGTTTAGAAATGGAATTGGTTGAAATTTGAGAAATATAACTTAGAAAATAGGAAATTAAACTTGGCATGTTTTAACATGATGCATATTTTTGAATGTTTGACTTTTGTTGGAAATGTTGGAAATAAAGTGTATATACGTTTGTAAATAAACTGTAGTGGTAGAAAACTAATGACTTATTTTAATTTCTACTGGCTCGGCAAGTTGTAGAAGTTACATGGGAATTTGTCCAAATGGACTGGTGGCAGCAACCGCAATTAAGACCACAGGTTCTTGACTAAATAAAAATTAAGTCGAGTTAATTTGTGCAAAGTTTAACTTAGATTGCGCTACCGTCGAAGTTTAAATTTTGCGACATTATGTAAAAGGTAATTTAAGGTAAAAAGCTGGGTTTAACAGCTATGCCGAAAAATAAAATATTGTGAAGTGCTGCACATCAAGTCATAGTGGTCTAGGCATGCACTTCAAGTCACAGTGGTCTCAGCCTGCACATCAAGCCATGGTGGTCTAGGCATGCACATTATGTCGCAGTGGTCTAGGTCTGCACATCAAGTCACAGTGGTCTAAGCCTGCACATAAAGTCACAGTGGTCAAGGCCTGCTCATCAAGTCATAGTGGTCTAGGCCTGCACATCAAGTCATAGTGGTCTAAGCCTGCACATCAAGCCATAGTGGTCTAGGCCTGCACATCAAGCCATAGTGGTCTAGACCTGCACATCAAGCCATAGTGGTCTAGGCCTGCACATCATGTCACAGTGGTCTAGGTCTGCACATCAAGTCATAGTGGTCTAAGCCTGCACATCATGTCATAGTGGTCTAGGCCTGCACATCAAGTCATAGTGGTCTAGGCTGCACATCAAGTTATAGTGGTCTAGGCCTGCACATCAAGTCACAGTGGTCTAGGCCTGCACATCAAGTCACAGTGGTCTAGGCCTGCACATCAAGTCACAGTGGTCTAAGCCTGCACATCAAGTCATAGTGGTCTAGACCTTCACATCAAGTCATAGTGGTCTAGACCTGCACATCAAGCCATAGTGGTCTAGGCTGCACATCAAGTCATAGTGGGCTAAGCCTGCACATAAAGTTATAGTGGTCTAAGCCTGCACATCAAGTCATAGTGGTCTAGGCCTGCTCATCAAGTCATAGTGGTCTAGGTCTGCACATACAGTCATAGTGGTCTAGGTCTGCACATCAAGTCATAATGGTCTAGGCCTGCACATCAAGTCATAGTGGTCTAGGTCTGCACATCAAGTCATAGTGGTCTAAGCCTGCATATCAAGTCATAGTGGTCTAGACCTGCACATCAAGTCATAGTGGTCTAGACCGGCACATCAAGCCATAGTGGTCTAGGCTGCACATCAAGTCATAGTGGTCTAAGCCTGCACATCATGTCATAGTGGTCTAGGCCTGCACATCAAGTCATAGTGGTCTATGCTGCACATCAAGTCATAGTGGTCTAGGCCTGCACATCAAGTCACAGTGGTCTAGGCCTGCACATCAAGCCATAGTGGTCTAAGCCTGCACATCAAGTCATAGTGGTCTAAGCCTGCACATCAAGTCTCAGTGGTCTAAGCCTGCACATCAAATCATAGTGGTCTAAGCTCCACTGTGAGTCACAGTGCTGCATATCAAGTCATAGTGGTCTAGGTCTGTACATCAAGTCATATTGGTCTAGGCCTGCACATCAAGCCATAGTGGTCTAAGCCTGCACATAACGTTATAGTGGTCTAAGCCTGCACATCAAGTCATATTGGTCTAGGCCTGCACATCAAGCCATAGTGGTCTAAGCCTGCACTTAAAGTTATAGTGGTCTAAGCCTGCACATCAAGTCATAGTGGTCTAGGCATGCTCATCAAGTCATTGTGGTCTAGGCCTGCACATACAGTCATAGTGGTCTAGGTCTGCACATCAAGTCATACTGGTCTAGACCTGCACATCAAGTCATAGTGGTCTAGGTCTGCACATCAAGTCATAGTGGTCTAGGTCTGCACAGCAAGCCATAGTGGTCTAGGCCTGCACATCATGTCAGTGTGGTCTAGGTCTGCACATCAAGCCAAAGTGGTCTAGGTCTGCACAGCAAGCAATAGTGGTCGAGGCCTGCACATCATGTCACAGTGGTCTAGGTCTGCACATCAAGCCAAAGTGGTCTAGGCCTGCACATCAAGACATAGTGGTCAAGGCCTGCACATCAAGTCATAGTGGTCTAGGCCTGCACATCAAGTCACAGTGGTCTAAGCCTGCACATAAAGTCATAGTGGTCTAAGCCTGCACATCAAGTCATAGTGGTCTAGGCCTGCACATCAAGCCATAGTGGTCTAGACCTGCACATCAAATCACAGTGGTCTAGGCCTGCACATCAAGTCATAGTGGTCTAGGTCTGCACATCAAGGCATAGTGGTCTAGGCCTGCTCATCAAGCCATAGTGGTCTCAGCCTGCACATCATTTCACAGTGGTCTAGGTCTGCACATCAAGTCATAGTGGTCTAGGCCTGCACATCAAGTCACAGTGGTCTAGGTCTGCACATCAAGCCATAGTGGTCTAGGCCTGCACATCATGTCACAGTGGTCTAGGCCTGCATATCAAGACATAGTGGTCTAAGCCTGCACATCATGTCACAGTGGTCTAGGTCTGCACATCAAGCCATAGTGGTCTAGGTCTGCACATCAAGCCATAGAGGTCTAAGCCTGCACATCAAGCCATAGTGGTCTAGGCCTGCACATCAAGTCACAGTGGTCTAAGCCTGCACATCAAGTCACAGTGGTCTTAGCCTGCACATCAAGTCACAGTGGTCTAGGCCTGCACATCAAGTCACAGTGGTCTAAGCCTGCACATCAAATCATAGTGGTCTAAGCCTGCACATCAAGTCATAGTGGTCCAGGCCTGCACATCAAGCCATAGTGGTCTAGACCTGCACATCAAGTCACAGTGGTCTAAGCCAGCACATCAAGTCATAGTGGTCTAGGCCTGCACATAAAGCCATAGTGGTCTAGGCCTGCACATCAAGTCACAGTGGTCTAAGCCTGCACATCAAGTCATAGTGGTCTAGGTCTGCACATCAAGCAAAAGTGGTCTAGGCCAGCACATCAAGTCACAGTGGTCTAAGCCTGCATATCAAGTCATAGAGGTCTAAGCCTGCACATCAAGTCATAGTGGTCTAGGCCTGCACATCAAGTCACAGTGGTCTAAGCCTGCACATCAAGTCACAGTGTTCTAGGTCTGCACATCAAGCCATAGTGGTCTAGACTCCATAGTGAGTCACAGTGCTGCACATCAAGCCATAGTGGTCTAGGTCTGCACATCAAGTCATAGTGGTATAGGTCTGCACATCAAGTCATAGTGGTCTAGGCCTGCACATCAAGTCATAGTGGTCTAGGCCTGCACATCAAGTCATAGTGGTATAGGCCTGCACATCAAGCCATAATAGTCTAGGCTCCACTGTGAGTCACAGTGCTGCATATCAAGTCATAGTGGTCTAGGCCTTGCTGCACATCAAGTCATAGTGGTCTAGGCATGCAGCAGTGCTCAAGTAGGCCCTTTTTTACACATGATAATTAATAAATCTCTCATGACATTGTAATTGATTTATTCCTCATTGTAGACATTATATTTGAATGGTTTAATAATAATGGGAATAATATATTCTAAAAATTATTAATAACATCTAAATAAACATGCAACAGGAAGCATTCCAGAAACACCTGCGCGCTCGAAAGTGCCCTTTTGACAAAATACTGAGCGTTTAAAGTGCCATTTTGACAAAATAGCCCCCCCTGCCCTTTTCAAATCCTAGCTGGAGCACTGCATGGGCATCAAGTCATAGTGGTCTAGGCTCCACAGTAAGTCACAGTGCTACACATCAAGTCATAGTGGTCTAGGCCTGCATATCAAGTCATAGTGGTCTAGGCTCCACAGTGTGTCAAAGTGCTGCACATCAGGTCATAGTGGTCTAGGTCTGCACATCAAGTCACAGTGGTCTAAGCCTGCACATCAAGTCATAGTGGTCTAGGCTACACAGGGAGTCACAGTGCTGCACATCAAGTTATAGTGGTCTAGGCCTGCACATCAAGTCATAGTGGTCTAGGCCTGCACGTACAGTCATAGTGGTCGAGGCTCCACAGTGAGTCACAGTGCTGCACATCAAGTCATAGTGTTCTAGGCCTGGCTGCCATCAAGTCATAGTGGACTGGTCTAGGCTCCACAGTAAGTCACAGTGCTGCACATCAAGTCATAGTGGTCTAGACTCCACAGTAAGTCACAGTGCTGCACATCAAGTCATAGTGGTCTAGGCTCCACAGTGAGTCACAGTGCTGCACATCAAGTCATAGTGGTCTAGGCCTGGCTGCCATCAAGTCATAGTGGTCTAGGCTCCACAGTGAGTCACAGTGCTGCACATCAAGTGATAGTGATCTAGGCCTGTGTGCCATCAAGTCATAGTGGTCTAGGCTCCACAGTGAGTCACAGTGCTGCACATAAAGTCATAGTGGTCTAGGCTCAACAGTGAGTCACAGTGCTGCACATCACGTCATAGTGGTCTAGGTTCCACAGTGAGTCACAGTGCTGCACATCAAGTCATAGTGGTCTAAGCTCCACAGTGGGTCACTGTGCTGCACATCAAGTCATATTGGTCTAGGCTCCACAGTGCGTCACAGTGCTGCAAATCAAGTCATAGTGGTCTAGGCTCCACAGTGAGTCAATGTGCTGCACAGCAAGTCATAGTGGTCTAGGCCTGGCTGCCATCAAGTCATAGTGGTCTAGGCTCCTCAGTGAGTCACAGTGCGTCACATCAGGTCATAGTGGTCTAGGCTCCACAGTGAGTCACAGTGCTGCACATCAAGTCATAGTGGTCTAGGCCTGCACATCAAGTCACAGTGGTCTAAGCCTGCACATCAATTCATAGTGGTCTAAGCCTGCACATCAGGTCACAGTGGTCTAGGTCTGCACATCAAGTCACAGTGGTCTAGACTCCACAGTGAGTCACAGTGCTGCACATCAAGTCATAGTGGTCTAAGCCTGCACATCAATTCATAGTGGTCTAAGCCTGCACATCAAGTCACAGTGGTCTAGGTCTGCACATCAAGTCAGTGTTGTAGACTCCACAGTGAGTCACAGTGCTGCACATCAAGTCATAGTGGACAAGCCTGCACATCAAGTCATAGTATTCTAGGCCTGCACATCAAGTCACAGTGGTCTAAGCCTGCACATCAAGTCATAGTGGTCTAGGCCTGCACATCATGTCACAGTGGTCTAAGCCTGCACATCAAGTCATAGTGGTCTAGGCCTGCACATCAAGATATAGTGGTCTAGGCTCCACAGTGAGTCACAGTGCTGCACATTAGGTCATAGTGGTCTAGGCCAGCACAACAAGTCATAGTGTTCTAGGCCGGCACATCAAGTAATAGTGGTCTAGACTCCACACATCAAGTCATAGTGGTCTAGGCCTGCAAATCAAGTCATCGTAGTCTAGGCCTGAACATAGTCATAGCCGTCTAGGCCTGCACATCAAGTCATAGTGGTCTAGGCTGCACAGTGAAAGACACATTTGTTCAAGTTACAATAGTTGAAACTTGATACGGCCAACTTTTATACATGCTTGTAGATAGCTTTGTTGAATAGTCTAGCTATGTGAAAGCAAACTTTAAATTTATGCTTATTATTGTTTCTTGTTAACTGAACTATATATTTTGAATATCACACACAATTCTATTTAAAAACGAAATATGTCTTACTTAGTCCAATTTTAGCATTTAAGTTTAGTTTGATTGAATTGGGCAGTTGGTCATGCACCAATCAAGTCTTTCAGTAGAAAAACTGATTTGGATAATAGCAGCTTAAATTGCAAGCGATTTGGTCTGACAATACTGTAGCAACAAACATCAGCAAACTAGACATAACAACATTGTAAATGACACCGCTGCCATACCGATGTAGTCACTTTCGTTGCTATACTTTACACCGTTCTAAAAACAGACTTCCAACAATTTTCCCTGAAAACTAGTACCTAGTAATTGAATATAAAAGTTGCACACACTCAGGTGATTGGCTTAAAAATGGCTAAAAGGTCTGGAATTAACAATTATATACCATTATACCAAAAACTGATTAAATTATATTCCATTTTGCCAAAAACTGATTAAAAGCGTGAGAAATGCTCAGTTGGTAGTCAGCGTTTTTTTTCACCTGTTTGGGAACAGGTCCTGTCCCCTAGAAATTGGGAATTTTTGAGTCGCGAAATCCTTCAAATTGGGAATTTTCGCGTCGTGAAATCCATCAATTTGGGAAATATCAAAAATCATACAAATACATCAACTGGAATCTATTTTATGTAGTAAACAATGCTTTTATACACTATCAATGGCATTCTGGGATAGGTTAGATCATAAGTCTGTATAACAAATACCAGTTTATTTAAAAAAAATAATAAGAACTGGTTTTCCAGATATCAGGAATTACCGTCTGACTCCATATGCCCATTTAATGAAGATAATGCATAACAAATCTTACGTCATGTTTCCCGATGTTGCTTGAAATTGAACATGCTTCAACGGTATCTGCTGATAGTTGCATGTTCGAACGTGAACAAACAAATTCAAATAATTAAGTCACTGAAGTTGAGTGACTGAACATAGCAGATGTGTTTATATTTATAAGGGTTTGCTGCAGCAACTTTTCACTGCAATTTGTTACAACGTTCACCACAGCGAAACAGGAAGCCATTTGTTCTGGTCGTCTCGATCGAATTTAAGAGCGTCTGCAGTTATCAATTAAAAAGGTTAAGAAACACTATATTTGGCATTTGTATTAAGCGTCAAATTTGGGATTTTCGAATCGATACGAGGCCGTTTTTATATAAACTATTTGGGATAAGACCGTTTTCTAAATTGGGATGGGTCCGTCGGCGATTTTGGGACCAGGTCCGGTCCCGATTGGGAACAGGGCCGTTTACCGGACCCGTTCAAAAAAGGAAAAAAAACGCTGGTAGTGAGAAGTTCAAAAGCATGACTCTAACAGCACGAGACATAACAGGTATGTCATATTTAATTATAAATATACTTGAACAATTCAACATGTATAACAGAAAACTTGAAAGCAAACTCCTTCAGTTAAAGTATTAAATTACTTAACACAGAATAAAGCGTTTCCCCATGGTAGTTTCTGAACTTCCAAATCAATCGAAAAATCAGGTGAATTTCTGAAAGCGATAAAATGAAAACTCCATAATGCCGGACAGAGGTACAGACAGTGCGACTTCTATATGCCATCCCAGAGCATTGCACAGGCAAGTAAATGGTCCCTCGCCTGGGAGCTTGAATTTCAAAATCACAGTCAGCGGGGCGCTTGAAATTTTAGGCTTTAAGTATTTGTCTGCACCTAGCCCTTCTTAAAATCACAGTGGTATCGACTTTGCCGATTATTTTGAGTTTTCCAACTTAAGCCCACCTAAAGGCGGATGTCCATGTATTGGAAAATAAAGCGCACACTTTGCATGAGCGACAGCACTCGCAGGCAGTCAACATCTGCAATAAAATCTTGCAGAGGACAAGTGCTGTAATTTCCATTTTGTGATGGTTTGTTGGCTTTGTTATTCTATCAAACCCATTGGTCCCTACAGTGTAAATCTCCACGATGAAATCTGTGTGAGTTACTTAGAAGACTGATTATGGCAACCAGGTGTAATCCTCATGGAAATTGTGCATTTAATGCATAATGTGGTAACAACATTTATTTGACTTGTAAAGCATTTAATTGTTGAATTAATCACATACTGCTATTAATGTTTTGTTATATTCTTAAATGAGCGTAACTAAATTTGTAATCCGAAATATCTACCATATTTTAATATTATCGCACTTAAATGCTAGCTTTAAATAAACAGCACTTCATGTATAGTGTGTTTCTTTGTTTCAATAAAAAGCACACAAAAATTATGCTGACATGTACAATGTCTAGTGTTGATAAATTTATTGTTGCATAAAATTGAGAAAAGCATGTCAGGCGATAACGCATGTTCAGTTGGAAAATCCCCGTCCCAATTCGATGTTATTTAGTCAAATCTTTAAATAGTCACTTATGCTTAAATTAATTTGATACTTAATAAAAATGGCGAATGTTTGTGATTATTAAATTCTTGAGCCCCCAATAATCGGGTAATTAACAGCACCGGAAAAAAGTTAGTATGCAGTAATTTAGTCTGGTTGATAGGGATGTATTGTGGAACCAATCAAGTTGGGATTATGCATAACTATGCCTGAAAGGGTAAAAACTATTTTTCTAAAAATGATGTTACGAATGACTTTATAGCTTGGGGGTTTTCTTGAAAAGTCATAACGCACACAATAACGTCAAAAATAAATGCTTAAAAAAACATTTATGTATGGAGGGGCCACGGCTGCCCTCCCAATCCACCCCTAACGGCCTCAGGGCATCTGAAAAGATTCCTGCAGAAAGCACTGCATCCTACCTGGGTGCATTAAACTTTGAATGGTTAAAAAATACCGTAACTCCGCGAATATAATGCCCCTGGTGTATAATAGGAACCCCAGAGTTTGGTCAAAATTTATCGGTAAAAATTGAAAATCAGAGTAAAATACGCACTTAAAAAATCAGTGTCCGAAATCGGCCATTTCCGAAAAAATGTGTCAATATATTTTTGTGTTGTGAAAATAGCAAATCAATTTGGCGTTATCAACCATCTGTTTCACAGTAATACCCTGGTATATTGATAACGATGTGTTATCGTGCTGTAGTCATGACAGTTTCATAATAAATATCGCTGTCTATTGTTTATATTACCGTTGATTGTTACCAAACACACGGGCCACCTGCTGACACCCGGGTCAAGCAGTCATAATTGCAAAAGAAAGAAACAGAGACGCTGTATTTTAAACACTTAATTCCATTTGACAATATTCAGGACGATAATAATTATAATAATAATAAAATAATAAGTAGACAAAGTGGTTACTTCCGTTTTTATAGTAGTCTAGATGAATTACTCTTCCGAAGTGTTACAAACTCGATACTTTAATTAAACTTTATATACAATTAAACCAGTTTGGGAGTAAAAAACAAATTAATTATCACCTTTCAATTTAATTCAGCAATCGGCAGAAAGGTGTAATATTAGCGTCATAGAACTGATTATTTAATTACCACTCTTTACTTCAGATATGGTAAATATTCGGTAGAAAGATAAAAAGTGGTCAGCTTAGAAATATTTATTTACGGGTATTGTCACGTTGTTTTTTTCATTTGCTAATCTCTTTATACAACTAAGCGTTCAGTCGCTATTTTGTAGGCAGACGACAATATTAACAGTGTCTTCAAAGTATACAGTGTCTGCTCATGAATGACCCAATATTATCCGATAGCTCCACCCGTTCTCAAGTTTCATGCAACAACGTCATTTTATGTGTAAGCGAGCTCAATGTTGATTGGCCAGCTACCATGTGCACTTCAATAACAATAAGGTCAAGCGATGTCTCATAATCGGGTACACATCGGGTTTCGTTTATTGTTCGAATTGCGAACACTTTCATTGAAACAAAGAGACAAATAAAGAAAACCAGTCTGACATAAATGGCGGATGTTTTGAACGAAATTTTACTAGATTTCCGCATTTTTGCAAATAAGATTTTTATTGAGCCAAATTCTCAATATTTTCGCAAATGACTCAATTGGCGAACGACAGCGTGATTCCTATTGCCCCCCTTTGATGTAATGGTGTAGTTCAAAATGGCTGCCACGCAGCGAATAACAACGATTAAGTTGAAAATTTTCACAGGAAAATTTTGTTCTGCTCTAAACTTGAATAAAATACGCACCCCCTACTTGAAGAAAAATTCGGCAGTTAAAAAGAAAGCGTATTCGTGGATTTAGGGTACAATGTCTGGTAAACTCTGGTGAGCTAAGTTAAATCTGGTGAGGTTCAAATTGAAAAGTTATCTGGTACCCTGTGGAATGTTTTTGTTTTTGCACATGCTGATTTTGAACAGTGCTAAAATGATGTTCTTTATTATCAATTCTTAATTTAAATAAATATGTCACCACATACATTGGATTTAACAGAAAACATACTTTATAGGTAGTCAAGAACAGTTATTATCAAACTCAAATATCATTATAAAGCCACTACATTGACAATTTTTAATAGCATTTGAAAATAAAATCTCTCCAAATACCATTTATAAATAACGAGATCAAGTAACAATGGAAAGGCCCATGATTGTGTCCATAATTCCCTTTAAACAAGATTTAGAAAAGAAAATATTTTGCAGCTCTCTTATCACATTAAGGATTTAGCATTTCTATTGTAAGTTAGGTATGTTTGATTCCCATTGTGAGCCACTCAAGTACCTTGATAAGTCATTACAATATTTGCAAGGCCTGGCAGTCCTTGCAGTCACAATAATTATTTGTTCATCTTATGAGTTGTGCCACAATTTGTTATTTCAAGGCCAAATTTTTATGCCTGATAAATGCTTTAACAATTTAAAGCATAGCTTTTGCAAAAAAAATTTGTACTTTTTTTTATTTTCTGTATTAATGAAATTTTAATAGATAAGGCATTTCCTTAATAGCTGACATGTAGTCATCAGATTATTTACCCTGTCTTTCATTAAATAACTTCCATTAAAAAAAACACTATTCAACAAATTGCTTTTGGTTTTTAGCCCCCCAGCATGAGCAGCGCACAAAGGAGGCAATATCACTAATTATTTTTTTAATTTGACTCACAATTACTCAATAATTATTCATAATAAAGTGAGTTGCTTTCTGAGAAAACTTGGCATTATGCATGTGCGTAAAGTGTCATCTCAAATTAACCTGTGCAGTCCGCACATTCTAATCAGGGACGCCACTTTCTGCTTTTATGACATTTTTCGTTTAAATGAAGTCTCTTCTTAGCAAAAATCCAATTTAGGCGGAAAGTGTCATCCCTGATTAGCCCATGTGGACAGCACAGGCTAATCTGGGACGACATTTTACGCACATGCATTATGCCCAGTTTTCTCAGAACACAACTCAAGTAAAGCCTGGATAATATCTGTGCAATTCCTTTAAGACTTCAAACATGGAGATATTAATTATTACACATACACTTCATTTAAGTAATAATCAGGTAATTGACTCTTGACTAATACCCTTATTAAAACCAACAAATCTGAACAAGTCCAAATATTTGATTATGCTCTGAACAATGATGGTTTGTGTACTTGCTTCACAAAGACTCTTGTAAGCCAAATAATACCTACAATGTCAATAAAGCCAGCACAAACATATCCAACTTTGTTCTTGTCTAATGTACCAAATGAGAGGTATCGCTTTTCATCTAAATTGAAACATTCAATGAAATTTTATGGGAAAATAATTGCAATTGTGTTACTTTTCATGATTGAAAGGAAATAATTAGCTTTTTCAAACAGTGATGAATGAACAGTTCCTTGGGTCATAAGGGCAAGCCTCAGTTGGCTGAAATTGAAGCAAATAATTGCACCAACTTGACACCTAACAATACCAAGTTATGCCCAGATTTTATGGCCATTTAATGTATTATAACAGCAAAAGCACTTCAAGGATTTCAATACAAAAACAACAGGAATGTATTGACATTTCAAAAGCCATTCTTGCACACTCAGAGTCACAAACTACCATCTCTTAATATCAACCGTGATGAATTGTGTTCTTTCCTTGTGAATTATTCTCAATAAGATATAAACCAAGCTTAATACAGACTTGTACATTTTTACTGACACTATAATGTTCAATGGTACAAGCAATAACAATTTGGATTTGATGCCTCTATAACATGAAAGTGCTTTATGTTTTTCATAATGAGCAAAAGTCTGTACACGCTTTACAACATAATATTAATGGGTATTATTTAAAATGTTGATTGAATTTTCAGAGTTAAGACAAACTGTTTTACATGGTAAAATTATTCTATCAGAAGGTCCATTTATAGACATGAATGTAAATACTGGTCTTACATTAAGTTGATAGACTAGTTGTGATCTATTTGACTTTATGTGTATTTCCAATTCTTTCTTTACAACAGTTACCATGCACCAGTGCATGTACTTCTCCTCCATACTTAGTAGGATAACCTCGCTTTAGATGAGTAAGAGTTGACTTCAGCACGGGCAGGGTTGATGAACTTGTGTGGGGGTTTATTGGATTTTTTTCAGTTTGTTAAATCTCAATTTTGTTTGTTAATCTTGTTGTTATTTTTATTCAGAAACTCAGGTGTTTGCTGCTATAACTTTACAAGTGAAATTTTGCAAGAATGAAATGCAAACTTATCTTACATAACATTACATTATATACTACAATGTCAAGTGTACTTCAATTACCCCAAACCTGATATTCAACAGAAGCTGTGTTACCAACCATGAACTAAGGTTTCATTTTTATTGGTTCATTTATACGAAATTTACATATACCCAACTCAAATTAATGCTCATAATGTGTATGAAAAATTGTCAAGATTAAATTTGAGATAACACATATATGTGAAATGTACATGATTATTTTAAAATTTGGAATACTTAGTCGATTCATTATATAAACTTATAAAAAAATAAAAAATTTAATGCTCTGTAATTAAACTGCCTAGATTCATAAAACAAACTTACATAATAAATATTCAGTTAAATATAATTAAACATAAAAAATACCTACATTTAATCTGTGTGTCTTTTGTACTTGAAGTATAAATGATATGGGTGTCTGTAATATTCAGAGATTTCACAGAAACAAGAACATTTTTAACATCACTGATAATGGTAAAATAAATCAATTAATTCATTTATCAAGATTAAACCTTAAACTGTGTACTCTGAAGTTTTGGGTGAGTTAAAGCAACACTGAATATGTGACGAGAAACTTAATTTTATTTCATAACATTTAAATGCACATAAAAGGCTTATTATTAGTGGTGTATAATCAAATGGAATATAAACCTATATAAATACACAGATACAGTACAGCCAACGCGGAACAAACTTATTACGCGATCCGCGGCGGCAAGGCGAAACGAGTCGATGCCGCGTCAGTCGTTGAAGCCGCGTCAGTATGCGGCGGCAAGTCACATTTCGCCGCGAAGCTTTGCATCTGTCTGCCGAGGCATGCCGCGATTCGCGACATGAAGCCGAGTCGATGCGCATAATAAAATAAAAAATCTTTTCAAAATTATTAGTTACATGTAGTTAACAAATTTTAAAAGAACAACTATAATAATATTTAAAATCATAATTATTTTAATTTTAAATTGTGCACGGATTGTATGAGCATATACATGTAAGCATAGTTAATGTGTCTGGCTAATTAAGTTTGTTTCCCGCCCGTAGTGTATGTATTTCACACATAAACAAGGTCACGTAATTATGTTTTCACACATACAAGTGGTCAAGGCTCCAGCATATGGTAGATTTATACATTAATTGAATGCTGTTTTTGCTATTATATTTAAGCTGAGACAATTAGCAGTTTGAAGCAACATCAATAATCAAGACAGTGAAGGCGTTTTTGTTGTTTTGTAAATGATCAGCTTTTTATAACTATTGTTTGAATATGCGTATATAAACTCTTTTCATTATGTTCATATTATACAGTTAATATCGCTACTAATTACCCGATAATCCCGTATATTCCAGTTTCAAAGCAAATGCTGGTAAATATTTACGATACACAAACATTCTCCATATTTCTTAAGTATCAAATACATTTTGGCATTTGTTACTATTTAAAGAGATGATGAAATAACGTCTAATCGGGGCGTTTTTTTTCCACATAACACGCAATTTACGCCTGACGTGATGTTCAACACAAAATACACCCTCACTTTCCAACTGACGTTCTACATGTCTGCATAATTTTCGCGCGCTTTTTATGAGACAAAGGATATTTTAGCACTGTGTATTTGACGCTAGAATTTGCCAAAGGTCGCGTTAGCATTACAATTCGGTAGTGTGTTTCGAATTACAAATTTAATAATGATAATTTGAGAATCGAACGAAACATTTACAGTTGTGCGTAATTAATTCAACGATAATTTGTTAAAGTGCATTACGTGTCATATCGCTTATTAAAACGTGAAAATAATAATTATGAAACTAGCGTAAATCTTGGTTACTACGCTACACATATGTACACGTATGTGATTATCTTTGCACTCGATCCGCCGCGTACGTATGCGGCGGATTTACTCCGCGAAAGTACGCGAGGTTAATACAGACTCAGCGTCGTTGCGCGGATCAATGCCGAGTGCCACGGCAATACGCCGCGTGAACACACGATTCGGCGGCCGCGTTCTAATAATCTGGCCGTGGCGTAGCCGCGGATTATGTTTGTTCCGCGTTGGCTGAACTGTATATTGGCATAAATATAAGTTACTAGATAATCAAGGCAACTGCTTGTAGACAATATTACTGCAGCTCTGGTTTCCCTGGAAAGAATACAGTTATTGATTTTTATGTATTACCAGTTAACAATATTTACTTTGTCAAAAGTTTGATCTAGTCTTGCTAGGAACAAACCAGTATGAAAAATTATTTATAACATCATTTGTTTAAGCAGTCTGCAAATTATATGCACTTGATGAGGTTGGCTCTATTTCTAGCATGCACTTATATTATGAGCTAGAAATTATTGTTTAATATAAATTGTTTCATGCACATGTGTCAAGGACTTATTGTAATTTTTCTTTTATGCCAGTGTTTATCAATAAATTACTTCATATTAGCATACTGGTGCAAAGTCTGATTTTGCGACTCCCTTAATCCGCCACCCTATCCAACTAAGAATTGCAAAAATTGTGGATTTTATTGAAGATTACAGATGTTTATATAAAGAACACTGAAAACTTGATCCGGCGATTTAAAAACATTTTTTAAACTGTTTTGACTCAAGGGCCCCCAAAATGTTGTTACATAACACAACACTGAGGTACCTATGCATCATACAGCGCATACGCAATTTGAGGACCAGAATTGTGTCATGATAACATCAAATAATTGTGTTATTTGCATAAAAATGGAATCATCATGTACTTGAATACATTTTTTCCATTAAATACTTTATGATAACATTGAATAAGGAAAACTGCAAATTAACCACGAAAGTGAACATTTGATTTGATAAATAAATACATATCATGGCTTAACTAACACATTATTTCATTCCAGAATGTAGAGCATCAGTTTTATAGACTTCAAGGGGTTGTTTTTTTAAAAAGGGGAAGACGCTGGACGCTGGGTGAAAGGGGAAAATAGAGTGCGAAAGAGACATATTTTGGGAAAAATAAAAACTGTTTTAATCAATGTCATTAACTCATCTTCTCTGATTTCAAGGGTTTTTCACCACTGTCTGCGCCTCCAGAAATGGAGGCATTCCCAAAGCAAAAAAACGGCCCCATTCCCAATCAAATCTAGATGACATTTTTCCCAATTAATTTACAATAAAGAAGTTTCTGTCAAAATCATAAAAAAACGTTAACAAACACTAATGACATTTAGAGTGACTTCCCTTTATCCATTTCGT
This sequence comes from Dreissena polymorpha, assembly GCF_020536995.1. Classification (NCBI taxonomy): domain Eukaryota; kingdom Metazoa; phylum Mollusca; class Bivalvia; order Myida; family Dreissenidae; genus Dreissena; species Dreissena polymorpha. The sequence goes on from NC_068364.1 coordinate 10,379,670, forward strand.
TATATAGCATGCGCTTAACGACTCAGATGTAAGCACGTTTAGTTTGAGGATTCTTCTACCAAAATTTACAGCGATAAAGTGCGAAATGTTCTGCATGACTTTGCAAAAATTAATAGGAACCGCAAACTACACATTCTAATCCAACTCCATAGACGCTTATTTCTATTTTAACGTGATTTCGCGACCACCGCAAATGAGCTAGTATTGCGATGGATAATTAAGCAATCAAAATTAACAATTTTCGATATAAAGCTTAAATAAATGCTAAAAAAGATATGTTTTAGTGAAAAATGATATTCTTGGAGGGGAAATTGTATTTTGAGGGGAAATAATTCTGGTAGAGGAAGACGCCGACTATTGGCGTCACTTTCTTAGTAAAAAAAAACCTGATAGTGCTCTACAAACCATCTTCAAATCATTAAGGAGTATTTATACATAGCAACACCATAATAACCTTCACTGCTGCTTTATATTGAAGGCTGGATGCAGAGCTTTTCACAATTGTATAACAGAGGCAAAAATTCGGCTACTTCCCAATTTAAAATTTAAGGTCTTTTTTTCCCAAAATTGATAGAGGAATTTCCCAAATTGAAAAAAAAAATTAAAAAAAATTTATAAGACATATTGGGCATCTCCCAAATTGAAAGCAATGAGCTCTAATATGATTAAGAATGCACCATAATGTGTCTTTTAATACTTCTGCACAATGTAAAAGACCCTGTTTCAAAAACTTTAAAAAACACGGTCTTTCCAAAATGAGCAGTTATAGCGCATGAAATTCCCTATTTGGAAGGCTAGGGCCTCTTCCCTATTTTCTGATGAAAAGCCCTGGGATGAAAACAAAATAAATAAGAACAAGAAATATCTTTAAAAAAGATATACGGCGTTGATAGTTCAATGAATGAGATCACGGATAGCGAATGTCTATTTCTGTGCAGTTCTTAGCTGCATCACACACAGTACGGGATGTTACGCGGAGTTTTCGCGGCTTATTTTACATTATTACATATTGCTGGTCATAAACCTATAGAAACAAAACAGAAAACCAAAAGAAGAATGGAAGTGAAATTAAAACATACGAGTCAACCGGCCACACGCGAAGTATCCGTATTTATAGGCGCGTTCTTCGAACAAACCTGTTTTAGTGGTTTGTCGGGCATTGCCATTTGATTCGATTATTAACAGTATCGAGAATCATCGCGCCCATGCTTAATACATTAGTCAATATGGTGGAATAATTATTGTTAAATTAATCAAAAATAACATTTATCATTGTATTGTTGAAAACACATTAAGAATCTATTATTGACATACCATAATTATATAGTCCAAATAGACGCTCTTAAATATTAAGCTACTTTTTATATGGGTAATATTTGGAGCGTACAAAGGGGGAAAGACCAAATTAATGGTGGGAATTTTTCGTTCTTTGTCTATATTGTTGCGCAAGGATTTTGTGTGCAACATTCAAGCCCCGATATAAGACACTTAATATCAATGGATTGCAATAATATTTACATACCTGTGTAGATAATTCATTTCTCGATAATGTAGAAATTATGTAATGACACTTTGAATTTTGCACGCCTGATCAATTTAAATCCAACCACTATTAAATTTTTCAATATCTCTCGATTCGCTCGCTGTGTAGATATAAATCGATAACACGACCTCGATGTAAAGCATCTGGTTTAAAGTGGGAGAATAAACAGCGTAAAATACAGTTTGCGTTCGTCTGTTGTGGTGCAGAGCGTTACATAGTTAACCGATGTTATACTTTTCTGGATTAATTTAGCATTGTTTTTTTTTCTAAATTGACAATTAAAAAGTTCTGAAATAAATTACATCTTTTATTTTTATACTGTAAACAAATAATTTTGATACAGATCGTACAGTATACCGTCCTCCTATTTAACGTAGGATGTAAGTAATAACAAGGGACAAAATTGTCACAAAACCAGGTTTTCATTGTGAAAAAAAATCTGATTAAGGGAGACAACTCAAACTGAACTTTTGAAATGAACAAACAAAATTAACCCCCTTTGTAAGTTTGTTTCAAAATAAATCTATTTTAAGTTGTGGTGACCTTGACATTGGAGATATTGACGTGATTCTTTCGTGCGACACACCGTCCCATGATGGTGAACAAATGTGCCAAATAATTGTAAAATCTCACAATGAATGACATAGTTATGGCCCAGACAAGCTCATTTATTGCCAATTTTGACCTTTGAACTCAAAGTGTGACCTTGACCTTGGAGATATCGACGTAATTATTTCGCGCGACACACCGTCCAATGATGGTGAACAAATGTGCCAAATGATTTTAAAATATGACAATGAACGACATAGTTATGGCCCGGACAAGCTTGTTCCGCCCGCCCGCATTCGCCAATCTAATAACCAGTTTTTTCCTTCGGAAAACCTGGTTAATAAAACAACACAGACAGAGGTGCGAAAAAGACATGCATAAAAACTTGCTGAAACTTATAACAGTGAATAGAAACTGCACCATATCTGTTTTGAACATATGCTTATTAAATCGACAAAGATTAGCATGCTAGATCTAGTTAGGTAAAAGTCGGTGTTAAAAGCTCATGTTAAATAAAATTACGCGTACACGTTACACCGTAATGCCTTCGGTTCATATTCAAATCAGTTTCATGACATGGCTACAGGTCAGTGATTGGTTTGCGATTTAAGCAGAAGTTTAACTGAAGAATTTATGCCTTTCCAACTTCAATTCGACGATATTTGAGGTAAAATGGACTTCTGAACTAAAACTGAATGAGTTGGTAATGTTATTTTGCAATTTTACGCAAATCGATGAAAATTTAAACTTTCTGGTTTCCAACACATTTTTTACTTTTCCCCGATAAGACGTTCCAAAGAATTTAGCCCATATAAAAAGCATCTCTAAATTCTTTGCGCATCTTATAAACAAGACTAATAATTATATTGCTGAATATCTTCATTTAACATATTTCTGGTCTAAAGAAAATTCCAGGTCACCTAGTTCACGGATAGCGTCTTTTTATATAACGATTATTTTACTGGCCGCAAACTCCGGTGATGACCTGTATGTAAACTCGATACCTCGCGGGTTGAAATGCAATCCATTAAAGTGAGGCCTCGCTTCCACTGCTCTTTATACTCAGGGAATAATCTAGAATTTACTATCTATGGGTCCCTGAACTCGCAGATTTTAGACCAATGAGTACCAGGCCAAAATTAATGAGTCCACCTTGAAAAAGAAGGGTCCCAAATTTTAAAAGATACCAAGTAGTGAAGAAAATATGTCTAAATCACACTAGCTCAATAACTACATACTTGCATTAAACTTTAATAATCTCAAAAACTTGTTGAAACCAAAAAAAAAAACAAATTCAGAGTTATCACTATCTTGTTTGCCTTAACATAGGCTATAACATTATCTGTTACATGAATGTAAACTGTTATAACATTTCAACTTGATTCAATTCGATGGTAATATTATTGTTAATATCCGAATTGCGAGCTTGATAATATTATTGTTTACGTCCGAATTGCGAGCCGTTGACCTACCATTATTAAAGTTCTAAGATTTGTTTGTTTTGGATTAAGCTTCAACACCTTATTTCGGAGGCATTTTTTCTGTATTATTTATGACTAAGTTACACAAAGTTACAGGTTTTCATTCGGGGACTCGAGAAAATATCATAACACATTCTATTTTAAAGGTCGATTCTAATTGGTTCGTATTATACATCAGCGGCTCGGTTAGAGCCAATCAGAAGACTTGCTGGAGTCTTCAAGCCTCATTAGGTTAAACTCAGCGTTCATTGCTACACTTTTGACTCGTACACAAGATGGTTTGTACTTATTGTACAATGCGTTAACGGATACAGTTTAGCAATGCGTCCGAGTGGACGCACATATTTCAAAACGATGCGTCTATTTCGATATTGGTGCGTCATAGACGCGGGACGCACATGTAGATTATTCCCTGATACTTTTACATGTTTACATGTTGACAGGAATATGGAAGTAAGTACTAAATATGCGAACATAGCCTTTGAGTATAAACGCTATTGCGCTGGAAAATAAAAGGTGCACGCACAAACTGTATTGATGTCGAGAATTGAGTGTAAAACTGTTCTATCTATTAAGCCTTTTCCTTAGAGATAAAATTGTTTCATGCAGTAGAACAGTGTAACAAAGACACGGATATGTTTCCAATGTTCTGGTGGTATACTTAAATCAGCCAATGGAATAAATGAAGTGTATTCATTCGTACCTAGCTGCGGGAAATTTTATTTGAATTTTATTGGACACTTACAAAGGTCAGGTAAGGTGAAAAGCTGGCTTAATACAGCTACGCCGAAAAAGCTTAATATGCTTCCTGATTAATGACTTTACAAAACCATATCCCTTTAAAAAGTTATAAAATGACCTCCGTGCAGTCTGCAAAACTAACTTTTTTGTCTTCATAGCCAATGTGGCTATGAACTTTTGAAAATGGCATAGCCAGAGGAAATTGTTCATAGCTAGAAAAAATTTGAATTAATTTACAGTATAAATACAAAGCCGGTGCTCACTGGTATCTATCTTATTCCTATCAATGACAAAGACCGTTACGGTTATTTTGTAATTTCAAAGTTATTAATCACACACTTTTTAATTTTACTTAATTTATCAAAACCCTCGCACTATTTTTTCATTTATCGGCGTAGAATGCAAGTTCAGTCTACCAAAAGTATTTCGACAGATAGAAAACTAAGGGTAGTAACCAAGCGGTGTCACTGTAAGAATTACACCTGAAATGCGTAAATTGATTATTTATTGGTTTATCTTCTCGGATTTTTTTCATTGCAATTTAGGCAATCTTTATTCAATTTTTATATCGCCAGAGCCGAGATTTCCTCGCATTGGGGATCAGACGAGGGGTTAATTTTGCAGACTGCCACCGTGTAAACTTTAACTTACTACCATTACTGTAAACAAATGTTGTTTTTTGCCTTAACTAAATAGAAGTTTCTTTGGAAAACAGATTACATGGAAAATATTTTTATTATAATTATTTCCAACCAGTTAGAGCATGTTTAGAAAGATGGTTGATTAGCCACTTTCATGGTAAATTTTTCCACAATTTAGACCATCAATACCACGTTTTTTCCCTATATAAAATAGTAAAATTGTTCCCAAAATATCATTGGGTATGCATATTGAACCTAACTTGATTCATTGAAATTGGTTTACTTTTTAAAAATACCATCGATATACCATGCATAAGTGGCAGATTTGGGCCAACATATAATTACACATAAAATAAATGTTTCATTTATTTTTTTGAAAATTGAACATGCTACATTAATATTTTTCAATATTTTTCAACATCTACTTACGTTAGTAATGAAAGACTGGTAGTCAAGAAGTTTTTACACGAGACATCCAAATATAAATGATCACAAACTCAAAATGTTTTTTTTCTTTCTTTCTTCTTTCAGCAATGAAAGCCATTTCCTAGCCATAATGCGAGCAAACACACAAAGTTAAGTAGCCTGAACAAAGCGATTAGATGTCAACAGCAGTTTTGTTTCCATTATTCAATTCCTAGGCCATGGACCCTCTAGCACAGTGGGAAACATGTGGGCTGTGGAAATGACAGATGCACTTAATTTCAGAAGACACTGGTCACACCTTGTATAACATGAAAGACTGATTAGTGGCTTGTGCACTACTTTACAACACGAAATGGATGACAAGACCATTTAATCTTTGGTTGAGAATAATATCAGTTAACATTTTTAACATTATATTTAACATACGGTGCGTGTAGCCGTCATTCCAAAATTGTTTCATTTAGTTTGTGATATACAATTTTAATAGTTGAATCAAACCAGTGCAATCTGAATGGTAGATCTTTAGAACAAAATCTTTTGCCTTACATTATGTTAGGAAGATAATTTATTATTTAAAGCATTTATGCAAGCAGTCCATATTGTGTTACTCTTAAGATTAACAACTTCACAACAAGCAAAATTGTAATTGCATAAAGACAATAATAAAATACAATGATGAATTATCAACATTATTAAATACCTCGTTCTCTTTGTTGGAATCTTCTGTTCCTTCTGCCAAAGCTAATTTCATGACCGTCGAATTGTCCATTTGAAGAAACTTTTGAGGAAATGACTGTGCGCCAATTAATTGAAATGTGCCCATTTTGTTACTTCCAACAGGATATAAGGTAAGTTCATTGACATGCATAATGTTAAACAAAACTGTCAGTCGAACTTGTGAAACACAATTTTCGACAAAAAAGTGTTTTCATTAGCCTAATAGGTTTTGCACAGTTTACATCGTTTTTCACGACACATAAATGTAAAATTGATAAACATATACTCCGTTAACATATCTCTTATGATAAATTTAAAATGTTGGTATCTTTAATTTTATTCAACTCGACTGCTGTTGTTGACTTCTTCATGCAGAATACCCGGATGAAATGTCATGGTTCAATTCACCTCGCGCGCAGGTGACATGTCCCGCTTCAGTGACGCGCAAATGCGATTTTAATCAATGCAAACTCGATTGTCGTCGGCTTATATCAGTCGTGTATTGAATCTTTTGAAGTTATCAACAATGACCTATTCACATTAAAAGTTGTAGTAACCAATAAATAATTGAACTAAAGCAGTAGAAGTATTGCCCTGCTGTGAGTCAATTATGCAAATAACTGAAAATAGGCTGTATGCTTGTTAGAGAAAACAACATGATTTAAATCAAAGTAGTGAAAGTACTGGTTTGAGGATGCTTTTGAAGAGGATGGATATATAGAGGATATTTGTTGGATTCGGTGGCATATCGATTTTCCCTGAAAAAATGCGAAAAATATCGATATTTTCACTGTTATTTTTTACTGTTTAAAAAAGTGAAATACCAGTTTATTTCACTGATATTTCTGTAAATATCACCGGAAAGCATAACATAAATAAGCATCCATTTAAGTTAATCTACATCACCGCAATTGTGTAATTTTTATAGTTCTGGCTACCATAACTTTAAATGTCGCTTTTTATGATTTTTGACTGGCGCGACTTTATACAGGTCTGTCAATACTATATAAACTATACGCTGAAGTTTCTTTAGCTATAATTTTTATTGCTTGTCATTTATCCGCAGGTCACTAGTTAATGGTTGTGGTGCAATCGTTTTCGTTCTTGGACACTGCATCCCTTCAATGAAATTTATTTACCTAAATATCTCATATTTGAACTTAAAATTCTTTTGGGAGAAATGGTCCAGACAACTGGATAAAACAGCAACAATATGCTAACCCATTATTTTTCGAGGACCATAATTGAGAATTCCTGTGCCCCAATTCACAGTATGTTGGGGTATAATAATAATCAAACTTTGTTTTTCTTCTCAAAAGATTGTCGTAGATAACAAGTTGATGAATATATCATCCAAGACTACAAGTTTTAGAAAGCCATTTTTTCATTTATTTTATTGATAAACAAGGTTTTGTAACAATCTATACTATACATAGATAGCTTTAACAGCACAATGTGGCTCACCTGAAACTGATTGTTTCCTAGTGGTGTTAACTAATTTTTCATGAAGATCTAGAAAAAAAAGGCATTGTGAGTATGAACAAACTATTTGCGTCCATCCGATCTAGTTGAGTCTTGTTACCGAGATCCTACTTTTATTTATTTGAACATTCTGATCAACTGCCATGAAGATCAGGTAAAAAATGTAAGTTTTAACATGGATTTTAATGATTTTAGTTATTGATCAAATGCTTGGAAGCACATGACCCACTTTGGAACGTGACCTGTTAATCACTGAGACTAGACCTTGTGACCTAAATGTTAAATATGCTACTTTCATGCTTGACTTTGAAAGCATTTAAAATAATGTTCTAACCAATTTACAAGTGGATCAGAGAGAGAATGTGACCACTAAAGTATTAACAGACCTTTTCTTATATTTTACCTAGTTCCCTAATTTTTGATAGAATATGAAACCAAAAATGACATAGAGGTGACTAGTTTCATAAGAATCTGGCAAAGAGGTGACACCCAAATTTAAACATTGTAAAATGATATCTTATGTGTTCACAATAAACTTTGGATAAAATACAACAAAGAGTGATAACAAAAGCTCACCTTGTCACATCATAACAAGTGAGCAAAATAACCAAAACTATGACATCATATAATTGCTCAGTTACTTCCAATAACAATAAAATGTAACTTTTGAAACAAATACAATACCTTCCCTTTCTTACTACAGGCTGTTCTAAAACAAGATAGCCCTGTATCGCTCACCCAAAACTCCTTCTATAGTGTCAAAAACTTGTGTATGATTTTACTAAGTTGTAACCTAGCTTTAGCCTGCCAGGACCAACTTGCAAATTCAGCTTTTGATTTGATTAAGATGGACATTGTAAGCGATTTTCATGAAAATCAGGAAGATAATGTGACCTGTAGATAGGTAAAAGAAGTTTTCTATATTTTGACCTAATGACCTAGTTTTTGACAAACTACCAACTTTCAAACTGAAACTTTATTTCATCGAGATAACATTCAATTCTGTCCAATTTTCATGAAGATCTGGAAGAAAATGTGACCTCTGGAGTGTTCACTTACCTTTTCTGTGATTTGGTTTGTTGACCTAGTTTGGACCACAAATGAACTACTTTCAAACTTAACCTAGAATTGACAGAGATGAACATTTACCAACATAAGACAAACAAGGGCTGTTTGTAAAACATGCATGCCCCCATATGGGCTGTCAGTTGTAGTGGTAGCCATTGTGTGAATACAATTTTTGTAACTGTGACCTTGACATTTGACCTAGTGACCTGAAAATCATTAGCGATTATCTGCCAGTCATGATCAATTTACCTATGAAGTTTCATGATCATAGGCCTTACTATTCTTGAGTTATCATCAGGAAACCTTTTTACTGTGATGAGTAACTGTGACCTTGACCTTTGACCAAGAGATCTGAAAATCAATAAGGGTTATATACCAGTCATGATCAATGTACCTATAAAGTTTAATGGTCCTAGGCGTAAGCATTTTTGAGATATCATCTGGATACTATTTTACTGCTTTGGGTCACTTTGACCTTGACATTTGACCTAGTGACCTAAACATCAATAGGGGTAATCTGCAAGTCATAATCAATGTACCTATGAAGTTTTATGATCCTAGACGTAAGCATTCTTGAGTTATCATCCGGAAATCATTTAACTGTTTTGACTCACTGTGACCTTGACCTTTGACCTAATGACCTGAACATCAATAGGGGTCATCTGCGAGTCATGATCAATGTACCTATGAAGTTTCATGATCCTAGTTGTAAGCTTTCTTGTGTTATCATCCAGAAACCATTTTACTGAGTCAAGTCACCGTGACCTTGGACCTAGTAACCTGAAAGTAAATAGGGGTCATCTGCAAGTCAATGTACCTCAGAAGTTTCATGATCATAGGCGTAAGCATTCTTGACTTATCATTTGGAAACCATTTTTTAAAGTTGAGTCACTGTGACCTTGACCTTTGACCTAGTGACCTGAAAATCATTAGGGGTCATCTGCGAGTCATGATCAATGTACCTATATAGTTTCATGATCCTAGGCATAAACGTTCTTGAGTTATCATCCTGAAACCATTTTACAATTTCCGGTCACCGTGACCTTGAACTTTGACATAGTGACCTGAAATTAAATAGGGATCATCTGCGAGTCATGATTAATGTATTTATGAAGTTTCATAATCCTAGGCATAAGCGTTCTTGAGTTATCATCCGGAAACCATTTAACTATTTCGGGTCACTGTGACCTTGACTTTTTACCTAGTGACCTCAAAAGGGGTCATATACGAGTCATGATCAATGTATCTATGAAATTTCATGATCCTAGGCATAAGCGTTCTGAGTTATCATCCGGAAACCATTTTACTTTTTCGGGTCACTGTGAACTTGACCTTTGACCTAGTGACCTGAAAATCAATAGTGTTCATTGTGAGTCATGATCAATGAACCTATGAAGTTTCATGATCCTTGGCATAAGCGTTCTTGAGTTATCATCCGGAAACCATTTTACTATTTCGGGTCACCGTGACCTTGACCTTGACCTAGTGACCTCAAAATCAATAGTGGTCATCTGCGAGTCATGATCAATCTACACATGAAGTTTCATGATCCTAGGCATAAGTGTTCTTGAGTTTTTATCAGGAAACCATTTTACTATTTCAGGTCACCGTGACCTTGACCTTTGATATAGTGACCTGAAAATCAAAAGTGGTCAAATGCGAGTCATGATCAATCTACCTATTAAGTTTCACGATCCTAGGCATAAGCGTTCTTGAGTTATCATCCGGAAACCATTTTACTATTTCGGGTCACTGTGACCTTGACCTTTGACCTAGTGACCTGAAAATTAATAGGGGTCATCTTCGAGTCATGATCAATGTACTTATGAAGTTTCATGATCCTAGGCATAAGCGTTCTTGAGTTATCATCCGGAAACCATTTTACTATTACTTTTTTTTGTTAAACATCGTCAATTATTAATTGTATATAGATTTCTCTATAGTTTGAAAAACATTTAGGCAAATATTTCTCATGTAAGATAAAATGCAATTAATTAATAAAATATTCCCTTTTAATCAGTATGTTGGTTTATCGGTCAATAACAATATCACTTTGAACATTGAATTATTTAAAAGTTATAACAAACATTAAATGTTCTCCGAACAAATGACTCATAACACATATAACAGATTGATAGGAAGATATGAACAAATCAAGGTTGCTAGGTTGCCCGCCTAGAATGGTCCTGTTAGTATGGAAGTACTTGATATATAAATTTATTAGCCTGTCGGTGTTGTAAAGACATAAAATATTTTATGAATGTCTCAAAGCGTAGAATTATTTTGCATTTAGTAAAAGAAAGGCAACACATAACCCTTAAGTGGCTGACGAAAACTTGTGGCTAAATACAACTAAAAAGAGGCATTATGATTCTTGAAAATAAAAGTAAACATCATTATATATGAATTTTCTGATCAAAAGTGTTATTTTTAGTGAATAGGGGAAATACATTTTCAAGAATAAACAATATAATTATAAATGTTTTGGCGAAGTGCATCATAGTATTATCATAGTACAGTTTTGGTCTAAAAATCCCGTAACATTTTTTAAATTTCATAACACCTTGTTGCAAAAAAAAATCATGAAAAATAGAATTTTCAGAGTAACCTATTAAAATAAAATAAACAAGGGCTGTTTGTAAAACATGCATGTCCCCATATGGGCTCTCCATTGTAGTGACAGCCATTGTGTGACTATGTTTTTTGTCAATGTGACCTTGACCTTTGACCTAGTGACCTGAAAATCAATAGGGGTCATCTGCGAGTCATGATCAGTGTACCTATGAAGTTTCATGATCCTAGGCCCAAGCGTTCTTGAGTTATCATCCGGAAAACCACCTGGTGGACGGAGCGACAGACCGACAGACTGACCGACATGTGCAAAGCAATAAACCCCCTCTTCTTCGAAGGGGGTCATAAAAATGCTTTATATGACCTTAGATATTATTTTTGCAATCATTTTTCATCAATTACAAATTTTTAAAAAACTATTGTTTCATGCTACTCATGGTACCAGTTTTTTGTCAGAAAATTAATCACATTTTTTAAAAATGCAATATCCCTTGTTAACAAAAATTCATGAAAAATATAATAAAGATATCCTTTAAACAAAAAAAAAATGCCTTCTTAACCCTTTGCATTCTGGGAAATTTGTAGTCTGCTAAAATGTTGTCTGCTGAATTTCTAAAATTAGCATTTTCTTCAATTTTTTTCAAAGAATACTATCAGAATAGCAAACAGTTTGGATCCAGATGAGACGCCACGTTCCAACTGTTTGCAAAGACCTTCAAAATTCGGTTCCAGCACTGAAAGAGTTAAACCTTAAATATTATTCCTTCAAGCATTTTACATCAATAATTTATGTTTGAAAAAATCATTGGTTCATGCTAAATACTGTTTGATATACTGTAAATAATGTAACTACACATCCAAGTAGTGAGTCCATTAAACTATTTCAACCGAAACACCTGGTGTGCCAAGGCACCAGCCGAAGTCAAATGCCTTCTGACTTAGTGCATTTTACTATTTATATTTGTATGCATTTGTATGTGTTTGAAAAAATGTATAATCTTTAATGACATCTTCTGACCATGCATGTCCTAGATTTCAAAATCCAGGCCCTGGTCTGACACATTGGTAACATTAACGTTAAACTGTTACCAGGCTTCTGAATTTAATTAGCCAGGTCACAGGAAAAGGGCAGTCGAATCAGTATCCAATTAAACTATTTGTCATTGTCAGAAAACCGCTCTTAAGCAAACAGCTTTCAAGCAACTGCAGGCTGAACCGGATCTAAACTGGCCACAATCGCTTCAATGTCTCTTTTACTGGGATATGGTTCATTTAACTTTAAAGGGATCTTTTCACGTTTTGGTAAATTGACAAAAATTGAAAAAAGTTGTATCGGATTTGCAAATTTTCGTTTTAGTTATGTTATTTTAGGAAACAGTATTACTGAACATTTACCATGGTCTAATATAGCCATTATATGCATCTTTTAACGATTTAAAAATTATAAAGCGTTGCAACGCGAAACGATTGAATAATTTGGAGAGTTATGTTGTTGTTGTTTAATTGTGTGAAACTACGAAGATTGCTTATACTAGGTATAAAATACGTCAACCATTTATACTTGGCAGAATAGTCGAGCAGGCTAATGCGTTTTTACTCCAGGACTAAGGGGGTCACTGGTTCGAGCCCTGCTGCGGACTACTTTTTTTTAAAGAATTTTATTCTGGATTTTTAACTGGAGCTTTTAATATCCAATGTTTACATTTATCAATATAAAGCATTTAATGACTTACTTCAAAACATGTCAAAATCTGTAAAAAGGCCCCTTTTAACATAATATCTAATCCTATAAATATGAGGTCAATAAACATGGACTAAACGGTAAATTACGTCTAATTATTTGGACTGTAATGACATCAACTACTTAAATAGAAAGAAGAAAGAATTCATACTTACCAGTAATTTGAGTAAAGAGTTTGTATTCAATGTTGTATTTCAGGACAGCTTGGTGATATGCAAATCCCATATGACATGTTGATATCGGGTATCATAGCCATTCAATAAGTCGCAAAATGCTTAAACAAAATTTATAAAGCAAAATGTGACTTAAAATGATAACTAAAAATACCAGTATCATCAGTATGCCAGTTTTGCCTTGTCAAACTGTCGAGATCCAGAAAGTGCTTCATTCACATTGAAAATATCCTTCGAATTCCATTAATTGTTGCATTACTAAATAGCGAAACAAGCCGATTTAAGCTGTAAGAAAGTTTTGACACGAGTGTTATCAAGTCTCTCATGGGCGAAGCCATAGAAAGTGATCCATTCACATCGAATATATCCTTTGAATTCCATCCTTTGTTGTCATTAGCAGAGATTTAGTGAATAAATAATTCATATATCATAAATGACAGCTTCTAAATAGCGAAACAAGCCAATTTATGCAGTAAGAAAATTTTGACTCGAGACTCTCATTGGGGCGGCCATTGTTGAATATTGAAACACGAACGACAACTCTGCTAGGAGAATGTAATCAATGACGAGCAATCTCATACGCAGTGGCGAATGCAAAAGGGAAGTAACTGAAAAATCGAGTTATCTCAATCGGACTAGCTCGGTCTTTTACATAGGTCGCCATTGTGAGAATTTTTTTTACGATTATGATACCTTGGACGATGCTGTTAGCATCGTCAAAAATAGCATTTTTCAAGTGTTATTATTATTTTTGCACAAAAATATTATTATTTTCCTCACGCTTTTCGGAGAAAAAATGGGGATATTGTGGTTATCTCCGTCTTCCGTCCGTCCTGACCACCTGCTCCTCCTACACTATTAGCACTAGAACCTTGAAACTTACACACATGGTAGGTATGAGCATATGTGCGACGGTGACAGCGACAGAATTTTGATCTGACCCTGGGTCAAAAGTTATGGGGGTTGGGGTGGGGCCGGGTCAGAGATTTTCCTGCGACCGCGATTCGAAAAAGGCTCATAACTACTGTGCCCTTCAGATATTGCTTTCATTTTTGATATGCATGTGTATCTAGACAACACCTATCCATGCGCGAACAATTTTTTACCCCTGTGACCTTGACCTTGAACTAGGGGTCAGTTTTCAGGTTTCAAAATCTGCGACCGCGATTCGAAAAAGGCTCATAACTACTGTGTCCCATCAGATAATGCTTTCATATTTGGTATGCATGTGTATTTAGACAACACCTATCCATGCGCACACACTTTTTTTGCGATTCGAAAAAGGCTCATAACTACTGTGTCCCTTCAGCTATTGCTTTCATATTTGGTATGGATGTGTATCTGGACAACACCTTTCCATGCGCATAAAACTTTTGACCCTGTGACCTTGACCTTGAACATGGGGTCAGTTTTCAGGTTACAAAATCTGCGATCGCGATTCGAAAAAGGCTCATAACTACTGTGTCCCTTCAGATATTGCTTTCATATTTGGTATGCATATGTATCTGGATAACACCATTCCATGCGCATAAAATGTTTGACCCCTGTGACCTTGACCTTGAACTTTGGGCCAGTTTTCAGGTTTCTAAATCTGCAACCGCGATTCAAAAAAGACTCATAACTACTGTGTCCCTTCAGATATTGCTTTCATATTTGTTAGGCATGTGTATCTGGACAACACCTTTCCATGCCCATAACATTTTTAAACCCTGTGACCTTGACCTTGAACTTGAGGTCAGCGTTCAGGTTTTGAAATCTGCGACCCGTGATTCGAAAAAGGCACATACCTGCTGTGTCCCTTCAAATATTGCTTTCATATTTGGTACGCATGTGTATCTGGACAACACCTTTCCATGGGCATGAAAAATTTTACCACTGTGACCTTGACCTTGAACTTAGGGTCCGCGTTTTGATTTTGAAATCTATTATGTGGTTATCTCTGCCGTCTGTTCTTCCATCCGTCTGTCCGTCCTGGCCACTATATCCTCATACACTATTAGCACTAGAACCTTAAAAACTTACACACATGGTAGGTATGAGCATACGGTATGTGCCACAGTGCACTATTTGGAATTTTGATCTGACCCTTGGGTCAAAAGTTATGGGGGTTGGGGAGGGGCCGGGTCAGAGATTTTCACTCATATTTTAAGGTTACTTTACATTAACTTTTTCATTTCTACACCCATTTATTTCAAATTGATACTGAACATCTCTTATGACAATACGGTCTATCTCAACTATGCATGGCCCCATTACCAAACCTGGGGCGCCCCTGGGTCAAACATGCAGTGTGGGGATACGCGTTGACGTTCTGCCACGCCATTTCTAGTTGCTATTATTATCATTACCATACTATTCATAGAAGAACAAACTTGTATGTTTACAGAAACAGCATGAATACAATAAAAGTATTATGCTATTAAATTTTGTATGTTGTTTATTCTTTATAACTAACAATGGACAGCAGTTATAGAGGAGCAGTCAAAAATTTCAGGGAAAGGTTTTATAAGTTAATTTATACTGAACAGATTAAAGGCACTTGTTCACAGCTCTTTGTATTTTTGAAAAATGTAATTACATATATTTACCAACAAATCTTTGGTTTGAATAGTAATATCTAATAACAATATCAAAAGAAAAAAAGTTGAATAAAAATAATTGCCTTTCCATTGATTTGAACCTGGGACCTCTGGTAGCAAAGTGTGTGCAGTGTATGTAGTGTGCAGGCTTAAGTATGGAGCAACAAAACATCAAGGCAATGAAGTACTCAACCTTGTTTCCAAATTATCAAGGAAAAGCATAACAAGCCTTTTACTATTTTATCGATCTCCAAATATGAATCAATATTTCCAACATTTCTCTATTCAGAGTGTAATTTTGCTTGTTTAAACATAATGTGTACATTTTTTTGAGTCTATGACAATTATTTTGAAAATCCCCATTTTACCAAACTGTGAAAATTTCTCTTTCACAACAACATTACACACATATAATACAGTGTATGTACAACAAATTGCATCACACATGTTAGAAAATAAAATCATGTCAATTTTGGGTAAATGGACATTGTTTTCCCACAAAAAGTAATACATCATGTAATAGTGATTGTTTTGAGAAGAATCGGCGATCTGTAGAGCTCCATCTCATGTATATAATTTAAGTATTTTTAATGAATTTGATACATTAAACAAATCAAATGCTTTTGAAATATTTTAATAAGTCACAGGAAATATTTAATATACATATTTTCATACAAATATGTTTACCATAACAAGAAAATAATACATTGTCCATGAACTTTTGGACAGTCTCTCATATGTACATATTTTAACAGCACACACCATCAGTAAAAAGTGACATGTCAAATATATTATCATACAGTTTTATTAGTTGTTTGCTTGCGAACAACTAAGGTTAATACCATAAGTTTTAAGCCAGTTTTCGTTACTATAATAAACCTGATAACTGCCGCATCTTCCGCATCCGCGCAGAGAAAGAGTTGTATAATTTATGTAAGTGATTTGAGTTCTTCAACTATATTCATTCACAAATGGAAACATAATGTTATCGTGTTAAATGGAATATTTTTTAACGAAGCATAGAGAAAAGAATCAATAAACAATGTTTGTATAAAAGTGTCGCAGAAGAGAATGTTTATGAATGATTAAAATAGTCCACTATCTGCTGTGTCTAAATGACGTGTTTTTTTTTGCTCAACACAGGTAATTCATGATCTGAGGCTATTAATAGATGCGGGAAATGTTTAATTTGATGTTAAAAGATCTAGTGTATTTCGGATACTGTAGGCTTTCGAACTTAGCAATTTACGATGTGAAAAAAATGCGCATCAAATATGCATATATGTCTCTATATATTGCTATATGTATATGTCCCGGAAAATTGGCCAATCTCCCGGAAAATTGAGATCAATGTCCCGGAATTGTTCTGAAAATTTATGGCATGTATGTAAAACTACTGCAGATCAACAAGGGATATGGAGAGTTCAATACACTATCACGCGTTTGTTTCGTAACCTTGTTTATAGCGCTTGCTACTACAGGGGGGGGGGTAAATTTGATATGTCATGGAAACGTTCTTTTGTTCTCAACAGATAGCAGCGATCTTTTTGTATTCACGGGTGCTAACAATGCAATATCATAAGGTTTAGTTTGTTTATAATCACAGTTCCCAATTTATAAAACGTTGAACATGAGTTCACCAATAATTACAGGTTTAATATAGACAACGACAAAAATGCTTTATAATTGATAAAACCTTACATAAAAAAACACCTAAATATAATAAGAAATATCCTTTAAAAAGATATTCGGCGAACATGCTGACTTTGAAATTAAGTTTGAAATTTATGTTACTAAATAATTAAATTGAAAAACAAAAGTTACCGGTAAACAATTGTGTGTGTTTTTTCACTTGTTAGTCGCATATTCACAGCATGAAATGTCTGTTATTATAGTCAAACCACACATAAGTGTTAGTAGATAAAAATTATACTACAGGAGTACACATCATATGTGTCCTTACATGAGTTTATTTCTCCACATTCGAAATATATCATGTGTTAATATGTAATGCGCAGTTTCCTTTCGAAACATTCAAATCACACTTTTATAACCGCGTCATGCGAAAATGGGTCTAATGGCGTTTTGGCCCGCGTAGCTCAAGCCAGGCTGTGCATTTGCGTAGTCTGGTCAGAGACGATGCTATAAAATCACTCAAGGTTTAATGGTCTCATTATGCATCTCCTGACCAGATTGAGACATGCGCAGGCTGAGTGGACAATAGCTATGATGGGCGCATATGACATAAGACCCATTTCCGCATGACGCAGGTCTTTTTAAATCTTATTGCGTGTTGTAAACTGTTTATTTTAGCACAATGCACTTCGATATAAAATTGAACTCAAAAAAGCAGAAACAGCAAACTGGCAAATAAGGGTAGCCTATTCAGGTGTTCAGGAACAATTTCCATATGTACTTAGACTGAGTACGGTAAACATTTGTGATTAGACAATTTAATGATTTTCCTCTTAACATGACACTATACCATTTTGGTAGTGTTTTTTCTCATATTGAAAGCAAAACTGTGTTTATCGATTGTTAATTATGTCTACCCCTGACAATTTAGTGACGGAGTTCAGACCCTAAAAATTCTGCGAGATGGATTTTAATGCATAATTGTAACTGGGCCACAATTTGTGTCTATGTGTTGTTTGAACATGCAGAGAGTAGTCCGTATTTCCGTACATTGAACAGTGTTGCATCCTTTACGATGTGCACAGACACAGTGATGCAGCCAAATTTCAGAGGATTTTCCTTTCAGCCAATAAAATATTCAAATGTATTAATTTTTGCCTGCTGGGTAAAACGGCTATTCCGAAAAATCGAATGAATGTTCTATACCGATGTTAATGTCGGAGACTGGTTGACACCGTGTGAACTCCTAGGGCAACAAGTAATGCATAAACAGCTAAGTACGGGTCAACATCGCTGTCTTTATGACTACCTAATTCGTGAGTAAAAAGTACTGCTCGCAGATTGATCGATTTATTTATTTTTTCATCAATATTGTTATTGTTTATTTGAATTGTATATGGTGTGAAAAAAAAGTTTTGAAAAGGGAATTTCCATCATGACATTATATTCTTTGTGTAATAGGTATTTGATTTTTCCACAATATTCATTTAAAATGATGGTGATTGCAAATTTTATTAGGCCCCTACCGGTTTCACCGGAGGAGACTTATGGTTTTGTCTCCGTCCGTCCGTCACACTTTTCTGGATCCTGCGATAACTTTAAAAGTTCTGAATATTTTTTCTTGAAACTTGGAACATGGATAGATGGCAATATGGACATTATGCACGTCATTTCCTTTTTTTCCTACGTCAAAAATTGTGGTTGCTATGGCAACAAATAGACTAGAAATAGTGCTGAAAATGGTGTTTTTTTCTGGATCCTGCGATAACTTTTAAAGTTCTTAATATTTTTTCATGACACTTGGAACATGGATAGATGGCAATGTGGACATTATGCACGTCATTTCATTTTGTTCCTACGTTAAAAATTGTGGTTGCTATGGCAACAAATAGACTAGATATAGTGCTGATAATGGTGTTTTTTCGGGATCCTGCGATAACTTTAAAAGCTCTTAATATTTTTTCATGAATCTTGCAACATGGATAGACGGCAATATGGACATTATGTACGTAATTTCATTGTGTTCCTCTGTCAAAAATTGTGGTTGCTATGGCAACAAATAGACTAGAAATAGTGCTGAAAATGGTGTTTTTTTCTGGATCCTGCGATAACTTTTAAAGTTCTGAATATTTTTTCATGAAACTTGCAACATGGATAGACGGCAATATGGACATTATGCACGTCATTTCATTTTGTTCTTACGTCAAAAATTGTGGTTGCTATGGCAACAAATAGACTAGAAATAGTGCTGAAAATGGTATTTTTTCTGGATCCTGCGATAACTGTAAAAGTTCCTAATATTTTTTCATGAAACTTGGAACATGGATAGATGGCAATATGGACATTATGCACGTCATTTCATTTTGTTCCTATGTCAAAAATTGTGGTTGCTATGGAAACAAACAAAAAAATATTCTGAAAATGGTGAAATTTCTGACAATGGTGGAGCCGGTAGGGGACTTTATGCTTGGCAATAGTCTTGTTTTGTATAAACTAGTTCTCATTATTCCATTTTCATCATATTTTTAATTGTTTCAGAACGTCTTAAAAAGAGACATGTTGTTATTTTGTTGAGGTTATCTCTATAACATAAATATGATGATAAACAGAGCACACACATCTCTCGACCTGTGCATTAAGACACACTCTTTATCAATTGGAATGGGTTGTGTTCATTTCAAACTTGCGATTTAAAAAATTATATGATAATTTTGAAAAATGAGTTGCGTCTAAGATTATGCAACAGCGAACAACTTCAGTACCTTCAGCGCTTTGATATTTTATATATTAAGGTCCAATTTAACTACAGTCAATCTTTTATTAAGAGACCTCTCAAGGGAGTAACTTTATTATCCTAAGATTTCGGACACTTGCGGGACAGATACGGGTTTGCAATATGTAAAACGTCTGTTGTATGAACGACTAATATCACGTGCTTGTAAAATAACACGCCATACAGTATAATTTACTTTAACATATATTTGCACTTTACTAAAAATAATTTCTCATGCTCTTTTGTACAGAACGTTACTCCAATGCTCTTTTTTTGACCAAAGGGTTGAAAGATGAGCTTTTTTATTTACCGATACTCTAGTATGAACCTGTAATTAATGCACTTAAATAAAAATCTGCAAACTATTAATTCTTTGTTTGTTCGTCAGTCGTAGTCTTACGCCTTCAATTGTTTGTATAGTAATTGGGATGCATTACATTCTGATGCGTTTATTATTTTTCACAGTTATCTCTCTAAGGTGAAACAATTTTTTATTGCCACTATACATGATTATTTAACCAATTACGAAATTGATATGGTCAATTGCCCGAAGGCATTCACCTGGTAGGTTTTATGACCTTAATCCGGCCATAAAAATGCATGATGGACCAGATAGGCTAAGAAATCTGGTAAAGTATCACTGTAAAGTGTCCAAAATTGTAGAGTCATAAATTATTGACTAAAACCCGTAAGGGACAAAAACTTATTACAGTAACCAAAAGTGGTCTCTTAATAAAAGGGTCTTAATTGAAAAGACCATTGTGGAGGAATGCTGACCTTCCATTTTAAATACATGTAGGATTGTCTCCTTTTATCACAATGATTTAAACTTGTGTAATGAAATGAATCTAAATTTATGGTATAAATTGTATAATTAATATAAATTAATGAAAATTTGCCATTTTGTGTATGTTCACTTCATAAGTCTGGTAAAAATTACAAGAAAATAGAAAGAGTAAAATCATCGTCACTATGCAATTCTAGGCAAGTGTACATTTGGTCATTAGGAGCAAATGTTAACACCAAAATATACATAATAACTGTAGATGTAATCACAAAACTCATTCTGGAGAAAAAAAGTTATCTGGCAATGGCTTGGGTGCATATTGGTTACTAAATGGTTTATTTATCACAATGGACCATAAGCGCTCACTTGGGTTCATTGACACCAATTGCTGAAGACTTGAGTGGTAAAAATGTTTTTCTAAGACTCCACTTGGTGACCAAGTTTTTGGACACACATAACCAAGATTCAAACACAGCCTAAATATTGTCTAGATAAGATTCTGACCAAGTTTCATCAAAATTGAGTCATAAATATGGCCTCTAGATCGGAAACAAAGTTTTTCTTAAATTTGCCCTAGTGCCCTAGTTCTTTAATGCACATTATCCAGATTGGAACTCGGCCTAGAAAATGCCAAGATACTGGTAAACATTTTAACAAAGCTTCATTAACTTGAGTCTTCAATCTATGTTCTATAAAAAAAAATTAAGATTTTGCCTGGTGCACTAATGTTTGAACTCATGTGACCAAGATTATAATTTAGCCTATATATTGTCAAGATAAACATCTAGACCAAGTTTCATCAAGCTTGTGTCACAAATGTAAGTGTGGTAACTAGGTTTTTCTGATTTGACCTGGTGAACTAGTTTTTGAATGCATCTTACCCAGATTATAAGTTGGCCCAAATATTGTTGAGATATACATTAAGACAAAGTTTCATCAAGTTTTTACAGAAATGTGGCCTGTAGAGAGGTAACACATTTTTCTAAGATTTGACCTGGATACCTTGTTTTTTAACAAACCAGATCCAGATGCTTTTTCGGACTAGAAAATGTTAAGATAAACATATGACTATGTTTTACCAAGATTGAGTCATAAATGTGGCGTTTAGAGTGGTAGAGTTTTTTTCTAAGATTTGACAAGGTGCCACAGCTTTTAGATAGGCCTGACCTACATATTGTTGTGACCCAGATACTAGCTGGGACTATATTTTGTCAAGATAAACATTCTGACCAAGTTTCGTCAAGATTTAGTAAACATGTGGCCTCTAGAGTGGTAAGATCTCATCTGGTGCTTGAATTCTTGAAAGAAAGTGACCAACCTTGAAACACAGCTTTGAAATGCTCCAAAAATTGTTTTTACCAACTTTCATCAGATTGAGTTTAAAATATTTTTTCTACAGAGGTAACAAGATTTTTCAAAGCTCTGAACTGTTGACCTAGTTTTTGAAACACATTTGACCCAGATTCAACTTCAGCCTAGGTATTGTCAAGAGGAACATTAAGGCAAAGTTTTAGCAAAGTTTCATTAAGATTAAGCCATTAATGTGGCCTCCAGAGTTGCAACAAGGTGTTTCTAATTTTTTATCTGGTAACCTAGTTTTTGGACACACATGACATAGATTCAAACTTGGCCTAGGTATTATCAAGATTAACAATGTGACCAAGGTTCATCAAGATTTGAAGAAACATGTGGTGAAGAGCTAAAAGTTGACTGAGCACATTGTCCACCAAACAATTACTATGTGCTCTGGTGAGCAAAAAGCATATTGAAAGCTGTCTGTCTGATCGGCGTCAAGTAGGTCACGCAAGTTGTGTATTGTGTTATTTCTTAAAAGTTGACCCAGCATTTTTTTAAATATTGCAAGACATGTACATTTCCAGACAGGAAATTCATTTCTGCGTTGAATAAGACCAAGATTGTGAAAATCGCTGCACAATTGATGAAGTTATGGCTGTTCAAAGCGATGCACCCCGTTTTCGGGTGGTTTTGAGTATATCTTGTTATATAAATATTTGATAGTGAAATATTTTTTGTCAGAAAAGTTGATTTTTCGTTATAATATGATTATTTATCAATCAAAATGATAATTTCACTAATTAATATCATAGCCAAACGCTAACCACCTGTGGCTTCAAATGCAAATCTTACATTCAAAGTTTCATTAAGTTGGTCCTTGCAAACAGAAGTTATTGATTAGCAAACACAAACACTAACATAATCTTCTAAATTGCAGGTCAGGGTATAGGCCCTAATTGTAGATCAGTGACAATATTTAATTACTTATACAACATAAATTGATATTTAATTGATTAACCGTAGACGATGTCAAGACACTGAGTCACAGCATACAAATAATAAACCAAATTTTCTAAGGACAAAAAATGCAAAATTCCATAAATTGCAGGTCAAAGTTATGATTCTTGATCATTTAACTCATATTTATCCTGACAAGGTGGGTGAAGTTTCTATTAAATATCTGTAGTAATAAAGAGTAATGTACTTGTTGCATCCAAACCTACTTCTGATTATCATATTGCATGTAAATCTTAACCTAATTGTTTAATTTCAAAGTGCGGCATAATCTTGCTAAAGGGCTAGTCACAATTATATATTTTGATCAGTTACTGATGACCTATAATGCCTCTCAACACATTTGGAAGTTTTATTTCAATATTTGTAGTGCATATATATGGATATGTTGCATGCATAAGTAATCCTAAATTTTCTACGTACAATATGGGACATAATTCAGCTCAATTATAGTTTGCAGTTATTAAGTCTTGATCAGTGACCTAAAATGATCATCTGGAACACTTTGAATTGAATATCTGAACTGGTTGCAGAGGTGAACATGTTGCACCAAGCATATTTTAATCTTCCCTGGAAACATGAACCAGACTTTTGTTAGTTCACAAGGGAGCATAATATCCGTCTTAAAAGCTGGTCACAGTTAAATGTCATGGTCAGTTAGTGTTATTTAAGACTCTAAACACATATGTAAAAGTTACTGAAATATCTGTATTGGATTTATATATACAGAGTAGTTGCATGCAATTTTTCCAAGTACAAAAAGGGACATACTTCGGCTAAATTGCCATTCAGAGTTATGGAGCTTGGTCAGTGACCTTACACAATGACCCTGAACACATGTAAAATTCCATTTATTACCTGGCATAGAACAGTGATATGGACATGATGCACCTTTAACTTAATCAGAGTAGTTCACAGATGACAAAGGCAGCATCAACACTGACAAATGGGTAATGCAGCTTCAACTATTCTATGAGTAGTTGTCATGCTTTAATATCCAAAGAAAATTGACTACACAAATAAATAAATAATTCATTTTCTGTAACATTATTAGTGTGGGCTGTGACAACTGAAAACTTTGATCAATATTTACTCTAGTGATACTAGAATAACAGACACCACTGTCAAGAAATATTGTCAATAATTAATATGATTTTGATATCAGCTCATCCCTACTGTCTGGTGGTGAAACAAAATCAATTTGACTTGTTTGGGTGAAATAAAATCATTATTATCATAATGATGTGTGTTCTAAATTTGAAAAAAACAACACTTTCCTTTAAAAGAATAATTAGAGAATTTTTATTAATGAGACCCTTATGAATAAATATTGACTGGTTTGTGTTTTCTTATTTTTCAGGGTATTCAACCGCATTTAAGTTAACCTATTCACTCTTTACAAAGATATTAAAAATATTATCTCAAATATATATTCCTCAACAAGTATCTTAATATATTTATGTACAGAAAACAGGAATAAACTTCTACAATATAACTAGGGATGGCCAACCTAAGCAAATCCGTAACCGGTTAACCTGTTTCGATATTCGAGCAGTTAACCGGTTAATCGACTGTCGTTGTACCACATACATAAAAAAAATCCGAAAAACGTATACATTTATAAACAATTACATGTATATGCAAATACACTCTGTCTTGTTGTCTTGTAACCTATTTACTTTAACTATTTTATCACTTAAATACTGTTTCTTTACCAATTTTGTTGGTCCTTTAAATTGGGAATTCAAATTCTAAATTTAATATTATACATTTTGAATCTAATACTCAAGTCATTTTGTACATGCTTGTCGGTGAACTGTGATATTTCTTTGTTGTAATATTATTAATAATAACGTGCATTATCAGTTTGCTGATTAATAACAATTGTCAATTAGCGTAAATATATTTTGCAATGGGCATAGTGGTTTCCAAACCTCTGTTGTTAAGGCCTGTTTATACTCAATGTCTTTATAAGGGCGTTTAAGTTTGCAATACTTGTTAAAACAACAGTGATCGGGTGTAATCACAGTTTCCAGCTTTATTGAATAATTAAAACACAATAGAATGTATAGTGCTAAACAAACACAATGCGGAGTACATGTAGCTGCTAATTGCTCGTGTGCCTACCCATTAATCCGCTGCACCCCGATAGTTTACAACTCTAATCGCTTTTGATCCACAGGGGGGCATCAAGGGGTGGATATTGCCGATAATTTGCGATAAGATAAGCGCATTAGCCAATACAGTGAAATGAAGTAAAACAAAACTAGAATTTGAGCATTTATTGCGTTCAACAAAAATTGTGTTTTCTGCAAGAGTAACCGAATATTAATTTTGTAACCGGTTAACCTCCTTAAGAAATGAATAACCAGTTAATCGAATAGCCGTTGCCATCCCATAATATAACCATATTGAGAATCCAAACCTTTCCATGAACATTTCTTGTTATGAAATAATTATAAATAACAATTATGCTTTTAATTAATGAAACATAATCAATGAAAGTAAATTATTATATTATTTATTAAAATAAACTCTGTTTATATAAGACCTACACCTTTATTGCAATTTCAAAATGATAAACCTTACTTCTTCAAAGTTTTCGGAGTGTCTAAATTTTCGGACACCCCCTTTTTTAGCCAAAATAAATATTTTTCACGACTCTTAATTTTCCGACATTATATTTTACAGCGCTATTTTTCCAGAGTTCTGCCCTTTTTCCCATATCTGGGGACCCTTTGATCATGGGTTTATCATCTCATCTCATCTTCGCCTGTAGTCTCATCTGGGACCAGCCAGCTTCCTCCAAGCGTCTCGGTTCTGGGCGAGTCTCTCCAGCTGCCCCCATGTTTGGCCCATCTGCTTAGCATCTGCATTCAGGTCACAGCGCCAGGTATTTCTAGGCCGCCCTCTCCTCCTTTTCCCTTGGGGGTTCCATGTGAGAGATTGCCTTGTCATATTGGATGCAGGCTTGCGAAGGGTGTGGCCTATCCACCGCCAACGTCTCTGAAGGATGTCTTCTTTAACTGGCTGCTGCTTTGTTCTTCTCCATAATTCTTCGTTTGAGATCTTGTCTGGCCAGCAGATCTTAAGGATCTTCCTGAGGCAGGTGTTGATGAAGACCTGTATTTTCTTTATGGTGGTGACAGTGGTTCTCCAGGTCTCTGCTCCGAAGAGGAGTAGTGGCTTCACGATTGTATTGAAGAGCCTAATCTTGGTGGTGATGCCAATATCGCTAGATCCCCATATGTTCTTCAGTTGATGGAAGGCTGCTCGTGCTAGGTAAAGCTGTCCACCTCCTCCAGCTCCTCGCCTTGGACTGTGATGGGTGTGTTGTTGGATGGGTTGGTCCTGAACACCTTGCTCTTCACTCTGTTGATGGTGAGGCCCAATCTAACTACCATGTTTGTCTTTACCTGCATCTGTTGTTGGGTGTGGGAGAGAAGAGCCAAGTCATTGGCAAAGTCGAGGTTTTCCAACTGTTTCCAGAGTGTCCACTGAATTCCATTCCGCTTCTACTCTGTCGATGGAAACAGTATCTGTTAGAAGACCTCGACTTTGTCAATGATTTGGCACAGGCAGCCTTATCTCCCTGGAGCATAATTGCTCTTGAAATACTGAACTCCATATTTTAAATTATACCTTAAATTTATTGGTTCATAAGAAAACATTTTAAATACATGTTTTTGTAAATTTTAATTCATGTCTTAGCTTTATAAAATGTTAGCCAGAGAAAACAGCAAATTAATTTTACACGAAGATAATAGACCAGTTTCACAAAACTACCACTGTTGCTATATTTTGATATCACGTGACAGGTGAAATTACAGAACAAGGCTGAACGTGTAACTTTCTTTGGTGGAGAATATTGTTGATTATATACCAGTTGATTGTTATTGTTTACATTCGGGATTTTCATGAGCACTGACAGTTGTCATAATGACTTCAAACATATGCATACAAGCATGTGTTTAGTCAATTAATGTATAAGTAATTATAATTTAAACATTAAACTTTTTAACACCTTAATAATAATTCAACGACATACAATATAGTACCATTAGTGTATATTTATAAATTGTAAGTGTATATTTATAAATTGTATTTCATCTACCCATGATCATCAGCGTAAAGGTGGTCTGAACACTAAGCATTGATAATTAAACAAAACAAAGGTATTGATTAGCTTTATAATACAAAACATAGAACTGTTTAACTATAATTCTCAAAGGTATGGGTTTGTTGGTGTGTAATATTTTTCATGAACGATCTAGCGTATAAGAGGTGTGAACATCCATAAGACAAGGCACTACAAACGGCGAAAAAACATTACACTAATTAAATGTTATGTTTATTTTGATTTAATTCAATAAATTGTCTTTTAAAGTGAATGACCATATTAAAGAATTCTATAGACAAGTGAAAACAAATGGACGTGGTGCAACTGAACTGTCTATGCATGCATATGGATAACTCTTTATATGTGATTATAAGTGACAAAAATATAATAAAGCACTAATGTTTGTATTTTTCGTCAACATTATTTAACCCTGTTGTGGTTAACGTAAATGCCGTTTTTGATTTTATTGTTCTGTACACTCTTTATAGTACTATGCTCAACTTAATGACGGAGATTTCTTTTACCGGTAACCACTAAATGCGTTAAATATTTAGCTTTTTTTTTAATATTTAAAACGTATAGGTATTAAGCGCTGGACTTTCGTTCCCACGGAAAATGGTTCCTATGCTAATTTAGACAAAGCAGACATTTGTTCCTACCTTGTTTTGACTACCCGGACATTCATTGCAACGTTATTTTGACAACCGGACAAAATTGTCAGTCCTACATTATTTTGACAGTCCAGATATTCATTCATACACCGACCAGTTTACCCTACCGATTGCTTCTCAGTAGTTTGGAGGGCATCTCTCAGTAGTTTTGGGCTGTTGTCAGTAGTTTTAATTTTTTCAATCATTTAGAGCATTAAAACAGCATGACTGGGTCACATATCAATTAAACGGTACATAAAGCATTAGATGAATTTACTTTCTATTAATTTCATCTGTTTATCACGTTATATTGTTATTATTTAGTGGATGTGCACACTGCCCTTCTAAACAACACTATAACAAAAGGTTTCACATTGTGCTCACTGCACTTGTAACACAACAAATTTCACATCTTAAAAAAAACTAACTTTTACATACATGATACAATGTTACACTCAACTTTAAAATGAACAAAAACTGAACACAAATTAATGAACCTGGTGTCTGATTAACCAATTACTAATTCCTCAGGGAATGGGCTAATTAGCACAAATACATGTTCATTATATATGACATATATGATCATGATGCCACTGGCCTTAAAATAACATCAAAATGCACTATTCTTTCAATGATCTGTAGTATGCCCCTTTCAGTCTTTTGAGTGTGTCTCTGTTATGCTGAGCATTGGATGCCATGTAGACCTGTGTTGAGTTTGTTAGTCCCAGGGTTGTCAGAGGATTGCCCTACCTCAGTGATAGTAATAATCTTTTATAATTGTTGAAGAACTGTCTCAAATGATGAGTTGATGAGATCAAATTGACTGTTCCTCTAACATGTATCAGCTTTCTCTGATTGGAAACAAGTTCAAACCATAACCACTACATACAGTTTGAGACCATTTATTGAGAGCCATTAAGATGCTAAATTAATTGGTACCAAAAAAGACTGGGTACGACATGCACATAGATGATAGAGATTGAAGCTGTAGTTTGTTTCAAATAGCTTATACCAATTGTAAAAAGAGCTGTACCTCATAAAATAAACTTTATGCATGTTTTTTTTAATTATAACCTACTTTGAGCGATTTCCAAATCGGGAAACATAACTTACAGCGTTTTATTCAAGGTCTTCTCCGTTGATAGAGACAAGTTGTTCTCTGAAATTAACTCGCACATAATAACCTCTGCATTGGTGGTTTTCAGGTCCTTCTCGAAGCTAGATCCTTGCATCATAGTGGAAATGTCTTTATTTGAAGATTTGATCTTCCAATTAATGTAGCTCTGCGAGTCAATGTGTCGCTTGCAGTCATTTTTTCCTCCATGAGCGCACGAAAAATCAACGTTACATGTTGAACAGTGAACGTGTTTCCTTTTTAGGACGGCCCGAGGCATGGCCAGTATTCTCTATAGTTTTCTTTGTACTTTCGAGAGTTTGTTTTAGCAACTCTTTGGAGTGTCAATATCGCCGTCTGATTCTGCTTAGTGTTCACGCTGTTTGGAAGAACTCGCCATGTTTAAAATGCCAACATCCGGGTCACTAAAATTATGCATTGTCCCGGGTTGAATTTTATCATTTCTTACTACGCAAGCGCCAAAATGATTATGATTGATGAATTACCGACAATGACCGAAAATAAGCGAAAGTACGATTAAAAACCCAAATTTGACCATTTTGAGCGATGGATCCGTAGTTTTTCAGTACAAATCCGTAGTGCGTACTTTAGCAAAAGAATCCGTAGTAACTACGGCGAATCCATAGAAGTAAACAGGTCTGCATACATAATGTTTATTCGATCCTACATTTTACCCATTTACCAGTATGAGAGAGAATAAAGGGACATTAAAAACCAACCAAAACCATTTCAAACTCGTCCGAGATATCATTGGGTCAAATCATCTGACCAAATTTCATGAAGAATAGACAATAAATGCGGCCTCTAGAGTGTTAACAAGGTTTAACTTTAACCATATACGGAAAATTGCCCCGCCCACCTGGCAGCCATGTTTTTCAAGCAACCCGAACCTTTTTCAAACTCCTCCAAGCTTTCATTGGGACAAATCTTCTGACCAAGTTTCATAATGATCAGACAATAAATGTTGCCACTAGAGTGTTAACAAGGTTTTACTATAGCCATATAAGGAAAATTGCCCCGCCCACCTGGCAGCCATGTTTTTCAAGCAACCCGAACCTTTTTCAAACTCCTCCAAGATTTCATTGGGACAAATCTTCTGACCAAGTTTCATCATGATCAGACAATAAATGTTGCCACTAGAGTGTAAACAGGGTTTTACTTTAACCATATAAGGAAAATTGCCCCGCCCACCTGGCAGCCATGTTTTTCAAGCAACCCGAACCTTTTTCAAACTCCTCCAAGCTTTCATTGGGACAAATCTTCTGACCAAGTTTCATCATGATCAGACAATAAATGTTGCCGCTAGAGTGTTAACAAGGTTTTACTATAGCCATATAAGGAAAAATGCCCCGGCCCCTGGCATCATAATTTATCGCGGGACATGTACAACAAACAAATTGTATATTTACTGATGCATGTTTTTTTATAAATTTCTAAATCAGAAATTGGCAAATTAAAGTGCTGACAAAATGGTCATTTTTTTTTTAATTATGAAATTTAATGTTGACAAAAATAAATGGT
Organism: Dreissena polymorpha; assembly: GCF_020536995.1. Taxonomy (NCBI): domain Eukaryota; kingdom Metazoa; phylum Mollusca; class Bivalvia; order Myida; family Dreissenidae; genus Dreissena; species Dreissena polymorpha. The sequence goes on from NC_068364.1 coordinate 10,410,313, forward strand.
TTCACAGTAGTTGAGGTTTGGCACGCCTTAACTCATTTTGGACCCCCAAATGTTTTGCATTTATCGGTGACCACAGTTGTCATCAATTTCCTGCATTATATAGATAATTTGTCAGTTGCTTTAAATACAAGTCAAACAGGTTTTAATATGATCTATTCTCCTAATAATATTCTTGGAGTTTCATTATACCAGTACATTATAAAACTTAAGAGTTCCATTATATAATTTTACATGCCATATATATTTAAGCTCAGTACCTTGTAATTCAAGAGATTTTTAAAGTTATTTTGTTATATAGTCACTATCAAACAACTGACTCCTGAGGTGTGGCCGATTTGACCCCAAGGATATGATTTGAACAAACTTTGTAAGGATCACTATCACTTGTCACATACCAAACATGAAAGCTGAGGGCTTTGCAGTTTCACTAATATTTCTAGGAGTCCATGTAAAACAGTTGACACACCCCTTTGATAGTTTCAAATTCGATCACAGAGGCAAGATTTCAACAATCTTTATATTATAGGTTTACTGCACAATTTTACATGCACATTTTTCAGAACAAGAGGGCTATGCTAGTCCTGGTTGCTCACCTGAATAGTATTTTTACATTAAACTCGAGTGTTGACAATGTTTTACTATAGCCATATAAAAAACTGCCCTGTCCCCTGGCGGCTTTTTAACGGACTGCAACCATTTTAGAACTCTGCCATGATATTCTTAGAATAAATGTTGCTACCAATAAAGATTGGACTAAAAATGTGACTTCTACAGTGTTAACAAGGTTTTACTATAACTACTATGGCCATATTATGAAAACTGCCCTACCATGGTGACTGTTTTTTAATGGACCAGAAACTAAACAGAGATATATTTAGAAGAAATGTCCTGACCAAGTTTCATGAAGACTGGATTAAAATAATACTTCTAAAGTGTTAACAAGGTATAGCCATATAAGGAAAACTGCCCCATCTCCTGGCGGCCATACTTTTTCAATTGACGGGAACCATTTTCGAATGCGGCCTGTGTATCCTTAGAACACGTGTTCCTACGATATTTCATGGATTTTTGGACTAAAAATGTGACTTCTACAAAAGCCACTATAGCCATATAATGAACACTGCCCTGCATGTGGTGGCCTTGTCTTTCAACAGACAGGAAAAAAATTTGCACTCATAATTAGAACAAATGTTTTGACCTAGTTTACTAGATTGGATTGTAAATAAGACTTTGAGAGTGTTAACAAGGTTTTACTATGGCCATATATGGAAAACTGCCCCGCCCCCTGGAGGCCATGTATTTCAACGGACCGAACCAATTTCAAACTCAGTCACAATATCATTTGGACAAATTTCTGTACAGGTTTCATGAAGATACAACAATACATGTGGCCTATAGTGTTCACAGGTAAATGTTGACATCGCATGACACACGACGGACAAAAGGCAATCACAAAAGCTCAGGTAAGCTTAAGATTCAACAAATTTGTCAGAGCAAAACAATACAACGTTATATACGAAAAACTTTTTTTTGAGTCTTTCAGTTTAAAAGCTGAATATATTTGACCTTTGACCTTGAAAGATGACCTTGACCTTTCAGCACTCAATGTGCAGTTCCATGAGATACACATGCATGCCAAATATCAAGTTGCTATCTTCAATATTGCAAAAGTTATGACCACAGTTAAAGTTTGGACGCCGCTTTGAAGCCATATATTTGACCTTTGACCTTGAAGGATGACCTTGAACTTTCACCACTCAAAATGTGCAGCTCCATGAGATACACATGCATGCAAAATATCAAGTTGCTATTTTCAATATTGCAAAAGTTATTCATTATTGCAAAAGTTTAACCAAGATTTAAGTTTTCCTCCGAATGACAGACAGACAGGCCAAAAACAATATACCCCCGATCATTCGATCATTCGATCCAGGGGCATAACAATTTCAGTGAATCATTATAATCAATTTGTTGTCAATACATGAGGCTGGAGAGCCACTTTCCATAATTGCTCACCATGAGAACTGCGAGCATAGTATGCATACCTATATGTTAACAATAAACTTGTAGATAAAAGTTAAGTTTTAACATTCACATCTTTTTTTTGTACATAAACTACACAACATGAAAATTCAAAGTTGTTATTTTTAATTTGCCATTGAGGTTTTGAGCAAATGGGCCCAGAATGAAAACTTTTAATGATTTTTCATGCGAGGGGCACACAAAGCTGGATACAAATTAATATACTGACTACCCAACTTGTTTCAATACTATATATTTGTAGCATTATTCTGATACATAACTGAACAAGGGACAAAATTGTCACAAAACCAGGTTTTCAATTTGAAAAAAAAAAATATGATAAAGGGAGACAACTCAAATTAAACTGATTGTTCAAAGTTACCCCCCTTGTTTGAAAATAAATCTATTTTTAGTCGTGGCGACCTTGACCGTGAAGATATTGACGTAATTCTTTTGTGTGACACAACGTCCAATGATGGTGAACAAATGTGTCAAATGATTTTAAAATCTCACAATGAATGACATAGTTATGGCTCGGACAAGCTCATTAATGGCCATTTTTGACCTTTGAACTCAAAGTGTGACCTTGACCTTGGAGATATCGAAGTAATTATTTCACGCGACACACCGTCTAATGATGGTGAACAAATGTGCCCAATGATTTTAAAATCTCACAATGAATGACAAAGTTATGGCCCAGACAAGCTTGTTCCACCCGCCCGCCAGCCCACCCGCCGACATTCGCCAATCTAATAACCAGTTTTTTCCTTCGGAAAACCTGGTTAAAAATCTTAATAAAATATTTATTGGAACCAAACATTATGCAAAATAATTTTTAGACACATATTTTTGCATTTTATATACATGTATTATTTTCAACAAAATAAACTTGATTTACATACACTTCAACACCGTTATTTCGAACACCGATAATCCGAAGTCACCGTTATTTCGAAGTATTTTTTGGGTCCCGATTTTGGGTCTTCTTTGTTTAATGTAAAATTTCATTGTTAATCCGAACTTCGTTAAACCGAAGAAATCGTTATTTCGAAGTGATTCAGTCGGTCCCAACACTATAATTCGCACCAAATTTTCAATCTTTAATCCGAAGTCAAAACTGCAAACTACTGAGTGTATTTTCACACCTTTGTCGTGGTGCGTCAAAAGCCGATAATTACACCTTTGTCGTCTGTGCGAACGCCGGAGTTAAGAGAGACATCGCGTATTAGTTACAAAAAATATTAATTCATTTCCGAAAATGTATTCATATATATGTATGTCTGATAATTTGTTCTATTCGTTATATTTTATATGTTCTGTAATTAGACAAAATTAAAAACAAGAAAAAGATTCGTTTTATTCCTCCGTTTGTTACAAGTGAAATCTATTGTTATCCGACTAGTTTACGCTTTTAAGTAAGCGTGTAACCGAACCATGCGAATTCCATAATGTTGTATTTTTACAGAATCAAAGAAGTCTTCTGTAAAATGTTTATTTCGAATTATCGTTAATCCGAAGTTTTTTTAACGGTCCCGACGACTTCGAAATAACGGTGTTGAAGTGTATCTTAAAAACAGTATAAATCAAAGAGTAATTGTAAAACATATTATTTAAAATCTGGAACAAAATGATGTGAAGTGAGGCATATGCTAAATGGTATGATGACTTCTTTAAGACACCACTTCTGTTATTTGGTGTGGTAATGAGACGGTTCATAGTATGTACAACTGGTAAAATGGTAAAGGATGTTCAAGAAAGACCACCAGTTCTAAATGTTAATCGTTTGTGCTCCAGTCAAACTGTGAGGTTTGTGCATCCGTTCATCTTTTCTTGAATCCATACTTCTTTCTTTCATAGAACAAGTCTGTTTTTGCACTACCAAGATTCACAATTTTTGGACACCCATCTCTCTGGAAAATAAAAACGTGTGATTTATCTACTTTTGATTCAAACCAGATAGCATATTTAAGCAAACACCAACTTTGTATGCATACAGAACTCCTAGCTATGCTCCAGCTAGCATAATATTGTTATGCTGTATTCAGATGCGCCACACTGCCCTTTAAACTGCTCTGCGTTTGTTCTTATCCAGATACTTTCAGGTATCTGATATGAGACTTAAAATTCTCATGAGAATTTTAATTTTCTCATGAGAATTTTAATTTATTTATCCTCTACAGTGCTTGTTTTTGTTCAAATAAGATAGTATTAAATGACACCTTTTTCAAAAGCATCATGCTACAGGTTTTCTACAACTCCCAAACAAATTGCCCCAAAGTCAACAGTCAGTTCAAAGACTCTTGATCTCACCACACTCTGTTGATGTCCAAGTTGCAAACTGCTTGCAGATTTTAGAGGCCTGAGATAATTTATGTCATAAGGTTTCAAAAGAATAAGAGTGCGTGTGAAAGTGCTCTTTTTTAAGAAATGTCCACCCCGGCTGTTTTGAATCCAGGTGGGATCACTGTCTTATTGACAAGAGATGTGTTCGTCAGAAACACAATGCCCCCTACTGCGCCGCTTTGAAATAAAAAATTTAAAAAACCCTTCGACAAATCAATCATTTGAGTTATAAATAATCAAAATAAAAAATCTGTACAGTAACTGTGAAAAGAACTTAAATTCTTGGTATGGATTAATTAAGGTAAATTACTTCCCTTGAAAATAATTGTCTCTAACAAATCTCTATTTTTTAGTAGCAAATAATTAAAAGCCACTACCGTGACTGTAGAATCACCTCAAAATGTGCAGCTCCATGAGATACACATGCATGCCAAGTATCAAGTTGCTTTGTTCAATATTGAATAATTATCTCCCTTTAAAGCTTATTACTTCCCTTGGATTTGTATTTTTGACCTTAGACCTTGAAGGATGACCTTGACCTTTTACCACGATGTGTTTGTCAGAAACACAATTCCGCCTACTGCGCTGCTTTGATTTATTTAACAAAAATATATAATTTGGCAGGTCAGATAATTATGTCAAAGCTTATTTCTTCCCTTGGATTTGTTTTTTTGGCCCCCACGACCTAGTTTTTGACCCAGCATGACCTATATTCGAACTTGACCTAGATATTGTCTAGATACAACTTCTGACCAAGTTTCGTTAAGATCGTATGAAAACTATTTGAATTAGAGAGCATCACGAAAAGTGTGACAGAATGACAGACTGACAAACAGACGGACTGACAGACTGACGGACAGTGCGAAAACTATATACCACCTTATATTGCAAAGGTTGTTTTAATGTTGCATGAAAAATAACCCTTTAAATGTAACATATGCTTCATTAAAATTTAAAACACATCAATGCTTTTATGGGGTTAGAATTTTCATGTTATTGAGACTGATGTTTGTGACAACTTTACACAAATTTTACTTCCTTTTATGAATACAAGAGGGCCATGATGGCCCTGAATCGCTCACCTGACTAACCAAATACAATCCCAACCCAGATTTCATCAAGATAAACATTCTGACCAAATTTCATAAAGATTAGATGAAAACTGTGACCTCTATTGTCTACACAAGGTTTTTCTATTATTTGACCTAGTGACCTAGTTTTTGACCCCAGGTGACCCAAATACAATTCCAACTCAGATTTCATCAAGATAAACATTCTGATCAAATTTGATACAGATTGATGAAAACTGAGACCTCTATTGTCTACACAAGGTTTTTCTATTATTTGACCTAGTGACCTGGTTTTTGACCCCAGATGACCCAAATACAATCCCAACCCAGATTTTATCAAGATAAACATTCTGACCAAATTTCATAAAGATTGGATGAAAACTGTGACCTCTATTGTCTATACAAGGTTTTTCTATTATTTGACCTAGTGACCTAGTTTTTGACCTAGTGACCTAGTTTTTGACCCCAGATGAACCAAATACAATACCAACCCAGATTTCATCAAGATAAACATTCTGACCAAATTTCATAAAGATTGGATGAAAACTGTGACCTCTACTGTCTACACAAACAAATTGTTGACGGTTTTTCTATTATTTGACCTAGTGACCTAATTTTTTACCTCAGATGACCCAAATACAATCCCAACCCAGATTTCATCAATATAAACATTCTGAACAAATTTCATATAGATTGGATGAAAACTGCGACCTCTATTGTCTACACAAAGTTTTTCTATTATTTGACCTAGTTTTTTACCTAGTGACCTACTTTTTGACCCCAGATGACCCAAATACCAGACCCAGATTTTATCAAGATAAACATTCTGACCAAATTTCATAAAGATTGGATGAAAATGTGACCTCTACTGTCTACACAAGGTTTTTCTACTATTTGACCTAGTTTTTGACCTAGTGACCTAGTTTTTGACCCCAGATGACCCAAATACAATCCCAACCCAGATATACATTCTGACCAAAATGTACAAAAAATTTCAGCACAATATCTCCATCCAAATTCAAGTTATTACGCGGAAAACATTTTTTTTTTACACAACACTGACATTGACCTTGATCTATCAGGTCCAAAATGCAATCAAAAGCTAGGTCTGCATGTAAGCTTCTTACATACAACATTTCAGAACAATACCCATATAAAAACTCATGCTATTGAGGGAAAATTTGTTCTAGTTTTAGAAGTGACTTTGATCTCTGACAACTCCATCCAAACTAAAGTTATTGAGTAGAGTACACTGTTTAATGTGCACCTCTTTGTGTAAAAACCGGATTTATCTTGACTACGAAACGGACGAAGTATGTATGCGTGGATTACATTGGATTTTAATGTCTCATGCCTACGGTAATTCAGTCTTAATTTTGTTTAATTATTGGGCATAATTATTTGTTAGGATTTTAAATTTGTCACTCTGTCAACTGACAAAATAGATGAAAATTAATGCCTAACGAATAATAATGGTTTCACAGTAACAATTTCCTGCCCATCCAGACACTCTCCATCTAATAACCATGATTTTCAATTTCTTTAAAAATCTGGTTAAGAAGAGCTTTTTTACAAACCATTCTAATAACCCTTTAACTGCTCGTTTCCAGCAATTGTGAAGGGATAATTACTCAGGAATTAGTGGATCATCAAGCATGCAATGCATCTTACTTATCTTATTCATGATGTTCATGTATTTCAAGTTTTAATTTCGTGTCTTGAGAAATGTGGAATTGCTTTGCACCACAAAGTTATAACTTTTCATGCCACACACTAGATTGTGTACTCACATCTTTCTCCATGATGGTGCACTCTTTACAGTAGTATGCATCTGACACGCCTGGTCCTCCACAGATGACGCAGCGACCTTGGTACGAGCCGTAGTTGCATTCGTCACAGATACGCACCAGCGTAGAAGGGCGCACATACGAGTCACAGATAACACACTTCCCATCACCTGGCAAGTAGTTTAAAGTGCTAGTAATAAAGAAAGGTTTGAAGAAAGTTGAACCGCTTAAAAAGTTCCATAGGTCACAGATGCATACCAGTGGTTGGCCTTGGGTCAAATTTCAGGGAGAAGTCACTTCTTTACTAGCATTTAAGGAGAAATCAGCAGTAGTCAAGAAGTCATACATCTTGTCTTTAGGTGCACTATTAAACTATTTGAAATCACTGAAAAAATGGCCATTGTAAATCCAGCTCATTTAATTACCTAAATTGTTAATTGAATAAACAAGGAAGCAAAAAGAAAACAAAATTAACAAGTCAACGCATTCAAGTGTGCATGAAAGTCCTAATATATTTAAACACCACAAACAAAATATCATATAAAATGTTTATACACTTTCTACGAAAATTGTAAATATTTTTCTAAACAAAACATTGTGATTTTAAACGAGGGTGAATAAATAAATTGTGTTTGCTGGAATTTAAATGGGAGGTATTGTTTGTAAACTGATTGACTTGAAAATAAGGGCTATTGAAACAAAAGCGATATTAGCCTTCTTTCAGCAAAATGTTCTCCTAAGATGACCTCTTAGCTGACCACTGGCTGACACCTTTTCAGCCACGTCTATTAAGAAACGCATGGGTTATACATACATACCAGAGTCATGTAGGTTTTATGTCAATATATCTTGCATTTGACACATCCTCTCTTACCAACAATGCAGTGTTTTTTTTCTGTTCAAATATGGGGCCCTTCCATTAAGACTGAACAATACATGTGGCAGATAGAGCATGCAGAAGGTTTCACTCTAGCCAAAGAAGGAAAACATCCCCGCCCCCTGGTGGCCATTTTTTTTTCAACAAACCTGAACCATTTTCAAACTGGGACAAGATATCATACCAAGTTTCATAAACATTATGCTAAAATGCAACTTCTACAGTTTTTGCAAGGTTTCAATATAGCCTTATAAGAAAAACTGCCCTGCCCCTGGCAGCTATGTTTTTTGACAACCATTTTCAAACTCGACCAAGCTATCATAACAAGAGGGCCTGAAAGGCCCATAGTCCCTCACCTGAGATAAAAAGAAATGACCTGTTCTTTGCAGCCCAAGATATCAACAGAACAAATGTACCAACCAAGTTTCATGAAGAATGAACAACAAATGGCCCCATGGCGGAAATGTTTTTCAACAGACAACAGGAACCATTTTTGAACTCGTCCAAGATATTATTGGGACAAATCTTCTGACAAAGTTTCATGAAGATCCAACAATAAATGTGGCCTCTACAGTGTTAACAAGGCAAATATTCATGACGCACAACAGAAGACAGACAAGTGACAAAAGGTGAACACAAAAGTTCACCATGAGCAAAAAATATTATGCTCATAAAGATTGTCACCATGTGTGAAGATCAGCAAGTATCATTCAGATTAAACTAAAAATGTGACTCAAATTATTCACAATGTTTCACTATAAACAACTGTGGTTGTGCGGTCTCTTTCGCTTACGCAAGTGAACCGGTCACAGGACGGTTACGAGTTATGTTACTTTGTGAGCACTTATGTAATACGGAAATATTTATTGAGTCAAATTAAAGAACGCTTATTTCCGGTCCGGATGACACCACTGACTGGTTGTAATTCAATTAACTAAAGGCGTCCAGTCAGATATGCCTGAATACACTCAAAGAATTAATCTATAAGTGAAAACCAAAGCAGCTTTAATGAAAATAACTAACTATAGTCTAAAGAATCTATGCATCGTTCAAAATGAACAAATACAGCAAATACCTTAATGAATGTAAAAAGAAGTTAACAATCTGTCAAAATAACTGATATAAATATAAGTTACTGTTAGTCTAGAAGTTGCTTAAAACATTTAGTTTATAAAATAAGTCTAACTTAATCTAAAGAACACAATTTATGGAGAGTGGATAACTCCAGTGACTCACACGTAAAAAATAAGAGGAATTTACAAAATTATTTCAATCAAAAGAGTCTTTCTAATTTAGAAAATGCCAAATAACAAGGTTGCCATGGAAACAGTTTTATAGCACACTTTTCTGCTGAGATTATTGATTTTCCCAATCCAATTGATCTTAGAAGATGTTCAATCAATACACCAAATACAGTAGGTTAACTTGGCTTATCAGTAAAGATCAAAGATAAGGCTCTACAGTGCAATAGAACATGTACAGTTATTTTATGACATAGAAACAATAGGTTTATTAAATTGCATGCAAACTTCTGTCTTTATGTACACCACATTTTATAAAAGAAGTCCCAGGTTTATACAAGGGAGTTAACTATTAGAAAGTATGTACAGGTTATCTTTCTTTAACATTATGGCTTATCACAACTAGACTGTTCACATATTTTCACTAGATATACATATAGAGAAAACTGCCCAGACCCCTGACGGCCATGTTTTTTCACCGATCTAGACCATTTTCGAACTCGTCCGAGATATCAATGAAACCAATGTTTTGACCAAGTTTCATGATGATTGGGCAAAAATTGTGACTTATAGAGTGTTCACAAGGTTTCTCTATAGCCATATAAGGAATACTGCCCCGCCCCCTGGTGGCAATGTTTTTCAAGACCTGAACCATTTTTGAACTCAACCAACATTTCATTAAGACAAAGTAACATGAAGATTGGGCATCAAATGTGACTTCTACAGTGTTCACAAGGTTTTTCTTTTTTTTGACCTAGTGACCTAGTTTTTGACCCAGCATGACCCAGTTTCGAACTCAGTCGATGTATCAATGGGACAAATGTTCTGACCAAGTTTCATGAAGATCAGACAATAAATGTGGCCTCTGGCTTGTTCACACAGCAAATGTTGATGACGGACGACGCACGACGGACAAAAGGCGATCACAAAAGCTCACCTTGAGCACGTTGTGCTCAGGTGAGCTAAAAACAAATGTTCTGAACAAGTTTCATGAAGATTAAATGTAAAACATGGCTTCTAGAGTGTTCACGAGGTTTCAATTAAGCCATATAAGGAAAACTGCCCCACCCAATGGTGGCCATGTATTCCAACAAACCAGAACCATTCACCAACTCAGCCAAGATATGACACAAATGGTCAGACCAAGTTTCAGACTATTGGACAATACATAGTACATAATGCTTACAATATTTCATTACAGCCATACAAGGAAAATCAACCAAACTATCATTAGAATAAATGTCCTGACCAAATTTCATGACGATTGGACTAAAACTAAGATTGAGTGTTCACAAGCTTTTTCTTTACTTTGACCTTGTGACCTAGTTTTTGACCTCATGCCACCTACTTTCACACTCTCCCGAGATATGATTTAGATAAATGTTCTGATCAAATTTCATGAAGATTGGACAATTCATGTGGAATCGAGTGTAAATATTGACCCCACACAATTGACAACGCATGACAAACAAAGATGATCGCAAAAGCTCACCCTGAGCACATTGGGTGGGGGTGTGGGGAAAACAAGAGGCAAGGGACAGAGTGGGACTTTGCGGCAGCAAGATGCAGCGCCCTTACATTTAGGCCGAGCAGGAGCATAGCTGTTCATGTCAATAAAATTATCTCCCAATCTGAGTGACGTCAAACTGTCAACATAGATACAATGTAAAGCTAAGGACATAAAAGTATTTCAATTCCAGAGATTAAGTTTAAAATGAGCTTATATAAGATAAAATGTAATCAAATGATACATGTAGAATGGAATAATAAAGTCAGGAAAATACAGAATACATTTTGATTGAAAATAAATTATTGACACAAACAACATAATAAAATATGCAGAAAATGAGAATATAAAACTACTTACATTTTTCACAAAGTCTGCCAATGGCTGAAAATAAATAAAGGATAATAACTGTACTAATCAAGCATGCTACTTTGTTATATTTTACAATATTCATCTCTTTACAAACATGGTATTTAGCTGGAAATCAGTTACAAACTTTATGTTTAATAACAACAATGGAACTGGACTAGATATAGTCATCTTTTGTAAAAGTGTGCAGCCAAACAACCTGAATTCCTTTTCCACCACACCCCTTCTTGACAAATAGTGTGTGCTTTTTTCCCTTGGGGTATACTAAAACCTCAAAACACTGTAATCACAGTAAAAGAGGTAAAACTCACATAGTTTTCTTTTAAATAATTATTTGGATAACACAAATTGATTTATCTTGCATGTATGTAAGTTAAAGTTATTATTAAATTTTGCAGAAAATTTTCTTAATAAAAAAATATAATAACAAGACTATTGCCAAGCAATGTATGTCCCCTACCGGCTCCACCATTGACAGATTTTTTAATATATATTTGGTGCCATAGCAACCAGAATTTTTTACGTAAAAACAAAATGAAATGATGTGCATAATTTCCATATTGCCATCTATCCATGTGTCAAGTTTCATGAAAAAATATGAAGAACTTTTAAAGTAATATCTCAGGATCCAGAAAAGTGTGACAGACAGACAGACGCACAGAGCGCAAACCACTAGTCCCCTCCGGTGAAACCGGTAGGGGACAAAAATAAACAGCTTACAGAAAAAGGATATTTATCAAAGCACTGATATACATAATCTAAGTGATTTTTTTGCTAAAAATTACCAAGATATTAGACTGTTTCCCAATGACAAAAAGTTTTTCCCCCAATATCTGACCACAAATTTCCAAAAAATGATGAACTTTTATAATTAACTCAATAAGATTTAAAAGGTTATAAAGCATTATTCCAAAGCATGAGTGCCAACAGAACGTGTCAAGTTGTTCCCAAACGAAACTATACTTAATTATTGGTCCCCAAATGTAGACAGACATATACGATCATATGTTGCTTTGCATACGTGTTGCATACCTCAAGAAGGTGGACAATTGAGAGGATCAATTACGATTCTCCACAAAAAATGACAAATAACAATAGAATAAACAAGACATGATGGTAAGTCTGTAGAGATTATTGAAATGGGTTTGTCAATTGACGATGGAGAAAAAGTTTTACATACCAGCAACAAATATTTATTAGAAATATTACACAGTGAATGTATGTCACGGAAACGAGTATTTTGCAAATTAAAGTTCAGCCTATTCACAAATAAAAACATTTTACAAGTAGATGAGTTTGGTTTTGAAAAAGGAAAAAGACAAACATGATTGGTTTAATACGTTAGTTGATCAGTGTTAATGAGATTCATGTACATATTCTGTTTGTCAAGCGGTACTTTTTACTGAAAATGTGATATGCAAGATATTGAAAGGTGAACAAATTAAATTTATTAATAAAACTTAGTTCCATACATTAAATGGAACAACAAAACACTTAAGTGTGGAAGTTCATAATCCCTCAATTATTGAATTTATTCTGTCTACAGGTTTTTTAAAAAGTTCTGAATTTTAAAGTACAGTTGGGGTTTTGGGCATAACTTTATGTCATGCAATATCAGAAAATTACAAGAGAAACATTTTAAGTTATGGACTATGGTCGCAAAAACTATCCACGGGTGACCGATTATCGAAAACGATTAAAGAAAACAGGTAAGTAACAGAATTTTAGAGCTGCAACAATTCACCAACAGCTCGATTCGATTTCGATTTAAGACAGTCCGATACCGATTGTTTCGATTTAATTCATCTTTCAACCTAGTTTTATCATATATTCACTCTTCTGCCTCCAAATAAATGTTTCTGTTCAAATGTGTTGCATACCAAGATATCTTGGGCATTTGTGTTTGTTAGATATAGTTTGGTTGGTTCAACAGTGTTTTAAAAACTGTTGAAAGTGGGTTAAATTAACATTTGTAAGAAATATTTAGCAAGAAACTGCCAATTTTCTGACAAACTATGTCAATATTTCAATAAAACACATAATAAAGAATAGCAAATTAGGAACTCAATATTAATATCAATAAACTTCTGACTAGAAGATTGTGTTGTCTACACAATAATATAATAAATAAATAAATAATAATAAGGCTGGCGACTTGAGTAGTTGCACTGGTGCTACCTCCGATTTACAGACGTTTCGCGCCCAAGTTTTTTCGCACCCTAGTTATTTCGCCCCCAAGACGTTTCCGCCCTGGTCGTTTCGCACCTGGTCGTTTCGCCCCCATACTAGCGGAACACTAGTTGTTGAGTAGTTTTATTGGTGACCATTATATAATTTATAATAAGAGGATATTCATCACGTCAATGATTAAACTTATAGTCTAGACTCTATAGAGTAGTAACAAAAAACTGAAAAGAAATAATTTTTCTGACCTATTTATTCATTTGACATACAATAACGTAGAATAACAGTGTAAAACAACGTGATGAACACATACGATATTTCAGTAGTTTAGTTACCTAAAACGACAATGAAAGCATTCTTTATTTATATGTTTTATGAAGTACATAAACACAACAGCGTATAAGCAACACAAAGAAAAGTCCGTAGTGTCTATTTGTTTATTTATTTGGCATAAAATAACGTAGAATAACAGTGTAAAACATCGCGACGAACACATACGATAATTCAGTAGTTTAGTTACATAAAACGACAATGAAAGCATTCTTTATTTATATAGTTTATGAAGTACATAAACATAACCGCGTATGACAACACGAAGAAATGTCCGTAGAGTCTATTTGTTTATTTATTTGGCATAAAATTACAATTTAAAAGAACGCGATGAACACATTCGATATTTCAGTAGTTTTCCGCAGGCACGCAGGTAGGTGAGTTCGACAGCGTACATTACTCCATGTCTGGCGGTCCGTATAGTTTTCCGCAAGCACGCAGGTAGTGATGGATTATATAATAACTTTTTTATAATAAGTAAATGTGTATCGTTTTATTAGTAAATCAAGTACATAATAGAACAAGTTGATTTATCATTTCATTATTAATAAATAAATAATAATAATAACCCTAAAAAAAAAACATTTTATAAAATCATTTTTACTGTAAGCGAATACACGACGGTCTTTATCTGATAGTTAAAATAACATTACGCAACAACATCGGATTAGCGGCAATGTCCTAACAAATAAGCTGTCCGCATTGAATGGCATGTTTATCACACCTGTTCAGACTGTTAATCAAATATCCATTTAGGGAGCACTTTAAAAGAAAACTGATTTGTTTATTTATTGACAATCGAAGGCGGGTGTCAGTAATTGATTGTTGCCCAAGCACCACTTTGTTCGTAAGCTGTCAAGTTAATAAATGGAACTTATCGCAGTTAAGATGTTTAATTTTGTCTTACGACTTTAACATTATAATATATCATCACTTTCTTAATATTATTTCCATTTACAAAGTCATTTTAAATTGAATTTAATAAATATTTTAATACTAATAGAATATCACGCATACAAGAAACCAAATGCTTTATTTCCATACATTGTATTGTATTAAATATGAAATTGCACTACATGAATATTTTTTGAAAATAATAGAACAGAACACATAGTCTATTCGAGTATACATAGCACACAATAATAAATTACAGCAAAGCACATTTATAAACTGAATGAGTCGTAATTATTTACATAACAATATATAGCAGCACTGTTAATTTTTTTAATACGGATCTCCAAATGTTTTCACATTTCGTTTTCTACAAATGGTAAGCGCTATAGCTACCATAACTAACACCTGTTTTATCACAATTACATAATGAGGGAATGAAATACATTATTAATTTAAGACTTATGCTTCAGGGTACTTTCTTTGATGATTATATAATGGTCACCAATTAAACTACTCAACACCTAGTGTTCCGCTAATATGGGGACGAAACGACCAGGTGCGAATCGACCAGGGCGGAAACGTCTTGGGGGCGAAACATCCGAGGACCCTACCTCCTGCTTAATCAGTGTTATGTTTGCGTTTGACATGTTGCATTAGATTAGTCGTTGAGCCGGACTTAGGGAAGCACAGTTTACACTTAGCTTTATCGGGAGGGCTACCATCCCGAAACCCAAAATACTGCAACACTTTTGATTTTAGCTTCTTAGACGCATCTGATAATTTCCATTTGTCGGCCACAACTTGTTCAGCCATTTTGACCCTTTTTCCAAAGTAGACCATAACGCGCTTATTGATTGGATGACTAAAGTGATAAGTAACCAATCGCGCGCGTCGTAATTACAGGTAAAGATAAAACCTATACCTTCCTGTATCAAATAGTCAGAGTACAGCGCGCTTTACGTATCTAAGTCTATATGTTAAAGAATCGAATCGAATTTGGTAGGTTTGGTATCGTAATTGAATCGACGCATTAAAAACTGATTTTCGATGCATTGGATCGCATCGTTGCAGCTCTACGAATTTCGGAATTAATGCAGACAATGCAACATCAAACCATTACAGCAATTATTTTTTTCCCTCTTTATAAAGTACCGGAGAACGGCACTTTGTCAAAGGTGAAAAAACTAAAAAATTCCCAATTGCTGTCCAAAAAATCCCAATTGAAGGTTTATTTAATTGCAGTTTAATCCATGTCAAATTTGTTTATCTACAGCGTGGTAAACCACACAAAGCCAATATTTCCATACACACTGCAAAAAGTGCAATAGCATTCACTACTCGCGTGGGTAACCTACATGTAGTATCATGACGTCACACCGAAAAATGCAGGGTTTGCGCTGGCGCAAAATTTCTTTGAGCCAACCAGTTTTTGTTTATCGGTGCACGAAAACTAGTTTTGAAATAACAGGGGTTTTTTTTAGAAAAAGGGGAAGACGCTGGACGCTGGGTTAAAGGGGAAAATCGAGCGCGAAAGAGATATATTTGGGGAAAAAATAAAAACTGTTCATTTCAATGTCTATAACTCCCCTACAGACTTCAGGGTTTTTTTTTAGAAAAAGAGGCATGTCTCTGACCTTTTTGTTCTTAAACACATGAACAAGTATGATATTAAAGTCAAAGTCCTAAATAAAGTTGCAGGGGTAGATCTTATAATGGGAAATGTTTTCAACTGGGGCCGGGGAACGATTTCAATATTGTGATTTCAATTGACGATCTAGATCTGCTACAGTATTGGAAGGGAAAGGTGCGACAGCTGCCGATTGTCTACTTTCACTTTCACAATATTCCGACAGTATTAATCAATATTGATTACATGTACCTCTGAATCCTGCTGGGTTTCAACGGTTTTTGATGATTCATTCTTAAAAAATGCGTCAACGCAATTAATATTTTCCGAGTCCGAACGTTTTATTTTGTTCGTATATGAACGCCAATTGTGAGACTTTTTTTTCTGTTTTAACGTTTATACCCATCTTGGCTTTCGCATAACCCGGATGAAAACTCGACTGGTTTCCGGTAATTAATTGACGAATCACCCTTCTCGCGCAAGACCGGAATCCAGTAAAATAGTCGCATGATTAATACGATAAGTTGCCCGGTTTCCATGACGTAATTTAAGAGCTATATTTAGAATCACTGGGATTCCCAGATTTTAGTGTTCATCGGGAGAGAGAGAGAGAGAGAGCGAGATCGTTGTACATGGTACAAATAGGATAAGTGTCGACTTCCCAAAAGAAAGAAAAAAACATTTTTTTTATGGTAAAATATTATATTTTGGTGAAAAATTATATTTTTGGAGGGGAAATGGTAGTTTTAGGGGAAAAATTCTGGTAGGGGAAGACGCCGATTATCGGCGTCACTTTCTTAGTAAAAAAACCCCCTGAATAATGATATATACTATCAATTTTTTTATATTTCTTTAATGACAACAAGGGCATATCACATAGCATAATATAACATGCAGTTTTCAATATTGTAAATATTGATTATGGTACTTGTCAAAGTACAAACATAATTTATTTTATACATGTACATTTAACAGCGGTGCCAATTTGTCCCAAATTTGCAATCTGGAAAAATAGGCCGGTAGTCTTGGGCTGCAAGAACCAAACGGTAATAAAGGGCAGACCCCCCCACACACACACAAACAGAGCTGTTACTAATTGTACTTTATTAATAGTCTTTCTTATTGCAATTTCTGGTGAAATCTCGGGATATTATAAACCACACCATCCGTATCACCGAATTTGTATTTGTCATTTTATTTTTCTATAAGCTCTTTATAGAAAATGCCCTTTACTCTGTGAAGATTTCAATCTTAGATCAAGTCCGATCTACAACGAGTAGGTCACGCGAGTTGTTTATTGTGTTATTTCTTAAAATTAGACCCAGCATTTGTAAAAAATCTTGCAAGATATGTACATTTCCAGAAATGATATTCATTTCTGCGTTGAATGAGACCGAGTTTGTGAAAATTGCTGCACAATTGATGAAGTTATGACTGTTTAAAGCGATGCATCCCATTTTCGGATGATTTTCAGTTGAATACCTTGTTATATATATATATATATATATATATATATATATATATATATATATTTTTATATATATATATATATATATTTGAAAGTGAATTTTTTTTTTTCTTCAGAAAAGTTGATTTTTCGTTATAATTTTATTATTTATCATTCAAAATGAAGTACCAAAAATCCATTCATACTGGCAGCAAGAGATGTTTTCTGACAGATTTGACAATTAGGTCTTGCAGGTTTGTATCGCAAAAATAGATAACATGACGACATACACAGGTTCAGTGGGTAAACCCTGTCCCGATGGGATGATATATTTTTATCTAGCTAAAGAAACTTCAGCGTACAGTTTATAAAGTATTGACATACCTATACGCTGAAGCCAACCCCGTATCAAAAGTCAACCAGAGTCGTAACATATTTATGTCACGCTATAAATCAAAGAATGCTCATTTATTGGATACATTTCTACATATATTGGTGAATGAATTTAAATTACTGCATCGAGGAATATTTTAGGTTCAAATGTTTCAAATGCATCTTACAATAGATGAAAATAACTCTCATCGGTCTGAAAATCACAATTTTGACGCCATTGTCGCTTTGTCACGTGACGAGTTTTCATTTGGATACTTTCGGATCGACCTTGACATTGTATGCTGAAATTGTAAACATTACTTTCGTTTTCTGAAATCTATTATTTGTGATTAACAACTTAGGTCTGGTGGATTATAAGACTGATTTCAGTGTGAATCAGGTAGTTTTAAATAATATTTACTTTGAGTTTGTATTTACACTACAATTTGTTTACAAAACAAGCCAGAATAATCTGAAATACCGGGAAATGTCATTCTGAATTTGAAAACACTTGAGCACATGGTATGTTACTAAAAATAGAAAAAACGTCATATGACCGTGAAATCTCGGGAGATTCGCATTTCAAGAAAGTCTGTCACATCGCTGTTTTTCTCAATATGTAAGAGCAGAATATATAAATTTTAAATGTTTAAGATACAACATGTATTTTGTGAAAGAATATATCAGCTAAAGGTGAAAAATGTCAATCATTCCGATCAAGTGGTTGATTTGGGCCAATAACTGCATTTAAAAACTGTTCTTGACCGGTCTTTGTTAACTGTCAACTTTTCGGGAATTTTTGGTTGACTTTCCTACTGGGGTTGGTCCATAACTATAAAGTTGCCCCAGTCAAAAATCATAAAAAGCGACATTTAAAGTTATGGTAGCCGGAACTAAATTTTATCAAATCATTTAAAAGTAACATTTATGCCGAAAATTTATTTGAACAAATTGCGAACGTTGTTTTTTTTTGCAATTTCTGAGCACTTTTTCGTGTCAATGTTTCTCAACAGAAGATCGACAGATAAAACAGAAACTTGTTAAATTGTATATAGAAGTTACAAAAAAAGTTCAATAAATCTTTCAGTTTCTATAAATTTGTTCAGTGGATTGAATTTTCGAAGTTTTGTTGACCTCATGCCTATTGCAATCTTGTACTCTTGCTTTTGGATGTTACGTCTTGCCTCAAGGTAAACAACGCGCGTAGTGTATGTAATTTGCGGGTGTGTATGGACTATGGAACTATCAGCTTTGCATGGTTAAACACGCTGTAAATAAACAATTTTGACACGAATTTAATGGGAATTAAATCAACCTTTAAAGAAACATCGTTTATCGAGACATTTTTTGAATTTATTTTACTTGTTTCCTTAACCGCTCGACTCAAGGTAATTGAAGGCTATATAATATTGTGACTGAAAACGTTGGCCACATGTACCCCACCCTCTCCGGTGTACACTTTCGAAAAACGATACCAACTAAAAGCAGCGGCATTTTAATTCATCGAATATTGTATTAACGATTTATTAATTTCAAAAATGTATCAGCAATGTATTTGGGGTGGAATAGCACATACAGAACACACAATTGCTTACCAACACCGGGTTGTTTTCGGCAAAATATTAAATCCGGGTGATGCTTCGCCATGTTTGAATTTAATTACGAAGTAAATAAATCGTCATCGACTATAATTGTTGGTTACAAGTAGACGAATTAACATTTGTGTTTTATATGGTGACAGCACTGCAGTAATTTAATAGGCTCAATTTAGATTTTTGAAACATTATATCACAATGCTTTAAAATAGTTTAGTATGGTGTTGATGCTTCTGCTATATATTTTCAAAAAGTTTCAATGAATCAGGGACCTATAAGTATTGGTCCCTGAATGAAATATCTGGAGTTCATTACGCCGGGGCGAAGTTAACATGTAAACAAGATTGCGGCGACCGAGATTTAAAATGCTAAATAGTATATACAATTCGAAAAGGCGCATTTTTTAAAACAGCTATTTAATTTGATTGACGGTATAAAAGCTCAACCTTAATGGCGGGGCGAAAACACACACACAAAAGAACAGCAGAAACAAGACAAAATATTGGCAACACAAACGTTAAAACGTTTGCAGGTGTTTTCAAACCCTTACTTAATATGTTCGAGTCACGACTCGTTCATACAGGAATATGACTATCCATTTTTGAATTGCCCATTATAATTTAATTCATACTATATTTCAGATATATCCATCATTTTAGATGAACGATACAAATCCTAGAGCCAGTACTCAATATTCATGTATGATTGATTCAACTCAACTCAACTTAGTTAATTAAGTAAATAAAGGCCGTTGGCCCAAAATACACAGTATTTGATACAACAGATAACACATGTTTGTAGTTGCGAACACAACATCTTAATTATAAAATATATCAACATATTACATTGTGTTCATGTAACATTAAAAATATATCAGCGTATTCAATTTTGTTCAAAAGAAGATACATATACAAACATATTTTCAATAGTGTGTTATTATCTGTTTTGCTCATCAGATTATTAAGTCATGTACAGTATTTCCACCCATATACCAGTTATATAGAAATTCTCTACGGGCAACGTCATATCAGAGATATAGATAACATGTTATCTACGTCTCTGGTAATATTTACTGCATTGAAAAAAACGAATGGTATTCACAGACAAAATAGACAAATTATTCTCGTATAAACCAAAATTACAAATTCTCAAATCATTTGCAAAATGCAACTGCCTACCAAGTTCAATATTTAATGTGTGATTAGAGCACCTAAACTTGGCAAAGGCTATCTGATATTGTAGCGGAATTTCCAGCTGCAAATACCTTTTGGTGTTAAGTAGAGATTTATAGTTCTTATAATGGTTACCTCTAGATGCATTGCTAATATCATTGTGCCAATTTTGGGTGACGCAATCCATTATACGCTGTCGAAAATTGCATACAAATAAATCTACGTTTCCAACATCCCGAGAGATCCAGACGAACCCGAAACCATATCTAAATATTTAGGATGTTACATTTGTTGCCCAGCAAGTACGCCCGGCGTTATCTATTGATATTAAATATTATAGCATTGTTTAGGATATCTTTTATTAGGCATCATTCCTAACTAGTATTTGCTGTAAAGATTGATCCAAGGGAAGTGTTGTTTCTGATTAATTATGTTTAACATTCACAATAATGTGCTGTGTGGCGGAAGTTACCACTTGTTTGTGTTGATTTTGAAATCTGTTACTCTGCATTATATGGTTTGATTTGTTTGCAAAACAATATGACGACGTAAGATGATGTTATTCGTTCAACTGATAAACATTGTTACAGTTTTCAAATGTTGTTTTTAAGTTTATTGATAGTTTAAGATGTTAAATGTTACAAACGTTTGATTCAGAATATAAAAAGTTCTTTGAAAACCTTAGTTATGGTGTAATTATTACCATTTGATTCTAGTCTAACATGTTGTAATATGTTTCAAATACATTTGATGCTGAAATTGTTTATATTTGCACATTTTATATAGATTAAGTTTATGGCCATTCGAACATGAAAACTCATAACATCCGTTACAATTGCCCATCATAGCGTAATGGTCTCAAAAATTATTGCAACAAAGTTGTATATTAATATGTTATCAAATTTTCAAAGTCAATAACTTTACCTAATAATAAATGCAAAATAGGGGTTAACATAGCAAGATATGTTTATCAAAACATCAAACAACAAACAAAGTTCTAAAATGTTTAATCTTTCCCAAAACTATGTCAAAGTTAGATGTACATTCTCTCAAAAACAAATACCCATTCAGTAGTAGTTCTAATATAAGAATAAGCACTATATTGCTTTTAAAAGATAAACACACAATTCACATCCAACAGTATTAGTTTATTTTATTTGTGGTTATATTTCAACAAGCACACCACATTTTAACCTCCGTTACAAGGATTTTTTTATGCATTAACTTTGGACAGCTACATCTAAAGAACGCTCGACAGCTTAATAGTCAAATTTGAAACTCTGTTTACAATATAGTTCATTCTAACTCCTAGTAACGAATTTTAAGACATCCTCCGACACTGGTATTTTAGTTTTTGTTTGTCTCCTAAAGTACATAAAAAAAGGAATGATTGTCCATACCTTCGTAACAAAACTTGCTTGCACGATAAAAATCAAGAAAACTATAGAATCCTGATCAGTGCAACCTATGCTCCTATTGCGGTAAGGGTAGCCATGCTGTACGAGCCCTAGTTCTGTAAAAAAAAGTATGCTCAGCAAATGAACAAACATACACGAAATGCAAACGCTCACACCATCTTTCATTAATGTGCAGACCCTCACCAAAGAGACAATCTACTGAATATGAAAGTGCCGTACCGTTTTCGATTCATTTTGATAAACCACTGATTATGATTCGTGCTCCAATGGCAACGTTCTTGTTTTACACCACCACATAACCGATGACTTATCTGATAAATGGATAAGACTTGCATCAAAACCACAACCACAAATAAAGCTCTTATCAGAAAGTGCACTTGATGACAACACATCTCTTGGATACGAATACAGTTTCCCATATAAAACTTAAGAAAGCGTTAGTGAATGCCATGGCAAATACTGGTTGCCAAAGCTACCTCGCTGGAATCAAAGCCTTGAACCGCTTGGATGTGAAAAAATATTTGACCTGTCACAATAAAAATGCTCGCTGCAAAAATAATGGTATAAAGATACTCTGTGCTACATTCATACGTTTCTCGGGGAAATCAACGAATGGCAACGTTCTCGACAAATGTGACCCCTTCAGTGGACTGTGATACAGCCGCCCTTGAAAACTCAGAACCATGATAACTTCTGTTCTTACTCTTGTGGCTGTCCAAAGCGCGAACCCCATCTCTTTTATCAGCGCAGTTACCATTCCCCGCCACAGAGTAGCATGTAATTTACTTAAGACAATACCTTCTTAATAGGCACATGTAAAGTACATTTAACACATTAACATCAGACTTTACCTCTTATGACAGGACCATCAATGCAACTGATAGTATACCCTCAAGCTAACCATACCATTGTTCACGTCGCTCTTCACTGGCAGGAGGAAGTTAAAGCCGGGCTGAATCAAGAAGTGCGACTTAACAACATCACCAACTATGGCAAGCGAAATGCACATTAATTCCCCAAACCACGGTTTAACAGTTAACTATATATTTAAGAGACTTTGAACCCGGGTTCAAAGTGCCGTTTGCACATTAATTCCTTAAACTCGGGTTCAAGACTTTGAACCGCGGTTTAAAGTCTCTTAACTATTTAGTTAAGCAACGACCAATGAAATCTTGACATTTGCCTAATAATTGTGGATTAAGCTCCGCTGATTAGTTGTCTCTGACTAATGTAGATAAGAGATTTGTATCTATCTTTAGACACACTTTGAACCGCGGTTCAAACTCTTGAACTCGGGTTTAAGGAATAAATGTGCAAACGGCACTTTGAACTCGGGTTTAAAGTCTCTTAACCCTATAGTTAACTGTTAAATAAGTAATGTGCATTCCGCGCGTCTTAACCCAAGTTTAAGACTTTGAACCGCAGTTTAAGACTTTAAACTGCAGTTTAAGACTTTGAACCGCAGTTCAAAGTCTCTAAACCCTATAGTTAAGAGAGGAATTAATGTGCAAACGGCACGTTGAACTCAGGTTCAAAGTTTCTTAACTATATAATTAACTGTTAAATAATTAATGTGTATACCGCGCCTCTTAACCGCAGTTTAAGACTTTGAACCGCAGTTCAAAGTCTCTTAACCCTATAGTTAAGAGATGGCCAATGAAGTCGCGGCATTTACCTTCTAATTGTGGTTTCAGCCCTCCGTTGTCTCAGATAACAGATTTGTATCTATTTGTAGACACACTTTAAACCGCGGTTCAAAGTCTTGGCGGTTCAAAGTCTTGAACCCGGGTTTAAGGAATTAATGTGCAAACGACACTTTGAACCCGGGTTCAAAGGGTTAACTGTTAAACCGTTGTTTAAGGAATTAATGTGCATTTCGCTTGCCATAATCAACAACGGCAATGCCAACTCCCACACCTTCGCGAAGTTCATCAAGATCACATGAACGTTCTAGTCGGTTAAAGGATTATGTGCAATTGACAATAATCCTCAGAGTGCGGGACAGTTGGACCCACCTTGAGTGTTAGCTTGTCGATGTCCTCAATATTCATAGTCATTTGTGTTAAGCTAGCGTTGACATGTATACCGTACATGTATACCGTAACTCAGTTTGAAGGTGGCAAAACGCTTTGTCATGTGTTCAATTGCAATTAGTGATTTTGATGGTTCTACGAGTGCTGAACTAATAACCCAACCAGCCATTGGTAAACAAAACAAAAAAAAGCATTTGTGTATCTCTGTAAATCTATTTTTCCAGACCACATCTAGCGTAGAAAATTTGGCTATTGTCATAAGGAACATTAATTGTTTATGGGTTTTATTTTACGAAATATTTTACGAAATATTTTTTTTATTTTGAGTATTTATGTAGTTAAAGGGACGTTGTGCTCACAACCAATTCTGCCGCAGACACGATCGAACTGTCCGTATTTGCAAATACTGAATCTAGATCACATTTATACATGTATGTAGGTAGAATCGGATCTTCGTCCAACGGCAGAAATGACTCCGTTGTTTCTCCGCTTGCAGCCGCTAACAATATGACTCCATCATTTCCTCGCATGCAGATTCGGGTACACTGCCAAGTAATGTTGACTCGGACTTTTCGTCCTCGCTCGAGTCGCCAGTTTGGCTAAACCCAAAGATGCAGAGCCAATCCTCCTGAAGAATAAAATAAAATAATTTCAGTGTGCATGCCCGTGTCTGCTATGATTAATGCTAAATAAATTGTAAAACGGTCGTTTCTTTTTTTTCTATTTCTAAACTGTTTTTAACATAACTAACGCCAACAATGATTCGTATTTACCGTATTACACAAAGAAGTATTATAAGTAGTAATCTAGCTTAGCATAGTATTTAACCCAGCAAACATGCCCATATCGGCCCGATATCGGCTAAATGATGGAATATCGGCAGAGGTTTGCCGATGTTGGGCCGACATCGGACCGACATTTATGTTAAACATAAAATATTTTGTTAAGAGATGAGAACTTTTTGCAATTTTCCATTTTAGTGAATCCATCTGGTTTAATAACGTTTGATAAGGTCGCATATTATTCAATTTATGTTTATAGGACAATGTCGGCCCGATGTCGGCCCGTTGTTATAAAAATACTTATAACTCCACAGTTCAAAGTATGATATCGGCCCAACATAGGCCCGATATCATAATTAACACTCAAGAGAAAAGGTAACTTTGATTATTTTCTTTTTATAAGCTTCTAGTGTTCACCAGTGTCATGTTAATCGTGTCCAACTATACAAAATGCCGGGCATGTACATATTATAGTGATAACATATTTTAAGTTTAAATGTAATCGTTATAGAGATGTGAAAGAAGTGTGGTCGACAAAGTCAACAGAACCATGTTTTGGCAGACTGTAAATAGAAACTACATCAAGAAATGCACTAACAAAACATTTATTTTGAAACTAACAGTTCATAATGGCATTCATGCAATACGATATATATTGCACTCATCAGATCATTAACGGCATAGAAGACTCTGGTGGTTTACTTCTTTTATGTTCTCCTCTAATATTACTATTTATATATATGACATGCACTCGCAAATATAACGGAAAGAGTATATTGAATAATAAATTATATTGACATAATACATTGGTTACCGATGACAGACGATTATCAACAAGTTTCAGGAAAGCATACTTTTAAACTGGACATTATACCACTATATATATAATTTCTGTTCGCCCATCTGCTTTCATATCGTAATCCGACGCCCGCCATTAGCTGACATACCATCGTGTTCCGCGAACAACGGTAATTGGCAAAAGTACGTGGTTACCGTATGTTGACATTTCCACCTGCGATTCTCGTTATCTCCTGCATTTTGAAAAGTCAAGTCCTGGTATGATCCGTAAGATTATCTTTTTGCGTATTAGCCGGTAAATCGCTATTGTTTCCGCTATTATGCTTTATGGTAAGGCGCATTGGACTAAGGTTTATCACAATATCGCACTTCGAGCACTCTGTGATCAGGTGAGCTAATACATCCTTAAGCGAAAAGCTAATGTTGTTGTCGAAAATTTCGCTGCTATCTACGGAAAGCCTTCTACCCGCCTACAACCCGTATCCGCGCGAGAAAGAGTTGCATAATTCATGCAAGAGGTTTGCTTTCTTCAACTATATTCATTCACAAATGGAAACATTATGTAAATATCGTGTTAAATGGAATATTTTTGAACGGAGCTTTTTTAGAAAAGAATCAATAAACAATGTTTGTATTATACGTGTAGCGGAAGAGATTGTTTATGAATGATTAAAATAGTCCACTATCTGCTGCGTCTTAATGACGTAGTACAGATCATTCATAATCTGAGGCTATTAATAGATTCGTGAAAATAACGCAATAGTATAAGGTTACGCTCGTTTATATTCTCAATTTATAAAACATTAAACATGAGTTCAACAATAACTTCAGGGATACGATAGAAAACAACAAAAATCCTTCATAATCACTTAAACTGAATATAAAAAAAACAATTAAATATAACAATACTTATCTGTTTCGTAACCTCGTTAATGCTTCTACAGCGGGGTAAAATTTGATATTTCTGGGAAACGTTCTTTTGTTCTCAACAGATAGCGGCGATCTTTTGTATTTACGGATGCTAACAACGCATTAGTAGAAGGTTAAGCTTGTTTATATTCACATTTCTCACCAATTACTTCAGGTATACTTTAGACAACCTCAAAATTGCTTCATACTCGCTTAAATCGTATATTAAAAAAACAACAACTAAATATAACAAGAAATATATTTTTAAAATGTAGTCGGCGTAAATGCTGACTTTGAAATAAAGTTTGCAATTTACGTTTCTAAATAAATTGAAAACAAAAGTTTAACTGTATTGTGTTGTTTTTTTTCTGTTATTTAAGTCGAATATTCACCGCATGAAATGTGTGTTATCATTGTTAAACCACACATTAGTGTAAGTGGATAAAAATTATACTATTTTTTCACTATCGAAAAATACCGTATGTTAATATTTGATTTAAACACAGTTTTCTTTCGGCACATTTAAATAACACTTTCATAGCCGCGTCATGCGAAAATGGGTCTTATGCATTTCGGCCAGCGTATCTTAAACCCAACATGTGCATGTGCGTAGTCTGGTCAGAGGCAATGCTGTTCGCTATAAAATCATTCCGTTTGTTATGGTATCATTATGTATCTCCTGACCAGACTGAGAGATGCGCAGGCTGAGTGGGCTATATTTATATGATGGGCGCATATAGAATAAGACCCATTTTGCATGACGAGGGTCATTAAAAATCTGATTGCGAATTGTAAATGGCACATTTTAGCACAATGCTTTTCGATACAAAATTGAATTCAAAATAGCAAACTTGTAAATAAGGGCAGCCTATCCAGGCGTTCAGGAACGATTTCCTGACGTGCTGACTGAGTACGGCAAACATTGTGATTGGATAATTAAACGATTTTCCTCTATTTTGACACTATACTGTTTCGGTAATGTTTGTTTTCTCATATTGAAAGCATAACTGTGTTTATCGATAGTCAATTATATTCCCCGGACGATTTAGTGAACGAGTACTGACCCTGAAATTCTGCGAGATGGATTTTAACGCGTAATTGTAACTGGGCTACTATTTGTGTCGTTTGAACATACAGAGAGTAGTCCGGAATTCCTCACACTGAACAGTGCTACATCCTTTGCGCTGAGCACAGACACAGTGATGAAGCCGAAGTTCAGAGTTTTTATCTCGAATCAGCCTATGAAATATTCGAAAATATTCATGCGTGTCTGCTGGCGTTATGTAAAAGTCATATATGGTGAATATATGGGTAAAACAGCTACGCTAAAAAAGCACATTAGTGCTCCATACCTATGTTTCGGTCAGAGTTGTTGACACCGTGTGAACTGCTAGGGTAACAAGGAATGCATAAACAACAAAGTACGGGTCAACGGGGCTGTCTTTATGACTACCTAATTCGTGAGTAAAAACTTACTAAAAAGTATTGCTCGCAGATTTATTTTTTACTTATTTTCATCAATTATCTTATTGTATATTTTCAATTTGTATATGGTGTAAAAAAATCAAAAGTTTTGTACAGGGAATTTACATCATGAAATTATATTCTTAGTGAGATAGGTATTCGATATTCCAACAATATTCATTTAATATGATTGTGATTGAAAATTGTCTTTATATTCGGTTCTCATTACCATTTTTATCATGCTTTCTATGCTTTCGGAACGTCCAAAAAGGGTCATGTTGTTGTTATTTTGTCTAAGTTATCTCTATGAAATAACTAGGATGATAAAAAGTGCACACGAATCTCGACCCGTGCGTTATGACACACTCTTTATAAGCTTGAATGGCGTGTGTTCATTTCAAACTTGCGATTATTTTTGAAAAATGAGTTGCGTCTTAAATTATGCAATAGCGAACAACTCCAGTGCCTCCAGCGCTTTGATTATTATACTCCGTCATAATGGAGCCCTGAAAAAGTAAAATACAGCTTTGCTAGGAATGAACAATGAGCTGGTTGGGTCATGTCAATACAATACGGAAAACTGAATGATCTACCCTTGTTTAAGGAATATTCATTGCGAACTTAACCCATTTATGCCTAGCGTCTAGAAAAAAGACCTTGGCAAACAGCGTAGACCCAGATGAGACACCGCATGATGCGGCGTCTCATCAGGTTCTGCACTGTTTGCTTAATGGAATTTGTGTAAGAAATATTCTAAATATAGAAATAAATATACTAGACATCCCTAATTTTGGACATAAATTGATCCAATTTAGAAGGATGGGAGAGTCCACTAGGCAAACATGGATTAAACCCATACCACCCAGATAAGCATTTTGATTAAATTTTATCTCATAAAAATGAAAAATAATTAATAACTACATGGTTGCATGTAGACATTTTCACTTTGCGGGAAATACACATCTATCTATCAACACTGCCAATCATATCATGTGATTATAACAATTTTAGTTCAGTTTTCCACATCATCAAAATTAAATAAAAATATTTATTCTTTTAAACTTACCACTAATTAAAACGAAATATTGGGATTAAGTAGCCATTGATGCTATCAACACAGCCGATAATGGGCTAGTTACAGGCCCCTCTTGATGATACGTACACATGAAAGTTGACGGATCGCCATAAGAACCAATAAGGGTCGGATGTACTTCTACAATTGGACTTTGGTGAAACACAAAGTATTGTGTCGTTCGCAGCGACGATTTATCCACCGCTCTTACAAATGTATTAAATACGCCCCTGTTACGATAGCTACATGTGCATACTATATGAAATTCCTAGACCCTTGCAGGTACAAATATTGAAATATTGGCACTGGAATATATTTTGTAATATCTCTTAATATACAAAATCCTTTGACGATACTGTACACACACTATGTTTTATACAAACAATGAAGCTTGCTTTCATAGCTTCCCAATGAATACTTTTAAAGTGTCATAGCTAGATTATGCCAGGTAATCCTCACATATTTTTCGATAAGAGGGTATCTGCTGGCAAAGCTTGATAACACCAGTCTTCCAATTTAACGCAAACTTGGTTTCGTAGCACATCAGCCCGTTAACGCATAGAGCAACGGTAGATTGTGTGTGTGTGTGTGTATTAAGAGTTTATTTACAGGTCCTTCCTCCTCCTTCACGGAGTGATTATGGTCCGACCTGAGACAATCAAAGGACACTCTCTCTTATCCTCACGCGCTGCGCCGCCTTTATGGCCACTTCTACGGTCAACAGCCGTCGCCTCGATTCCCGAAACGGTTTCCCCAGTGCGTTGAGCGTACTGAGTACCGCCGCCCCTGGGGTCCCTCCATAAGGCCACTCCCTCGATGTTCTGGGGTGCATCAATCCCCCGTCCTCCACACTGGTAAGTTCGCTGTCCCACTGCTCTCGTCCCTCTTGTGAAAGCCACACTATCCTCTTTGACCCTTGCATACAGATTGGCTTGGGCCCCCGATATTCAAGGTCCGGGAGACAGTGTACCCCCGTCGATTAACAGCGGTTGACTAGATCGCTGCATCTTCGAGGAGACAGCGACCGTAGCAGTGAAGAAGATGCCAGGCTCGAGGGTGGTGGACTGCTGGATTAGCAGAGCCGCCCGCAGAAGTTCCCCTCTATAAAGAAATATGTACAGGTGGGAAAATCTTCAGCGGGTGACTCTCGCCTCGGTCGCGACGCGAACGCTCCAGCTGCTGACGACAGTAGATTGTGTAAAAGTACCTCTCCTATTAATAATCGTGTTGTCTCAATATCCCACAGCTTTATTGTTGTGATCTGCTGATATTTAACCTCATCTTAAAAGTATTTTATTTGATGAACTTTTCATTTGAAGCCGGTATATGGAATTGATGTAACAGAAGAATCCAAATTAAGGTCGTCGCTGTGTTGGCCTATCTGGGTAAAGGGGCATTTTTCTTCAAAGCTGGACGGTCATGATATCTACATCACCTTGTGCATGTATTACGTCTATGCATTCACTGACTGAACAGTCACCTTAAATTTCAATTAACTTTTAAAGTTTAACAATTAACTATTAGTTTCTTGGTTGTTTAAGGACACTTGTTTCTTCATGCAAAGAGGTGTTTCCAACAAAAACTGTACATGTGTGGCTTATTTTCCCTTGTTCGACGAAATAGAGTTGAGTCTTTGGTATCTGGTCTATTATTGTATTACGGTAATCAAAACAACTTTGATGTGTCTTTGATACGTCTCTATAAGATAACAATAGTAACTGCGGTAGATATCGTTGAATGTCTGTTCAAACTTCCAAAAGATGGCGAATGAAAAACGCCCATCAATAACAATCATTTGTGAAGAGTCCATTTTCACAGGCAAGGATGCTTCAAACTCTCTAGATTCGCCGACTCATCATCAGTAATACCACTGTCACTATTACTAAGTTTAGTTTCTATCGAGTAAAAGATTTTTTCTATCTCGAAATTGACAATACAGTTTTCATATCTTTGGAATCTCTGCAAATCCTTGCAATTTTCAGGTCGCCGTATCCGAAGTAACCATTTAGTTCTCTGTGTGTCTAATCAACTTCTCCCTCGTGTCAGGCCTCCTGATGACTTCAATGACCTCATCAAGACTTATATAACTAGAGCTTTGTCACAAACGTGACCTATACCCCCACGTGTCGCATTGAACACAGACTATTTTGCATACTGTCTTTACAAAACAAGAGAATCTAATTTATGGCGATTTTTAAGAATTATGCCATTATCATTTATGGCCATTTTGACCTTTGAACTCTTGAATTCCTTCGCATGACACGCTGTCCAATGACTGTGAGTAAAATTAATGTACAGAGTCATTTTAAAATCTCACAATGAATGACATAGTTATGGCCCGGACAAGCTCATTTATGGCCATTTTTGACTTATGAACTCCAAGTGTGACCTTACCTTGAAGATATCGACGTAATTCTTTCGCATGACACATCGCCCAATGATTGTGAACAAATGTAACGTGTAATTTTAAAATCTCACAATGAATGACATAGTTATGGCCCGGACAAGATCATTTATGGCCATTTTTGACAATTAAACTCACAGTGTGACATTGACCTTTGAGATATCTACGTAATCGTAATTCTTTCGCGCGACACACCGTCCAATGATGGTGAACAAATGTGCCAAATGATTTTAAAAATCTCACAATGAACGACATAGTTATGGCCCGGACAAGCTCATTTATGGCCATTTTTGACCTTTGAACTCAAAGTGTGACCTTGGCCTTGGAGATATCTACATAATTCTTTCGTGCGACACACCGTCCAATGATGCTGAACAAATGTGCCAAATGATTTTAAAAATCTCACAATGAACGACATAGTTATGGCCCGGACAAGCTCATTTATGGCCATTTTTGACCTTTGAACTCAAAGTGTGACCTTGGCCTTGGAGATATCTACGTAATTCTTTCGCGCGACACACCGTCCAATGATGGTGAACAAATGTGCCAAATGATTTAAAAATTTCACAATGAACGACATAGATATGGCCCGGACAAGCGCATTTATGGGCATTTTTGACCTTTGAACTCAAAGTGTGACCTTGACCTTTGAGATATCTACGTAATTCTTTCGCGCGACACATCATCCAATGGTGGTGAACAAATGTGCCAAATGATTTTAAAATGTCACAATGAACGACATAGTTCTGGCCCGGACAAGCTCATTTATGGCCATTTTTAACCTTTGAACTCAAAGTGTGACCTTGACCTCGGAGATATCGACGTAATTCTTTCGCGCGACACACCGTCCAATGATGGTGAACAAATGTGCCAAATGATTTTAAAATCTCACAATAAACGACAAAGTTATGGTCCAGACAAGCATTTGACCTTTTAACTCAATGTTTGACCTTGACCTTGGAGATATCGACGTAATTCTTTTGCGCGACACACCATCCAATGATAGTGAACAAATGTACCAAGTCATTTTAATATCTAACAATAAATGACATAGTTATGGTCCGGACAAACTTTCGGTTAAAAACGCACTAGGTGACCTTGTGACCTAGTTTTTGACCCAGAATGACCCATATTCAAACTTGACCTAGACATCATCTAGATACAACTTCTTACCAAGTTTGGTGAAGATCGGATGAAATTTTCGGGACAGACCGACAAAGTGACTCCTATATAAAAAGGTCTGTTGAGAGACCCACCCGATTATGTTGAAAAAATATTGTATCACATGGCTTCCATTTTGAAAGCTTTGTGCACAACATTTGATGCACTAAGTCTGATTTAGCATATAACCAGAAGAATCCTAGACTTTTCAATTAGGACTTTACAAATCTCCTGTTTGATATGCCTAAAGAATACCCTTTAGTTTACATTAAATGGCTGATAGTAATCAACAATATGATTACAAAAATATATTACTACATAGCTTAGAAATGTTATGCTCTCAACATGGTATTATAAAATGATATTTTTCTGTTTGGTGCTCTACATGTAGATGTGTAACAAAATAAACATCTAGATTTAAAGTCAAAGTAAGGTGGTTAGGAACTTAATTGTTTCCCATGCTTGTCTTTCATAGGTAAAAAAATGATTGAACTTTGAAAGAAAGTGAAAATCAATTTTGTGTAAACTTTAGTACCGTACACTGAAGTAATGCTTGATTGGTCATTGCCGGCTCGGGTACTACTAACATGTACCCCGGGTACATGTAAGTATACTTACATGTACCCCGGGTACGGTAAATATACTACAACTTACCCGGAAAATATTAGACTGTACCCGAGTTTTATTCCCGCCTAGAATCAGATGTCGTAAAACGTGCTACCAATTACCGAAATTGCGACACAAACTTCTTTAAAAAAAAACTGAATCAACATGCCTTTTGAGTATGAGTTTCTATAATAAAAAGGCAATTTAACAGAAAATTGACATAAGTATGAACATAATTAATTTTTTTTAAAGCCGACAACGACTGATTAATTTCCGGGTACGTTATAGTAAATTTACTGTACCCGGGGTACATGTAAGTAATACCCGAGCTGACAATGACCAATCGAGCTGAAGTAACATTTCAAACTCGTTTGATACTGTGAATTAAGGTCAGTGGCGTAGCATAATGTAAGCCTTAAGCGTCAACTTGTTCTCAAAGGTGAAAAATATAAAGCCCCAAAAGCAATAAATATCAAAAAGCTTATATTCAAAATTGTGAACATTCATATCTATTAACATGCGTTTAAATATAACAGGCATTTTTTACATACAAAACTTGTTTTCTCTCTAACTTAGAAACAAACTGTGTTCATAGAAAAATTATTTCAAAGTTGCTAAATATTCAATTAATGCACATTTTTTTAACCTTTTGCTAGGAATATGATAAAATTACCACTTTACCTTGATTAAAGTCATCTGATTAAATGAGAAAGTTCTTTAGTGAAGAACGGAAACAGGAAATGGACTTATACATTGTACATATGTTGCAAATCAAATCCTGGAAAAAAACACACACAACATAAACAGCTTGAAACAGCACAGAATATAATTATGTCTGATTGTTGTCAAAACATTCCAAAAAAAAATCACTCCAGAGATGCATTTTTTTTTAAATTAAATATATCAGGGAAGAAATTGTAGGTTCCTTTAGCAGTGTCGCAAGACAAAGGCCTAACAGAAACGCGAAGACGTCCTCTTGTGGCGCTCTATATGATGTGGACTGCATTCTGCTCAAATGATACTTCTAGCTTAAGTCACTATTTAGCTCGCATGAGCAGGAGATATTGTGGTCACTTTCATTCGTCTTTTGTCATTTTGTATTGAGCGTCATCAACTTTAGATACTAGTAGTTACTTCTCTAAATGCCGCACAGTATTATTAGCTTTATGAAACTTGGTCAGAATGGTTAACTTGACAATATCTACGCCTAGTTCAAATCTTTACTTATGAGTGTCCAAAAACTAGGTCACAAGGTTAAATCTTGAAAAAATCTTATTACCACTTTAAAAGCCACATAAATGACTCAATCTATAATGGAACTTGGTCAGAATGTTTATCTTCAGATTATCTAGGCTCTGTAAGAATCAGGTCACCATCAGATTATCTAGGCTCTGAACGAATCATGTCACCATCAGATTATCTAGGCTCTGAACGAATCAGGTCACCATCAGATTATCTAGGCTCTGTACGAATCAGGTCACCATCAGATTATCTAGGCTCTGTACGAATCAGGTCACCAGGTCAGATCTAAAACAAGATGCGTTTGTGAAACACAATGTCCCCCTATATTACATTTGACCTTGAAGGATGGCCTTGACCTTGTGAAGGATGACCTTGACCTTTCACCACTCAAAATGTGCAGCTCCATGAGATAAACATGCATGCCAAATATCAAGTTGCTATCTTCAATATTGCAAAAGTATTCATAAAATAAGCGATTTGGGCCACATATATTTGACCTCTGACCTTGAAGGATGACCTTGACCTTTCACCACTCAAAATGTGCAGCTCCACGAGATGCACATGCATGCCAAATATCAAGTTGCTATCTTCAATATTGCAAAAGTATTTATAAAATAAGTGATTTGGGCCACATATATTTGACCTCTGACCTTGAAGGATGACCTTGAACTTTCACCACTCATAATGTGCAGCTCCATGAGATACAAATGCATGCCAAATATCAAGTTGCTATCTTCAATATTGCAAAAGTATTTATAAAATAAGTGATTTGGGCCACATATATTTGACCTCTGACCTTGAAGGATGACCTTGACCTTTTACCACTCAAAATGTGCAGCTCCATGAGATACACATGCATGCCAAATATCAAGTTGCTATATTCAATATAGCAAAAGTTATTGCAAAATGTTAAAGTTGGCGCAAACAGACCAACCAACAGACCAACAGACCAACCAACGGACAGGGCAAAAACAATATGTCCCCCACTACAATAGTGGGGGACATAAAAACTTTGTTACCAATCTAAATGCCACATGTATACTCCATCTCAATAAAACTTGGTCTTAATTTTTATCTTGACAATAGATAAACTCGAACTTGACAATTGTCAAGATTATTCGAGTTCGAATCTAGGTAACATCACGTCCAAAACATAGATAACCAGGTCATATCTTGGAAAAACCTTGTGACCAATCTAGAGTAAACATTTATTTTGTAATCTTGATAAAACTAGGTCAGTTGTCAATATCAAAGCCATGTTGAAATATGGGTCATTCAACCCCGTCTAAAGATAAACATTCTAACCAAGTTTCATGATGATGGAGTTAAAAATGTGGCCGTTACAACGACAAGGTTTTACCAAGATTTTATCTAGTTATTGGATGAACATGACCCACATTAAAACTTGGCATATAAATGTCAAGATAACTATTCTAGCCAAGTTTTATTAAGATTGACTTATATATGAGGCCTCTCGAGTGTTAACAATGTTTTTTAAGATTTGACCATGTTACCTCAACGTAAATTTCATCAAGATCGAAAGGAAAATGTGGCCGCTATAGCGAAAGCAAGCTTACAGTGGACAACAAACAATGCTGGACATTAAGGTCATCACAATAGCTCACCATGAGCACTTCATGCTAAGGTGAGCTACATACACGAAGGAATTCGGCTTGTTTTTGTTTCAAAATGTAACGTTGTGTTTGGATTTTAACACCATGCTAGCTGCCACTGGAAAATAGCCTATACATACTTTGTTTTTTGATTAATTCAATTTTAGCTTGATTGCTTAGGCTTATGAATACACTCTCAAGCCTTTTTTCTTGTTACAGTTAGTACTTGGCGTATTTGGAGTTAACTGAGAGAATGATTCCAAAATGGAGGTAAATGCTGAAGTGGCATAAGTTTACCCTAACAATTAACCTAAAATACAAACACTTTTATTAATTGTTTATTAAAATTGCAAACCTGTTTATTTAAGACGCTAAAGTAATAATACAATCAAATGCAGTTCACAGTAAAAATATACCAACTGTTTATTGAGAAAAATATTTAGCAAATATAATACAAACTGTACCTTTAGGAAAGACCAAAAAAGAATGAATAGCAAACAATCAAAGTACAAAAGACATGAGCATAAAAGACAGACCAGCATTACATTAATTGTGCAATGACAATAAAATACAGACTAGCATAATATTACTTTAATACTCAATTACTTAACACAAGGCTATTTTACAACTCGGCACATGAAATGAAGTAAATTAATGTTTTTTCATTGTCAGTTACATACACAATGCTATTGACATAATAAATGTACATTTTATTTTGCATATGAAAATTATAATATACTACTGTATTTAGAACAAACATCAGTTGAATATATTAGTCACATAAAATCTCAAGCATACACTAACCTTTCAATGTACAACAAAAATAACACAACTATATTTTGGCACCTGCACTTATCAAAATCATGCATGTATATATAAAGAAAGCAAAAATAAATATTATTACATTCACTTAAAAGTAAGTACCATATGCATAAATACTGATACAACGGATAGGACAATACTGACAAAATATCCACTTGAATCACAAAAACAGCTTTAAATTCATTTTTGTTAATCATCATAAAACAACACATGCTTCCAAACAAACATCTCACTTAACATTCCAGCTATCAAATTTACAACATGGTGCAAAATAGTACCTTCAACAGCATGATTTTTTTAAAAGGCTATTTTGCAGACACATAAATTTGTGAATTTTGAAAAAAAAAGAGTTTATATAATTGGTCTGTCGCCTGCGATAAAATGGGCTGGGATGTCTCTTTTAAGTGGCAAGCCCTGCATTTCCATGTATATTTAAATATCATATTGTTATAAAGTAAAAGAAACAGGCTTATGACATGCCAATTACTTTAACCAGTGTTATTAAGCGATAATTTAATAAAATATATATTATATGGACTGAATGACCTTTAACAAGCGTTTGAGTGACAAAGACAATGACAAATTAGCCTAATGAAGTTACAATCATGACTCAACTTATGACAATCTTACTTTAATTATGTTAAAATATTATTTATTGACAACAGCAGTTATGACAAATAAAAAACTTAACATGTATTTTTTGTTTAATAAGCTTAGTTTTTTTTAATGAAAAAAAAATCAGAAAAATATGGTGTATGCAATAAGTTTTAGTTTGTTGTTTCATTTAAATGCTGCTTAAAAATTGGTTAAACTAATATTTAAAATAATATACTTAACATGTGTTTGTTATTAATAAGCAAATGCACTGGTTTGTATGTTTTTCTATTTGAATTAAAAACTCTACACCAAATTAACAGTATACAAGATAATTGCTTTTTTTGTTTTTGATCCGCCATGTGTTTGCTAATAAAAGTACAACAATCCAGAAAAATACACTCACTTGGGTGCGCTTATATACCAAAGCAAAATGTAAGATGCTGATATAGATTTATTGAATTAGAAATGTCAGGTGTAAAAACCTAGTACATACCGGTAGTGTAATGTACTCTTCTTGGTATAGCAATAGGATTACGAAACAAACACAGAATTGATTGGATATACATGTAAATGTCCTTTGTTCCTTGGCTTATTCGGTCTTAAAAAGTTGAACATAAGCAATTAATTTTCATCAGGATCTTTAATTCATGGGTCAGTCTCGCAAAGAAATAAATGGAAATTAACGACACACAAATAAAAATGAGTTTAGTTAAAAAAAATCATGCAAAAACAAAAACACAAAAAGGTGAGAAACCAAGAAAACTCAGTGGATAATTCACAACTGAATATTTAAAAAGAGTTTGATGCAAATTAAACTCTACTATACATTGAATTAATATTAAACTAAGAGTGCCATTTTTACAAACATATACCCATTAAATAGTGTGTGTTTTTTTCTACTAGAGATTAAAACATGTCTCATATGATAAATGTCTTATTTCACCTTCATTTGCATTTAGAAGGTGACTTTTGACCTCAAGTCTTGGCTATTGTGTTGGCCACTCAATCTTGGTATGTTTGAAACATCTGCCATTTAAAAACAACACATAAAACATTGAGATGCTAAAACAATTTTACCTCTGACCTTGAATTGTAACCTTAATAATAAAAAAGACAAAGAGTTGGCTGGTTTCTTATATTTTACAAATGACCTTGAACTGTGACCTTCACACAACCTTGACCTTGAGACCTGGTTTATAATAATGACAATATTTTGAAAACATTGTTTATTCATAAATATCAAATGTACAAATGGCAACTGATACATAAATTTCATTTGTTTGAACTTCACAAAAATAAAAGAAGAGCTGTCCAAAGTATGCTTGACAATTCTTGCATTTTGATAGTGGAGTGTACAATTTTTGTCAGTCACCTGATATATTGACAACATTGAAAGACATATTTGATGTTGTATCTCTGCAGTAGTTATTTAGTATATTTAAACTAAAGGCTGAAAATTTAAAAATAAAAACAAGAAATAAGACCATGCTGCATAAGTAGATATTAAACTTTTTACCAATTAGTTTAGTTGAATTGTATTACCTTCGAAAGCAAGGTGTAAGCTTCATGTTATCTACACACGCACACAATAACAAGACAATAACTTATTCCAAACTAAAGTCGTTGAGCAGAAACCATTTTCCTATTATAAGTAACAATGGCCTTGATACAACCTTCCCCAAATGCGCGACAAACCTATGTCTGCATAGAGACTACCTTCAAACAAAATTACCGCCATATAACTGCACTCAAACTCAAGTAATTGAGCACTCTTTCTGTTAACAGTAGAAGTGACCTTGACCCACTAGCCCCAAATGCAACCTTTGCTAGATCAGCCTGTAACAAACATACACACAATTTCAGCATAATATCTCCATCCTATCTGAAGTTATTGATTTCTCATTTGTTATCTATTTTTAGAAATAATGACCTTTACCATGACCAAACAAGCCAAATGTGCAGCCCCATGCTAGGTCTCCATGTCAGTAAGAGATAGGAGTTGTTGTAAAAAACACTTTCTTGAATTTCCAAAGTATAAAAATTATAATAAGACGCATAATTCTGCTTAATTGCAGTTTAGAGTAATGGGGCTTGGTTGTTGGTCGTTGACCTCCAAAAGACATGTGTGAAGTTTACATGGAACAACTGTCTTAGTTACCGAGATATGTACTTGTTTCACTTAAACTTGAACTTCAGCTTGCATGAAAAACAGGCTTTTATAAGTAAAAAATATAGAGATAAAAAGTACTTGCATGCAAACATTAAAAAGAATTTTGTAACAGATAAAGGAGCATAATTCTGCAACATTTTACGTCAGTGGTATGGCACTTGCTAAGAAATCTCACACAAACTGAAACTCTGAGAAAAAAGGGGCCTAATTCTGCTAAATTGAACCTGAGAGTTATGACCCCAAACACATGAGTGAAGTTTCAATTAATTACATGTAGTACTAAGAGTCAATGATATGCAGATGTTGGATTTTAACAGTGACCACAATGCTTAGCAAAACAAGGGGGCAAAATTCTGCTAAATTGCATGTCAGCGTCATGGAACTCATTCTGTTACCTCACACAATGAACCCAAACACGTGTGAAATTTCATCTGAAAACCTCTAGTGGAAACAGTGAAATGGACAAGTTGAGTGTTTACCTTAACCACTGCATTTCACAGACACCAACACGACACTTGGGTGAACAGTATACCTTTAACTATTCAGTTGAATAGCCAATGCAATTTGTTCAATAACCATACTTCAATACAATAATCTAGTTTCAATGCCGTTTTTGCTTCTTCTCAAAATAGTGTACACAAGATTTAGGATAAGGAAAAGGCCATTCATATGTATTTGGCACGATTCCATCACACTTTGACTCAAAATATGAGAACAGAGGAAACCAGATGCGTCGGCGATATTTGTCCCGTGCCATGAGAGAGCGATTATTCGCGAGAGTGTGGTAGTAGAGGAAGAGACGACTGGTGATGTAGAAGGCAATGAAAACATCGATGGAGTAGTGCTCGTGTGCAGCCAGCAGGAAAAATATGGCAAACAGATTGGCAACCCACGTGAACGTGTGCAGCTGATAGAGACGTCGGGAGGTATCTGAAATACACGTGTAGATGTAGCATGAGTATAGCATCTGAAATACACGTGTAGATGTAGCATGAGTATAGCATCTGAAATACACGTGTAGATGTAGCATGAGTATAGCATCTGAAATACACGTGTAGATGTAGCATGAGTATAGCATAAGGACTCTATCAACATCATCAAGTACCCTGATATAGACGTCGGGAGGTATCTAAAATACACGTGTAGATGTAGCATGAGTATAGCATAAGGTTTCTATCAACATCATCAAGTACCCTGATAGAGACATCGGGAGGTATCTGAAATACACGTGTAGATGTAGCATGAGTATAGCATAAGGTCTCTATCAACATCATCATGTACCCTGATATAGACGTAGGGAGGTATCTGAAATACACATGTAGATGTAGCATGAGTAGTCGGGAGGTATCTGAAATACACGTGTAGATGTAGCATGAGTATAGCATAAGGTCTCTATCAACATCATCAAGTACCCTGATAGAGACGTAGGGAGGTATCTGAAATACACATGTAGATGTAGCATGAGTAGTCGGGAGGTATCTGAAATACACGAGTAGATGTAGCATGAGTATAGCATAAGGTCTCTATCAACATCATCATGTACCTGATGGAGACGTCGGGAGGTATCTGAAATACACGTGTAGATGTAGCATGAGTATAGCATAAGGTCTCGATCAACATCATCATGTTCCCTGATATAGACATCGGGAGGTATCTGAAATACACGTGTAGATGTAGCATGAGTAGTTGGGAGGTATCTGGAATACACATGTAGATGTAGCATGAGTATAGCATAAGGTCTCTATTAACATCATCAAGTACCCTGATATAGACGTCGGGAGGTATCTGAAATACACGAGTAGATGTAGCATGAGTATAGCATAAGGTCTCTATCAACATCATCAAGTACCCTGATATAGACGTAGGGAGGTATCTGAAATACACGTGTAGATGTAGCATGAGTAGTCGTGAGGTATCTGAAATACACATGTAGATGTAGCATGAGTAGTCGGGAGGTATCTGAAATACACATGTAGATGTAGCATGAGTAGTCGTGAGGTATCTGAAATACACGAGTAGATGTAGCATGAGTATAGCATAAGGTCTCTATCAACATCATAAAGTAC
This sequence comes from Dreissena polymorpha, assembly GCF_020536995.1. NCBI lineage: Eukaryota > Metazoa > Mollusca > Bivalvia > Myida > Dreissenidae > Dreissena > Dreissena polymorpha. The sequence goes on from NC_068364.1 coordinate 10,452,307, forward strand.
CCTGATATAGACGTAGGGAGGTATCTGAAATACACATGTAGATGTAGCATGAGTATAGCATAAGGTCTCTATCAACATCATCATGTACCCTGATATAGACGTAGGGAGGTATCTGAAATACACGTGTAGATGTAGCATGAGTAGTCGTGAGGTATCTGAAATACACGTGTAGATGTAGCATGAGTATAGCATAAGGTCTCTATCAACATCATCATGTACCCTGATATAGACGTCGGGAGGTATCTGAAATACACGTGTAGATGTAGCATGAGTATAGCATAAGGTCTCTATCAACATTGTCATGTACCCTGAAGAACGTACCTATAATGGAATAATTACATTAAGAGATTGACATTCAATCGAATTAAATTTTATATTCTCAGGTTTCAAAGTTAACTTTTTTAACACAAGACCACTGGTCTAAACTGACCAAATATAAACTAAACCAACTGTAGGAACTAACAAGCGATGTGTTTGTGAAACACTATGTCCCCATATATTTGACCTTTGACCTTGAATGATGACCTTGACCTTTCACCACTCACAATGTGCAGCTCCATGAGATACACATGCATGCCAAATATCAAGCTGCTATCTTCAATACTGCAAAAGTGTACATTAAATTAGCGATTTTGACCCATATATTTGACCTTTGACCTTGAAGGATGACCTTGACCTTTCACCACTCAAAATGTGCAGCTCTATGAGATACACATGCATGCCAAATATGAAGTTGCTATCTTCAATATTGCAAAAGTTATTGCAAATGTTAAAGTTTGCACAAACAAACACACAAACCAACCAACAGACCAACCAACAGAAAGGGCAAAAACAATATGTCCCCCACTATAGTGGTGGGGGACACTAGAAGTTGTCGTACAATTGTGTAAATTATGAATTATGAATACATGTATTCAAATAAAAATAAATAATAAATTGTCTTCAGTGTTAATTAAAACAAACAACTCATAGCACTCATAGGGTTGAAGTGAGCAAGCATAATATATTCAAACCCACACTTCACCCACCCAAAACAAACATGAAATAATGTTAATTTATTTTTGGAGGTGGATGATATTTTTGAACTATCAATTTCATATTTAACCGTCAGTTTCTTTCTTTACAAAACATTACAATTACATCGCAATAATATACAAGAGGGCCATCAGGCCCTAAGGCGCTCACCTGAAAGCCAAAGGAACTAGACTGTTCTGAAAAAAATGCAAGCTGATTCATGAAGATTATTTTGGACCAAAAAAGTGACTTTTAACATGTTTGTTTTATATTTGACCTTGTGACCTAGTTTTTGAGCTCATATGACCCAGCTTCAATCTCTGGCAAAATTTCATTGGGATAAATGTTCTGACCAAGTTTCATGAAGATTGGCCAATAAATGTGGCTAACATAGTGTCTACAAGTTTTCACTTAAGCCATATAAGGACAACTGCCCCCCCCCCCCCTGGCGGCCATGTTTTTCAACAAACCATAACCATTTTCAAACTCACTCAAGCTATTGTTAGAACAAATGTTCAGATCAAGTTTCATAAAGATTGGATAATAAATGTGACTTCTAGAGTGTTAACAAGGTTTTGTAGTAAATAGCCATTTAAGGAAAAATGCCACGCCCCCTTGCAACCATGTTTTTTAACTGATCTCAACCATTTTTAAACTTAGCCCAGATATTATTAGTCCAAATATTCTGACAAAGTTTCATGAGCATTGGACCACAAATGTGACTTCTAGAGTGTTAACAAGGTTTTACCATACAGTAAAGCCATATAAGGAAAACTGCCCCGCCCCATGGTGGCCATGTTTTTCATTCGACTGGAACCATTTTCGAACTCGTCCAAGATCTTATTTGGACACATGTTTTGACCAAGTTTCATGAAGATTGGTCTAAAAATGTGACCAAGTTTCATGAAGATTGGTCTAAAAATGTGACTTCTAGAGTGTTAACAAGGTTTTACTATAGCCATATAAGGAAAACTGCCACGCCCCCTGGCGGCCATGTTTTTCAACCAACCGGAACCATTTTCGAACTCCTCCAAGATATTATTGGCACACATGTTCTGACAAAGTTTCATGAAGAATGGACTAAAATTGTGACTTCTAGTGTGTTAACAAGGTTTTACTATAGCCATATAAGGAAAACTGCCACACCTCCTGGCGGCCATGTTTTTCAACCAACCGGAATCATTTTCGAACTCGTCCAAGATATTATTGGGACACATGTTCTGACAAAGTTTCATGAAGATCGGACAATAAATGTGACTTCTAGAGTGTTAACAAGGTTTTACCATACAGTAAAGCCATATAAGGAAAACTGCCCGCCCCATGGTGGCCATGTTTTTCATTCAACAGGAACCATTTTCGAACTCGTCCAAGATATTATTAGGACACATGTTTTGACCAAGTTTCATGAAGATTGGACTAAAAATGTGACTTCTAGAGTGTTAACAAGGTTTTACTATAGCCATATAAGGAAAACTGCCACGCCCCCTGATGGCCATGTTTTTCAACCAACCGGAACCATTTTCGAACTTGTCCAAGATATTATTGGGACACATGTTCTGACAAAGTTTCATGAAGATCGGACAATAAATGTGACTTCTAGATTGTTAACAAGGTTTTACTATAGCAAACTGCCACGCCCCCTGGCAGCCATGTTTTTCAATGAACCGGAACCATTTTCGAACTTGTCCAAGATATTATTTGGACACATGTTCTGAGTAAGTTTCATGAAGATTGGACAATAAATGTGGCCTCTAGAGTGTTAACAAGGTAAATGTTGATGACGCACGACGCAGAAAGCACGACGGACAAAAGGCGATCACAATAGCTCACCATGAGCACGTTGTGCTCAGGTGAGCTAATAAAAACAAGAATATCAGTGAAACTGATGGACGCTCCCCGATGATGTTCTTTGTCAGTTTATGTATTAATAACCACCTAAAAAAAAATTATTAGCCTCGGTGACCTTGACCTTGACCCCAGTGACCTCAAACCTCATCAAAAGGTAGAGGCCCATGCAAAGTACCTACATGCCAAATATGAAAGAGATCGGTAAAGTATTGAAGGTGCTATGAGAAACTGTTACAAAAGTGTGACGGAATATATATTAATAGCCTCAGTGACCTTGAGCCCAGTGACCTCAAACCTCATCAAAAGGTAGAGGTCCATGCAAGGTACCTACATACCAAATATGAAAGTGATCAGTAAAGTATTGAAGGTGCTATGAGAAACTGTAACAAAAGCGTGACAGAGAAATCTATGATGAGCCTCAGTGACCTTGACTCCAGTGACCTCAAACCTCATCAAAAGGTAGAGGTCCATGCCAGGTACCTACATGCCAAATATGAAAGTGATCGGTAAAGTATTAAAGGTGCTATGAGAAACTGTAACAAAAGTGTGATGGAAAAATCTATTATTAGCCTCAGTGACCTTGACCCCAGTGACCTCAAACCTCATCAAAAGGTAGAGGTCCATGCAAGGTACCTACATGCCAAATATGAAAGAGATCGGTAAAGTATTAAAGGTGCTATGAGAAACTGTAACAAAAGTGTGACTGAAAAATCTATTATTAGCCTCAGTGACCTTGACCCCAGTGACCTCAAACCTCATCAAAAGGTAGAGGTCCATGCAAGGTACCTACATGCCAAATATGAAAGAGATCGGTAAAGTATTGAAGGTGCTATGAGAAACTGTAACAAAAGTGTGACGGAAAAATCTATAATTAGCCTCAGTGACCTTGACCCCAGTGACCTAAAACGTCATCAAAAGGTATAGGTCCATGCAAGGTACCTACATGCCAAATATGAAAGAGATCGGTAAAGTATTGAAGGTGGTATGAGAAACTTTAACAGAAGTGTGACAGAAAAATCTATTATTAGCCTCGGTGACCTTGACCTTGACCCCAGTGACCTCAAACCTCATCAAAAGGTAGAGGTCCATGCAAGGTACCTACATGTCAAATTTGAAAGAGATCGGTAAAGTTTTGAAGGTTCTATGAGAAACTGTAACAAAAGTGTGACAGAAGGACGGAAGTATGGAACTACAGACTGGCAACTATATGCTCCACCGAAAATATTTCGGGGAGCATAATAAAACAACAATAATACCTGTAAAAATAAGACATGTGTACATAGGGCTAAAATGCCCCCTCATTCCAGGTTTGTCTCAAAACTGCTGCGATACAGAAGTTGTGCAGACTAACAAAGGATACTTACTAGGGATGGCATCGAATACCAATATCGGTATTCGAATGTTCGCAAATTCATTCAATCGAATATTCGAAATATTCGCATAAAACGGCTGGATTGATTTTTCCTTGTTATGTGTTAATTTCCATTGGTTTGTAAGTTATATCCGTTTGCTAAATACGAGGCTGTTCATTAACGTTGCTATCGAATAATTGTATCGCTGTCGACTAATACTATGACCGATACTGTGATCGGGCACAAATAGAATGAAAAACATTGTGTCATAGAATTTTATTTTTTAATGATTCCACAGATTTGTAGCAGACCGCGCACATGTAAAACTAAGTTTACACACATTACACGTTGTGGTCTTCTTATCCACAGACCGTGTAAAGTATTCCATACTGCAGAAAGGGCTGGTGGCATTTTCAGATTTGAATTATGATTCCTTGATGATTGTTTAATTTATATCATCTGTTACTTTTGAGTAATTCAAATATTTAAATGTCTGTTCAAACTGTGATCACAAAAACTAAATTATTATTCGCCAGTAAATTGAAGCCCTTAATTGGTACCTAATTGACAAACAACAGTTCGGGCCCTTTCTTATAGTAAGTATATTGCATTGCGCGATTTCATTTGAGTAATTCACACATTTTAATGGCTGTACATACTGTGATCACAAAACTTAATTATTATTCGCCAGTCAATTGAAACCGTTAATTGGCAACCCATTGGCAAACAACAGTCGGGGCCTTTCTTAGAGCGTGTATATTGAATTGCGCAATCAACACTGATACGGGACGCGTTATCAGTTTGACACAAAGAACGTCACGTCAAACATGTTACTCCCAGGTGATTTCGGTTGCTTTTTAGTAAGCGGTTCGCAGGTCATTAAATATTGGTGAAATTACGTTTGGAAAAAAATGCGAATATCATTTTTATTATTCGAATGCTGACCATTCAATCGAATATTCGAATAATTTTGCCATCCCTAATACTTACACTCAGTGATACTGAAGTTGTTAAGTCTAACAAATTATAATTACACGCTGTGATACTGAAGTTTTCAAGTATCATAAAGGATACTTACAATCAGTGATACAGAAGTTGTAAAGACAAACAAAGGATACTTACAATCTGTGATACAGAAATTGTGAAGACTAACAAATCATTATTACACTCTGTGATGCTGAAGTTGTCAAATATCACAAAGGATACTTACAATCTGTGATACTGAAGTCGTGAAGACTATTAAAGGATACTTAAAATATGTGATACAGAAGTGGTGAAGACAAACAAATGATAATGACACTCTGTGATACTGAAGTTGACAAGTATTATAAAACAAGGGCTGTTTGTAAAACATGCATGCCCCCTATATGGGCTGTCAGTTGTAGTGGCAGCCATTGTGTGAATACGTATTTTGTCACTGTGACCTTGACCTTTTACCTTGTGACCTGAAAATCAATAGTGGTCATCTGCCAGTCATGATCAATGTACCTATGAAGTTTCATGATCCTAGGCCAAATTATTATTGAGCTATCATGAGGAAACCATTTTACTGTTTCAAGTCACTGTGACCTTGACCTTTGACCTAGTGATCTGAAAATCAATAGGGGTCATCTGCCAGTCATTATTAATGTACCTATGAAGTAAACTATGAAGTTTCATTCTCAAGATAAGCATTCTTGAGTTACCATCCGGAAACCATTTTACTGTTTCGAGTCAGTGACCTTGACTTTTGACCTAGTGACCTGAAAATCAATAGGGGTCATCTGCCAGTCATGATCAATGTACCTATGAAGTTTCATGATCCTAGGCGTTAGCATTCTTGAGTTATCATACGGAAACCATTTAACTGTTTCCAATCACTGTGACCTTGACCTTTGACCTAGTGACCTGAAAATCAATAGGGGTCATTTGCCAGTCATGAACAATGTACCTTTAAAGTTTCATGATCCTAGGCGTAAGCATTCTTAAGTTATCATCCCAGTGGTTTTTTTGCCTACTTTGGGAAAAAGAGTCTGACCAAATTGGGAATTTTTTATCGACAAAATTGCCCATTTTGGGAATTTTTGTTTCGTGAAACGACTCAATTAAACTAATCATGCTTAAATAAGTCTGTGGTTTAACAATTTTCTTTATATAAACACATGCAAAACAAACACTGCCCAAACACAAGTTACAGCAACATTTTTGGCCGAGCTAAAATAGAGCCATGGGTATTTCATTTCATACTTTAATGTATTAAATGACGATTGAACTACAACTTTCTTACAAGGCTCTGAGCATTCAGTTGCCGATTTTGTGATTGACGGCCCTGGCATTACTTCTGTTGCTGTTACCTTTTTCTGCGTATCGTCCGAGCCTGCCTGTTCAGGGTTACTTGCGGCAGTAATTTTGGAAGATTCTGAGCGTTTCGAAAACATCTATGATATCGTTACACATCCTTTAGCGTCTATTTTTTGTGTTTTTTTAATGTAATATTTACTATTGTGCGAAGCCATGATTGAAAATAAGCGTCTACAGATATGGTATAGAATGTGTATTATGCGGCTCTATATACTCTTGTATAATGCGGAACAGTTCGAACGTCATCGCTGAGAGTAAATGCATCCGGCAAATACACCAAAAAATCTGTGTCACTAAAGGCTTTATTACGTCGTGAATGAAGAAAAGTCACTCTTTCGATATAAATTATGTTTACTTTTTACGATTTTGGAAGATTTTATTTTTTGGAATTGGGAAAAATGCAATCATAATTCGATTGGGAACGGGTCCATTTGCTTTGGGAATGCCTCCGTTTCCCGGAGGCACAGACAGTGCTGAAAAACCCCTGCATCCGGAAACCATTTTACTATTTCAAGTCACTGTGACCTTGACCTTTGACCTAGTGACCTGAAAATCAATAGGGGTCATCTGCCAGTCATGATCAATGTACCTATGAAGTTTCACGATATTAGGCCTAAGCATTATTGAGTTATCATACGGAAACCATTTTACTATTTAGAGTCATTGTGACCTTGACCTTTGACCTAGTGACCTGAAAATCAATAGGGGTCATCTGCCAGTCATGATCAATGTACCTATGAAGTAACATGATTATAGGCCTAAGCGTTCTTGAGTTATCATCCGGAAACCATCTGGTGGATGGACCGACCGACCGACGGACCGACCGACATGTGCAAAACAATATACCCTCTCTTCTTCGAAGGGGGGCATAAAAATAATTACACTCTGTGATACTGAAGTTATGAAGACTAAAAAAGGATACTTACACTCTGTGATACAGAAGTTATAAAGATAAGCATATGATAATAACACTGTGTGCTACAGAAGTTGGGATAATTGTTTCACCGGAGGGGACTTATGGTTTGTGCTCTGTCTGTCAGTCTGTCAGTCCGTCACACTTTTCTGGATCCTGCGATAACTTTAAAAGTTCTTAATATTTTTTCATGAAACTTGAAACATTGATAGATGGCAATATGGACATTATGCACGTCATTTCATTTTGTTTCTATGTCAAAAATTATGGTTGCTATGGCAACAAATAGACTAAAAATACTGCTGAAAATGGTGGTTTTCTGGATCTTGCGATAACTTTAAAAGTTCTTAATATTTTTCATGAAACTTAAAACATGGATAGATGGCTATATGGACATTACGCACGTCATTTCATTTTGTTCCTACGTCAAAAATTCTGGTTGCTATGGCAACAACAACAAAATTCCGACAATGATGGAAATTCTGACAATGGTGGAGCCGGTAGGGGACTATAGTCTTGTTACATTCTGTGATACAGAAGTAGCGAAGACTAACAAAGGATACTAACACTCTGTGATACAGAAAATGTGAAGACTAACAAAGGATACTTACACTCTGTGATACATAAGTTGTGAAGAATAACAAATGATAATAACAATCTGTGATACAGAAGTTGTGAAGTCTAACAAAGGATACTTGCAATCTGTGATACAGAAGTTGTGAAGACTAACAAAGGATACTTACACTCTGTTATACAGATGATGTGAAGTCTAACAAAGGATACTTACACTATGTGATAAAGAAGTTGTGAAGAATAACAAATGATAATTACTCTCTGTGATACAGAAGTTGTGAAGACTAACAAAGGATACTTACACTCTGTTATACAGAAGTTGTGAAGTCTAACAAAGGATACTTACACTCTGTGATACAGAAGTTGTGAAGTCTAACAAAAGATACTTACACTATATGATACAGAAGTTGTGAAGACTCATAAAGGATGCTCACACTGAGTGATACGGAAGTTATGAAGACTAACAAAGGATACTTACACTCTGTTATACAGAAGTTGTGAAGTCTAACAAAGGATACTTACACTATATGATACAGAAGTTGTGAAGACTCATAAAGGATGCTCACACTGAGTGATACGGAAGTTATGAAGACTAACAAAGGATACTTACACTCTGTTATACAGAAGTTGTGAAGTCTAACAAAGGATACTTACACTATATGATACAGAAGTTGTGAAGACTCATAAAGGATGCTCACACTGAGTGATACGGAAGTTATGAAGACTAACAAAGGATACTTACACTCTGTGATGCAGAAGTTGTGAACACTAACAAAGGATACATACACTCACATACATTTAACTTTTACTGCACATAACTGTTCAGAGGAATTATACAGGAATACTTACATTCAGTAATAAAGAAGTTGAGGAGTGTGATACATGAAGTGTGTCCACTAAACATGTAGTCTCCACATGACTTGACTCCCTGTATGGACATCCCAAAGCCAGACCAGATCTCAAAGGTCCGTGTCATCTTGGAATACCAGGTCCCAAACTGTAGGCACAAGTTATAAAATATATCATGGAAATTGTGTTCACATAAAAAAAACACAATTCATGCTAATATGAAAGAAAATGTTATTTTAACTGAACACTATTTTATTTGTAAGAAGTACATACATGTATATTGTTCAAAACACATGATGCATATGGAATACATAATTAACAGTATGACTGGTAATAACATACTGTGCTTCTTTAAATAACTCCAAATCTATTACACGATGAGAAACTATATAATTATTAATTAGCCAATTTGGTATCATTTCAATTTACTGTAATTGAATAATGTATTTGGAATATTTTTCTCAAGGTGTAATAGAAAGTACAGCCCTTGATGTTGTGGAGTATCACCTTCTGTCCACACTGCAGATGGATGCCAGGTACAGAGAGGGAGGTAATGAGCATAGTGACACAGCGCAGCAGGAATGTTGTACCCAGCATGGAGAACATGCGACGCATCAGGATGAACCTAGACATACATGCAATACATATAATAGTATATTTTCTGTACCCAGGCTACATTGTAGTATACTTAAGAGTACCTGGGGCACTTTTAAGTAGTACCCGAGCTGACAATGACCGATCAAGCAATACATACACAGCTGCAATGGTGAGGTTGAAATGGTGTCCATCTTGTACCGGGAACTTTAGGATCTTTCAAAAGGCATAAAGTGCTGATTCTAACCAGGAAACAGGGAGGGTCCTAAGCCTATGCATGTCAATGCAATCAAGCATACATTATAGGTGTACATTTATAATACTTTTATGATGACAAATTGCATAATAAATATAAAATGTATTTATTTATCAATATTTAATAAATGAAAGTGCAGATATTGCTCCCAATGCACTCGGCACAATTCAGTGTTCCAACATGAATAGCAACAGACAAATAAATAAATTTCAAAACACATATTACCTGTGCTTATGGAAGAATAAAATAATGGCCCAAATACTGAACATGACTACTCCAATCATCTCGCAGACTTCAAATGCCCAAGGCACGTACGGCATGTTGTCAAGGAAAATGTCAGGTAGTGGTGGATACTTCTGAGGATCTGGCACTCTGTCATGGACTACAGTCATGATAAATGCTGTCAGAAGAAACACAACAAACACGTAGATAAAACTCAACAATGTTTTAAAAATCTCTGGATCACTGTTCTGGGTATAGCTTCCGTTTTTGCTAGCAATTCTTTCTATTTCCTTGTCGATCGTTTCATCATCAGTGCCGGTGTCACTACTTAGCATTCTCTGCACAGCAGGTCTGTGATGCGAGGAGCAGCAAGCACTATTCAATGATGTCCCATCCACTGAATCATAGTGTGTAGACAAAGAATGATCTCTTCCATTATAATGCCCTCTTTTAAGTTTTTGAATACAGGAAAAAAGCTTCTTAACATCTCCTAGTATTTCTAATTGCAAAGGTGGTTGTCGTAGATCAGCTTCGTCCATCATCAGTAATACTAAGCCATCTATTTTATGTACACTAAATTCCCCAGCATATTTTTCAAAACCGTTTTCTTTCAACCAGTCTCCAACATCTTTACAAGTCCAACTTAGTACATCTTGATTTTCCATTATGCCTTAAAAAGAACATCAAGAACATTAATTGAAAAAAGATAAAGACCCTATGAAAAGGAGTGTGTTGTTGGATTAGGGTGGGAACAATAAAAGTGGCAAACTCCTTGACAGATAAACAGACCATAACAATCTAAATAGTGCACAATATAAAATGTGTCATTGAAATCAGCATTTTAATAAGAGATCCCACACAGCAAATGAAAGAAAAAATAATATTACAAACTTATCTAGTATTGGTCAGGAATATCAAGCCTGCTCTTTGCAAAGTTTGATTTTTGACTGCTTGTTTCCTGTTCCCTTTTAAAAAAACAGTTTATGAAATGCTTACTTTACTTGACTTTGTCAATCATTGTTGCAGAATTACCCATTCATGGTTTCTGTCTTGTCTGTGGAAAACTAGCACCATGGTGTGTAAAATCTTCACATAGAATACTTCTGTAACTTTGTGTGCATTTAAAAAAATGTTTACCTGCACTCCGCTTATTTAGCTTCAAAGGGCACGAATATTTTATAAAGCATCCATCTTTTAAGAAAAGTTCCCCCACTTTTACTTGTCCTAGTGTGATTTTACTTGTGCTTTGTAAGGTTGCTAGTGTGATTTTACTCGTGCTATGTAAGGTTCCTAGTGTGATTTTACTCGTGCTATGTAAGGTTCCTAGTGTGATTTTACTCGTGCTATGTAAGGTTCCTTGTCCTAGTGTGATTTTACTAGTGCTATGTAAGGTTCCTTGTCCTAGTGTGATTTTACTCGTGCTATGTAAGGTTCCTTGTCCTAGTGTGATTTTACTCGTGCTATGTAAGGTTCCTTGTCCTAGTGTGATTTTACTCGTGCTATGTAAGGTTCCTTGTGTGATTTTACTCGTGCTATGTAAGGTTCCTAGTGTGATTTTACTCGTGCTATGTAAGGTTCCTAGTGTGATTTTACTCATGCTATGTAAGGTTCCTTGTGTGATTTTACTTGTGCTATGTAAGGTTCCTAGTGTGATTTTACTCGTGCTATGTAAGGTTCCTAGTGTGATTTTACTCGTGCTATGTAAGGTTCCTTTCCCTATAAGCCTTTGCATCTGGAAGTGTGGTCATGTGCTGTGGGGGGAAACTCATTGATGGGAATAACCTCAATCACTTTGGTAAGATGACCACCATTCAAACTCACATAAGCTGTGAGTACACAGAGAACACTATCGCCTCAGTGAGAAAAGTGTACCACATACTGTGCTAGCCTTCAAATCCAAGTAAAAAAAGTATGTGTGAAATAAAAAAAATTACAATTAACTTTATTTGAACCTTTCCCAATCTGGGTTTTTGATCTCCTGTTTACATTTAGTATCGCGGACATTTGGCTGTTTCCCAATGAAAAACAACGACATATTTGTCTCAAACCTCTGTCTGACAACCCCCCCCCCCCCCAAAAAAAAAATAAATAAATAAATAAATAGCTAAACTGTTCCAGTACAATCAATAACAAATATTATACAGCAATACTTCCTTACATGAAAGGGAACATCCGCCAGCACATGCATGCTACAAAATTACAATGGCAAATAACTTTGTTTCAGTTTTTACAAAATTACTCCCTCCTTCTTGCATCTTAATGCTTTTTCCAACAATTATTCAATATTGAATGCATAGTTGACTATTATGTTCAATAGATGTATATTTATCCTATATTTTTGCGAGTAAATGACCAGTGCATTATTTCTGTTAAATTGTTCATGTGGCCATCTTCTTGTTGCTTCATTTATTGTTCTGTGCATGACCTGCATTATTATATCACAGGGAAACAATAAGAAATAGGCATTCAACATTATTATACAGGGAGACAACTCTGGCAGGTGTACGATAACTTCCAGGTGTTGACTACTTGTGTTGAAACAATAATATCCAAACTAGTTTTGCTGATTTTACCCTCCGTTAGGGATATATTTGTGTAGAATAGTTAATTAATATATATAACCATTTATTTGTAACTTGCAAAACAAACAGACACTTTGACTTACGACCAGTTGGTTATTTCACGATACTTATGCGTGCACATGTGTGCGTGTGCGCGTCTGTGTGTAATTATACGTGTGTGCACGAGTGCACAGTGTTTGTTTTTGTATGTATGCGCTCTGTGCGTTCATCATGAAGATTTATTGCACTATGGACAGTTGTTGATGAGAAAAACACCATATCAGAAAGCGAATGGACGTGCTTCTATTGCTTGAAGCTTCTGCACCCTATGCAGCATTTTTTTTCCTTCTTTATGAAGTACCAGAAAACTGCACTTTCCCAATTTGGAAAATACACAAATTTCCCAATTGCTGTTGAAAAAATTCCCAACGGAAGGTTTCCAAAATATTTTTATTTTTTTTAAATGAAACATTTATTTAGTTTCCCTATGCAGCTCTTTGGCTTGAACCTAAGTAAATATAATAATGACAACTTAAAAACACCAAGTTATCAATTTTAAAGTATTGTGAGCAAAGGTTTAAGGGGTTTTTGTGCAAATTTTTCCCAAATTGGCTGGTGATGGTACTTTTCCCAAGTGGGCAAACAATGGCTGTTATGTGAAGATTTGCATTGAGTCCAGCACTACCTTATAAACCTTTTCCCACTTAAAAGCAAAGTGAAAATGACTATGACTATGTGCAAACAGCATAAAACCAGAACAGTCTGCGTGTAACTCGCAGTCTGTTTGCTGTTCATCAGTATCTAAGGGTTGGAGATGAAGCCTTAAAAACTTGAATCGAGTAAGAAAGGTCTTAAATTAAATATAACTTTCTAAGGGACAACAAATGTGTCAAAATACGTATCTAAGTGGTAAAGGGTTAACTTACTACACTCACACAAGATGGGAAGAATATTAATTATAGCTGATATTTAAGCTATTCAATTTAGACTAAAATATTTTCTGTTTTGATGAAGTAATGTGCAGAGGGGGGAAAGCAGTGTACCCGCAAGAAATCCAACCTTTCTGGTATGGCAACCACCAACCAAACTCACATGCTAAGCGAAAGGGCATTGAACCCCGGTCGCCTCGTTGAGAATTACATGAACCAACCACAGCGGGCCAAAGGATAAACCAGCGATTAAATACATTTTTCAGTGAATTATTTTAGCAGAGCATGAATATTTTCATATTACTGTTGTTGGCAACTCAGGTTGTCTGCTGACTATTGTGGGTAACAGTTGCGTTTATCATTCTATATGTTTGTGTTGGTCTAGAAATATTGTGTTATGAAAATTAACTCATGTACAATAGACTAACGCCCATCACATGATTCCCAGTCACAGCTGTGGTCTGCTCAATATCAAAACGTACACTTGACCTGTGGTGATTGCAGGTTGTTAGCCAGTGAGCCACATGAGGTTCACAAAGTCCACAAGAGGCATTCTTTTGTTTTGACATTGATCGCAAGTTAGTGCGCAACTGTCAAAACTGTTGGGGTCACCACATCATTGTAATTTTTCCTAAATCATCAACCTCCACGCAGAGATTTGACTGGAACCAGCATAGCTAACTCAAATCACTGCTGTTATAATCAACCACGTGATGATAGCCGAGCCACGTGGTACAACAATTTTCCAATTGTTATTATTACCTTTTTTTTTTTAATTAACCATAATTACTCTTAGATTTCGAACACTTAAAAATATTTTGTTCGTGTTCAAAAATTAAGATACTGAAAATATTCAACAAGAGGGCCTGAAAGGCCCAAAGTCGCTCACCTGAGATAACAAGATATTGGGACAAATAATCTGACCAAATTTAATGAAGATTGGAAAATAAATGTGGCCTCTAGAGTGTTAACAAGGTTTAACTATAGCCATATAAGGAAAAATGCCCCGCCCCCTGGCAGCCATGTTTTTCAACAAACCGGCATCATTTTTGAAGTCGTCCAAGATATTATTGGGATGAATCATCTGACCAAGTTTCATGAAGATCGGACAGTAAATATGGCATCTAGAGTGTTAACAAGATTTTACTATAGCCATGTAAGGAAAAATGCCCCGCCCCTTGGCAGCCATGTTTTTCAAGCAAACATAACCATTTTCGAACTCATCCAAGATATCATTTAGACCAATCTTCTGACCAAATTTCATGAAGATTGGGCAGTAAATGTGGCCTCTAGAGTGTTAGCAAGGTTTTACTAAAGCCATATATAGCCATATAAGGAAAAATGCCCCGCCCCTGGTAGCCATGTTTTTAAAGCAACCATAACCAATTTCAAACTCATCCAATATATCATTGGGACAAATCTTATGACCAAGTTTCATAATGAGCTGAAAATAAATGTGACCTCTAGAGTGTTAACAAGGTTTTACTATAGCCATATAAGGAAAAATGCCCTGCCCCCTGGCTGCCATGTTTTTCAACCAACCCGCATCATTTTCGAACTCGTCCAAGATATTATTGGGATGAATTTTCTGACCAAGTTTCATGAAGATCAGACAATAAATGTGGCCTCTAGAGTGTTAACAAGATTTTGCTATAGCCATATATAGCCATATAAGGAACAAGGGACAAAATTGTCACAAAACCAGGCTTTCATTGTGAAAAATAAATCTGATAAAGGGAGACAACTCAAACTGAACTTTTGAAATGAACAAACAAAATTAACCCCCTTTGTAAGTTTGTTTCAAAATAAATCTATTTTTAGTCATGGCGACCTTGACATTGGAGATATTGACGTGATTCTTTCGTGCGACACACCGTCCAATGATGATGAACAAATGTGCCAAATGATTTTAAAAGCTCACAATGAATGACATAGTTATGGCCTGGACAAGCTCATTTATGGCCTTTTTTGACCTTTGAACTCAAAGTGTGACCTTGACCTTGGAGATATCGACGTAATTCTTTCACGTGACACACCTTCTAATGATGGTGAACAAATGTGCCAAATGATTTTAAAATCTCACAATGAACGAAAAAGTTATTGCCCGGACAAGCTTGTTCCGCCCGCCAGCCCGCCTGCCGACATTCGCCAAGCTTGTTCCGCCCGCCAGCCGACATTCGCCAATCTAATAACCAGTTTTTTCCTTTGGAAAACCTGGTTAAAATTGCCCCGCCCCTTGGCAGCCATGTTTTTCAAGCAAACGTTACCATTTTCGAACTCATCCAAGATATCATTGAGACCAATCTTCTGACCAAATTTCATCAAGATTAGACAATAAATGTGGCCTCTAGAGTGTTAACAAGGCAAATGTTGATGGCGCACGACGGACGACTGACGATGGACAAAAGGCTATCACAAAAGCTCACCATGAGCATGTTGTGCTCATGTGAGCTAAAAACGATATGTGTCCAAAAATGTATAGACATTAAATAATTAAGTGTCCGAAAATTATAATTATATTGAAATAAATGCAATAAATAAATTCACAATAGCTTTATTGTGGTTTACTCTTCTTTTTCTACTTTAAAATAAATACAACTTCACAGCTTTGCAAACTTTCGCCCCGAATGATACAGAACAAAACGTAAAAACATTAAACATGCTGCTTCCTTATTAGGAACATATCATTTCAAATGCTGTTAGGTGAATTGATTGTTTTCTACCTGTATAAATGGTTATTTATCCAATTACGCAAATATTATCATAAATTGCCTTCAGGCATGCATCTGCCAGGTTTTATGACCTTAATCTGGTTGTAAAAATCAACAATCTAAGTGTCAAAAGATAAGCAAACAATGACAGGTACACAATCTGGTAAAATAGCGCTGTAAAATATACTGTTGGAAAATTAAGAGTCATTAAATATAGACAAAAACATGCATGTCCAAAAATGAAGTCACCAAAAACAAGAAATTGCCAAGCAATTTTGTCCCCCTACCGGTGAAACTCCACCATTGTCAGTATTTTTTTTATTTATTTGTTGCCATAACAACCAGAATTTTTGATGTAGGAACAAAATGAAATGACGTGCATAATCTCCATATTGCCATCTATCCATATTTCAAGTTTCATGAAAAAATATGAAGAACTTTTAAAGTTATCGCAGGATCAAGAAAAGTGTGACGGACAGACAGACAGACTGACAGACGGAGCCCAAACCATAAGTACCCTTCGGTTTCACCAGTAGGGGACAATAATTATTTTGGCTAAAAAAAGAGGATGTCCGAAAATTTAGAGTATCCAAAAACTTAGAGTAATTATGGTAGGTAATTATTTTTTTTATTATAAACCTAAACTTACACACTTTATTCAAAATATAAAAGAAAATGATACCACTTTTCATAATATAATACTTCAAAAAATCCTTCCAGATCTCTGATTTTCTTGTGAGTGCAGAGATATATGTGAGAGCATGGAATGACAACTCTGGGTGGAGATTGCTAAATCCTAGCTCCAATAGACAGGGCTTTTTCTACTGAAATAGCAAAGTGGTTTAATAATTTGATAAGTAGCTTGGAGTTCTATGATCCCAATATTTTTGGTTCTCCATTTGATATGAATTACATATATTATACAACAAATCGTTATGTTGCATTTGACTAACTTCATGTTGTATCATGCCTTGCAACATGTTAAGTGCTTATTTCTTTTGTCTTGTTGAATTGCTACTGTAATTATTAATGCAATTGCTACTGTAATTACTGGTGAAAAGTTGTCATGTACAAACTATAAAGCGATACGAACTTGAATAAACATGACACTAAATTGGTGCGTTTTTCTATTATACACAAGAGAATATGTGATATGCATTTTTCAAATAACAACTTAATAACGAATTAAGCTACAAGAAGGTACCACCAAGTGTCGTAAATGAGCAAAAAGGTGCGCTGTAGGTCCATTATGTAAGGCAACAAATAGAACAGGAGCTTGTCACAGTAGTGCCAAATCCCCGCCGAAATGTGTATGACAACATCTGTTTTAGAGAGTAAAATAATATTTGTAAAACATGGCACCTGTGTCATATATTTACAGTTCAAGGATCAATTAGTTATATAGTGTTGGAGTTATGCTGTAGAGAATTAAATATATGGAAATGAAAAAAAGGGAGGAAATTAAAAAAGAAGACTATAAAGAGTAACTGTTCTTGATCACTGTATTTTTCCTTAAACTCATCTACTCATTTTACAGTGAATACTTCAGTGTTCAAATTAAAATATTATTGTAAAATTAGATAAAGGGAGATATTAAAAATTGAAAAGCTAAAATATTTACTATGAAATTAAATTAAATATAACTTGAAATTATAAATAAATAAAATATAAATACAAAAAATATATATATATATAAAGGGAGATAATTCAAAAACTACTGCCGAAAGAGTTATGGTTCATGTTCACTGCACTTCTCCTAAATGCCATCTGTTTATATTTTTAGTTTCAAGTAAATCCCTTCAGTAGATTTAGAGTTATGCTCCAGACAAAAATTTACTTTGAAATTAAATAAAGGGTGATAATTCATAAACTTAGGTAGATAGAGTTATATTCTAAGTTTAAAGTGAATCCTTTTAATAGATTTGGAGTTATGCTCTGGACAAATTTTCGAACGGAAAGACGGAAAGACAGACGCACAGACGGACTCGCAGACGGACAGACAATTACTACATCCCCTCCGAATGTTTTTTTCGGCAGGGATAACAATGAACAAAGCATTTGTCAACACCAACATACAATTGTAATTGTAATGGATTTGTAATTAAGCAATATACAAAAATTGAAATGTCATTAAGCAATATGCAAATATCATTTAGCAACATTCCCTTCCATATCCTTAAACAGTCTGATCAAATACACAAAATGCAGTTTACTCTCTTTTGGATGGTAACTCTGGTTCTTATTTTCGTTAAGTAAATATACAAGGATTGTTGACCAATCCAAACAAGTGTTACCTTTTCTCCTGTTTTTCTTTGGAGTAAAATGTATTAAAATAAAAGTAGGAAAATATCATATTTTAGTCAGAAATTTAAGTTGCTAAAAACTAATAAAGTGTCATGTTAATTCTGCCTTATTATTGAAGGAATTGTGATAAGCTTGGTCTCTGTATTATTACGCAAATGAAACAGTGCACTCTGTCATTCCTGTGTTGGATTAGAGAAAATATTGGAATTAATATAAGAGATTCTAAAGACTTTAAAGTAAAGTGGTTTGACACCGAGTTGACCAACACAACACACGTGGAGACACCTGATATCCTTTCCTAAAGTAAATCAAGTAAGTTCATAAAGTTTGACATATTCCTCTTGACATGTATTTATATCTTAACACAGATGACATTCATTTTCAGGTACCACATAAGCCAATATTGGCTGTTTATCCCAATATGTACGTATCCGAAAAATGATACAGCAAACCCGAAAATACATTGCTTTTATTAAACTAAGTCAAATATAAACTCTGAATCGATTTCACTAAGCAAAACGAAAGACGCAAAATAATATATAAAAAAAAGCTATGAATTATTTTAACCAACCAAAGTTATGCATGTTTTTTTACCTATTATGAAATAACTTAATAAATGGACTTGTCACATGACTTCAATCATAGTATTTGTTACAGTGTAACCTCTGGAACTAATCTACGGTATTGGTTTATCGAAAAGTTTCCTTGAAAAGTAAAGTGTGTACCCCGTACCACAATCGGTGACCTTGGATAACACAGGAGCGGAGGACTACTGTTGTTGGTAAAAACTAAATATGAACTGCGTATTAAGATTTTTGTGTTATGATTTGTTCATCTTAATTAAGGGGCATTTAATACATATTTTCATACATCGAACAAGTTTGTCGTTTACCTCAATTAGTCGTTAATAAACGGCAAAGTCGTATGACATTTCGTCACTCGGCCGATTACCATTAGCCTTGGGTTTCCAAGTTTCGTTTTACCATGTGCGGTATTAGGTATAAATGGAGCTTATTGCTTAATGAACAGCATGCACATTTAAAATACATAAGTTTTTTAATCTTTGATCGGACTATGTACAAATGTATAATGACGTTGTAGCAGTTGACTAGGTATCGTTCAAATACCTCTTCTTGAATCTCCCCTCTTTTCGAACCCTTCATTTTTTTACATTTCATACCCATGCGCGTTTTTTGTGTGTAAGTAATTTGTTTACGCCGACACGCATGTAGCGGCAAATCAACAAAAAGGTGTTAAAAACCTGTAGAATAAGTAGATTAATCATAAAACACGTAAAAATCATTGTATTCCTTAATGCTTTTTACATATGTAATGATTTTCATTGAAAAAACTTATAAAAACATGGTCTTATTTTCAATCTCAACTTTGCTCGACAATTTACACAAAATTGCTGCTCAGCCTGCTGTAAAAAGTCACATGACCATGGTCAAATCATGGGGCTTATTTATTTTTAATGCCTCGGTGTACACTGAACAGAAGGGTTCGAAAGCAGGTACTCGTTGTTTGGGCGGCATTGATAGTTTTATGTGATCGGATGGTGCTGGAAACTTGCAAAAAAACTGTTATCAACAGAGGATTAACATAACAATGAAAGTTGCCAGCCATGTTGAAACAAGTTATTTATCAAAAAGAGTTCCTATTAATATGTTTCACTATTTTCAATCTTATATCATCACTTTTTTTGACGTGTGAAAAATTAAAGAGGTTTGAAAGATAGTTCGTCCATGATACATATAAACGGACTCCCAGAGCCTTTTATAGTGTTTGTTATGACAGCTCTGGGACTCCATATGCAACCCTTCATTAAAACAACCCCAATTCTCTGCAGCTGATCAGAGCTCCAGATAAGGATTTGTGAAATTAGTAATGGTCCTGCCACTGACAGAAAGACAAGGAGTAACGCTTAAAATCAATTAGTACCTGTACTACCATATCCAAAAATACAGGTAGTACTGTACTACCCGTGTTCTTGGATATTGAAGGGTGTATAACTGACTTTACAGAAACATTTGCAGCAATTATAATTAATATATGTAGCTTCTTAAACAGTTATTGTATTAGGTTTTCCATTCTGAATTATGATGCAAATACAACTACACATTAAAACGCATGACTTATACTATTTCTTCATTTTTCTTGACAAGAAAACACAAGCCAGCTAGTAAGCTAAGTAAATGAACACTTATTTCACTGTCTCGTCCGTTTTGCATCGTGTTTTCTAACGTTTTAAGCCACTGATACAATCAAATTGTTTAATATTGGGGCGATAATGTCTTTTTCTGGGTTTACCGATTTAATGTCAGGATGGTTAGACGACACCGTATGTAGTCATTATATGACAACAAAGTGTTGTTTTGAACCGCTCTCGGTTAAGCCGGCATTCCATTGCGCGCAGACATATTGTTTTTGACGGATTTACAAGTTACAGGAAATCACGCGACAGAATAGACATTTCGATATGAACCCAGTCTGCAACTTATCGGTAATTTAAATTAACGAAAAGCGCCGTAAGATTAGAGACCAACAAATCACGCCGCGCTGACACAGACGTATCGGTACGGCCAGATTTTTTTCGTAATTGCGTAAAATGGATATTAAAGTCGTTATTGTACGTCCAGTTTATAAAAATAAATGCGTAAATCTTCATGAAAAAGGTGTATTTACGGCTGTACGGCCCTTGTCTGGAGCTCTGAGCTGATCATTGCACTTCACTGAACTGACGTCTTTCGTGACAAAAAGGGGCAAGTATTCCATAAACTTCAAAAACACATTAAATTTACCTCAATTGCAACCTACGGAAGTTATTCATTGCATGCACCCTTAAAAAACACGACAATGATTCAACACACTATCACGATGATATTTTTATGCTCCCAGTAGGGTGGCATATAGCAGTTGAACTGTCCGTCAGTATGTCAGTCTGTCCGTCCGTCCAAAAAAAAACTTTAATGTTGGCCATAACTTTTGCAATATTGAAGATAGCAACTTGATATTTGGCATGCATGTGTATCTCATGAAGCTGCACATTTCCAGTGGTGGAAGTTCAAGGTAAAGGTCATCCTTCAAGGTCAAATTATTTTTTTTATTTCAAAGCAGCGCAGTAGGGGGCATTGTGTTTCTGAGGAACACATCTCTTGTTCGTTAAAATTTGGAACAGTGTAAATATTCTACATCTGTTAGACATTGTTTTCAACTGAAGCTATATATAATATCACCATGTGCAAAAGATTGTTGTACTGGGACCTAATCAATAGCAACACTTTTAGTCAGCAACATTGAGACTGTATAATGATGTAACTGTTCAAGGCTATATCTCAAATACGCTACAAGATTTCAACTTGAAACTTAATGGGTGTGTAGATATCAATGAAGAGAATTGCATGTCATAATATCAATTACCCCAGCGATTTTCCTTGTCCAATTGGGAAAAGTACCCGTACCGGTCCAATTGGGAAAAATCGAGTCGTGAAAACCTCAAAATTGGGAAAAATCGAGTCGTGAAAACCTCAAATTGGGAAATTGGTGTATTTGATTTTTTGCTCCCAAATACTTTAAAATTGATAACCAAGTGTTTTCAAGCTGTCAATATTATATAAACCTAGGTTCAAGCTATAGAGCTGCAAAGGGAAACTAACTAAATGTTGCTTAAAAAAAAAAAATTTTTTTTTTTTTTTTTTTACCTTTAATTGGGAATTTAAGGACAGCAATTGGGAAATTTGTATTTTTTTCGTAATTGGGAAAGTGCCGTTTACCGGTACTTTATAAAGAAGGAGGAAAATCGCTGTACCCTAAACTTAATTATTACATATTTATTATTACCCTACACTTAATGATTATATTGTATATCAAGGGTTTTGCACCCATCCATAAACTAAGTTTATTGGACAGGGAATATCAGTTCAACGAATTTGCTTGTTTTATGCTTATTTTTGAGTGAAAGTTAAAAATCCGAGTACAAAACACATTCCCTGAACAGATCCTGTTGCCATCTCAAATTTTCTGGATTTTTATTGATTGTTAATTACACAATTTATGACAGATTTCCTTTCATGTGTTTTCCAGCTTGTTCAAAGATGGCTCCACCAACATACGCAGATCTTGGAAAGGCAGCTAAAGACCTCTTTAGCAAAGGATTCAGTAAGTCATATATAGCTTCATTGGTAGTAGTTATTATGCCCCCCTTCGAAGAAGAGGGGGTATATTGCTTTGCTCATGTCGGTCTGTAGGTCGGTCGGTCCGTCCACCAGGTGGTTGTCAGACGATAACTCAACGCTTGGGCCTAGGATCATGAAACTTCATAGGTACAGTACACTCCACGCGTTTTCCCCCAAAAACGCGCTCCCTCCGCGGGTTTTTTTCTGCTAGCGAGTGTTCACGCGGCGTTGGAAGAGCGAGGTGAACTCGATAAAACGCTCGGCGTTACGCCGCGTTCGCTAATTCCCGCGGCGTGTATTACTTTAGGCTAGTCGGTAAATGCAGACACTTTCCGTTCTTATCAGTGATCGCCGCGCAACGCCGCGTTAGCAGTGTGCTACTGGGCATGCCAAAAAATAAAAACATTGTTATAATAAATTGTTTAAATACTGTAGTACATGTATAAAAAAGATAATTGTATAGAAAATTAATACGTATTAAAATTGTTTTTTAATTCACAGGTACGTCTACAATATGAAATAGTCTAATATAATACATTTGACAAATTAATATTTAAATCAAAACACATATGACACAAGAATAAATGTTCCGTAAAATTTCCAAATGAGAATAATAATTTGTAATCCGAAACACACTACGATTTTTAGTTGTTAACACGACGTTTACAAATGCTTCCAATATACAGTCATCATTAGATTTCCCGACAAAAGCGCGCGAAAATTATGCTGCAATGTACAAGGTCAAGGTACAATGTATACTCCTGCAAAGCGTGCGTGTATTGATTTTTTTATACAAACTTTGTAGCGCAGAGAACATTGAATTTTGTTGATTTCGGTTAAAAGTTTCTTTGGTATTTATTCACGAAATTATATCGCGAATAAGTTGATATTTCCTCTAAAATAATTTCAAATCTAACACGCCGAATCTTTATCGTTACGGTATTTTAGTAGAGTAATTATTTTAACACTAATTGTATTATAAACGGATTAAAGAAGACATCTGGGCGGAACTGGATTTTAACTGTTTGACGTTATGAAAACACGCAAAGCTTGTCTACTGACCTATTGTGTAGACTGCTGTCTGCGGTGTTTTGACAAAAGGGATTAACATGTGTGAATGTCACTCTGCCGATTTGGTCCATAATTACTGGTAAACATTGTTTAGAATGTCGACGCAACAAGAATACAACTGTGAATATTAAATGCAATTATCAACTCAATAGTTACCACCTTTTAGCAATCAATGGAATAACCTACAAACAAAGAGAAAATCAATGCATTAGCGAGCAGAGAATTGACTTTGTTCCGCCAATTAAAACCATTCCTTATGCATTCGTTGAACGTGTTTACTTGAGTAAGTTATGCCTTTAGACAGGAAGCGGCTTTTCTTTGATTACGTCAAACTGTCAATTCACACAGATTTGCGAGATTTTTAAGGTCCTTGGTCATTTGTATACATGTTCAGTATAGAAAATCACCTGCTAACATGAAAACTTTGGATTAAATTATCAAAATAAAAACAATATTGCAAACTGTGTTTATATTAATTGGTAAGTATTAATTAAAAGACGACGTTTTGTGTGTCGTAAATCAACGAGTTTTCTATACAACAACAACTTCTTCTACGACCACGTCGGGATCGATCTATCTTGGTTGTTTTTATACGCCCGTATAAAATACGGGACGTATTATGTGAAACCCCTTGGCGGCGGGCGGCGGGCGGAAGGCATTACTTTGTCCGGACTCTAATTCAAATTGTATTCATCCGATCTTCACCAAACTTGGTCAGCAGTTGCATCTAGTTGATATCTAGGCCAAGTTCGAATATGGGTCATGCCGGGTCAAAAACTAGGTCATAGGGTCAATAAGTGCATTTTCAAAGGGGCCACTTTGTCCGGACTCTATTTCAAATTGTATTCATCCGATCTTCACCAAACTTGGTCAGCAGTTGCATCTAGTTGATATATAGGCCAAGTTCGAATATGGGTCATGCCGGGTCAAAAACTAGGTCATAGGGTCAATTAGTGCATTTTCAACGGCGCCACTTTGTCCGGACTCTAATTCAAATTGTATTCATCCGATCTTCACCAAACTTGGTCAGTAGTTGCATCTAGTTGATATCTAGGTCAAGTTCGAATATGGGTCATGCCGGGTCAAAAACTAGGTCACAAGGTTACTTAGTGCATTTCAAGCATTTAGCATGGTGTCCGCTCTCTAATTGAAGTAGTTTGCATCTGATCATCACCTAATTTGGTCAGAAGTTGAGTCTAGATGATATGTAGATCAAATTCGAATATGGGTCATGCCGGGTCAAAAACGAGGTCACGATCGGACACATAATGAATTTCAAGCATTTAGCATGGTGCCCGCTCTCTAATTGAAGTAGTTTTCATTTGATCTTCACCAAATTTAGTCAGATGTTACATCTAAATGATATCTAGGTCAAGTTCAAATATGGGTCATGCCGGGTCAATAACTAGGTCTCGAGGTCACTTAGTGCATTTCAAGCATTAAGCATGGTGTCCAAAACCTCCGAACGGGCGTATCTTGTGACAGTTTGGCACTCTTGTTTTTAATTGTAAATATTATACTACATGTACATGTATGTAATTGTAATAAATGTAATTTTATTTGAAAATCAGGAATCAACAAAATAAAATTGATCGTTATCTCGTAAAACGCGGAGTTTCCCCCGCGTTGCCAATGCGGAGGGCCGCCGCGTCGGCTTATCAGTTTTGCCGATCGTTAACCGCCGCGTCCAAAATCATGCAAACGCCGCGTCTAGCGGGATTTTCTTAATCTCCCTCCAGGTCGAAACCCGCGGAGTATGGAGGGAAATTGGGGAAAACGCGTGGAGTGTACTGTACATTGATCATGACTTGCAGATGACCCCTATTGATTTTGAGGTCACTAGGTCAAAGGTCACGGTGACCCGAAATAGTAAAATGGTTTCCGGATGATAACTCAAGAACGCATACGCCTAGGATCATGAAACCTCATGGGTAGATTGATCGTGACTCGCAGATGACCCCTATTGATTTTGAGGTCACTAGGTTAAAGGTCAAGGTCACGGTGACCCGAAATAGTAAAATCGTTTCCGGATGATAACTCAAGAACGCATACGCCTAGGATCATGAAACTTCATGGGTAGATTGATCATGACTCGCAGATGAACCCTATTGATTTTGAGGTCACTAGGTCAAAGGTCAAGGTCACGGTGATCGAAATAGTAAAATGATTTTCGGATGATAATTCAAGAACGCATATGCGTAGGATCATGAAACTTCATAGGTACATTGATCATGACTCGCAGATGACCCCTATTGATTTTCAGGTCACTAGGTCAAAGGTCAAGGTCACGGTGACCCGAAATAGTAAAATGATTTTCGGATGATAACTCAAGAACGCTTTTGCCTAGGATCATGACACTTCATAGGTACATTGATCGTGACTTGCAGATGACCCCTATTGATTTTCAGGTCACTAGGTCAAAAGTCAAGGTCACAGTGACAAAATTCTTATCCACACAATGGCTGCCAGTACAACGGACAGCCCATATGGGGGGCATGCATGTTTTACAAACAGCCCTTGTGTTAGATAAGCTCTTACATGACTTACTACCTTATTCAACGACCAGGATGCAGTTAACTTCTTGTGTAAAATAAGCTCTTACAAGACTAACTACCGGTACAACATAATTATGCCCCCCTTCGAAGAAGAGGGGGTATATTGCTTCGCTCATGTCGGTCGGTCTGTCGGTCGGTCCGTCCACCAGGTGGTTGTCAGATGATAACTCAAGAACGCTTAGGCCTAGGATCATGAAACTTCATAGGAACATTGACCATGACTCGCAGATGACCCCTATTGATTTTGAGGTCACTTGGTCAAAGGTCAAGGTCACAGGTGAAGGTCACAGTTACTGGAAATAGGCATTTTAAGGATTTAGCATGGTTCAAACAAGGGAAACAACTACCGTTTATGCATGTTCTTTTTGTTACAGCATTTGCCTTCCTTGCAATTTATTTAAATTTTACCAGTGGTGGTGGTGGCGGTGGCGGTGGCCAATGTTCCACCACCCACCACCACTACCCACCTTTGATCACAGTGACAAAAAACGTATTCAGACAATGGCTGCTACTACAACTTATAGCCCATATGGGGGGCATGCATGTTTTACAAACAGCCCTTGTTAAAAGTTTGTTTTTTTCCCTACCAAGTTCAATATGACAGTTTTGTAAATGGTCTCAATGTCAGTGTTAAGTCAAGTGACATGTGTTTTGCTTTTTGGCAGACTTTGGTTTCCACAAGGTTGAGGTGAAGACGAAGACAGACAATGGCGTGAAGTTCACAACTAAGGGCAGTCACAGCAAGGAGACTGACAGGCTGTCAGGAGAGCTTAACACTGAATACAAATATGATGAATATGGTAAGTGGCACGTGAAGATATTGATAATATTCATGAATATGATTTCTTGTCGTTCATCGTTTTCAAACTTGTTTTACAATTAGTTCTTAACTATGCTGTATCTCTTAAACCACAACCATTACTGCGATGACAGGGTGATCATTCTTCCTCGAATTTTTTTTTTCATGAACCATCTCATCAGTCTATGCTGTAATTTTAATCAATTTTTGAAGGAAACAATATTGACTTATGACTGCATTTATGATAAATTTATGTAAAATCAAATTTGGACCTTAAGACAGTTTTTTTACCATTTTGAGAATGGGGTGGGTCCTTTTTGATTTTCGGAAATATGTAATTTTGATTTAAGTGTGCTTTATTCAGTTATAGAGTATACTATAGGAGTAGTAATATTTGAGTTATAATGATGAAGTTAGTTTTCAAGAACTCATGTGATCAAGCCTAATATTGATTCTGATGAATGTCTTGGTATCAGTAAAACTGTTGAGTTGTGGACAGGATATGGTATTCACGTTGTAACTTGAAACTTTTGTGACTGTGTGATGTATGCATTTAAGTTCACAATTATACTTTAGTTCATATTTGACTGTAGGTCTGACATTCAAGGAGACTTGGACCACTGAAAACAAACTGTCCACAGAGGTCACTGTTGAAGATCAGCTTGCTAAGGGCTTGAAGCTGACCTTTGATACGTCTTTTGAGCCACAGACATCGTACGTAATTCACATAGATTATTTCTTCTAAAAAATATCTAAATATCCATTTCAAACTCATATTAATGAATTTATTTTAGTATCTAGAAATGAAATTGTATGTTTTTCATCTCCATTAATTGAACAATTCCTGTATATTTATAACCAGGACTTCTCATGTCAATCACATACAAACACTGTGTAAAGTAAAAATTTTCTGTACAAAACTTCTCTATTAATTTATGAAGTCCATTCCTTCTGAATGTCTTTTGTCTTTGAATGGACTAAGGTAAACACATTGTCAATCAAAGCCTGTTGATTTGTCAATTGAGGACCTTTGTTAAGTACTAGTAATGTAAATTGCTCAATTATTTTTACAAGGTTGTTCTTGTGCAGACTGGCTTGATATGTGTTTGTGGTGTGTGATAAGTCTAGAGCCAGTATTCACCAGCACACTCTTATGTTAGGTTAGAGAACGAAGAATAGACTTGCTTTTGAAAAAAATGTGTCTGTAGCTCATTGCAGTGTTTTTTTCCTTCTTTGGACAGGTCCGGTAAACGGACCCGTTCCCAATGACCTACGGACCCATTCCCAAAATGAACCAGACCCGTCCCAATTGCCGAAAAAATACAAAAAAATCCCAATCAAAATTGAGTAAACAATCCCCGAAAATGCCAACTTGACGTATTTCGAGACCGTTATATTTTTTGGCCGATTTGACTTCTCAATCAATGACTGGTTTAAACATTTAACGTTTATTCGTACATTAAAAACGTGTATGTTATCATTTTTATACTCACAAGTCCTAAAACTACACAATAGACATTGAGAAAACACATTTCCTTGATTAGATATAAATTATCCGAGTAGTATTAAATTGCTACGTCATGACCTTCGACACTGCAAATGGGGGACGTATTGTAAGTGTAACATTCAACCGGCGTTCAATTCAAAGCTGTCGATTCAAATTACAAGTAATGGTGATTCAATAATTGAGAAAGCATTTACTGGATTTAACAAACGTTTGATAAGGTTTTTTAAACCAGATAACAACATGGAAAATTTGGATTATTAAAGTTAAACAGGTAAGGCAACTTAAGTGTACATATTTCGGATATGTATAGTATTCGGATAAACAGTAATAGATGTACTAGATGCCCCATGCATTAAGGTTGTGTTTTGTTACAAAAGCAGTCATAGGAATAATGATAATATAGTGATGATAAATACGTGATGAAAAGGTGCTACCGGTAAATATTTTAAATTACTTAAATGTTTTAAATATCGTAAAAAGTTTGGCATCTGTTTCGTCCACCAATTCCCCTCTGTACACTGCAACAAAAATAAGCACTTAGTGCTCAGATAAGGCTTTGCAGCCTGCGGGTGTCTGGACTCTCATCAGCCCAGAAAGACACCATTCTTGATATATTTAAAGGAGATAAAAACAGAGAACTCTGTACCAATCTGTGTTCTGATAGCATGTTGTTGTTTGTGCAAGACTGTGAATGAAAGTTAATGTTGATTTCCTGTGTCATTTAAAGCTGACAAAAGTTAAACAAAATCATATTAATACCATTCTCCAATTGGTACAATTCACAACTTGATTTTTCCCAATTTGAAGATTTCGCGACTTGTTTTTTCCCAATTTGGTGATTACACGAAGCGAAAAATTCCCAATGGCATGGGTACCGAACCCGTTCCCAATTGGGTGAAAAAAATCACTGTCATTGTGATCATACTATGTCGGGCGTCATGTTGTGTGACAGTGTGTGTGGTCAATTTTAGTACTGAGGTCAGGTTTGAATCTTGTTTGCATTTGTTAAAAAAAGGAGGTCACCAGGTCAAATTTCGACAATTGTTTTTGTTCAAACTCTGGTGAGTGTTTCAGGGCCATCATGGCCCTCTTGTTTTGAATGTGCAATACCATGTGAAGTGTAACACTTGACAATTTCATTTAGCCACTCATGCAACTATTAAATTATGAATAAAATGTGTGAATTTTTTCTAATATTTGTGAACAAAGCCTAAACAATTTTGATTAAAGTATAAAGGTTCTCTATGTGACTGGTTGTCATAAATGGCTCAAGAACAAAAATGTTTGTTTTCTTTCAGTAAGAAATCTGGTGTAGTGAAGATGGGTTACAAGAATGACCATCTCAACTTAACTAGTGACTGTAACTTCGACTTTGCAGGACCAACCATTAATGCTGCTCTTGTTCTTGCGTAAGTAACTAAAAATAATTATTAAATGCTTCTAGATTGGATGATGAAATACTAAAAACCTATGAACATCCTCCAGTCATTTGTATGCCCCCTTTTATTGGGGGAGGGGGGAAATTAAAGATTCACAGTCCAAATTTTTTTTAAACGTTTGCTGAATGAAACTTTACAAATATATAAACCAGCATGTGAACTTGTGCTCCATATTTGTATTTTGAATACACTGTAACTCCAATATAGTGCGGTCCGTTATAACGCTGTGTCCAATATAACGCGGGGGGGGGGGGGGGGGGGGGGGTCCTTGGATCACGTTTTTTCTCCAACCTTCCATTTCTGACTCAAATCCATGTTATGCAACTCTCAGAAAATTCAAAGAAGCCGGCGATCACAGCTTGATTGCTTTATCCGTCCGTTTAACTGATTTTTATCGATTAGAGGTTAAACGACACTCGACAGCTTATTGGTGTTAATCTGTTGTGTAATGTCAATAAAGGTGTGAAAACTGGCTAGTCCGTGTTTATTACATGTATTCCCTATCAGAGCGGTTCAGTGCGCTAATTTCAATAAGGCAAGTGCAAGGGGAATTATTATCAAATTAAAGTTATTTAAAACGATTACCTGTTTATGTTTTGTATTGATCGTGTATTGTATTTCATTGTATAAACTATGCCTGTGTGTGTTATTGTTTATTATATGCTACACATGCTTGATAAATAAAAATATCTGTGTGTGTGTTTAATGTTTCAGTACGTATATGAAAAAGAAATGAAAAAATCCTGCGTTTTATTTACATGTTAATGCAGTGTAATAGGTAACAGAGATGCACTTAAATTTGTGCCCGTTATCAGAAATCCACGGAAAGCACGTTTTTTACATGCTGCGTATGACGCAATAAAATATTTCTTTGTACATGTATCGTATTGCATTCAATCTAAATTTAATTCGCTTGTCCAATGAAAGCTGTGTCTCATAATGCCCTGTACTAATTTTTCTGAAAAATGGCGTAGGCATATGAATTAGTTTACGAAATTCGTAAACATATTTCTTGTCATAAATGTTTTACATTATTTTTTCGTAAGTGATGTTGTAATTATATTTGATTATCGGATAAATGTGCACATTAGAAAAGCGGTATGTATACTGTTATCGTTCAATTCAGTTTATATGCATGTATTTGCGGATGACAACACAGCATGACAATACACAAGACCTATATTATAGGCTATACTTTACCTGTTTTTATAGCCCCCGTAAATAAATTAGCTCAAAACTTATAATGCTGTCCGTTTTTAACGCTGTTGCGTGGCTTGGACCCCGTCATCCGCGTTATATTGGAGTTACAGTGTAATAATTCACTGACTTTTTTCCTAAATGCAATAGGATTCTGAACTTATTTTTGGTGTGTGAGTCTACCTACATGACTCCTTTTTTAGCTCATCTATTTTTAGCTCACCTGAGCACAACGTGCTCTTGGTGAGCTATTGTGATCGCCTTTTGTCCGTTGTGCGTCAACATTTACCTTGTTAACACTCTAAAGGTCACATTTATTGTCCAACCTTCATGAAACTTGGTGAGAACATGTGTCTCAATAATATCTTGGACGAGTTCGAAAATGGTTCCGGTTGGTTGAAAAACATGGCCGCCAGGGGGCGTGGCAGTTTTCCTTATATGGCTATAGTAAAACCTTGTTAACACGCTAGAAATCACATTTTTTGTCCAATCTGCATAAAACTTGGTGGGAACATGTGTCCCAATAAAATCTTGTACAAGTTCAAAAATTGTTCCTGTTGGATGAAAAACATGGCCGCCAGGGGGCGTGGCAGTTTTCCTTATATGGTTATTGTAAAACCTTGTTAACACTCTAGAAGTCACATTTTTTGTCCAATCTTCATGAAACTTTTGTCAGAACATGTGTGCCAATAATATCTTGGACGAGTTCGAAAATGGTTCCGGTTGGTTGAAAAACATGGCCGCTAGGGAGTGGGCAGTTTTCCTTATATGGCTATAGTAAAACCTTGTTAACACTCTAGAAATCACATTTTTAGTCCAATCTTCATGAAACTTGGTCAAAACATGTGTCCCAATAATATCTTGGACGAGTATTTACTACAAAACCTTGTTAACACTCTAGAAGTCACATTTATTATCCAATCTTTATGAAACTTGATCAGAACATTTGTTACAATAGCTCGAGTGAGTTTGAAAATGGTTATGGTTCGTTGAAAAACATGGCCGCCAGGGGGGGGGGTCAGTTGTCCTTATATGGCTATAGTGAAAACTTGTTGACACTATATTAGCCACATTTATTGGCCAATCTTCATGAAACTTGGTCAGAACATTTGTCCCAATGAAATTTTGCCAGAAATTGAAGCCAGGTCATATGAGCTCAAAAACTAGGTCACAAGGTCAAATAAAAAAAAAACATGTTAAAAGTCACTTTTTTGGTCCAAAATAATCTTCATGAATCAGCTTGCATTTTTTTTTCAGAATAGTCTAGTTCCTTTGGCTTTCAGGTGAGCGCCTAAGGGCCTAATGGCCCACTTGTTTCAGAAAAAAAATTATGATCTATTGTCATCACCTTGGCGTCGGCTTCCGGTTAAGTTTTGCGTTTAGGTAAACTTTTCTCATAAAGTATCAATGCTGTTGCATTCAAACTTGGTACACTTACTTACTATCATGATGGGGACTGGGCAGGCAAAGTTAGATAATTCTGGCTTGCATTTTGACAGAATTATGTGCCCTTTTTATGTCCCCCACTATAGTAGTGGGGGACATATTGTTTTTGCCCTGTCTGTTGGTCTGTTGGTTGGTTGGTTGGTTGGTTTGCGCCAACTTTAACATTTGCAATAACTTTTGCAATATTGAAGATAGGAATTTGATATTTGGCATGCATATGTATCTCATGGAGCTGCACATTTTGAGTGGTGAAAGGTGAAGGTCAAGGTCATCCTTCAAGGTCAAAGGTCAAATATATGGGTCAAAATCGCTCATTTAATGTACACTTTTGCAGTATTTCAATATTCAAGATAGCAACTTGATATTTGGCATGCATGTGTATCTCATGGAGCTGCACAATTTGAGTGGTGAAAGGTCAAGGTCATCCTTCAAGGTCAGATGTCAAATATATGTGGCCAAAATCGCTCATTTTATGAGTACTTTTGCAATATTGAAGATAGCAACTTGATATTTGGCATGCATGTGTATCTCATGGAGCTGCACATTTTGAGTGGTGAAAGGTCAAGGTCATCCTTCAAGGTCAGAGGTCAAATATATGTGGCCCAAATCGCTAATTTTATGAAAACTTTTGCAATATTGAAGATAGCAACTTGATATTTGGCATGCATGTGTATCTCATGGAGCTGCACATTTTGAGTGGTGAAAGGTCAAGGTCAAGGTCATCCTTCAAGGTCAAATATATGGGTCAAAACTGCTCATGTAATAGAACTTCTGCAATATTGAAGCTAGCAATTTTATATTTGAAATGCATGTGTATCTCATGGAGCTGCACATTTTAAGTGGTAAAGGGTCAAGGTCAAGGTCATCCTACAAGGTCAAACGTCATATAGGGGGACATTGTGTTTCACAAACACATCTTGTTATACTTAGAAAATTGAAAATTTTGGTTAAGTTTTGTTTTAAGGTCCATTTTATTCCTTAAGTATCAAAGCTATTGCTTTCATACTTGCAACACTTACTAACTATCGTAAGGGGACTATGCAGGCAAAGTTATGTAACTCTGACTGGCATTTTGACGGAATTATGTGCCCTTTTTATACTTAGAAAATTGAAAATTTGGTTAAGTTTTGTGTTTAGGTCCACTTTTTTCCTAAAGTATCAAAGCCATTGCTTTCATACTTGGAACACTTACTTACGATCGTAAGGGGACTGTGCAGGCAAAGTTATGTAACTCTGACTGGCATTTTGACAGAATTATGGGCCCTTTATACTTGAAAATTTGGTTTAGATTGTGTTTTGGTCCACTTAACCCCTAAAGTATCATAGATATTGCTTTCATACTTGGAACACTCGGAAACTATCATAAGGGGACATTAAAGGACAAGTTGCATAACTCTGGTTGTCATTTTTACCCAATTATGGCCCTTTTTTGACTTACTAACTTTGAATATATGGTTACATTTTGTGTTTAGATTCACTTTAATTCTAAAGTATCAAGGCTATTGCTTTTAAACTTTAAATACTTTCATGCTATAATGAGGGTACTGTACCTGGCAAGTTGAATTTTACCTTGACCTTTGAATGACCTTGAATCTCAATGTCAAATTATAAAATTTTGCTAAAATTGCCATAACTTCTTTATTTATGATTAGATTCAATTGATACTTTGACAAAACAACTCTTACCTAACATACCACTATTGACTCTGTCCAAACCATCCCCCAAATCCCCCCGTATTTTTTTTATTTTATTATAGATCATCTAATAAATGACCACCACACCCTCACACTATACCCCCCCCCCCCCCCCCACCACCACCACGTCAAAAAAATCATGGCATATACCAGTTGAACTGTCCATCAGTATGTCAGTCAGTCTGTCTGTCAGTCCGAAAAAAACTTTAACATTGGCCATACCTTTTTCACTTTTTAAAATAGCAACTTGATAATTGGCATGCATGTGTATCTCATGGAGCTGCACATTTTGAGTGGTGAAAGGTCAAGGTCATCCTTCAAGGTCAAATGTCAAATTTATGGTGTCTGTCCGAAAACTTGAACATTGGCCATAACTTTTTCAATATTGAAGATAGCAACTTGATATTTGGCATGCATGTGTATTTTATGGAGCTGAACATTTTGAGTGGTGAAAGGTGAAGGTCATCCTTCAAGGTCAAATGTCAAATATATGGCGTCTGTCCGTCCGAAAACTTTAACATTGGCCATAACTTTCTAATATTGAAGATAGCAACTTGATATTGGGCATGCATGTGTATCTCATGAAGCTGCACATTTTGAGTGGTGGAAGTTCAAGGTCAATGTCATCCTTCAAGGTAAAAAAAAATATAATTCAAAGCAGTGTTCTCATAAAGCTGCACATTTTGAGTGGTGGAAGTTCAAGGTCAAGGTCATTCTTCAAGGTCAAGGTCATCCTTCAAGGTCAAAGGTAAAAAAAATCAAAGCGGCGTTATCATGAAGCTGCACATTTTTTAGTGGTGTAGGTTCAAGGTCATCCTTCAAGGTCAAGGTCATCCTTCAAGGTCAAAGGTCAAACAAAATATTTAAAAAATCAAAGGTAAAAAAATAAAATATTTCAAAGCAGCCTTCTCATAAAGCTGCACATTTTGAGTGGTGGAAGTTCAAGGTCAAGGTCATCCTTCAAGGTCAAAGGTAAAAAAATTAATATAATAATAATTTCAAAGCGGCGAAATAGGGGGCATTGTGTTTCTGACAAACACATCTCTTGTTTTTTTCAAACATGGTTAAAAAACACAAATATATATTTTTATGCCCCCCTTCGAAGAAGAATGGGTATATTGCTTTGCCCATGTTGGTCGGTTGGTCTGTCGGTCGGTCCGTCCACCAGGTGGTTTCCGGATGATAACTCAAGAACGCTTAGGATCATGAAACTTCATAGGTACATTGATCATGACTCACAGATGACCCCTATTGATTTTGAGGTCACTAGGTCAAAGGTCAAGGTCACTGTGACCCGAAATAGTAAAATGGTTTCCGGATGATCACTCAAGCAGTGCTCCAGCTAGGATTTGAAAAGGGCAGGGGGGCTTTTTTGTCAAAAGGGCACTTTCGACGTGCAGTATTTTGTCAAAAGGGCACTTTTGACGCGCAGTATTTTGTGAAAAGGGCACGTACGAGCGCGCAGGTGTTTCTGGAATGCTTCCTATTGCATGTGAATTTATATGTTATAAATAATTGTATTATTCCCATTATTATTAAACCATTCAGTATAATGTCTACAATGAGGATTAAAGTAATTACAATGTAATAAGAGATTTATGAATAATCATATGTAAAAAAAAAAAAAAATTTTTTTTTTTTTTTTTTTTTGGGGGGGGGGGGGCAGGGCGGAGGTTCGGGAGGGCAGGGCGCGGCGCCCTTTGATTTAGGCCTAGCTGGAGCACTGCTCAAGAATGCATATGCCTTGGATCATGAAACTACATAGGTAGATAGATCATGACTCGCAGATGACCCCTATTGATTTTGAGGTCAGTAGGTCAAAGGTAAAGGTCATGGTGACCCGAAATAGTAAAATGGTTTCCAGATGATAACTCAAGAACACATATGCCTAGGATCATGAAACTTCATGGGTAGATTGATCATGACTGGCAGATGACCCCTATTGATTTTGAGGTCAAAGGTCAAGGTCACAGTGACCCGAAATAGTTAAATGGTTTCCGGATGATAACTCAAGAACACTTACGCCTAGGATCATGAAACTTCATAGGTACATTGATCATGACTTGCAGATGACCCATATTGATTTTCAGGTCACTTGGTCAAAGGTCAAGGTCACAGTGACCCGAAACAGTAAAATTGTTTCCGGATGATAACTCAAGAACGCTTTTGCCTAGGATCATGACACTTCATAGGTACATTGATCATGACTCGCAGATGACCCCTATTGATTTTCAGGTCACTAGTTATTATTTTATTTTTGAAATACCGTCCAACCATCCCACCCAAGAATCCCCCCCCCCCCCCCCCCCCCCAAAAAAAAAAAATTTTTTTTTTTTTTCATTTTTGGAAGATAATGTAATAAATGACCACACACCCACACTATACACCCCTCTTCACTCCACACCTCCATCCTTTGTGATTGAAATTGAGATAGGTCCCTACACCTTTAAAAAGAAAAATAGATGAGCTGTCTGCACCCGCAAGGCGGTGCTCTTGTTTTACCAAGTTACTGCCTTGGACATTTTCTCTAAAAATGACATATTTTTGGAAACATTTTCGTGGTTCCTTTCAACTTTGGATGTACCAAACTGGTTGGAACCAACAAGCCCTCTTCGAAGAAGGCAGCATGTAGCAGTCACTCTTTCTGTGCGTCTTTGCGGAACTTCCTGTCTTTGATATATTTCTTTGGTTGATGGATTTTGAAATAACTTGGTACAAGTAACAGAGTTGTGCAACATAAACTTATTCTGCAAACATTCTAAAGAACTGTTACAAACTTGGATCAATAAAGTAAGTAAGCTGGTCAGTCCTGAAAGAAATATGATTTTTAAATGAAAGGTCAAGGTCATGGGGACATGTTATGTTAAATAATCTCTTTATTAAATGTCCATTGACTTGGCTGCACATCAGGTGCATACAGGTTTAAGTGTAGGTTTTTTTATTGCCAAAATCCAGTCACTGTCACTGTGGTAGCAAATTTAAAAGCAAGAAGTCCTGAAGACAAGTATAGCAGTGCTCCAGTTAAGATTCATGTACAATTTGTTTGTTTGAATATTAGTTGTGGTAAATGTGTTCTCAGTTTGGATAGATAAGTTCTAGATAAGATAAAATATTTGTGTTAAAGAATTTCTACACATTCAAACTTAAAAAAGTAATTTAACCCTGTATTTAAATCCATCTCTATGTTTATGTTAAACACTCTAGATTTGTTTGTAAATGACATTTCATTACTAATGTTCAGTTTTAATCAAGTTGTATGTGTTTTTGTTTTATTTCATGTCATGTCTGGCCAGTTTATAATGTTATAAGCGATTTTTTGGCCCTTTTGGTAAAATTATGGGTACCATCACTATTGGGAAAAATTATCGCGAAAAAATACCGTTCGAGGAAAAAAAATTGCAGAATGTAATTCATGAGACGCTCCGTCTGCTCTAGGTACAACAACTTCCTTGCTGGCTACCAGATGGCGTTTGATACTAGCAAAAGTAAACTCTCTAAAAACAACTTCGCCCTTGGTTATTCTGCGGATGACTTCACTCTTAATGCCAATGTGTAAGTACAAAGCACATTTTAAGTGCAAAATTTTGCTTTGCATTAAACAATTTTTAGAATTTCAGATATTAAGTCATTTATTCAAACGTGATGCAAGAAGATTTTTCCAGACTCGTTGCTTTGATTATAAACATTATTCTATAAATGTATGTATTGGCTGAATTATCAAATGAATTGTATTTTATTGTAGATCATTTGTTTTGGTCAATATGTAATACAGAGTTGTTATAAGTTTTTTACTCCACACAGGAGATCTTGTTGAATGACATGTTTATGTTTCAGAAATGACCTTCAGGAGTTTCAGAGCTCCATCTTTCACAAGGTGAACCGCGACCTTGACCTAGGCATCCAGATGTCGTGGACGCAGGGGACGAATGCAACCAGCCTCGGTCTGGCGGGCAAGTACACCCTGGACAAGGACTCCAGCATCAGTGTAAGTCTACGTGGCCTGAAGTCTCTCACTGTGCAGTAGACAGATATGGGCATCAACAATGTAAAGATCTGTAAACACTGCCCAAAACTTGTACTCTATATTAAAACTTTCAACAACAAAAAGTGCCATATGAAGGTTAATTACAATAGGAAGATCCTAAAACAAGTAACATAAGTGTAAAAACCTTATAATACAAACATTCTGCAACTTTTTAGCATCTCAAAATTGTTTCAAAATGTCATCTTGTTTCATTTTACGGATGATCTCGGGTCAGGATATGATTCATTCAGTTTGTGTTATTTGCATAATTAAATTTTATGCAAGCTATCCCAGAAATCTGCAGCTGCTGTCATCTAATTCCAAAATTCATCTGTGCTTCAAATAAAAATTAGCATTTTGTATCTTGTTAAATCAATGTAACCAAACCAAATCTAGTGCTGAATTTTGGCTATTGCTATAAGGAACCCTGATTTTTTTATGGGTGAACTTAATTGTTCCAAGTATTTGTCGATTTTGAGCAATTTTGATCTTTTCACAGATTTTGACAGGTTTTGAAGTTAGTCATTAAATTCTTTAAATTGATAAATTTAAACATTGGAACTAAAGAGTTCCAGTATAAAACCAAAATAAAATTAAAGAAAGAAAAAAAGTAATCCACACCAAACCACTGACCCTAGGAGTAAAAGTATAGCGCTGAGACCACTCGACCATCCATTCTGACAAAAATATTATGGAATTTTATTTGTAATATTAACAATCCTCACAATGTCACAAAATATAACGTTTATAACAGAACTTTCCAAAATATAAAATCGTTTTGCATGTGTATAATGCTTTATAATTTTAAATTGTCAAAAGATGCATATGTTGGATATTTAAGAGCATGGTAAAAGTTCAGTATTATTGTTTCCTAGCAAAAATATACTTACAACAAAAATGTGCAAATCTGAAACAAATTACAATTTTGTCAATTTATCAAAATGTGAAAAGGTCCCTTTATTAACATATGAATTATTCATGAGAACTATGTCAATCGTAAATGGCTATCCGTGACGTTCACACACAAAAAACAAGCATTTTGCATCTTGTTAAATCAATGTTATCACACCAAATCTATGTTAAAATTTTGGCTTTCGGGATAAGGAACACTTGTTTTTTATGGGTAAACTTTATTTTACGAAGGATTTGTTGATTTTGAACAGTTACAGATCTTTTAGCTCTTCCCTAATCATTGGCTTGATTTTCATTTAATCTAAAATCACAAACATGCTGTGTGAAAAATTCTGGCTTACAGGAAAAGAGTTCATTATCACTTTATTATAACAAATGCAGAAATGTTTCTGTTGCTTTTTATACATAGGCAGGGGTGTCAATTTTCCGGATTATTCCGGAAATCCGGATTTGAGCCGTCCAGGGTTGATTTTGAGGTGAATGTAAATTCG
The DNA here is from genome assembly GCF_020536995.1 of Dreissena polymorpha. Classification (NCBI taxonomy): domain Eukaryota; kingdom Metazoa; phylum Mollusca; class Bivalvia; order Myida; family Dreissenidae; genus Dreissena; species Dreissena polymorpha. The sequence continues at coordinate 10,492,083 of NC_068364.1, forward strand.
TCCAGGGTTGATTTTGAGGTGAATGTAAATTCGATGAGTTTGTTTAAGGGGGGTGGGGGTAGGGACAAAATTCTTTTAGTGCGGGATCATTTCAGAACGAATATTGTTATAGCATCGTCGGCATTTCGGACATTTGCGCTTGGTACCGATTTAATTATTGATATCTGATTGGTAAGCGGCTGGCACTGACATAAGCAGTAACAAAGTAAAGCACTGCAATATCATATTTTAAAACAATATGTTAATCAAATTATATATTGACTGCGTATTTGCTAGGTTACTGGTTACTGGTTTTCATTTTTTGCAGTCAAACGATATGCATATTTTATTTCATTTGCAAATGATGTATCGGGACATGTTTTCGGACAGTCGTTTTCGGATACGGTATGGTTTGTCGATTTTAATTTAATTTTGAAGTTTTTAATATCATTTGTTTAGAATGACAAATACACATGCGGTGTTACGGATGGTTTGGTTTATAATATTTCGCATTGTACTCACCAGAAATTGCACCTAGAAAGACTATAAAAAAAGAACAATAAGCTAGGGCTCGGGGGGGGGGGGGGGCCTCTCTTCCCTTTATCCTAAGGCCTCAGACTCTCGGCTTAATTTTCCGGATTTCAAATTTGGGACAATTGACACCCCTGATAGGATCTTCTCTGATCTATATACTCCATATGTTTGGACTTGCTTTGTCATTTCAGGCCAAGGTTAACAACAAGGGACAGGTGGGCTTGGGATACTCGCAGAACATCAGATCAGGTAGGCACCCAGGAAATAGCTGGTGTTAACCTGTAACCAGTCTGAAAGGCATGGTTCATCGAATTTGTTTTAATTGTGTAAGCAAATCTGGTATTTGATAGTGGGCAAATTGCTCAAGGAAATGTGATGATAGTGCACTTCAATCTCATACAGTCAGGAATTTTTGATAAAAGTACCTGAGTTAAATTGGTAAATTCATGCCCTAAAATTGTCCTAAGTTGGGAAAAATTCTTTTTGCTTAATCATAAGTTCAACGATGAAATACAAAACAATAATTGCCATTATTGTGAAAGTTTTCCGGGTTAGACTAGAATCCCATTTTAGGGTGGGTTGGTAGGCACCCTATAGATAGCACGCAACAGTCGAAGTAACTCAATAAAAGCAATATGCATATTTTGCAATTGGAATATGGACTACTTTCATACCCATGAGAGGATTTGAAGGCCTGATGTTTCTACTTCTTTTTAGTCAAACAGTTTCCATCTGATCTCAATCAAACATTATCATTTAATAGACCCAAAATGAGTTCTCTTACTCTTAGTGCTTAAAGTGAGCTATTTTGATCACCCAATCATGCTGTGGGCATTGTGCATTGTCAACTGTTTGCTTGTTACCACTTACGAGGCCACATATTTCATCCACTATTGAAACTTGTCAATAATGTTTTTCTGGACAGTATTAAGGCCAAGTTTAACTATGGGTCATGTGTGTCAATAAACTGGGTCAAATGGTCGAATCTTGGAAAAACCTTGTTTTTGCTCACGAGGCAACGTTTATGACTTAATTGTGATGAAACATGTACAGTGTGTTTATCTTGATAATATCTAGGCAGAATTTTAATCTTCATTATGTGTTTAATAAAATTATGCACCAGGTCTCAACAATCTAAACAAAAAACGAATACCACTCTGCAGGGTACATTTATGACACAATCAAACATGGTCTGACTATTAATCTTGACCATATCGAGTTTGTATCTGGGCCAAGTAGTTACTTGGTCAAATCTGAAAATGACGTTGTTACTGCTCTAGAGGCCACATTTATGACTCATTCTTAATGCAATTAAGTCAGAATGTTGAACTTTACAACATCTAGGCCTATGTTGAATCTGGGGTTTGTGCAACAACAAAAAGAAGGTCACAATATATAAAATCTGAAAAAAACAAAGTTGGATTCTATTAAAGGCTAGTCGGTCAAGATCACTTGTTTAAATTTTAAAAATGGCATCTACTGAAAGCCCCATAAACATTCAAAGTCAACAAATATTTCATAACATATTTTGGAGGGAAAAAAAATCAGAGTTCCTTATAACAACAGCCAATATTTCAATGCTAGATGTGGTCTTGTAACATAGATTTAACGAGATACAAAATGTTCGTTTTTTATTTATTGTGTGAGATTGGCATCAGGCAGCTCGGGCAACTAGGTCGTGCTTCAGATGCTGGCGGAGTCGCGTTCGCTTGTAAATTTTCGGATATTGTCACGGGAAAATTCACATGGTATATATTATCTCTCAAAAAATTAAAACAATAATTTTGTATCTCATTAAATCCATGTTACCATACCACATTTAGCATTGAAATTTTGGGCTGGCTATTGCTTGAAGAAACACTGATTTTTTATGGGTAACTTTATTTAACAAAATGTTTTACAAAAGAAGACTTGGGCCCCCTAATTTTTTGCAAAAGTGGGTCGCGAACTGTTCAAAACTGTGAAAAAATTAGTTGCAAACTGTTAAAAATTGTGAAAATTGAGTCGCTATCTTCAAAAATATGAAAATATTAGTCACAAACTTCTTTAAATTGTGAAAATATGATTTGCAAAATTGTCAAATTTGTGAAAAACGGCAATTAGCTAAGAAGGAAAAAATGCCCTGGTTTTGGTTTTAAACTGAGTATATGTACCAGTAATATGACATTGTTTAAAGTATACTTTATATTTTGAGGTTGTTCATTTAACAGGATTATAATGGGTTACATTAGTAGGTGGACCAGTGCAATTTTTATAGTGTTCTTTGTTACACCTGTGAGTTATTGCTGACTATTTTCTTATGTATTTACTTTAAATTGAAAACGTATGTGTATTGTTTTATAGGAGTGAAGCTGACCCTGTCCACCATGTTGGAAGGGCTATCAGCTGGGGGTCGTCAGATCGGCATGGGACTGGAGTTTGACCTGTAACTCCCCAATACAACATCTAGTGATAACCCAACACTTTGAAGTGATGGCAGTGGGACTTTGTGTGAACAGACCAGAGATTCATGTTGCTTTTGTAACTGTTGTGTGTATATGTTTTTTGAGTAATTTTGTTTTATGCTTCGTGCTTTCTAATATGCCATAGATTAGTTCATTTGCAATAGTCACACAATTTTGATGAATACCAAGCATTTACCAAATGAACTGTGACTGCACCCACAGGGTTTAAGTCACTCCAATGTTGTGGATGTTTGCATGATCAGCAGTCATTATGCTGTCAGTCTTTTTATACAGAAGTGTATCCATTTATTTGTAATGTTTTTTTTATTTCAGTGTACATTAGTGATAGCTGTGTATAAGTGTATTGAAGTATCATGGACAAATAAGAAGTGTTACACATTGTTAAAGTTCTGTACGTTAAGGTTCCACTGCCGTTGGTTGGGAACGATTTCTGTTTTATTCAAAGCAAATATACCCATGTTGTATGTGTTTCTTTCTTGTTTTCAATTTTCTACAAAGTACAGTTGTACTGATCTTGAGTTAATCATAATATAAGACTAATTTAAGATGATACTAATTGTCAACTAACAAATTATGGATTTGATATTTGGAGAAGTAAATATATCAAATTACTGTTGTGTACTAGTCCACATCATACTGCTTAGTTTTGTGCTGAAGTGTAAAAAGTATAAGAAAAAAATTCTTTACACAATATTGTAGCATACGCCCGGAATTATGCATGTCATAAAATGTAGGTCATATTACTCATAAGCATGGGAGTTGTGCCCTACTTAATATCTTCTGTTGAACTTCCCGAATTGATAGTATAACATACATAACTAAATTCAATGTTTAATCAAAGCGCTGGAGGCACTACAGTTGTTTGCTCTTTGAACGTATTAAATATTACAGTCACAGGAAATGAAATTCGACTTGTTGACGTAGGCAAACAAATCGAACGGCAACAAAAAATGCAAACACCCATGTAATTTATTTTTAATTGTCTACGCTTTTCATTAGGTTCTTTAATTTCCATTCGCAGCAGTCTCCCGAAGCATCTTTTCCCATACAGCAATGAAAATAATAAGCAGAATAATGTTTACGTCTGAAGAAAGGTCTGAGAGAGGAACGAGAGCAAGAGATGATGATTAAGAGAAAGCACTGGGGGCCGACGAGGTCGGGTATATGTTTTACTACGAAAACATTGTTTAAATACACATGACATCGAGAACGGATAAGTCGAAAATTGTGTTTAAAACATGCAAGATTATGCTTTTCTAATAACAAAACTCTGAATTCAAGCACAATGACATTTCATAGGTCTGTTACATCAAATTATAATCCAAGATGTGTCTGGTTTATGCGGTTTAACATGAAATATACCGCGGATTTTATCAAACCGAAGTCAGGTTTAACTTTAAAAAAATGCAATTAAGGTTTACAACTGTGTTTAATTTCCATATTGATCTATGTATCGTTAAGCCACTGGTGTGTTTAGAAATAAAGGCTAAATATTATTATTAGGCATGATCATGTCTCTGACAGTATACGTATATGCCTCGTTACGACAACGCTTTAGCGTGTATGCGTTTCTCACAGAAGACGTATTGGTTATCTCTCAAAGGCAAAATAAAGAAAAGTTGTTTTTTTAATACAGAGTCATGGAGTGGCTGGATGTTTCCTTTGAGGAAGAGGTAGTAACAACGGCACAACATGATCCGAAGCGCACAGTCGACATGGCAATGCACATTATTATGATATAATTAAATTCACGACTAGGCCAAAGGAAACGATTAAAATCGAAAATCCATATATAAGATGACAGTTGAGAGTCGAGAACCTAATGTCGTCGGTCTCAATAAAAATGACGCATCTTCACCTTGTGACAATCCCTTATACGTTCATTTTGATAGAGACCGACGATAGGTTTTCAGCATACGGTACTCTTTATCAAATAACATTCGATTCTCGTTATCCCCAATTCTCTTATCTCGAAACTCTGCTTTTGTCAAAGTAAATCCCATGTCCCAACTTCGATCATTATTTATCTCATACGGATTTTGATTTTTACATTGTATATATCAAAGCGATTTTCTTAAAAATCGGTTATCGTCAACTAATTTTGAGATGAATTTCATGTTCGTATACATGATTTTACCTGTAAAATCCACACCTGTAACAGCCGTAAGGTGTGGAAAGAAAGACCCCAATGGCACAAATCCGCAAATGCATACCGGTAATCAATATATTGTTGTAAAGGTGTGGCAGTGGGTTTCTGTCGCAGGTTATTGTTTACTGCGTACATGACGGCCGGTAAATTTACCTCGTGTTACAATGCGGTTAAGGCCCAGTCTCACTATGATGCCGGCGGAGCCCCAGTGCGTGATCAGGCATCTAACGGGATGAACCGGGGCCCTACCGGGATAAACCGGTGCTCCACCGGGATGAACCGGGGACGACCGGGTACAACCGGGGCTCCACCGGGAAAGTATTTAAATGTTTAATACCTCCGGGAGTCACAGGGTAAGACCGGCAACGACCGGCGTGGCACCGGGAACAACCGGGGCGGCACCTTAGCTCCACCGGTGCCCAAACACACCCCGGCAGAGCTACGGCAACGCCCCGGTGAATGCCGGCAGAGTCCCTTTATAGCTACGTTACATTAGTAAACCGGTGCTCTGACGGTGCCGTCCCGGTTGTTCCCGGTGCAGTCCCGGTTGTTTCCAGTGCCAAGCCGGTCATTGCCGGTCATTGCCGGTCCTTCCAGGTAACTCCTGGTTCATCCCGGAGGTATTACACATTTGAATACTTTCCCGGTGGAGACCCGGTTAAACCGGGGCGTTGCCGCAGCTCTGCCAGGGTCTGATGCCGGTATAGCCCCGGTGAGTGCCGGCGTAGTGACGGTATACCGGGGCTCTGCCGGGACTCAGCAGGCTTTCACCGGGTTCAACCTTTTCGTTTGGATGTTCATGCGCACAGTGAAGCACGGCATCTTTTACACTGGGAAATGGCAGTCTGCAGTAACTGCAAACTGCATGTGATATGTCCTGAAATGGATACAGAAACTTCGTTGAGCAACCTATATACATTATATTTGTACTTCGTTGCGCAACCAATACATACTCTGTGCGAAACCTATACATAAAGCGACTTGTAATTTCCTTCGAAACAAAGCATTTGAATACATTTTGTTATTAAAATACATGTTCGTAACCTGTTTTGTACTTCAAAATGTGTAATGTACACTGAATCAAAGTAACATGTAGTTTTATTTAATTTAAGTTACCGTAATTTGCTATTTTAACAGAATAACCACCTTATGCATTGCTTCAAATCAAAATATTTCGATTTTAGCTAAAAAAAAACTTAAAGGTTGCAACTACGCACATGTGTTATTAGTTTGTTATTGAAAATAAGTACCTACCATAACTGGATGTTCCGTTCTCTAATCCATAAACACCAGAAAAGATGAAACTCGCCTGATTAAGTAGTGTATTAAAACAAGTTTTCGTAGTAAAACATACACCCGACGTCGTAGCAAAACGGACTACGTTTTGACCTCGTCAGCCCCCAGTGGAAAGGAGTGTCTGTGAATGAGCGTGAGAGTAAGAGAGGAGGTAGGGGATAGATGGGGGGGGGGGGCGAGGGTACACATGAAAGAGAACTGTTAAAACGGGGAGTGAGAGATGGAAAGAGAAAACAGAGACAGACATCAATATAGAATTAGAAATAGAGAGAGTGTGTTAGTATACATCATCGGGGTACCACGACCGGCACCCGATTATGATGGGCTCCACAAACCCGGGTCATCCCGTCCATTTATAAGACGGTATGCACGAAATATCTATGCTATACAGCACATATTGCAGCGTAAACATGTGTGCTTTCAATAAGCTTATATACTCATTCAGCATAACCATGTCGAGTGTCGAGAGAATACGCTAATTTTCCTTAAAAACAATTCCATAATAAAATGGTCTGCTTGCATCATATTGCGAATCTGCAGAACATGTTTTTCTTTTGTTTTATTTCTGTGACGCAGTTATTGATAATGTGATATTTATATGACTTATAATAAATGATAAAATTGTCCCAAATATAACACAAGGAACGCTTTCTTTACTTTAAATAAGGCTTTAAATACAATATTGGTCACGAACACTTATAATAATACCTGGACGGTAATCCGTTGAAAGGCGTGAACCTAATGACTGCTGAAAATATATATACTGTCATAACGATCTCAACATCCACTTGATATTTTGTAGACTATGCAAAATATTTTGTAGACTATGCAAAATAGCATTATATAAGTACATGCACAATCTATTATTGTAGAAATTTGAAGAAGTTTTATGTTTGCAAATATTTCCTAAATATTCTCAAGTTAATCTTACAAGTCGTAACGAATAATGTTATCACGGTCAACCTTATGCGTTTCATTAGGTTCTTTATCTCCGTTCGCAGCAGTCACCCGACGCATCTTTTCCCATACAGCAATAAACATAATTTAGCAGAATAAAGTTTACATCTGACTATGAAATCCTGTTTCATTATGCATGTCTGCGTATTGAACTACCCGATATTAGTCAATAGTCATGTATTTATGACATAGAATAGTTAACTAAACCAAAAACTAAACTAAACCAAAGTAATGTGTAACGTAAGCTGTTTTTCGTGTCTTAAACTATTCTAACGTTAGACCATCTTTAATTAATTTAAAACGTTCGGCTCGCCAGTTGATAATGAATAGAAGTAATGACATGCAAATGTGTTATATTGTTATGCATTATAAATTAACATGATGCACCGAGTAAACTCCCCATGATGCCGCGCATTCTGTTTCCGGTTGTTACTTTTTTATTGAACAATTCTCATAATCAATAAATTGCCTGCAGTAATTAAGACAACACGTGGTTCCCGTAACCGAACATAAAAATCAATCTAGCCGTTCTGCTTGATTACCCTGCTAGTTATAAACATTATACTTCAACCACTCATGTTGTAAGATTGGTATTTGCGCGTTCTATTTCGCATTGTTATACATTAATCATTGTAAGGAACGTTTAAATGTAAATTTCATCGCATTTTGTTTTGTTTCAACCAGAAGAATGCATGGGCATTGCCACTTAAAAGAATACATGTATATATCTTGACATTAGCTCATTAAAATATTATTTTTGTCAAAATTTATTACGTGTATGTTTTGTTAAGCTATATTTTTAGCATAATATAACATATTTTCGCAGTTCTATGCTCCTGTCAAAAATATATTTTAAAGGGATCTTTTCACGCTTTGGTAAATTGACAAAATTGAAAAAAGTTGTTTCAGATTCTCAAATTTTCGTTTTAGTTATGATATTTGTGAGGAAACAGTAATACTGAACATTTACCATGCTCCAATATAGCCATTATATGCATCTTTTGACGATTATAAAACCTAAAAATTATAAAGCGTTGCAACGCGAAACGATTGAATAATTTGGAGAGTTCTGTTTTTTGTCGTTAAATTTTGTATAACTACGAAGATTGCTTATATAAAGTGTGTACTCGGCGGAATAGCTCAGTAGGCAAAGCGTTTTTACTTCAGGACTCTGGCAGGACTCCAGGGGTCACTGGTTCGAAACCTGCTCCGGGCAATGTTCTTTTCCTTTTTTTAATTTTGTTCTTGATTTTTTACTGGAGTTTTTAAGATCCAATGTTTACATTTATCAATATAAAGCATTTAATGAATAAGTTAAAAAATGCCAAAATCTGTGAAAAGGCCCCTTTAACCCTCAAGCATGCAGATCGTCCGTCATAAAATATTCATACAAATAGTACCATATCATAAGATAGCTTTGGGAGAGCACTTGCCACCTGCTCAGTCTGAGAAACTCTTTATTTTCTCTCTCTCTATTTTTTATTTCAACATCTGTAAATGTTTAAATTATTGCGCAAACCGAATATTTGATATTCTTTAGAAATAGTGGTCTAGCAATAAAGACACGTGTCATATGATAGAACAATACTATCAACATGTTTGGTCATGATAAACATGTAATTTGAAGGAATTATGATGTTGTGAGCTGAAAATGAAAAGGGATTACCCCCGTTTAAAATATGAATTAAATATAACTTGCATTGATAATAAATAAGATTCAGTGTACATCTGTTTAATTGATGTTTTGTTTTTAAAACATGTATTTTAAGAGCCTTGGCAGTCATCCACATATGTATTGTATTTTGCGAATAATGATTATACTAGAACCATGCACACACGCACGTCTATTGCGAATCATGAGCCTCTCGTAGTTCTTACGATCGATCGCAATGATACTGTAACCGTTTTCTCCTTTTCCGGTCATTCAGCACATGTCTAAAAACATGGATTGGTTTGGAAAAACAGCGGTCAATTTGCTGCCACCAGTCCACGTTGCATCTGCGAACAATTCTTAAATCCAAACTCAAATTTCTATTTTTATTTCACAATCACACATTTATTCAAGAAAGTACTTACTTTTTTTTACAAATATGACAGTTTGATGTAATGTATTTTTTGTACATGCATTATTTTCAAATCACAGTATTGCCTGTTGATAAAAAGAAGAAAGAAAATAAAATACTTTATTGTTTTATGATGTAAACTCACGATTAAAGAATCTAAATGGACTCGCCTAGCTCTTACATTCTGCTGATGCTTTTTTAATACATAAACACGAAATCCTGAGACACTTATTTACTCCACAAATGCAGCACAGCACTCTCTAGCTATCTTGCGCTTTATTCTTTGCCTCTTCCTCGATATAAACACCGGTTATATGTATTTTAAATAACATTTAAATCATCCGATAAATAACATAAATGTTAACAAACCCCGTACAAACGCGTAATATACGTATATCACCTGGTTTACATGGAGAATGGTTATATTATGGCTCTGTTAAAGTAGATCGACGTTTTACACAGTGAAATGGTGCATTTAATGATAAACTGGACGAGGAAAGCAAATATTCGGATGCTTCATGAGTTGCATGTTGAGTGTGTCGCGTTTGAGATGTGGGACATATTGAATTTTTTGGGACAAACTATTGCAAACAATTATAGCTATAATATTGTCAAGTGTACCATGGCGAAATTCATTAATTGCATGATGTATTCTGAAGATGTGTTGTAGGTATAGTGCGAAAGTGATGTGAAATTAATGCATATGTAAGCAACATCGTAAACACAATTATGCAGTACAAAATAATGTTACTCTATTGCAAACACAACGCAAATGCTAATTCAAAAGTCTCAATGTCGGCGAGGCTAAACTTGTGTAATTTGTCATGGACATGCTAATTTGGGAAATGTTGGAAGTTAATGAGTTTATTCCGTCAGGTGTATGATAACACGTAAACATATTTGGGAAGCATCGCAAATGCAATTGTGCACATTAAAAAAGGTCGCCGTGGTGTATTGGAAATGATGTCCACCTAGCGACCGGGAGGTCAAAGGTTCGATCCCTAATGTGGGAGCGTTCATTCGACCTCCCCCAAAGAAACCAGGTACTGGTTCTTAGTGAAAGAAAAAACGGACTCAAGAGCGTTTAAATAAGCCTTAGGCTTTCGATCAAATCGAGCAAGGATAAATAAGTTTTAACTAAAATAATTTTGGCCTCGTTCCATTTTTTTATTTGAAAGTTTCCAATCGAGCTACGACCACTGAACAAAAAGGCAACCACGATCAGTCTGTGCCAACAGTGATACAACCATTAAGTCACAAATCTATCAAATATTTTTTTTTAAATGCCTGTAATTAAACGTGGTACTATGAATAATGAATATATTGATTTTACGACTTTAAAGCCATGACATCGGACGAAAGCAGAGCATCTGCATTTTTAACATGTCACAGGTAGTTGCCCTAAGGGAGTTCTTGCATTTTGACGCCCTTTTAATGAGTTTATCTTCCAGATGGGCGCGGTGTACACACGAGCTTGTTTCTATCCTAAAGGAACACTGTGCTCATACTGGTTTCTATTTCACAGTAAGGCGGTGCTGATGCTCACGGGACAGGTTTCCACAGCCCAGCGAGATTGTCCTTTGTTTTTCAGGTACTCGGTGTTCATGCTGTCGAGACTGGTTTCTAATCCACAGGTACTTGGTGATAATGCTCACGAGACTGTTTTCCGTGTTTCATTTGTTGATGTTATGTGTAATTGTCATTGAACTTATGTTCAATGTATTATTTCACTCATATGATACTCTTAGTAATAACATACACTTATGTGCTCTATACTATTTAATGATGTCACTACGTTGGTGGCTCAAGCTCAAGCTTATCAGCTCACTGTACAGTATAATAGTCAGGTTATCAAAGCATGCAGCTATCTATAGTCTGTATCTAGTTACACTATGCAACAATCCGCATATAGTCAATTCTCATGGTCACGAGACTTCTTTGTCTGTTGGAACTGCTCATGGTCTGTACGAGACAATGTGTATTCTTCAATGTGGCTTTGAAGTCGGGACTAGAAATAACGGGCTCTCAAAAAATCAGGTATAGAGCGCGGCGCAATATATGAGGACTTAGCTTACGCGCACCGACAGAGGGTCCCCAATTTACTCGTACCACACCCTTTCACAATTCCATTGTGTGCCCTCACCAAGATTATCACTGATGATGACACTGGTCGTTATGAATTACAAAAAAAACAATATCGTTACTGTAATGTTTCAGACCCGTATAGGGATGGTGATAAAGACGGAGTTTGTTTATATATTTATTAACACGCACACACACACACACACACACACACACACACACACACACACACACACAGAAATACATGTACATACAGTCCAGCGTTCTATTTGAGAATCCTTACGAGCGAACCCCGGCCACGCGCCACACACGCTGCGTCTGCAACGCTAGATGCTGATTGGTGTAGGGCGGGGTTAACCGAAGGTTAGCATAATGATGACTGACGGCTGGACATTACATCCCTTCTATCTTCAAAATAACAAAATGCATATTTCAAATTATTACATAAAGTAAATTTAGATTAAAAAGTAGAGTGTCTGGAGAGTGTCCTTTCCTTCCTGTGAAAAACAAAATATTTTCGAACTGCATATCTCATGCTATCAAATTGTTTATCAAAACAAGAGTATAATGGAACTAATTTAACACGTTGATAGTCTTGTTGGGAAAACAATCATTAATCCACGAGCTGGCGGCTGATCCGAGATAGAAAGTTAATTTCCTTGATGACATAGGTCAGCTTTCGGTCAGATTGTCTTGAATTTACGGGAACGGCGCTGATAAAACTATTATCCGATGTGAAAATGCGATTAAGCACTAATTACTAACAAATGTGCGAACAGGTTTTCTGCAATAAATTTTGTTGATTTTCTCTGGCAAGTTATGAGAACAGACTTAATGGTTTATAGCAAATCTTAGGCATTTTTCAACCAATTATAAAATATAGTTGCAGCAGATCGTTGTTGGCACATTTGTTTCACAATAATATTATGATATACAGGGTTTATTATTACCTGTATCACTTTAATTACACACATATGTATACAAGGCGCAGATTTGATCATATGCATGCAGTTATTAAACGTGTATTTATAGTCCGGTCTGTATTTAAATGAGCATTATTAATAAATCCATTCATGAATAATACACTAGCGCGCACGTTTTTCTCACACATACTGTAGTACCATGCGGCACATTTCGCTGTTTGTTAGTCATTGTCGTATTTTCGCGGCGGCTTTCTTTCACGACTCGAACGTCTGAGAGGTTGTTGTACGGGTTGATGGACGGCTATTTCCTGGCGTACGATGTCATCGTGAGATGGCGGTAAAGCCAGCACAGGCTTGAGGTGAGAGGCGTCGCGTGTTAGGATTCGATCCTTATGTCGAACCGTAACCATGGAACCCTTGCGCGACACGACACTTCCGGGAACTGGCGAAAACGGTGTATCGAGTTTGTTTCGCACCTGCTGTTTGACCAGAACCTTGTCTCCTGGCCGTAAAGCAGATGCTTTTGCTTTATTCCGTTTATCGGCGTAGTATTTGTTTTTCTGCTTGACTTTCGTGTCACGTTCCTCGACATATTTTCGGTTACGACTTGGCGGTACCGAAAATTGCGGAAGTTTTGTTTTCATTTTGCGGTTGAACATTAGTTCAAATGGTGAAAATCCTGTGCTTGGGTGCGGGGTGCTTCTGTAGTTCATAAGAAAATTGGTAAGTTCTGATTTGTAGTTTTGTCCGGACGCCAGTGCTGTTTTCATACATTTAACTAGAGGTTTCTTAAAAGCCTCTGCTGTACCGTTGGCTTTTGGGTGAAGGGGTGTTATCTTTCTGTGTTTGAACCCGAGCTGAGCGGCAAATTCTGAGAATGTATGGCTGTTGAACGGCGATCCGTTGTCGGTTTTGACGACGTTTGGTATGGAAAACAGTCCAAAGATTCTCTCTAGCAATGGGATGACGGCTTGTGCAGCTACGCTGTTGAGTTTTTCGACCAATGGGTATCTACAGTAGTCACAAATAACTACCATAAAGTATTCCCCAGAGGGCATTGGGCCACAGAAATCAACCGAAATTTCATCCCACTGACGCTTAGGCAACGGGCTTGGCTTAACTGGTTCTTGTACTGTTTCGTTTGATGCGGACATGCAGGGTATACACTGTTTGCATTTGTCGTCTATGAGTTATTCCATGAATGGGAACCAACAGGTTTCACGCAGCAATGATTTACAACGGACTCGACCCTGGTGACCCTCGTGTGCCAGGTTAATGGCCTTATGCTGCAATGATTCTGGGATACACAATCGGGTGCCACGCAATAAAATATGTCCATCTGAGAGTGATACCACGGTCAGTTCTTCGCGAACATTTAGATAACGGCGATAGCTGTCTGTCTGCGAGCAATTTTGTTTGTCCCAAGTGTTGCATTTAACAGCTTGAATTACACACTGAATCACACAGTCTGTCTGGGTGGCACGCGCGACCTCTGAGAGGGTTAACGATTTTGGCACTGAATTGCTCGCGAGGAAATTAACATATCCTTCTGCTACGTTGTCTGCTTTGAATTTTTGAATCGGATGTCTGGAGCAGTAGTCGGCGATCATTTGGTTTCCAGCACGGTACTTCACTTTGAAATTGTAGGTGGTCAATCTTAAACGCCATCGTTCAAGACGGGCTGACTGGATCTGCTTTGTGTTGTTAAAAATGGACTCCAGACACCGATGATCGCTGCCAAACAAGTATAAATGGAAATGTTGGCATCCCCAAACACAGGCGAGAGCTTCTCGTTCTGTTTGGCTGTAGCGCTGTTCGACTGGGGTGAGTGACCTACTTCCGTATGCAATTATCTTACTGTCCTGAATTAGTATTCCAGAAACACCGACAGGACTGACGTCTACCCATAATTCTGTGTCCTTAGAAGGATCGAAGTAGGTTATGACTTGATCACTTGATAGTGCGTTTTGGAGCTGTCTAAACGCGGTCTCTTGCTTATTTGTCCTCTCAAACGCGACCTTATCTTGAGTGAGGCGTCTTAACGGTTCGGATATTGTTGAGTAATCGCGGATAAATTGCGAAACATAATTTGTCATGCCGAGAAACGACCTGATTTCTGCTTGATTTTCCGGCCTGTCAATGTTCTGGATTGCCGCGACTTTTTCTGGATCTGGAGAGATTCCATAGTCGGAAAATATGTATCCGTAAAATTTGAGTTTTGATTGTCCGAATTCACACTTTCGTCTATTGAGGGTGAGACCCTTCTCCTGCAATCTTTGCAGAAGCGCTTCCAGATTTGTGTCGTGTTCTTGTCGTGTTTTGCCGTGCACGATTATGTCGTCACTGATATTTAACGTTTTCTTCAAACCTTGTAGAGCCTGTCGGATTTCGTTCTGAAATATTTCTGGCGCAACGCTTACTCCAAAGTTAAGACGTTTGTAGCGCCGTAGGCCTACATGGCTAGCAAACACTGTCATATTTCTTGATTCTTCGGAGAGTTCCAGCTGGTGGAATCCCTTGAACAGATCCACCTTAGAGAACACCGTTGAGCCGTTTAATTCTGATACTATGTCGTCGATAGTTGGCGTCACATGACGTTCTCGTTTTAGTGCAAGATTGGCTTTGCGCATGTCGACACATAGACGAATTTCCTTGGGTGCATTCGGCTTTGGAGCTACCACTAGGTTTGACACCCACGGCGTTGGTCCGTCGACTTTCTCGATGACGTCCAGCTCCTCTAACCGATTGAGCTCTTGTTCGACTTGCTCACGAACGTGGAACGGGATCCGTCTAGCCGGCTGGCTTGACGGCACAACATTTTCGTCGATATGGAATTTCATTTTTTGTCTTTCAATTTTCCGAGACCTGTGAATACGGATTTGTACTTGTCGCAGAGTTCCGCGTAGTCACAACATTTTACCGAATTTATGACCGGAACTATACCGAGTTTGACGGCTTTTTCTTAGCTTATTAAAGTTTCTGATGTGTCTTTTATGGTATGGAACACCGCTGTCGCGAATTTCTTGTCTGACTCGATGGTGAGTGTGTATGTGTTCTGAACCGGCAGAGATATATTTTGACCGAATGCGTATGCTTTTATTTGAGCTTTTCGGGGTTTCGGACGCGGTGTCATTTTTGACAGAATTGACTCGGACACCACATTGATGCTACTTCCGGTATCTACCAGTACATTTGTTTTAACACCTTGTATTGTAAGTTTTAGGAGTGGTAACTTTTTATTGCCGATAGCGTTTACAGATAATCCGTATAGGTACTCCTCTTCCGAGTTCGAGTCTCGGCCCAGGGACTCGGAATCCAGCTCTGCATTAATCTCCCGCACTTGTCGTTGGCCTGATTGTAGCCTTTTTCTGCACACTGCAATGAAGTGGTTATCCTTGTGACAGTAGTTACACTTAGATCCGATTGCCGGGCAGCGACCGTTCTGGTGTGGATACGGTCCACCACAATTTCTGCAAGACGATGCCCTACGTATCTGACTTGAGTTTTCTTGGCGATGTGTGGTTGTATGTGTATTCCGCTCAGACGGATTCGGCTTTGACGTCGTCGTTGGTCGTCTGTGATTTTATCTACATGCTCATGTGATCCATGATGTGATCTATGCTGGTCGCGAGACATACTTTCTGCTTGGGCTTTGGCTAAATCCATCGTTCTTGCAATTTTCAACAGATCGGACAGAGGCTTGTGGGAAGACTCGAGACATTTGATTCTCAGTTTCTGTGACAATACACCTTGGATAAATTGGCTTTTTATTTCATCATCGTTGTTAGCGAAGCCACAATTCGTTGCTTTTTGACGGAGACGTGTCGTGAATTGATCTAACGATTCACCTTGCTGCTGCTTCAGGTTTCGAAATTCGAATTTCTCGAATTCCGTGTTTGTATTTGACGAAAAATGTCGTTTTAGCGCCGCTTTCGTCTCATCGTAATTTGAATCGTCGCCTTCTAAATCCAAAGTCTCGTAAATGTCATACACCTCGTCACCTGCATAATGTAGTAACAACGCCTTCCTTCGCTTTTTTGAATCGATGCTCAATCGAACGAACAAGTTTTCTAATTTGTTAACATATTTGTCCCATCGTATTCCAACGGAATGGCTGTCACTAGACACTGAAAATCTATCAAAACCCGGAAGAGCCATGTTAACACATTAATCCTCGTCGCCAATGTAATGTTTCAGACCCGTATAGGGATGGTGATAAAGACGGAGTTTGTTTATATATTTATTAACACGCACACACACACACACACACACACACACACACACACACACACACACACACACACACACACACACACACACACACACACACACACACACACACACACACACACACACACACACACACACACACACACACACACACACACACACACACACACACACACACACACACACACACACACACACACACACACACACACACACACACACACACACACACACACACACACACACACACACACACACACACACACACACACACACACACACACACACACACACACACACACACACACACACACACACACACACACACACACACACACACACACACACACACACACACACACACACACACACACACACACACACACACACACACACACACACAGAGAAATACATGTACATACAGTCCGGCGTTCTATTTGAGAATCCTTACGAGCTAAACCCCGGCCACGCGTCACACACGCTGCGTCTGGAACGCTAGATGCTGATTGGTGTAGGGCGGGGTTAACCGAAGGTTAGCATAATTATGACTGACGGCTGGACATTACAGTTACGATGACTACATTGGTTTAATTACGTGTACGAATACATCCTTATTACGTTAGTGTGGAATTTAGAATGAGGAAATCCATCCCCAAAGACAAGATGCGTTTGTGAAACACAATGTCCCCCTATATGACGTTTGACCTTGAAGGATGACCTTGACCTTTTGAAGGATGACCTTGACCTTTCACCACTCAAAATGTGCAGCTCCATGAGATACACATGCATGCCAAATATCAAGTTGCTATCTTCGATATTGCAAAAGTATTCATAAAATAAGCAATTTGGGCCACATATATTTGACCTCTGACCTTGAAGGATGACCTTGACCTTGACCTTTCACCACTCAAAAAGTGCAGCTCCATGAGATGCACATGCATGCCAAATATCAAGTTGCTATCTTCAATATTGCAAAAGTATTTATAAAATAAGTGATTTGGGCCACATATATTTGACCTCTGACCTTGAAGGATGACCTTGACCTTGAACTTTCACCACTCAAAATGTGCAGCTCCATGAGATACACATGCATGCCAAATATCAAGTTGCTATCTTCAATATTGCAAAAGTATTCATAAAATGAGCGATTTTGGACACATATATTTAACCTCTGACCTTGAAGGATGACCTTGACCTTGAACTTTCACCACTCAAAATGTGTAGCTCCATGAGATACACATGCATGCCAAATATCAAGTTGCTATTTTCAATATTGCAAAAGTATTCATAAAATGAGCGATTTTGGCCACATATATTTGACCTCTGACATTGAAGGATGACCTTGACCTTGACCTTTCACCACTCAAAATGTGCAGCTCCATGAGTAAACGTGCAAGCCAAATATCAAGTTGCTATATTCAATATAGCAAAAGTTATTGCAAAATGTTAAAGTTGGCGCAAACAGACCAACCAACACACCAACCAACACACCAACAGACCAACCAACAGACAGGGCAAAAACAATATGTCCCCCACTACTATAGTGGGGGACATAAAAATGCATGCAGAGAGAAAGACATAGACCGAGAGGGAGCGAATAGAGGGACAGAGCTAAAAGTAAGGAGGAGACAATAATCTATATAAAGTCAGAAGAAGATAATTAAATGAGAAATATTAGGGATTAAGAAAGGGTGAGGAGGGAACGAGAGCAAGAGATAATGATTGAGAGAAAGGAGGGTGTCTGTGAGTGAGCGAGAGAGAAAGAGAGGAGGTAGGGGATAGAGGGGGGAGCGAGAGTACAGGGGAAAGAGTTAGAACTGTTAGAACGGGGATTGAGAGATGGAAAGAGAAAACAGAGACAGAAATTAATAAAGAATTAGAACTAGAGAGAGAGAGAGTGTTAGTATACAGTATCGGGGTACCACGACAGCACCCGATTATGATGGGCTCCATGAGCCCGGGTCATCCCGTCCATTTTTTTTATAAGACGGGGTGCACGAAATATCTATGCTAGACAGCACAGGTTGCAACGTAAACATGTGTGCTTTTAATAAGCTTAAATACTCGTTCAGCATAACCATGTCGAGTGTCGATAGAATACGCTAATTTTCCTTAAAAACAATTCCATAATAAAATGGTCTGCTTGCATCATATTGCGAATCTGAAGAGCATATATTACTTTTGTTTTATTTCTTTGTTGCAGTTATTGATAATGTGAAATGAATATGACTTTTAATAAATAAAATTGTGCTCAAATTTAACACAAAGAACGCTTCATTTACTATAAATAAGGCTTTATATACAATATTGGTCACGAACACTTATAATAATACCTGGACGGTAATCCGTTGAAAGGCGTGAACCTAACGACTGTTGAACATATATACACTGTCATAACGGTCTCAACATCCACTTGATATTTTGTTAAATATGCATAATAGTATCATAAAAGTACATGCACAATCTATTATTGTAGACATTTAAAGAAGTTTTATGTTTGCAAATATTTCCTAAATATTCTCCAGTTAATCTTACAAGTCGTAGCGAATAATGTTATCGCGGTCAACCTTACGCGTTTCATTTGGTTCTTTATCTCCGTTCGCAGCAGTCTCCCGACGCATCTTTTCCCATACAGCAATGAAAATAATTTAGCAGAATAAAGTTTACATCTGACTATGAAATTCTGTTTCATTATGCATGTCTGCGTATTGAACTACCCGATATTTTTTCATGTATTTATGACATGAGTTTAGAATAGTTAACTAAACCAAAAACTAAACTAAACTAAAGTAATGTGTAACGTAAGCTGTTTTTCGTGTCTTAAACTGTAATTACGTTAGACCGTCGTTTATAAATTAAAAACGTTCGGCCCGCCAGTTGATAATGAATAGGAGTAATGACATGCGGATGTGTTATATTGTTATGCATATCGAAATCGATTCGTAACCGGGTCACAATTTGAACGCGAGATTAGGGTTTCCATATATGGGTCAGAAACAAAATCAGTATCGCTTATATACCTATAATTTTCGATGTAATATGTTTGATCTCCCGTTCGCGAGTTTGTGTCTGCCGCTAAAAATACTTTTCCTTTGGTTTGATAAAAATAATATCACATTCAATAGTTTTAAAAATACCATAAGTATGCAAAGAATGAACAGGGGAATTTTCGGGTGCAAATATACAACACATTGGTATACATCATATTCAATAATAATTATAATAATTAAACTTATCCAATTTAAGCCAAACAATGCAATCAATATTTTTTACACCTTTACGAACAGATTCTTTAATATAAATAACAATACCACCACAAGAGCGCTTCTCTCTACGATGTTGCAATTGTTTATAAGAATGAAAAGGTTTGCTGTAGCCTTTTATTGTTGAGTCTTTATTTGTCTAGGTGTCAGTAAAACATTTAATGTCATGATTGGAAAGAAAAGATGTAAACTTACTAAATAGGAACATTTATGTGCACTTAGTCCTTCCACATTCCACGTGACAATTTTAACGACATCCTCACGACCGTCCTATTCTACATACACTTGTTTGTTTATGTATAGTTTGTCAATTTTAAGGAACGCATACTTGCCTTCGACTCGTGCCTTTTTCATGATTGGTATTAGCCTTCGCCGAACATCAATTACCTTCTTTGGATACTGTTCGGATATTCCGAAAGGGGTACCTTTAAGTTGCTTTGAGTCCTTTCGGACTCTCTCCTTGTCTGGGTATTACGCCAACTTAGGGCGCACTTTTTTCGGCTCGTATCGGCATACACGATGTGCCCTGTAGAACTTTAATTCGGATCGAGCGTTTTGCACGTGAAGTTTGGTTTAAATGAAGTCCAATATCTTTCGGTCACATTCCTCCTCTGGAATTTGGAAGAACAGCACATTTTTCCGCATACTCCTGCACTTGAGGTCCGTTATTTCTGCTTGTAATTTTGAATTATTCAGGTCCACTGAACACTTGCGACTTTGTAAGTTGTTTGTGGATTTTAATATCGAGTCATCCTCAGTCTGCTTTTTTAGATTACCAAAAGGACTGTCACTAAAATCACACGATTTGTCTAAATCCTTGATGCGGCTTTTAAAATTGTTTATCCGTTGCTCTATTTTGTCTATTCGTGAAACTAAGCCGGTCACTGTTTGATGTATCTGATCAAAGTGAGAGAGTTTCATATCTACTGAATTTAATCTATCCAAAATTGATGACAATATATCTGCGCTTGGCAATGGCGTTGGCGTCGCTGGGGTGTACACACCCATGTCAATGGGTACACACCCTAAGAAAGGCAGCTATGGATGGCAGCCCTGTGTAGGCCTTAACATTGCTATTTTCAAAGATGAATAAGCAAGCAAGCATCGGATTTTCTCTTGAGTCTGATAGTTTTGTGTAGCAGGAGTTTGTATTCCTTTTGAATGCCAATTTAGTCCTGCGGCAGTTCTTCAAACTTCTGTACAAGCGGATTTTGACCTGTGATTGTGTTTTCAACAAAATCAAAAGTCCAAAGTAAGACAGTGGCTAATATAATGCAGTCATATATTTCAGGAAGTAATCAATTTAGTTTTCATTTTGATAATAATATTATTAAGTTATACGTGTATGCATATAGCTCGAAAAGCTGATGGAATTTAAGTTTAAGCTACCATGATACAAAATGGATTTGAATTAAATTAAATTCATATCTGATGCGTAAAATAAAATAAAACAGTGCGACAATGCAACAAAATCATATTTCAATGTAAGCGGGAAAGTAACTTCCCAAACCCAGCAGTGCAAAGGCTGTTTTATCTCGTGAAAACTGTTCGGTCGCCAGGCCTTCACTTCATGTTTCTACAGTACAAAAGAATTCAACTGTTGCTAATGGTAGTAAAATTCGTCTTCTAGGTTTTTGCTCAATTCTCTCTTAGCGTTTTGGAGTGGTCTTTCTGGCTGGAGAGAAGTTGAATATAGAGGGAACATAATCGATCGATGATCGGGTAGGGAGGAAGGCCTGCATGAAAAAAAACACAACTCTATATGTAATATTCTTCATATGAAA
The DNA here is from genome assembly GCF_020536995.1 of Dreissena polymorpha. Lineage (NCBI taxonomy): Eukaryota > Metazoa > Mollusca > Bivalvia > Myida > Dreissenidae > Dreissena > Dreissena polymorpha. The sequence goes on from NC_068364.1 coordinate 10,513,808, forward strand.
GGCATCAAAATACATAATAACATTAATAATAGTATTATAAGTAAAAAACGAAAATAATGAATCTTTCTAAAAACTTTTCTTTTATTGCAGTATGAATTAGAAAAGATATAGGCAGACAAACAGTTAAAGTAACAAACCATTGTTTTTAGATGGTCGCTTTAGCGACCGTCTAAAGTGCTTAATGTGAAATTCAGGTCGATACGGCCTAGGTATGATTAATCCAATACCCGCTTGCGTATCCGCGCAAGAAAGAGTTGTATAATTTATGCAAGAGGTTTGAGTTCTCCAATTATATGTATTCACAAATGTAAACATTATATTAATATCGTGTTACATTCAATATTTTCGAACGGTGTTTTATAGAAAAGAATCAATAAACAATGATCGTATTGTACGTGTCGCGGAAGAGATTGTTTATGAATGATTAAAATAGTCCACTTTCTGCTGCGTCTGCGTGACGTAGTATTTTCGCTCAGCTCATTCATAACTCTGCGGCTGGCGATAAACAAAGGGGAGTCCGGGTGAGAATAACGCACTAGTATAAGGTTACGCTTGTTTATATTCACAGGTCTCAATTAATAATACGTTGACCACGAGTTCAACAATTATTACAGGGATACGATAGACAACATAAAAAATGTTTCATTATCGCTGAAACTGTTAAAAAACATTTAAATATAACAAGAATATTCTCTAAAAAATGTAGTCTTGCTGTTTTGAAATAAGGTTTGGAATTGTGGTTTCTAAATAACTTAATTCAAAACAAAAGTTTAATAATAGTGTTTTTTACTTGTTAGTCGCATATTTACCGCATTATAATGTGTGTTATAATAGGCAAACCATACATTAGTAAAATTCAATCTGCCTTCGCACATAGACGGAATGGGTCAATTGGGTGCTGCGTTTCCTTTGCTTACTTCAGTTAGAGGTCAATTCTTTACGTAATAGCAACCACAAGGCTCCGGCTTCAAAGGAATTGCGGAGCGATAATGAAAGTCGTAGTCGCATGGTATTTGCGTTTAGCGTCCTATTTGGTCACGTGGTTCTTTTTTTCGCGGGTGTTTTGGCATTCATGATATGAGGCTATTAATAGATGCGCCTGTCGATAAACAAAGGAAAGTTTACGGGTTATAACAACGCAATAGGTTACGCTCTCACTTACAACTCAATGACGTAGTACAGGTCGTAAATTGAGAGATACGGGAAAAAGTTGACGCTTATTTATATTCTCAATTTATAAAACGTTGAACATAAGTTCAACAATAACTTCTGCGATACGATAGACAAAAACAAAAAAATGCTTCATGATCGCTAAACCCGAATATAACAAACAATAACCTCGTTCATGCTACTACAGCGGGTATTTCTAACGAGAGCGCCGATGGCGTTAAAAGCATAGGTGCAAGATACAGGGAAGAATGGCGTCACGTGGTATAATGTAGTTCGATATCGCCATCCGCGAATTTCTCAAATCAATAATTTCAAACAATTACCGACTATTTAAATAGATAATCTTTCCATTTACATCAGTGTTTGAAACGCTTATGAAAAATAATTACCCAAGCCTTTCAAAATTTAAGCATGGACAGATCTGTATCGAACTATTCTTTTCACAAATGAAAATAGACGCTACCCTATTCGTCTGCGTCAAGAATTTGTCGTAAAACTTGTGGTAAGCGTTAGATGCAGACGTGCACAACAGATTGAGTTCTGAATACAGATTTCTGAATGCAGATTTTTATAGAAACTCCTCACAGCAGTTACTTCCCTTGCTTCGCCCGGTCAGTAACTTCTAGTATAAGGGAGGCCACTGCGTACGAGATTGAGATTTATAGTGCAGATAGAATTGTTTTACGAACGAAATTTGTTTTAGGTTATAAGAAGATTTTTTGACATAAAACGGTCTTAGAAAAATTCACTTAAAACGGTGTCAGCCATATTCTTGGAAGAAAACGTTAGAAAAACGTTTCAAAAAAAATAATTGTAAGAATGACCATATACTAAATTAAATATATATTTCGTCTGATTTTTGATCAGGTAAGGCTTCATAATGGGCAACCGATCGATGTGGATTTTCGAAATGTGGTATATACCATAAGCATAGGTGCGTAAACGCACCTATGCTAAAAACGTTCTTTGGTTCTGAACAGATAGCGGCGATCTTTTGTATTTACGGGTGCTAGTAACGCAAAAGTAGAAGGTTAGTAGAAGGTTTAGCTTGGTTATATTCACAGTTCTCAATACATAGACAGTTGGATATGAGTTCATCAATTACAACAGGCATACTATAGGCAACCTCGAAAATGCTTTATAATCGCTAAAACCGAAAACAACTAAATATATTATATTAAATATATTTATAACAATAAATGTCTTTTAAAAATGTAGTCGGCGTATACGCTGACTTTGAAATAAAGTTAGCAATTTACTTTTCTAAATAATTAAATACAATTAAACAAAAGTTTAACTATTGTGTTGTGTTTTTCACTTGTAAACTGCATATTCACCACATGAAATGTGTGTTAGCATTGTCAAACCACACATTAGTGTGAGTAAATAAAAAATATACTACGGGAGAGCACTTCATATGTGTCCTCATATGCCTTGTTATGAGTATCTTTCTTCACTATCGAAATATATCGTATGTTTATATTTGATTTAAACGCAGTTTTCTTTCGACACATTTAAATCACACGTCAATAGCGCCGTCATGCGAAAATGGGTCTTATGCGTTTCGGCAAGCGTTTGTTAAACCCAACTTGTGCTTTTGCGCAGTCAGGCCAAAGGCGATGCTTTTAATTCACTCAATATGTTATGTTTCTCCTTACTAGAAGGAGAGATAGCTGAGTGGGCTATTTATATGATGGGCGCATATGGAATAAGACCCATTTTCGCATGACGAGGGTCATTACAAATCTCATTGCGAATTGAAAATGCCACATTTAAGAACAATGCTTTTTGATACAAAATTGAATTCAAAATAGCAAACTTGTTAATAATGGCAGCCTATCCACACATTAAGGAATGATTTCCAGACGTGCTGACCAAGTACGGCAAACATTGTGGTATGATAATTAAACGATTTTCTCTTATCGTGACACTATACTATTTCGCTAATGATTGTTTTCTCATCTTGGAGGCGAAAGTGAAATTCTGCGAGATGGATTGTAACGCTTAATTGCAACAGGGCCACAATTTGTGTCGTTTGAGCATACAGTGAGAAGTCCGGAATTCCTTACACTGAACAGTGCTACATCCTTTGAATTGAGCAAATACGCAGTGATGTAGCAAAAATTCAGAGGTTGTATCTCGAATCAGCTTATTAAATATTCGAAAATATTCATGCGTTAGTGCTCTATACCTATGTTTATGTTAGCGTTGTTGACACCGTGTGAACTGCTCGGGTAACAAGTAAAGCATAAACAGCAATGTTTATATACTTTTATTCCTCCATATACAATATACGAAGATTATTGTATATTTAGAACTTGTATATGGTGTCAAAAATCAAAAGTTTTGTACACGGAACTTTCATTATGAATTTATATTCTTGGTGAGATAGTCATTTGATATTAGAAAAATATTCCGTTAATATGATGGTGACTGCAAATTTTCTTTATATTAAGTTCTCATAACCATTTTCATCGTACTTTCTATGCTTTCAGAACTTCCAAAAAAGCATGTTGTTTTTATTTTGTCTTAGTTATTTCTATGAAATAATAAGGATGATAAAAAGTGCACACAAAATTCGACCCGTGCGCTATGACACACACTTTATAAAGTTGAATGGCGTGTGTTCATTTTAAACTTGCGATTGATTTTCTAAAATGAATTGCGTGTTAAATTATGCAATAGCGAACATCTTCAGTGCCTCCATCGCTTTGATTAGATAACTGCAGATACTGTACCAAGTTCTTAGAATTGATACTTAGTTTTTGATGAAAACTACATTTTATGAAAACAGAGGCTTGCAATCAAGAAATCAACTAATTTCACGTGACTTACAAAGTGTAACTGCAAATCCGATCGTGTTTTGCAGGCAGCCATAATTCCTTGCTACCGTTCAGAGTGGTTCGTTTCATAAACATGGACTCAATGCGGGACACCAAATTGCGCAGTATGGTACATAGATTCCACTTGATAATGCATTAACATTTAAATGTCTTTATTGGGAAATTAGATTTAGTTAGTATTAATCAAGTTCAACATAACAATAATAGCCGTTTGAAGAATGGTTCTTAGATGAGGTAGCGGGTTTGCGACAGCAGCGGTTAACGTCCTTGCACCAGTAAAGACACTTTTGACAGTTCTTAGTTGTGCTATCACACGGCCGTTAATCACGCGCGCCACCTCATTTTTGAGATGCATAAATAAATGAGCCAATGCTACTTACGAGGTGGCGCTCAGGCCCAGATGTTTTTCGGTGTAGTTGTTTAACGTCACTTTTGACCTTAGGTGACCTTTAGGTTACATTCATAAAAATGCCCGCGGCTACCCACGAATGAATACACTTTATTTAGTCCATTGACTGATTTGAGAATACCACCAGAACATTGGAAACATGGCCGCGTCTTTCTAACACTGTTTTACTGCGTGTTCAGCATGAAACAATTTTATCTCTTATGAAAAGGCATGATAGATATAATAGTTTTACACTCAACTCATCACATCAATACAATTTGTGCGTAGATTCTACACCTTCGTCAGTTCGCGGTTAGTGTGTGTGAATGTCAAAGTTTATATACAGGTCATCGCTGCGTTATATAATAAAGACGCTATAGCGTGAACGAGGTGAACTGGAATTTTCTTTAGACCAGAAAGATGTTAAATGAAGATATCCAGCGATATAATTATGGTATGTCAATAATAGATTATTAATGTGTTTTCAACAATTCCATAATAAATATTATTTTTAATTAATTTAACAAGAATTATTCCACCATATTGACTAATGTATTAAGCATGAGCGCGATGATTCTCGATACTGTTAATACTCGAATCAAATAGCAATGCCCGACAAACCACTAAAACAAGTTTGTTCGAAGAACGCGCGCATAAATATTTAAAATATGTACGGATACTTCGCGTGTGGCCGGTTGACTCATATGTTTTAATTTCACTTCCATTATTCTTTCGGTTTTCTGTTTTGTATCTATAGGTTTATGACCAGCAATATGTAATAATGTAAAATAAGCCGCAAAAACTCCGCGTAACATCCCGTACTGCGTGTGATGCAGCTAAGAACTGCACAGAAAAAGACATTCGCTATCCTTGATCTCATTCATTGAACTCTTTACCTTTCATAAACTCCAACCACAATCAACGCCGTATATCTTTTTTTAAAGATATTTCTTGTTAAATTTAACGGATAATTTTACAGGGTTCTAAGTTTTATATGTTTTTTTCAACATAATATTTCGTATTATTTTAAAACATCAGCCAATGTAGTGCGATTCAGCGATTATACATTCATTCAAAGATGTAAAGAAACACACAATCACAACCCATTTGGAAACGTGAGGACCTTTATAAGTTGTGGCATGGTAGAATTCGTAAAAGCAAATCGATGTATTTTGCCTGTGTGACGAGCCAAATTCCCTTCCAATTAAATCGCTCATTACATAAAACGATTGATTTGAACCTGTACAAGTTAGTGCGTGCACAAAACATCGGCTTCTAGCCGATCTAATCGATACATTTGCATTTTTCAAAAAGAGATAGAGCCAATGCCAAAGAGGTGGCGCTCAGATTAGGAGGTGGCGCCAATGCACATTTATAGCTATTTTAAAGTGAAATATTTTATGTTATGGTTTCTATTATGTTTACAGATTGCGTGCGTTTTTAATTAGTTTAAACCTATCTATTTAGCTAGATTGCATCGAAAGCCTGAGACTTATATAAACGCTCTCGAGTCTGTTTCCTGGGCATAGAGCCAGTACTTGGAAAGTTTTTAATTGGAAAAAGTAGTTTTCTTAGAATGTCGTGATGGGTTTTAATGTTCGTCTTTATAAGATAAGAACATTTAACATGTATTATACAAAAAAGTTAATGGAAAAAGACCGAGCTATCTTCATTTTTTTGTAGTTAATAGTGGGAAAAACAAAATATATGAGCCTAATTAAGATTCGTTTACCTTGGCCTTTTAGTAAATTAAGCATTTGGACTAAGGGACACAAATCATCGTTTCGAGAAGAAGTATTATCTTATATTCATTTCGTCAGTTTTCAAACTGTATACAAATATTGCTGTCGAGGAATTATTTTGATATTGTTGAACATTAATTGATTGGTTTTATTGAGTATTACACATTTTTGGTATATCTCGTACAATATGTTTTATTCATGTTTGTGACTTCTTAATTGGGTTGATCACTTAAATATTTAATAAACTACATCTTATTTATTATAGAATGTATTTGTGTCCTGAAAAATAAATTAAATATAAAAAATAACATTATCTATAAAATGTACGTCATGTGATAATTTCATTGCGATGCGACTGTTAATTGATACAGCCTGAATTGGCGCCACCTTCTAGTATTAGCGCCATCTCCTAAGCATTGGCTCAATCTCTTTTGGAAAAATGCAAAATTATCTACTACGTCGGCAAAAAGCCAATATTGTTGTGCATGCAGCATCTAATGTATGTTGTACGTAATCGTTTGATGCCGTTAGCGATTTAATTGGGGGGAAATTTTCTCGTCACACAGGAAAAACTCATCGAAATGCTTTATAAAACTCCACCATGTCACAACTTATAAAGGTTCTCACGTTTTTAAATGGGTTGAGAATATATGTTTCTGTACATGTTTGGATGAATTAATCTTCGCTGAATCGCACTACATTGCACGATTTTAAAAATAATGCGAAATATGTTGAAAAACATATAAAACCTAGTCACCCTGTAAAATTATCCATTAAATTTCATAACATCCGGGCCTGAGCGCCACCTCGGAAGTTGCATTTGCTCATTAATGCATCTGTAAAAAGAGGTGGCACGCGTAGTTAACAGCCGTGTATCAAAAGTACTAAAGATGTAGATATCTACGTCTCTGAAAGTACAAAGGCAAACTTTGGGCACTATTTCATTTTGAAAATCCATATGCAATCTGACAGTTTCAATAAGTTATAAGTTAACAATTTCAAATACAATATAGAGTGAAAATAAATATGTGTGGCTTTTTTACTGTATTATTAACAATACTGCTTGGTATCTTTACTTGTTTTTGATTACTAGAGTAACCCTGGGTTATATCGGACACGCAGGGTTTATCGGACAACCACAAATAGTCGAATATTTACATACAAAACGACCTCGCATTCAACCGTTTGAGCTTTGTTTTTACATTATATAAATACGTTTTCATAGTATTATGTAACCAATCATCCGATTGGATGATAGAATAAATCGGCGATTTTGATTGGAAGATGCGAGTTTGTTTGGAGGGACATCTCTTCACCTTGGCGAAAATCCGAGAATCGGGAACATTTAAAACGGTCATTTAACAAGTAACGGTACGCTGTGAAATGTATGAATACCGTTGTGAGAAAACGAAATATTTGAACGGATATATTTATCTTCTGAAAAACATAATAAAACTGTTACAAACATTACGTGTATTGTAAAAAAAAAAGAAAAACTGTCCGACAATCCCCAGGTAGTAAATGCTTCGAAAAATGGTATCGGGGTTCATCGGACATCAAACTTTGGCAAGACCTATAGAACTGAGGTCTGTTTTCTATAGTTTTATTAGATGAGCTCAAGAACCATTATGGCTTCGTTGCAAAATAGCGACATTGGAAGAAACAGATCATTAACTAAAATACAAATAAATAACAATGTATATCGTGTATATGCGCACTTTTCAGATATGCCCAAACAATGAAAAGATATGCGATGTAAATATGCCATAAATTTGCAAATATGTACATAAAGTATCAATACAAAATACAAATTCACCGATGTATAGACTTTTCACAGCTTAAATAACATCACAATTAAGCCCAAAAACGGAAATACATACAACCAACAACTGTCCGATTTAAGCTTTTAAAGGTGTCCGATACAAGCCTTGGGACGTCCGGTTTTACCCTAATGCGTTGATATTTATAAAGTGCAATCTCAGGGCGGCCCAATCTCATTGGTTGACTAAAAGTTTAAAAATACATTTGAACACCCCATACTGTTGCATGAGAGCTATCGTACCAAGAAAACAATAGCATTCCGCTTCGAATAGTGAGTCATCGAGATTACGCTTTCTTTTTCCTGGAGGTGTCCGATATAACCCAGGGCTACTCTAGTATTTACTATGATAACCAATGACATAACATGCATCAAATAAATTATTTAAAAAAAAAAAAACAAGTCCGTTATAAGCCTAATGAGAACTTTCCACAATAATATTCAGTATTTCATCACTTTACATTAAATAAAATAAATTAGCGCCTCTAGTGCTATACAATCATTTTTTTCGGCACAGCTGTTTAACGTCGCTTTTAACCTTACCTGACCTTTGTAAGTGTCCAATAAAATTCAAATAAAATTTCCCGCGGCTCATTTATTCCATTGGCTGATTTGAGCATACCACCAGAACATTGGAAACATGACTGCGTCTTTGTAACACTGTTTTACTGCGTGTTCAGCATAAAACAATTTTATCTCTAATGAAAAGGCAGATAGAACAGTTTTACACTAAACTCTCGACATCAATACAGTTTGTGCGTGCACCTTTTATTTTCAGAGGATTGCAAGCGTCAAAGCGTTTGTACTTAAAGGCTATATTCTCATATTTAGTAATTACTTCCATATTCCTGTCTGTGTACTAGTATATTTAAGTTCATAAAAGTATCTTTTTCCCTATCCCATTATTCGTTTTGGCCAAACCATTTTAAATTGTTTTCGAAATTGAACATTTAACATGTAAAAGTATAAAGTTTTAATTAAGCCGTCGTTCCAGTAGTGGAAGCGTGGCCCCACTTAAATGTATTGCATTCCAACTCGCAATGTATCAGGGTCAGTTTGCGGCCAGTAAAATAATCGTCATATAATATAGACACTATCGCGTGAACTAGGTGAACTGGAATTTTCTTTAGACCAAAAAATATGTTAACTGAAGATATTCAGCAATATAATTATGGTATGTCAATAATAGATTCTTAATCAGTTTTCAACAATACCATGATAAATATTTTTTTGGATTAATTTAACAAGAATTATTCCACCATATTGACTAACGTATTAAGCATGAGCGCGATGATTCTCGATACTGTTAATAATCGAATCAAATGACAATGCCCGACAAACCACTAAAACAGGTTTGTTCGAAGAACGTACGTATACATATTTAAAATATGTACGGATACTTACCGTGTGGCCGGTTGACTCATATGTTTACTTTCACTTCCATTCTTCTTTTGGTTTTCTGTTTTGTATCTATAGGTTTATTATGACAAGCAATATGTAATAATGTAAAATAAGCCACGAAAACTCCGCGTAACTTCCCGTACTGCGTGTGATGCAGCTAAGAACTGCACAGAAAAAGACATTCGCTATCTTTGATCTCATTCATTGAACTCTACCTTTCACCAACTCCAACCACAATCAAAGCCGTATATCTTTTTTAAAGATATTTCTTGTTAGGGAAATACTTTGGAACGCTAGAAAGATGGATATTTATAACAGTCAATACAGTGTTTATCATATTATACCGCCATACAAATATTATTAAATTAAACATGTTTAAGAAAACAGTTTGAACATTTAAATAGCTTTTTATTTTCGTTGAATGAGCAATTCAGGATTGTGCTCAAATGCTGTCACATTAGTAAAGAACTTCAAGTGTTTATCAACATGTTTGGGTAAACATTTTGGTCATTAAAAAGCACATGATAACAAGACCTGACATCAAACATTCTCTATACTCCCTGATCAGATATGACAAAACACCACAGGATTTGTGAGTACATATGTTTGTCTTTTTACTTTTTCACACAACAAACCATGTTTGCAATTCTTTAAATCTGTTATTCATGATCAAATTTTGATGAAACTTCACAGGATTGAAAACTCTAGTTGTTAACCTCACCATCTCATTTTTTTCCCTTTCCAGTGTTTCACATAGCAGACCTTTTGTTTTTCACTTAAGGTACTCTGAAATTGTCATGTTGACAGGAAATCTGGGCTCAGTGCCAGTATAAGGCATACAGTCACCTGCAACCGGCCCAGCTGTCAGGTCCTGGTGCTTTATGTACATGAGCTTTATGTACCAATCGTATTGAAGATGTTTCTTTGCGTTAAACAATACATAAAAAAATTATTTAGACATGTTCGTAACAATTATGTGTTGATGAACAACCCTCTACTTCTATAAAACTGAGTAAGCTGCTATTGAGAGTGCATTAAACAAGACGATGTTTACTTTTTTTCGCCACACAATTTCTATAGAGGATATAGCTACATTTCCTGCTTTTTCAGTCAATCTTGCTTTCTTCACCGAAGATTTACGCATGAACTTGATTTTATGAAACCTAAAGGGGAGCTTTCATGCTCTGGAAGTCATTTAGCACACTTTTTGCAACAAAAGGCGATAATTATATTTAACTTAATGGGAAACTTCCTTACCTCTGTATTCATCACTAGAATGACAAATTGTAGCGTTCTGAAAATGTTAAACATAACTATGTTAAATAAACGCTGCATTATAAAAAACTACAAACAATTCTTTTAAGACAATGTATTCAACATATACAATGCTAATCTGCCAATAAATGCAAATAAATACACATAATAGTGGTAGCAATGGCAAAGCACCACAAAAAATTAGAAGAATCATACAGAATGTAACAAACAACAAGATGGATTTCATAAAATGGTTGTCACCATGAATGGTTACTTTAATCCTAAAATGTTTTTGTGACAACAAAAGGACTCTCCATTTGTATTGGTTTGATTTGTTGAACCCTTGATGACTTGAGGACACAGTGACCAGAAAATATAAGTCCAGCCATTGTGACTTTCATGACATGTTCAACAAGCAGAACTTTGTCAGGTTTATTTTTGATCTCGAAAAAGAGAATTTGAATGCCGTATATAGGTATATACTTGTGGTTGTTCCCACACATAAAAACATGTACATGTTAGCCTGGATACATAACAGCGCCTCTCTGTCAAACTGGGGATCAAGAGTTTTCTATCCCAATCCAACCACATAACTTGTGGATTGGTCATTAAATAATGGTAATGCCATTTCTCCCACTTCTGATTTAAGTTGGGCAGATGTTATTTACTAGCAAACATATCACACTTAGTATTGGTAAATCACTTAGATTTACTAACCTTTGCCTGGAAAAGAGAGTATAGGTTTACTGACTGCCATTAAGCCAGTATAACTTCTGAAAATGAAGAAACCAAAAAACAACCCTTTTAAGGGTTAACACTAATCCATCAAATCAAAACAATATAATTATTCACAAAGAGACATAAACTGAGTGAAACAGCTTAATGTTAGAGACACTTTATCCATCAGTAAGAATACTACACGTTTTAATTTGAGCAAATATTATGCTTAAATATTGGATCCTTATTGTACGAAAATAAGCCCTTAACAATTCAGCTTAAGCACATTAAAGGCATCATGAGGCCACTGTTTCAGCATATATTATGGAGTGCATGTATGGTAATAATGAGTGTGGAGGACAGCCATGTGGACTGCATGTATGCCAGTAACTACCAATGGCTCTCTTGTAATCAGAGATAGGGGAAGAATGCCAGTAGAAAGGATTTCAACCGGTTAAGTCCGGCGCTCTACTGAGCAAGTCAAAACCTAACACTTAACTAAGAGAGGAAACATGCCATTGACTGTACAGTTTTAATATTTACTTCCATAATTGTTTCATATTACGTATCAGAGTTCCAATTGTTCTGTGATGTTTAATAACTGTGATGTTATATGGTTAAATGTGGGCAATCTTCTATGCAAGCTCATTAGCTAGCAGTGTATTGACATTTCTGTTGCAAGTTATAGAAAGTCATCGCAAAACATTTAGCCATTGCTGGGAGTGCATGGGTTGTGATCGTGCTAAAATAAGAAATAACGACAATGGCATGCATGTCAAACATCAGGTGAAGTTTAGGAATGACCTTAGTATTTGAAATGTAGATCCTTGCCTTGTGTCTGATTAACCATTAATATGATATAAAGCACTAGGGTTCCTTAAATAACTAACACATTATTTTGATGAATATGTCTCACAACAACTACTTTACCTAACAAATGCTTCTGCTATAATGCTTATCATGTATAAAGTTTTTATAACTTGAAATACAATGGAGATAAACATAATCATAAACAATAGCTGTCTATATAGGAAGACATATGCCCCTGAAAAACGCTTTTTCGAAACCTAAACGCAGATTTCGAAACCTAAACGCGGACCCTAAGTTCAAGGTAAAGGGGGTCAAAATGTGTGTGCGTATGGAAAGGCTTTGTCTATATACACATGCATACCAAATTTGAAGGTTGCATCTGAAGCGACATAGAAGTTATGACAATTTTTTGAAACCTAAACGCAAAAGTGTGATGGACAGACAGACAGACGGAAATGCAATCACTATATGCCCACCTTCCGGGGCATAAAAACCCCCAAATATGTGAGTGTACATCTTTTGTATCCATATATTAAAACAGCTATTTATTGAATTCAAACATTCTTGTTAAGTGTTTTACCCGCTAATACTACTAATATATCAACAAACAGGACAAAATATTCAGCATAACATCCACTTCCTTCTAATGTGCAATATCTTACAATAGATAGATATTGAAAATGTGAATCTTTGTTTACCAGGCAAAACAAATATGCATTTGCAATGAGTCACTAAAGGTAACAAGAGAGCTCGGAGAGCAGATAGACACCAAGTTTATATTATAAGACATGTGCCAATAATATGATGGTAAAAATGTTTTACAAACTTAGTTTTTAATAATACCATACTTCATGGTGGTTAACCACTGTGATATTTCCTTTCAGCTAGCATTTAATTAAAGCGGAACCATTTTTGAACTGTATTAATATATCATTGAGAGAATCTATTTTTGTTTATTTTTTATTTGCATAAAAATGTAATTTAAAGGGTGTTTATATGGTTTTTCTTCAACCATAACTTGTGAACTAGTTTTTATCCCACCATAAACTAGTTTTCAATGTGGCTCAGCTGAGTTATCATTGGGAGAAATGTTCTGAGCAAGTTGCATAAAGATCAGGAAATATATTTGGACTAGTGAGTTCACCGTAAAATATTGACAAGGCTCAAAAGGAGTTCACCATTAGCATGTTTATGTCATGCAAGCTAAACAAGTTCCACATTTAACAACATTGGTTCAACAGATCAAACGTGGTCACATTGAAGCTATCTATGAAATCTGTGTTGTGGCAAACATTAAGGTCATCCATTAAAAAGTCAGATGAGATAGAGCATTCTGTATTTTCCAACCTGTTATTATACTTACTCTCCAAACAATATTTCCTCATTTTATGCCACTAAACGTGTTTGATGCAGGGCTTCATTTTCGAAATTTATTATTTTTTCACACAGTGATCTTAACAGTTACCATATGGAAACAACAGTTACAGAGTTTTAAGTCAGACAACAAGTTCTTGTATATCCTAATCAACAACAGGCCTGAACAAATGATAACAATATTATTAGAAAGTATTTAAACACTCAAACAATTGATTTAAAAAAGTGGTGTACACTCCTAATCTCATACAGCACTTAAATGCATTAGACTTTCAAAAGTATGTTAATAATTTGTTGACAAATTTAAATTGTTTAAAAAAAGGTAAATAACAATATTAATTGGAAATCTCCTTTATTGAACACTTTCTGTAACAAAAGTACACTGACAATAAAGGTAACACTGGTTTGATTGTCAACAACAGTAAAAGAGTTTAAATAAAAAATATTTGAAAAAGACCTATTATATTCCTCATTTCATTAAAACTTCTGTCAGTAATCAAATACCACGAATAAGAGTAACCTACTAATTCATTGTAAAATTAAAAATTATTGTAAGCAAATAATATTTTTGCTCTTATCTATAAATCATACAATGCAAATTAAGGGCAATGTTGTTGTTAATGTATATATTTGGTAGGTACACAGTTGTTGTTTTTTCTTCTATGAGCAGAAAAAATAACATTATAAATTAATCATTTTACAAGTAGGCAACATATAAAATTAAAGGGACTGGTTTAAAAGATTTGTGATTTTCAAAAAAAGATCATTTGATGTATTTAATCATTAGCTTACGTGTGAACAAGTCTCTCTTACTATCTTATTGTTATAATAAATTTGGAATTGACCAAAACAGCACCTTGTCCTGTTGCAAAGGTCTTTTGGGTATATCCTGACCAGTAATGTTTAATGCCCAGGTTAGTTGGTGAACTGTTCTATATTCTTCTGTGTGCACAAGCCTGTCGTTATGTTGGGGGGGTGTCATCTCTCTCCCTCAGTGGTATCCTCCAGCAGTGGGGCCACAGTGGAGGCAGCCTGTCTCACCTTCTCATCAGAATGGTCCATCAACACCCGCATTGCGTCACACGCACTGGACGACAACATGTCATCTCGCAAGTGCTCTACAATCAACACAGACAAGCAGATACAATATACCGGTACAGGCTTATAGTCTTCCATCTAGTAAATCTTGAAGAACTATTCAATAAAATGTCTTCAAAATGAAAACAAAAGTTTGTTAAGCATAATTTTGATGATATATCTAACAAATTAAACCTGTTAAAGTAAAAAAATTCCATATTGTTATGTATACCAAAGCATTCTATGTAATTTTGTTTTTTATATAATATTTTATAAACAATGTTTCATAGCATGTGAAGGAAGACATACACTGTCACTTATTTACATTATTTACAATGTTGAATCATAAACGTTTAAACAGGAGATTCTAACATGACAGTACATCTTTATAGGTTAGTGATGTAAATCCTTCATACCAATAATTGAAAACAAGTATGTTTACTGAATCTCAAACAGATGAGACTGGAATAAGCATGCTAATTGAAATCAATCATAAAAGCATCACTAAATCAATAATAAAAGCATCACTAAATCAATCCACACAGTAGAAACTTCAAGCTGGTTTTGTTATAATTTCCCATGTATTCCCCAGCCATGTATTGCCTCCTACTACCAATTCAACAAATGTGCACTGCCTTTTATGTCCCTCCAACACATGTGCACTCTTACTTATCTGGTCTGTCAGTTTCAAGCAGAACTGACAATGCTTATGGAAGTGCTGCAAGCCAGTACCTGCAAACTGGGCAGCATTAGAATGTTCTCAATGAAACAAATTTGCCTCGGTTTCGTATCAACAAGACTGCATGATATATCCAAACATTGCAAGAGATGTCCAGGTATAATAAGACAGGACAAGCGTTTACAGGATTTAATTATTTAACATTCAATAGCAAACATCAAACTAGAAAACTAAGATTAAATTACATTTAAGTGTGTCATTTTCTTAATTAAAGCTTGTTTCACAGAATACAATACCTATTAAAACCGTGTTAATAAAAAAACATAAGGAACTATTTAAGTATGAAATAAAAACATTGACTAGCACAAGAATACTATAATGACATCATCCATGACAACAGCAAGGCTTAAATATACACCTGAGATTCACTCATGCAAGACATAAACAACACTGAGCCCTACTGCCAATGTAGGGAAGCAGCCCTGTACAGGCGAGCAGGCGACATGGAAGGGTTTGGTCCCCAGCAGGGCTAGCTGTAACAACACAGCAGTGTACTACTGAGTATCTCTCAAGTATGATGGGAAAGGGGTACAGACTAAGATCTGGGCAAGTTATATAGGAAAGAAACAGAAACATAATTAAAATGTGTGGAAAGAAACATTATATACTAACAACAAAAAGTGAGCAGTAATGTTGATATTTATTACCAATACCCTTGACTGTGTATGGTAAAGTTCTATTGTCAACAAGAGCTATCACTGACAGTGCTGTATTTTGATTTTTGATCTTGACCTTGAAGGCAGCCAGGTCACACCCTCCCCTGACATGCATTCACATAATGGTGAACATGAATGCCACGTTATTTTAAAATCATGCAAGGGTAAAGTTACAGTCCAACTGACAGATGGAAAGACTTAAGAGGCCAGAGTGAGTTGCCTCCGACCTACTAGTCTCGAGGGTTTAATGAAGGGCTGATGAGTGAATATCATTGTTCAATAAGAGCTATCTTAGACTTAAGATACATTATACATTAACAAGATTTCAACTAAACAGTTGAATTTTGAATTAGGCAAATTTGAGATAATTTAAAATACATAACAATTATTTGGGCCATTTTGGGCTGCATTTTAAAATTAGTTTTTACAATATTGATTATAAATAATGGCAAATTAGAGATAATTTAAAAGCCATAACTCATCAATTATTGGGGCATTTGGTTTCAACAATATCACATCAATTTACATGAAGTTTGGCGAGGCTCAGATTAAAAGTGTTGGACACAGGACAAAGCCATCAACAATTTTCACAGTAGATTTTTCAAGGGCCATAACTCAAAAATGCCTAATAAGGCTGATTATGTTTAGATGGTATACCATGCTGTAGACATACCAGATGTGAGGATGGTTCTGACAAGGGTGAGAGTGTTACACAGGATCTCTGGCAGAGTGTGCTGGTCCTGTAGCAAACTGCAGATTGTCTCAGACAGGTCTGCCTCCTTCATTGGCAATGCAGCATCCGCTGTGCACCACATATACAGTAAGCGGTATCAACAAACCATTTGAAAATAAGTGTTAGTTGTTGTGTTTAACAGGTGGTCTAAGTAATACACAAAGTATCATGTTAACCTTGATGACTGTGCAGCTTTTAAAAGTGATAAGTGCAAATATCAAATAACCCTTTATGAAGCTGTATTTCAATTAATGATAAACATGGGAAATGTAAATTAATGTGTTCAATGGCATTCAAATAGTTATAATCAACATTTAAGACATGCAAAGGGAAGTTTGATGTCATTAGCTGCCATTCAAAAGAGATTTTCTTAAACAATAACCACATTTTATTTCTTCTCATTTGTACAAATAACACATAATAAGAACAAAACATACAATGAAACCTATTTTTACCTAGAACCATGGTAACAATCAAGGTGAGGCTGACTAGAGCTTCGTTCTGCATGACTACGTGTTCTGATGTTGTCATGGAGACCAGGTGTGGGATGCCGTCAGCCCGGATGATGTTGCGCATCACCTCCTCTGCCCTGCTGTTCTTTATTAACCAGGCCAACAGCCGCGTTGCCTCACCTGAGCAGGACCATCACAGATACTGACTTATGAAACGTCTCATAAACATGTGTATGATCAGGAAAAATGCAAGACTTTCACATTTTATTAAATTCATCATAGATGGTTTTGTAAAGCAAATTTTCAACACATTTTTATACTTTTTGATATCATGTTAAAGTAAAACTATTAGACAAACATTTAGGAAAGTCTGTTTTTATTGTTAATTAACCGTCAACCTCATTTTGAAAAACCTAGTTACATGATCATAAAAACACAATAACTTGTTTTAAAAACTGCATAATAAAACAAATCAAATAATTAACTATGTTAAATAAAACAGATGAAACAGATTTTAGTACATGTAAGTTAATCGACAGCGATATTTTTTAATAAGTATACACAAGCAACACAAAAACAAATCTACAGTTAGGTTAACACAAATTATCATAAAAATACAGTATCAATACACATTGTTTTTCCTTAATGATGTGTTCATTACTTTTATGTTATATACAGAAAGGGTTTTAAGGAAATACCAATCAATCGTCACTGTATTGCTGCTCTCAGTACAATCTTTGGTACTTTAAAAAAATAAATATTGTATAATTTAAACTAGCATTTTTCAAAAGAAAGGCCAACCCATTTCCACTGAATGCTAGCTGTTATTAGTGTTCATATTTGTTTATCTTCAATTGTTAATATCAAATGACTATTATGTATGAGCAATTTTCTGTTCAGCTGAGAATCCTTGCAGACACATGATTTGTACAATTTCCTCTTCACTTGTAGGTATATATTTATAATAGCTCTTTGTAGAGTTTTTAGCTTTACTATACACAAAAGGTAAAATCTGTCTCTTTTGATCATTTTTTCTAGTTGAGAAAAGATACTTTCCAAACATGCATGCTTTTATTGATGTAAATGTTCATTTTTCAAGTCTTGAATGTACAATGCTTATTCTGTATTACCCTGTCACAAGTCCAGACACTTTTATTGTTAAAAATTTAAGTCATGGCAATATTGGATAAAGGGCTAGAACTATTTTACAAAGACTGTTAAAAACATCAACACCATGTCCCTTGAAATTTAATAATAAACAATGAAATAAAAAAACATAACAGTAAAGATGCTCTATTTTTATAAAACCTGTTTCTGGCCTTTGCAGAGGTTAAAACCTAGAGGAATGTGGATGTTAAATATAATAAACATAAAAACAGAACTATAACATTTAATTGCATTCATAAAGTATGCAAATATTTGTTACACATATTAAAAGATGTTAAGATCAGTACTGATCAAGAACAGAACCTAATTCATCAAATAAATAATGAAATGCCAACTTTATGAGTTGTAACCTTTGACCCCAGGGTGTTGTTCACACGCACTCCACTCCACCAGGCGAGTGATGAACTCTCGGTCCTGACCCAGACGCAGGGCTGCCTCCTCTGTAATACATATCAAGCACATGTAGTGTGACAGTGGGAAATACAGGTCAGTTTGCTGCTGTTTTAAACAGTATTTCAGTTTACCAACTCAAGCCTTCCTCAGATAGCTGAGTTTCCACTACTAAGTGCATACAAGTAACATACAGGTTTGCCAGTAACGGACAACAGCCCTAATTGACTCTGAGGTAGAGAGAGGCTCTAGGAATTATTTCATGAACAACCACCTCAGCCCCGCTGGCTCATTTAACATATCTCTTTAAAACATCATGTCAAGAACATAAAAGGAATCTACAGGACACTTATTTTCAATCCATGAGCAATCTTAAGATAAAACAAGATGTGTTTGTGAAACACGCCCCCCCCCCCCCCCCCCCCCTATATTTGACCTTTGACCTTAAAGGATGACCTTGACCTTTCACCACTCAAAATGTGCAGCTCCATGAGATACACATGCACCCCAAATATCAAGTTGCTATCTTCAATATGGTAAAAGTTATGGCCAATGTTAAAGTTTGATGCAAACAAACCAACAAACAGAGCAAAAACATTATGTCCCACAGTATAGACTGGGGGACATAATAAAAACTAAAACTAAATTGGACTAGTATCTTAATAAGATGTAATTGCACACATTAAAATGTTAAAAGCATGTTGAAACAGTCCATTATGTGTCTTGACAATGTACTCACCTTGTCCATCAACTAGCATTCGTAGCACACCAAGTATTTTAAAGATGACAGCCAGCATTTCTGAGTCAACACACACCAAAACTGCATCAATAACTCCAGCTTTGATCAGTGATGTCTTGTTCCCAGCTGCAACAATATAAAAACATGGTTGAGCTGCAAAAATACATACAAAGATGGTCGAGTTACAACAATACATACAAACATGGTTGAGCTGAACAATACATACAAATATGTTTGAGTTACAACAATACATACACACATGGTTGAGCTGCAACAATACATACAAACATGGTTGAGTTACAACAATACATACAAACATGGTTGAGCTGCAACAATACATACACAGCTGGTTGAGTTACAACAATACATAACAAGAGCACCGCCTTGCGGGTGCAGACCGCTCATCTATTTTCTTTTTAAAGGTGAAGGGACTCTCATTTTCAATCACAAAGGAGGGAGGGGTGTAGTGAAGAGGGGTGTATAGTGTGGGGTTGTGGACATTTTTGGGGTGCGATTGTTGGACGGTATTTCAAACATAACCATTTAAAAAAAAAAAATTGGGGGGGGGGGGGGTATAGTGTGAGGGTGTGGTGGTAATTTATGAGATGATCTTAAAAAAAAAAAAAAAAAAAAAAAAAAATAAATTGGGGGGGGGGGGGGTGGGGTGGGGTGGGGGTATAGTGTGAGGGTGTGGTGGTCATTTGTGAGATGATCTTAAAAAAAAAAAAAAATTAGGGGGGGGGGGGAGGGGGAGAGGGGGGCTGGGGGAGGGCATTGGGGATGGTTTGGGTGGAGTCTATTGTGGTATGTCAGGTAAGAGTAGTTTTGTCAAAGTATCAATCAAATCTAATCATAAATAAAGATGTTATGGCAATTTTAGCAAAATTTAATAATTTGACCTTGAGAGTCAAGGTCATTCAAAGGTCAAGGTAAAATTCAACTTGCCAGGTACAGTAACCTCATGATAGCATGAAAGTATTTGAAGTTTGAAAGCAATAGCCTTGATACTTAAGAAGTAAAGTGGATCGAAACACAAAATGTAACCATATATTCAAAGTTACTAAGTCAAAAAAGGGCCATAATTCCGTAACAATGACAACCAGAGTTATGCAACTTGTCCTTTTACTGTACCCTTATGATAGATTGTGAGTGTTCCAAGTATGAAAGCAATGTCTATGATACTTTAGGGGTAAAGTGGACCAAAACACAAATCTTAACCAAATTTTCAATTTTCTAAGTAAAAAGGGCCCATAATTCCGTCCAAATGCCAGTCAGAGTTAAATAACTTTGCCTGCACAGTCCCCTTATGATAGTTAGTAAGTGTTGCAAGTATGAAAGCAATAGCTTTGATACTTAAGGAATAAAATGGACCTAAACACAAAACTTAACCAAAATTTTCAATTTTCTAAGTATAAAAAGGGCACATAATTCTGTCAAAATGCACGCCAGAGTTATCTAACTTTGCCAGCCCAGTCTCCTCATGATAGTAAGTAAGTGTACCAAGTTTGAATGCAATAGCATTGATACTTTCTGAGAAAAAAGGACCTAAATGCAAAACTTAACCAAAATTTTCAATTTTCTAAGTATAAAAAGGGCACATAATTCTGTAAAAATGCATGCCAGAGTTACATCACTTTGCCTGCCCAGTCCCCTCATGATAGTAAGTAAGTGTACCAAGTTTGAATGCAATAGCATTGATACTTTCTGAGAAAAGTGGACCTAAACGCAAAACTTAACCAAAATTTTCAATTTTCTAAGTATAAAAAGGGCACATAATTCTGTCAAAATGCAGGCCAGAGTTATCTTACTTTGCCTGCCCAGTCCCCTCATGATAGTAAGTAAGTGTACCAAGTTTGAATGCAATAGCATTGATACTTTCTGAGAAAAGTGGACCTAAACGCAAAACTTAACCGGACGCCGACGCCAACGCCGACGCCGACGCCAAGGTGATGACAATAGCTCATATTTTTTTTTCAAAAAATAGATGAGCTAAAAACATGGTTGAGCTGCAACAATACATACAAACATGGTTGAGTTGCAACAATACATACAAGTATGGTTGTGCTGCAACAATACATACACATATGGTTGTGCTGCAACAATACATACAAGTATGGTTGTGCTGCAACAATGCATACAAGTATGGTTGTGTTGAAACAATTCATAAAAACATGACTGAGTTGCAACAATTCATACAAATATGGCTGAGTTGCAACAATTCAAAAAAACATGGTTGATCTGCAATAATACAAGGATGCATGGTCGAGTTTTAACAATACATAAAACAAGAGGGCCAAGATGGCCCTAGTTCGCTCACCTGAGAGGAGTCGATTCATTCAATCTTTACCAAACGTCAAACTTGACCTAGATATTGTCCAGACAAACATCCTGGTCAAGTTTCATCATTATTGAATCAAAACTCTGGCATATAGAGTGTTTTTGTTTTTGTAAGATTTGACCTGGTGACCTATATTTTGAGTTGACCCCCCTTACCAAACATCAAACTTTGCTTACAAAAATAAATATTATGACCAGGATTCATAAAATCTGAAACAAAATTGTGACCTCAAGAGTGTTTACAAGGATTTTGTATAATATAATGAAAATTTGGACAATCTGAGGGCAATACTTATGGCATTCATTATGTGATATATATAAAACCAATCTCTGAACCAAGTTTCATGATGATTGGGCAAAAAAGGTGATTTCTACCGTGTTCACAAGCTTTTTTTACTATATAAATATAAGAAAACTGCCCCCCTGGCAGCCATGTTATTCAACTGACCGGAACCATTTTCGAACTCAGCTCTCATATCAAGGAAACAAATATTCTGACCAAATTTCATGAAAATTGGGCCAAAAATGTGACTTCTAGAGTGTTCATATGTTTCACTATATACATATAGAGAAAAATGCCCCGCCCACTGGCGGCCATGTTTTTTCACCGATCTGGACCATTTTCGAAATTGTCCGTGATATCAATAAAACCAATCTTTTGACCAACTTCCATGATGATTGGGCAAAAATTGTGACTTCTAGAGTGTTTACAAGGTTTATCTATAGCCAAATAAGGAAAACTGCCCCCCCCCCCCCCAGCAGCCATGTTATTCAACTGACGGGAACCATTTTCGAACTCAACTCTCATATTAAGGAAACAAATGTTCTGACCAAATTTCATGCATATTGGGCCAAAAATGTGACTTCTAGAGTGTTCACATGTTTTCACTATATACATATAGAGAAAAATGCCCCGCCCACTGGCGGCCATGTTTTTTCACCCATCGGGACCATTTTCAAACTCGTCTGAGATAACAATAAAACCAATGTTTTGACCAACTTTCATGATGATTGGGCAAAAATTGTGACTTCTAGAGTGTTTACAAGGTTTCTCTATAGCCAAATAGGGAAAACTGCCACTATATACATATAGAGAAAAATGCCCCGCCCACTGGCGGCCATGTTTTTTCACTGATCTCGACCATTTTCGAACTCGTCTGAGACATCAATTGAACCAATGTTTTGACCAACTTTCATGATGATTGGGCAAAAATTGTGACTTCTAGAGTGTTTACAAGGTTTCTCTATAGCCAAATAAGGAAAACTGCCACGCCCACTGGCGGCCATGTTTTTCAACGGATCAGAACCTCTTTTGAACTCAACCAAGATATCATTAAGACAAACATTTTGACAAAGTTACATGAAGATTTGGCATGAAATGTGACTTCTACATTTTTACAAGGTTTTTCTTTTTTTTGACCTAGTGACCTAGTTTTTGACCCGGCACAACCCAGTTTCGAACTCGGCCGAGATTTCATTGGGATTAAACTTCTGACCAAGTTTCATGAAGATGGGACAAGAAATGTGGCCTCTAAAGTGTTTACGAGCAAATGTTAACGGACGGACATACGACAGACAAAGACCGGTCACAAAAGCTCACCTGAGCAATCAGGTGAGCTAAAAATTTCCTCTTCACTAATAACCATTACACATAAAATAATACAACTGTATAATCATTCAGAATGGTCACTACTGAACTGGGGCATATTTGTGGATATACTGTATGGACCCTGCCCTGAACAGCTAAAATAAGCCTGCTTAAGGCCACCTTTCTTAGTTGAAAGAGGTAGTTTATGTTTGAATCAGTGACTGCTGATGTGATCAAACTGTGATAGTATCATTGCTGATACTCACTGTCAGTCACCTTGCAGGTCTTGTCATAAGTATCAATTAAAGGATTAACTAATTCATCATTGTAACTGAATTAATTTTTGAGATTTGCCAAATGGGACAAAATGCACCTCTGCAACATGCAAACTGAGAATTTAAAGATGAACAACACTAATCTGTATGCGAGTTTTCAAAACTTTCATATCCTTAATTGATAACAGCTGTTATTAAAATTATAACTGATACATGGCAATCGCATGCACAAAACTGTTAACACCTATTAATTTTTGTAACAAATATGCAGAATATAAATTATTTTCTATACAAAATGTAACATTCAAAAAGAAAGAGAATTGTTAATGAGTTGTTGTGGAGATACAATGTTATTTATTCCATCAAGTTGACATTGTACATGCTGTGAGTCTTGGCACTCCTAGAGATATTTCTGGATTCATTTATCGCTACCATGGCTTACTTCGCCAACTACTTTGGTGGTGGGTTTTGTGTCGCCTCTTCGTCATCTATTACTCAAATGAATTAACATGGGTGCCTTTCATCAATCGCTCCTAATCGCTTAACAGCTTTATGCAACCCGAAGCGAGTTCAAGGCAAACAAACAAAAGAACGTGTGAAAATTGTAACTGAGACTGTGAAAACAAATCAAGCCAGCTGATATTTCGAGAATCGTGAATTCCAGCAAACAGAAATTAATTTAATTATATAGGAATACAAAAAAGTGCTGCTTTGAGGGGAGTTGTTGCCAACAAGAAATTCGAGCAAAGTGAGTTTTAGCCATTTACTGTTAAAAAAAACATGGTTTACATGCAATAATATAGCAAACATGGTTGAGATGCAAAAAAAAATTCAAACATGTTTGATTTGAAACAATAGATATTAAACATCAATTATCTGAAAAATACCAACACCAACCGTGAAACAAACAAGATTAAAGCTCTTATCATGCTCCAAAGTACACCTACCTGGCATTGCAAAGTTTCCAAGGGCACTGAGTGCTGTATTATCCAATGTACACCGACCTGGTATTGCAAGGTTTCTAAGGGCACTGAGTGCCGTTTGCTCCACTGTACACCTACGTGGCATTGGAAGGTTTCTATGGGCACTGAGTGCTGTATGCTCCACTGTACACCTACCTGGTATTGGAAGGTTTCTAAGGGCACTGAGTGCTGTATGCTCCACTGTACACCTACCTGGTGTTGCAAGGATTCTAAGGCCACATAGTGCTGTATGCTCCACTGCAAACCAACCTGGTATTGCAAGGTTCCTAAGGGCACCTAGTGCTGTATGCTCCACTGTACACCTACCTGGTATTGCAAGGTTTCTAAGGGCACTGAGTGCTGTATGCTCCACTGTACACCTACCTGGTATTGGAAGGTTTCTAAGGGCAATGAGTGCTACATGCTCCACTGTACACCTACCTGGTATTGCAAGGATTCTAAGGCCACATAGTGCTGTATGCTCCACTGCAAACCAACCTGGTATTGCAAGGTTCCTAAGGGCACCTAGTGCTGTATGCTCCACTGTGTACTTACCTGGCATTGCAAGGTTTCTAAGGCCACTTAGTGCTGTATGCTCCACTGTACACCTACCTGGTATTGCAAGGTTTCTAAGGGCACTGAGTGCTGTATGCTCCACTGTACACCTACCTGGTATTGCAAGGTTTCTAAGGGCAATGAGTGCTACATGCTCCACTGTACACCTACCTGGTATTGCAAGGTTTCTAAGGGCACTGAGTGCTGCATGCTCCACTGTACACCTACCTGTCATTGCAAGGCTTCTAAGGGCACCGAGTGCTGCATGCTCTGCTGTACCACTACCTGGTATTGCAAGGTTTCTATGGGCACTATCTGATGTATGCTCCACTGTACACCTACCTGGTATTGGAAGGTTTCTAAGGGCACTGAGTGCTGTATGCTCCACTGTACACCTATCTGGTATTGCAAGGTTTCTAGGGACACTGAGTGCTGCATGCTCCACTGTGAACCTACCTGGTATTGAAAGGTTTCTATGGGCACTGAGTGCTGCATGCGCCACTGTACACCTACCTGGTATTGGAAGGTTTCTAAGGGCACTGAGTGCTACATGCTCCACTGTACACCTACCTGGTGTTGCAAGGTTTCTAAGGGCACTGAGTCCTGCATGCTCCAGTGTACACCTACCTGGTATTGAAAGGTTTGTAAGGGCACTGATTGCTACATGCTCCACTGTACACCTACCTGGTAATGCACTGTTTCTAATGGCTTTGAGTGCTGTATGCTCCACTGTACACCTACCTGGTATTGGAAGGTTTCTAAGGGCACTGAGTGATATATGCTCCACTGTACACCTACCTGGTATTGGAAGGTTTCTAAGGGCACTGAGTGCTGTATGCTCCACTGTACACCTACCTGGTATTGCAAGGTTTCGAAGGCCACTTAGTGCTGTATGCTCGACTGTACACCTACCTGGTATTGCAAGGTTCCAAAGGGCACTGAGTGCTGTATGCTCCACTGTACACCTACCTGGTATTGCAAGGTTTCTAAGGGCACTGGGTGCTGTATGCTCCACTGTACACCAACCTGGTATTGCAAGGTTTCTAAGGCCACTTAGTGCTGTTTGCTCCAGTGAACACCTACCTGGTATTGGGTGGTTTCTAAGGGCACTGAGTACTGTATGCTCCAATGTACACCTACCTGGTATTGCAAGGTTTCAAAGGGCACTGAGTGCTGTATGCTCCAATGTACACCTACCTGGTATTGGAAGGTTTCTAAGGGCACTGAGTGCTGTATGCTCCACTGTACACCTACCTGGTATTGGAAGGTTTCTAAGGGCACTGATTGCTACATGCACTACTGAACATCTACCTGGTGTTGCGAGGTTTCTAAGGGCACTGAGTGCTGTATGCTCCAATGTACACCTACCTGGTATTGCAAGGTTTCAAAGGGCACTGAGTGATGTATGCTCCAATGTACACCTACCTGGTATTGGAAGGTTTCTAAGGGCAATGAGTGCTACATGCCTAACTGTAAACCTACCAGGTATTGCAAGGTTTCTAAGGGCACTGAGTGCTGTATGCTCCACTGTACACCTACCTGGTATTGCAAGGATTCTAAGGCACCTTAGTGCTGTATGCTCCACTGTACACCTACCTGGTATTGCAAGGTTTCTAAGGGCACTGAGTGCTACATGCTCCACTGTACACCTACCAGGTATTGCAAGGTTTCTAAGGGCACCGAGTGCTGCATGCTCCACTGAACCACTACCTGGTATTGCAAGGTTTCTAACGGCACTGAGTGCTGTATGCTCCACTGTTCACCTACCTGGTATTAGAAGGTTTCTAAGGGCACTGAGTGCTGTATGCTCCACTGTACACCTATCTGGTATTGCAAGGTTTCTAGGGGCACTGAGTGCTGCATGCTCCACTGTACACTTACCTGGTATTGCAAGGTTTCTAAGGGCACTGAGTGCTGCATGCTCCACTGTACACCTACCTGGTATTGGAAGGTTTCTAAGGGCACTGAGTGCTACATGCTCTACTGTACACCTACCTGGTGTTGCGAGGTTTCTAAGGGCACTGAGTGCTGCATGCTCCAGTGTACACCTACCTGGTATTGGAAAGTTTCTAAGGGCACTGGGTGCTGCATGCTCCAATGTACACCTACCTGGTGTTGCGAGGTTTCTAAGGGCACTGAGTGCTGCATGCTCCAGTGTACACCTACCTGGTATTGGAAAGTTTCTAAGGGCACTGAGTGCTGTATGCTCCATTGTACACCTACCTGGTATTGCACGGTTTCTAAGGGAACTGAGTGCTGTATGCTCCATTGTACACCTACCTTGTAATGCACGGTTTCTAAGGGCACTGGGTGCTGTATGCTCCAGTGTACACCTACCAGCAGCCAATTGAATAAAAAATTTAACCACAAGGTTACACTGAGTGCTGTATGCTCCACTGTACACCTTTCTGATATTGCAAGGTTTCTAAGGGCAATGAGTGCTACATGCTCCACTGTACACCTACCTGGTATTGGAAGGTTTCTAAGGGCACTGAGTGCTGTATGCTCCATTGTACACATACCTGGTATTGCAAGGTTTCTAAGGGCACTGAGTGCTGTATGCTCCACTGTTCACCTACCTGGTAATGCAAAGTTTCTAAGGGCACTGAGTGCTGTATGCTCCACTGTACACCTACCTGGTATTGCAAGGTTTCTAAGGCCACTTAGTGCTGTATGCTCCAGTGTACACCTACCTGGATGGTTTCTAAGGGCACTGAGTACTGTATGCTCCAATGTACACCTACCTGGTATTGCAAGGTTTCTAAGGGCACTGAGTGCTGTATGCTCCAATGAACACCTACCTGGTATTGGAAGGTTTCTAAGGGAACTGAGTGCCGTATGCTCCACTGTACACCTACCTGGTATTGGATGGTTTCTAAGGGCAATGAGTGCTACATGCCCAACTGTAAACCTACCTGGTATTGCAAGGTTTCTAAGGGCACTGAGTGCTGTATGCTCCACTGTACACCTACCTGGTATTGCAAGGTTTCTAAGGCCACTTAGTGTTGTATGCTCCACTGTACACCTACCTGGTATTGCAAGGTTTCTAAGGGCACTGATTGCTACATACTCCACTGTACACCTACCTGGTATAAGAAGGTTTTTAAGGGTACTGATTGCTACATGCTCTACTGAACATCTACCTGGTGTTGCGAGGTTTCTAAGGGCACTGAGTGCTGCATGCTTCAGTGTACACCTACCTGGTATTGGAAGGTTTCTAAGGGCACTGAGTGCTGTATGCTCCACTGTACACCTACCTGGTAATGCACAGTTTCTAAGGGCACTGAGTGCTGTATGCTCCAGTGTACACCTACCTAATATTATAAGGTTCCTGGTATTGCAAGGTTTCTAAGGGCACTAAGTGCTGTATGCTCCTATGTACACCTACCTGGTATTGCAAGGTTTCTAAGGGCAATGAGTGCTACATGCTCCACTGTACACCTACCTGGTATTGGAAGGTTTCTAAGGGCACTGAGTGCTGTATGCTCCACTGTACACATACCTGGTATTGCAAGGTTTCTAAGGGCACTGAGTGCTGTATGTTCCACTGTACACTTACCTGGTAATGCAAGGTTTCTAAGGGCACTTAGTGCTGTATGCTCAACTGTACACCTACCTGGTATTGCAAGGTTCCTAAGGACACTGAGTGATGCATGTTCCACTGCACAACTACCTGGTATTGCAAGGTGTCTAAGGGCATTCAGTGATTCATGCTCCACTGTACACCTAACTCTCATTGCAAGGTTTCTAAGGGCACTGAGTGCTGCATGCTCCAGTGTACAACTACCTGGCATTGCAAGTTCCTAAGGGCACTGAGTGTTGTATGCTCTAATGTACACCTTCCTGGTATTGCAAGGTACATCTACCTGGTATTGCAAAGTTTGTAAGGCAACTGAGTGCTATATGCTCAACTGTACCTACCTGGTATTGCAAGGTTTCTAAGGGCAATGAGTGCTACATGCCCAACTGTACACCTACCTGGTATTGCAAGGTTGCTAAGGGCACCAAGTGCTGTATGCTCCAATGTACACCTATTAGATATTGCAAGGTTTCTAAGGCCACTTAGTGCTGTATGCTCCACTGTACACCTACCTGGTATTGCAAGATTTCTAAGGGCACTGAGTGCTACATGCTCCACTGTACACCTACCTGGTATTGCAAGGTTTCTAAGGGCACTGAGTGCTGCATTCTCCAATGTACACCTACCTGTCATTGCAAGGTTTCTAAGAGCACCGAGTGCTGTATGCTCCACTGTACAACTACCTGGTATTGTAAGGTTTCTAAGGGCACTGAGTGCTGTATGCTCCACTGTATACCTACCTGTTATTGCAAGGTTTCTAAGGCCAATTAGTGCTGTATGCTCCACTGTACACCTACCTGGTATTGCAATGTTTCTAAGGGCACTGAGTGCTACATGCTCCACTGTACACCTACCTGGTATTGCAAGGTTTCTAAGGGCACTGAGTGCTACATGCTCCAATGTACACCTACCTGGTATTGCAAGGTTTCTAAGGGCACTGAGTGCTCCATGCTCCACTGTACACCTACCTGGTATTAGAAGGTTTCTAAGGGCACTGAGTGCTGCATGCTCCAATGTACACATACCTGTCATTGCAAGGTTTCTAAGGGCACCGAGTGCTGCATGCTCGACTGTACCACTACCTGGTATTGCAAGGTTTCTAAGGGCACTGAGTGCTACATGCTCCAATGTACACGTACCTGGTATTGCAAAGTTTCTAAGGGCACTGAGTGCTGCATGCTTCACTCTACACCTACCTGGTATTGCAAGGTTTCTAAGGGCACTGAGTGCTGTATGCTCCACTGTATACCTACCTCGTATTGCAAGGTTCCTAAGGGAACTGAGTGCTTCATGCTCCACTCTACACCTACCTGGTATTGCAAGGTTTCTAAGGCCACTGAGTGCTACATGATCCACTGTACACCTACCTGGCATTGCAAGGTTTCTAAGGCCACTGAGTGCTACATGATCCACTGTACACCAACCTGGTCTTTCAATGTTTCTAAGGGCACTGAATGATGCATGGTCAAATGTACACCTGCCTTGTATTGCAAGGTTCCTAAGGGCACTGAGTGCTGCATGCTACACTGAACACCTAACTGGTATTGCAAGGTTTCTAATGGCACTGAGTGCTACATGCTCATCTGTACACCTACCTGGTATTGCACGGTTTCTAAGGGCACTGAGTGATGCATGTTCAACTGTACACATACCTGGTATTGCAAGGTTTTAAAGGGCACTGATTGATTCATGCTCCACTGTACACCTACATGTCATTGCAAGGTTTCTAAGGGCACTGAGTGTTGCATGCTCCAGTGTACACCTACCTGGTATTGCAAGGTTCCTAAGGACACTGAGTGATGCATGTTCCACTGCACACCTACCTGGTATTGCATGGTTTCTAAGGCAACTGAGTGCTGCATGCACAAATGCACACCTACCTGGTATTGCAAGGTTTCTAAGGGCACTTAGTGCTGCATGTTCCACTGTACACCTACCTGGTATTGCAAGGTTTTTAAGGGCACTGAGTGATTCATGCACCACTGTACACCTACCTGGTATTGCAAGGTTCCTAAGGACACTGAGTGATGCATGTTCCACTGCACACCTACCTGGTATTGCAAGGTGTCTAAGGGCACTGAGTGATTCATGCTCCACTGTACACCTAACTCTCATTGCAAAGTTGCTAAGGGCACTGAGTGATGCATGCTCCAGTGTACACCTACCTGGCATTGGAAGTTCCTAAGGGCACTGAGTCTTGCAAGCTTCAATGTACACCTTCCTGGTATTGCAAAGTACATCTACCTGGTATTGCAAAGTTTGTAAGGCCACTGAGTGCTATATGCTCAACTGTACCTACCTGGTATTGCAAGGTTTCTAAGGGCAATGAGTGCTACATGCCCAACTGTACACCTACATGGTATTGCAAGGTTTCTAAGGGCACCGCGTGCTGTATGCTCCACTGTATACCTACCTGTTATTGCAAGGTTTCTAAGGCCACTTAGTGCTGTATGCTCCACTGTACACCTACCTGGTATTGCAATGTTTCTAAGGGCACTGAGTGCTACATGCTCAACTGTACACCTACCTGGTATTGCAAGGTTTCTAAGGGCACTGAGTGTTGCATGCTCCTATGTACACCTACCTGGTATTGCAAGGTTTCTAAGGGCACTGAGTGATTCATACTCCACTGTATATCTACCTGGTATTGCAAGGTTCCTAAGGACACTAAGTGATGCATGTTTCAATGTACACCTAACTCTTATTGCAAGGTTTCTAAGGGCACTGAGTGCTGCATGTTCCACTGTACACCTACCTGGTATTGCAAGGTTTCTAAGGGCACTGAGTGATTCATGCTCCACTTTACACCTACCTGGTATTGCAAGGTTCCTAAAGACACTTAGTGATGCATGTTCCACTGCACACCTACCTGGTATTGCAAGGTGTCTAAGGGCACTGAGTGATTCATGCTCCACTGTACACCTAACTCTCATTGCAAAGTTGCTAAGGGCACTGAGTGATGCATGCTCCAGTGTACACCTACCTGGCATTGGAAGTTCCTAAGGGCACTGAGTCTTGCAAGCTTCAATGTACACCTTCCTGGTATTGCAAAGTACATCTACCTGGTATTGCAAAGTTTGTAAGGCAACTGAGTGCTATATGCTCAACTGTACCTACCTGGTATTGCAAGGTTTCTAAGGGCAATGAGTGCTACATGCCCAACTGTACACCTACATGGTATTGCAAGGTTTCTAAGGGCACCGCGTGCTGTATGCTCCACTGTATACCTACCTGTTATTGCAAGGTTTCTAAGGCCAATTAGTGCTGTATGCTCCACTGTACACCTACCTGGTATTGCAATGTTTTTAAGGGCACTGAGTGCTACATGCTCCACTGTACACCTACCTGGTATTGCAAGGTTTCTAAGGGCACTGAGTGCTGCATGCTCCTATGTACACCTACCTGGTATTGCAAGGTTTCTAAGGGCACTGAGTTATTCATGCTCCACTGCATATCTACCTGGTATTGCAAGGTTCCTAAGGACACTGAGTGATGCATGTTCCAATGTACACATAACTCTTATTGCAAGGTTTCTAAGGGCACTGAGTTCTGCATGCTCCAGTGTACACCTACCTGGCATTGCAAGTTCCTAAGGGCACTGAGTGTTGTATGCTCCAATGTACACCTTCCTGGTAATGCAAGGTACAACTACCTGGTATTGCAAAGTTTGTAAGGCCACTGAGTGCTATATACTCAACTGTACCTTTTTGGTATTGCAAGGTTTCTTAGGGCAATGAGTGCTACATGCCCAACTGTACACCTACCTGGTATTGCAAGAATTCTAAGGGCACCGATTGCTGTATGCTCCACTGTACACCTACCTGTTATTGCAAGGTTTCTAAGGGCACTGAGTGCTACATTCTCCACAGTACACCTACCTGGTATTGCAAGGTTTCTAAGGGCACTGAGTGCTGCATGCTCCAATGTACACCTACCTGGTATTGCAAGGTTTCTAAGGGCACTGAGTGATTCATGCTCCACTGTACATCTACCTGGTATGGCAATGTTCCTAAGGACACTGAGTGATGCATGTTCCACTGTTCACCTAACTCTCATTGCAAGGTTTCTAAGGGCACTCAGTGCTGCATGCTCCAGTGTATACCTTCCGGGCATTTCAAGTTCCCAAGGGCACTGAGTGTTGTATGCTCCAATGTACACCTTCCTGGTATTGCAAGGTTTCTAGGGGCACTGAGTGCTCATGCTCCTCTGTACACCCACCTGGTATTGCAAGGTTTCTAAGGGCACTGAGTGCTGCATGCTCCAATGTACACCAACCTGGTAATGCACGGTTTCTAAGGGAACTGAGTGCTGTATGCTCCACTGTACATCTACCTGGTATTGTAAGGTTTCTAAGGGCATTGAGTGCTGTATGCTCCACTGTACACCTACCTGGTATTACAAGGTTTCTAAGGGCACTGAGTGCTACATGCTGCACTGTACACCTACCAGGTATTAAAGGTTTCTAAGGGCACTGAGTGCTACATGCTGCACTGTACACCTACCTGGTATTGCAAGGTTTCGAAGGGCCTTGAGTGCTGTGTGCTTCACTGTACACCTACCTGGTAATGCAAGGTTTCTAAGGGCACTGAGTGCTGTATGCTCCACTGTACACCTACCTGGTATTTCAAGGTTTCTAAGGGCACTGAGTGCTGTATGCTTCACTGTACACCTACCTGGTATTGCAAGGTTTCTAAGGGCACTGAGCGCTACATGCTCCACTGTACACCTACCTGGTATTGCAAGGTTTCTAAGGGCACTGGGTGCTGTATGCTCCACTGTACACCTACCTGGTATTGCAAGGTTTCTAAGGGCACTGAGTGCTACATACTTCAATGTACACCTACCTGGTATTGCAAGGTTTCTAAGGGCACTGAGTGCTACATGCTCCACTGTACACCTACCTGGTATTGGAAGGTTTTTAAGGGCACTGAGTGCTGTATGCTCCATTGTACACATACCTGTCATTGCAAGGTTTCTAAGGGCACTGAGTGCTACATGCTCCACTGTACACCTACCAGGTATTGGAAGGTTTCTAAGGGCACTGAGTGCTGCATGCTTCACTGTACACATACCTGGTATTGCAAGGTTTCTAAGGGCACTGAGTGCTGTATGCTCCACTGTATACCTACCTCATATTGCAAGGTTCCTAAGGGCATTGAGTTCTACATCCTCCACTCTACACCTACCTGGTATTACATGGTTTCTAAGAGCACTGAGTGATTCGTGCTCCAATGTACACCTACCTGGTATTGCAAGGTTTCTAAGGGCACTGAGTGATTCATGCTCCAATGTACATCTACCTGGCATTGCAAGGTTTATAAGTGCATTGAGTTCTGAATGCTCCCGTGTACACCTACCTGGTATTTCAATGTTTCTAAGGGCAATGAGTGCTGTATGCTCCACTGTATACATACCTCGTATTGCAAGGTTCCTAAGGGCACTGAGTTCTACATCCTCCACTCTACACCTACCTGGTATTACATGGTTTCTAAGGGCACTGAGTGCTACATGCTCCACTGTACACCTACCTGGTATTGCACGGTTTCTAAGGGCACTGAGTGCTACATGCTCCACTGTACACCTACCTGGTATTGCAAGGTTTCTAAGGGCACTGAGTGCTACATGCTCCAATGTACACCTACCTGGTATTGCAAGGTTTCTAAGGGCACTGAGTGCTACATGCTCCATTGTACACCTACCTGATATTGCAAGATTTCTAAGGGCACTGAGGGCTGCATGCTCTACTGTACTGTACACCTACCTGGTATTGCAAGGTTTCTAAGGGCACTGAGTGCTGCATGCTCCAGCGTACACCTACCTGGTATTGCAAGGTTTCTAAGGGCACTGAGTGCTGCATGCTCCAGGGTACACTTTGCCTCCCCATAAGTAGGTTTGAGAAGTCTGAGAAGTCGCTGTATCACACCATGCTCCACCAGGAACCTGCAATGCTCATCTGGAAATACACATATAATTACAAGGTCCATGTGCACTAATGTTGACATTTGAGATCTAGGTTTTTGCTTCAAAGTACAACCATGCTTGTGCTCCCCTGCCAAAACACAATAATCTTTTTGTTTACCTTGCAAAGCAATGAGGTATAATAATTGACTTTTTTTGTAAATTATTAAGAGAAATTTTATCAGGTGTCCATGATTATAATAAGAGAATGATCAAATTTTAGAAATTATTAATATCATTAATATCATAACAAATGCAATTGTATTAGTAAAACAAGAGCTGTCAGAAGACAGCAATCGCGACTTTTCAAGTGCTTGACAGTATAACGTAAGCCATCATGGGGAAATTGTTCATATTTAATAAGGTCAAGGTACATTGTAATATAGTCATATTCTAACTGGAAGAGGACCATAAGACTAATTAATTTCTGAATATAAATTAATAATTGAAACATATTGATCGCTTATGTTTTAAAGAAGTGGTACATTATAAGCGATTCTGAGTTCAGGTATATTTTCCACAATTTATTGAACATTTGTTAAGACATAAAACAAACTAAAAGATTTTATTTTAAGTTTGATAGCAATAGCTTGGATGGGATGGTTGGACGGTCTTTCAAAAATAAAATATTAACAAGAGCACCGCATAACGGTGCCACGCTCGGCTGCGAAAGCTTGTCAGAATTTTTTTTTTTTTTTTTTTAGAGGTCACAGTGACCTTGACCTTTGACCTAGTGACCCAAAATGGGTGTGGCGTGTAGAACTCATCAAGGTGCATCTACATATAAAGTTTCAAAGTTGTAGGTGGAAGCACTTTGATTTTAGAGCCAATGTTAAGGATTGAGCACGACGCCTATGTCGGACGAGCTGGCTATGACAATAGCTCGGGTTTTCTCCGAAAACAGCCTCGCTAAAAAAAAGATTTTTGTTTTTTTTACCCTGTTTAAAAAAAACAACACCAAGAGATTGTTTGTTAGAAACCCAATGCCCCCTAATGCGCAATCTTTTTTTTTTACCTTGTAAAGCAATGATATATTATAATTGGATGATTGGCCGGTCTTTCAAAAATAAAATTTTAAAAATAATTATTTATGTTTTTTTTACCATTTAAAAAAAAAAAACACCAAGAGATGTGTTTGTTAGAAACCCAATGCCCCCTAATGCGCAACTTTAATTTTTTTGTGACCTTTAACCTTAAAGAATGACCTTGACCTTTCACCAATCAAAATGTGCAGCTCGATGAGATACACATGCATGCCAAATATCAAGTTGCTATCATCAATATTGCAAAAGTTATGACCAAGGTAAAAATTTTGTGACACATACAATGACAGACACATACAATGACAGACAGACAGACAGGCCAAAAACAATATACCTCCGATCAGGGGGCATAAACATTTTTTTTGTGAGTGGGGGGGTGGAGAGTGGGGGAGAGGGGGAATAATGTTGGGGTGTGGTCATTTTTTAGATGATATTTCAAAAATAAGAAAAAAACAAGGATGACATATGCCCCCGATAAACGGTTTGACAGAAGTTATGAGCATTTTTCAAAACCTAAAGGCCGATTTGGAAACCTAAATGCGGACCCTAAGTTCAAAAGGGGTCAAAATTTTGTGTGCATATGAAAAGGCCTTGTCCATATACATGTACACATGCATACCAAATATGAAGGTTACATCTGAAGCGACATAGAAGTTATGAGCATTTTTCGAAACCTAAACGCAAAGTGTGACGGACAGACAGATGGACGGACGGACAGTGCGATCACTATATGCCCTCCTTCAGGGGCATAAAAAAGGAAATTTTTTATTATTATAATTTTTTTTTTGGGGGGGGGGGGGAATTCTGGGGTGGGACGTGGGGGATGGTTTAGGTGGAGTCCATTGTGGTATGTCAGGTAAGTGTTGTTTTGTCAAAGTATGAATCAAATCTGATCCTAAATAAAGAGGTTATGGCAATTAAACCAAAATTTATTTATTTGACCTTGAGATTCAAGGTCATTCAAAGGTCAAGGTCGAATTCAACTTGCCAGGTACAGTACCCTCATGATAGTAAGAAAGTATGACTACATAATTAATCTTAATGCACACATAATTTGTAAAGAAGATTTTTTTTATAAACTTGCATTCCTTGTGTAAAAGGAATCTGATATTACACAACATATTCATTTATTTGTGATTGCAAGTAATGTATATTCGTTTTTTGTCAGACAGCCTAAAAATGGCCTGTTTGTGCTATTTAAACCAAGTTATCTCTTTGGCACCAATACGGTACTAAAAAGTGCACACACATTCCTGACATTTACATTTAGTCACCATCTCTTTAATCTAGAATGTGCTTTCTATTATTTAAACCTTCGATTTAAAAGTGATAATTTATGTTTGAAAAATGACATGTGTCCAATGTTATACAATAGCTAAACATTTGCAGTGCTTTCAGCATTGTG
Source organism: Dreissena polymorpha (assembly GCF_020536995.1). Classification (NCBI taxonomy): domain Eukaryota; kingdom Metazoa; phylum Mollusca; class Bivalvia; order Myida; family Dreissenidae; genus Dreissena; species Dreissena polymorpha. Next base: position 10,550,982 of record NC_068364.1, read on the forward strand.
ATAACTGCTATCAATGACCCATACTGAGAAACTCACAGGTGATATGATAGCAGCACCCACAGTGTTCACACAATCCACTATTGCACTGAAGCTTACCACTCCTGGCAAAGTTTCCAACCGCCAGGGCCCCAGACAGCTGCAGGTGTTCATGGTCAGAGTCCAGCCAATTCAGGGACTCTTTGAATATCTCACCCTTGCCACCACCAAATAACATCTCCATGCTTTTCTCTACAAGAAAACAATCACTGTCACAGTGCCTTATATCAAAAGCAATATTTTCTGAAATGTGTTACAGGTCCTTTAATAGTGTTGAAACCAAAAAGTATTAACAAATAAAAATTGCAGTCCCATCAATTCTGGGACAGGGGTTTTCTCAACAAGCATGTGCAAATAAGGTATCTGATTGTGCTTGCATTCAGCACTGCTCTGATGTAAAATATTTATTATATTATTATTATATTATTATATCATATTAAATTATATGATATACATGTACACATTATTATCTGAAAACCAGACAAAGTGCAGTCAACATTATTCATGTATATGTATGTGTTAGAATCATCTGAATTACTTACCTCTCCTTGCTTGACATGGGTCAAATTGCATTTTAGCAGATCATATTAAAATAAATTCTATTGACAAATAACAATTTAATGAAACATGCATTGATAAACTTGTCAAATTATCAAACATGTCAACAATCTAAAACAGTGATAGCACGTAAATAGTAACATCATTAGAATGTCAATAATTGACACAGGGAAACTTGGTATTTTTCAAACATTTATTCACATCAACAATAGTTAATCACACTTTTACTGTCAAATGCTCCCATTATGGGTAAACCTCTTAAAGATTATAATAGAACAAAAAATCAAAGAGACCCCGCAATTTTTGAATGTCCTGAAAACATTTTAGACTGACATGGGTGGTTGGAGAATAAATATAAACCAAATCTCACCTCTACCCCCTATGAGATTAGATAACGCGTTAAAGCGCATAATACTTGATTGAATGGGTAGTTTTGATTATTTTACCATAATTATTTGCTTTATGAACATAAACATATTCCAATGTACTGCCAAATCAAACACTTTATACTTTGAAAACATCTTTAGGTATTGTTGATGTATAGAGAATTTTAGTAGTCTTGTACATAAAAAATCCATCATGCAATAGATACATAAAAGCAGGGGGTCTTGTATACACATCTATATTATAAACTTGTACAAATATTAGTCTGTGATTTTTGGTCAAACCAAACCCTATTATATAAAAATTATTGAAGGATGTTTTGTATCATTTAGAAAAGATACTATCATATGGTTAATATGAATAATTGGGTCCGTCCCCTGACTAATTGTTCAGTCACAATTCAACTGCACTTAATATACATTTCAATGATTTTATCTGCCACCTAAATAGTATACTGAAATTGTGTTTGTGTGTGAATATTTTACAATGAATTTGATCACTGTTATGCTCTTAATAGACTTATTAAATAATATATTAAATCTTTTCATGAACATTGTTGAAAATGACTGCTGTTCATGGCTAAATCAATTCTGTGTGATTTTGTCATGACTTAGCCCATATTTCCATGTTTTCCCAAACAAAGTCCATATTGCCATGATTTCCCAGACAAAGCCCATGTTGCCATAATTTATCAAATGAAGCACATATTCCCATGAGTTCGAATACGTCATCATTTCCCAGATAAAGACTATATTTTAATTATTTTACAAATACAGCCTATTTTACAATGATTTCCCAAGCAAAGCATATATTGCCATGATTTCACAGACAAAGAAAACATTATCATACTTTCACAGACTAAGCCCTTATTGCCATTACCTATCAGACTAAGCCAATAATGCCCTGATCTCCCAAACTAAGCCCATATTGCAATGATTTCCCAGATAAAGCCCATATTGCCATGATTTTCCAGACAAAATATTTAATGCAATCATTTCCCAAACAAAGCCTATGTTGCAATGGTTTCCCAGACTAAGCCCATGTTCCCATAATCAATCAGACTAAGCCCATAATGCCTTGACCTTCCAGACTGAGCCCATAGTGCCATGATTTCCAAGACAAAGCCCAGATAGTCAATAAGCCCTAACACAGTCCAAAATGCAATGAGTTCCAAGACAAAGTCCATATTTCAAAGAGTTCCAAGACAAAGCCCATTTTGCCATGATCTCCTATACAAATCCCATATTGCTATGATTTCTCAGACAAGTCAATATTGCCATGATTCCCAAACAAAGTCTATATTACCAGGACTTCTCAAAATTATCCATATTGCCATGATTCCCAGACAAAGTCCATATTGCCATGATTTCCTAGACAAAGCCCATATTGCCACGAGTTCATTAACAAAGCCCAAATTTCCATGATCCCAAACAAAGCCTATATTGCAAGAATTCCCAGACAAAGCCTATATTGCCATGAGTTCCCAGACAAAGCCTATATTGTCATGATTTCTCAGACAAAGCCTATATTGCCATGATTTCTCAGACAAAGTCCATGTTGCCATGATTTCCTAGACAAAGCCCATATTGCCATGAGTTCCTTAACAAAGCCCATATTTCCATGATCCCCAAACAAAGCCCATATTGTCATAATTTCCCTCATAAAACCTGTATTGTAACCATCCCCCAAACAAGGTCAGAATGCGATGATTTCCCAGACAAACCTATATTGCCATGATTTCTCAGACAAAGCCTATATTGCCATGATTTACGAAACAAAGACCATACTTCCATGATTTCCAAACCAAAGTCCATATCAACATAAGTTCATTGACTAAGTCCACATTGACATGATCTCCAAAACAAAGCCCATATTGCCAGCGGTGGATTGCATAAACAGTGGTTAATATAAACTGTAATAATTAGATTACCACAGTTATTTACATGGTTAGGTTACCCCCAAATATTTCCCTTTGCATAAACGATGGTTATTGCGTGGTTACCTAACCATTTACATTTTTTTTTAACTTTCTGTTGTAAAATAACCAATAATGCAACACTTTACATGTAAATGACGTGAAAACGATCGAAAGATAATTTGATGTCATCACTGACTTTAAGAAAATAAACATACATAAACTAAGAGCAAAATAGCATCAATGACAGCGTAATAATCCGAGAAACAGTAGCTATGTTTCACAGTGGCCAAGACTCGTAGAGTTATAAGTAGCTGCTGTCGTGTTGACAGAGACCCATTTTGTCGCGTCTGTTGTCGCAAAATAGGGTCCAGGAGGTCTTCAAGTCTGTGTAAGCTATGGGAAGAAAACCCATGCTTTCAGCACAGTTCGTCGTCAGTCAGTAAGGACAGTTGTTTCAAAGTCATTTCATCAAAATTCGTCAAAACAATTGTTATTGCTGTGTCTTAAACCGTGGCAGGGTGGTTAATGGCAATGTCCTTTTTTTTATACAAACAACAGAGACTCAGAAAATGCTGTGATCTTGCGGTTACCGTGTGGTTTAATTTTTTATACATACGGCTGCAGGTGTTTTCCAGAAAAGTATGTGCCCTAAATAAGCCCAATTTTTTTATCACCTTTGTAAAATTTACACAAATTGATATGAAAACAAGCAAATAAGCCCAACACTTGCATTTGGAAATGTATTCTTTGCCTATTATGATGATTTATCAAATACTTGCCTCCAGTGAGCAGAAGAATGAGCAGGTCAGATGCCATCTTGACCTTCTGTAGATTGTCCTCGCTGTACTCAGCGTTCTCCTGCACATTTGTTTGAGCGAGCTGTATCAGGTGAGAACACAGCTCCGTCCTCGCCAGCACGTCCTTCACCTCATCTGCAGCCAACATGAGGGTGTACTTAGCAGTCACAAAACATTAGGGTGTACTTTAGCACAAAAAACATGATGGTGCTTTAGCAGTCACACACAAGAGTGCCAAACTGTCACAAGATACGCCCGTTAGAAGGTTTTGGACATCATCTAGACACAAATTTTGACTAAATTTGGTGAAGATGGGATGAAAACTCATTCAATTAGAGAGCGGACACCATTTTAAATGCTTGAAATGCTCTAAGTGACCTCGTGACCTAGTTTTTGACCCAGTATGACCCATTTTTGATCTTGACCTAGATATCATGTAGACACAACTTCTGACCAAATTTGGTGAAGATCTGATGAAAACTACTTGAATAAGAGAGCAGAAACCATGCTAAATGCACTAAGTGGCCTCGTGACCTAGTTTTTGACCCCACATGACCCATATTTTAACATGACCTAGATATCATTTAGACACAACTTCTGACCAAATTTGGTGAAGATCGGATGAAAACTACTTCAATTAGAGAGCAGGCACCATGCTCAATGATTAAAATACACTAAGTGACCCCATGACCTAGTTTTTGACCCGGCATGACCAATATTCGAACATGACCTAGATATTGTCAAGATACAACTTCTGACCAAATGTGATAAAGATCGGATAAAAACTACTTCAATAAGAGAGCGGACACCATGCTTAATGCATGAAATGTGACCTCCTGACCTTGTTTTTGACCCGGCATAACCCATATTCGTACTTGACCTAGATATTGTCTAGATACAACTTCTTACCAAATTTGGTGAAGATGGGATGAAAACTTCTTCAGTTAGAGAGCGGAAACCATGCTAAATCCTTGAAATGCACTAAGTGACCCCGTCAAAAAGTTGCAGCAAAATTTGATCTTTGAAGTGTGACCTTTACCTTCAAGTAAGAAAAACAAGTGTAACACACAACATATTGTCTTATAATGAATTTCATTTGTGCATAGTTATTTTTAAATCCATCAATATATGGAAAAGTTATGGCTGAGACAGGATATTTAGTGCAATTATTTTTACTTTTGATTCGAAGTGTGACATTGACTTATACATAGGCAGACGTTTTCACACCAAAATCGCACTCTCCTAATGGCTGCCATTTGTAGAAGTTAAAACAGCATTAGACAAAGTTACACTCTGAATAAGCTGTTATATGGCCGAAATTTATCTTTGAACTGTTAAGAGCAAACATTACCTTTTAAGTGGGAAAAAAGTTTAACATGAAACTTGTTGCCTTATGATGTATTGCATTTGTGAAAATTATTTCAAAATCCAACATATATGGCAAAATTATGGTGGAGAAAGGAATGTTAAAGCTGTTGTATAGCAAAACTTTTGATTTTTATCAGTAAGGAGACCGTTACAAGACGTCACATGTCACCTTATGTTGATTTCCTTTTGTGCCAAGATATTATAAAATCCCTCAAAACATGTCAAAGTTAAAGTTGAGTAAAGAATTGTTAAGCTTTTTAAAGGCCAACTTTGACCGTTAAGCTCTAAGTGTGAAATTGACATTTGAGAAGGTGGGACAGGTGCAACACGCAACATGTAACCTTATGATGAAAGACAAATGTCTGAAGGTATTTCAAAACACATCAATATATTGCAAAATTATGGCAGAAGCAGTAAACTTTGCACAGACTTACAGACAGCAGCACTGCTACATACTGTCTTCTTCAACAAGAGGGCCTGAAAGGCCCAAAGTCGCTCACCTGAGATAACAAGATATTATTGGGACAAATCCTCTGACCAAGTTTCACAAAGATCTGAAAATAAATGTGGCCTCTAGAGTGTTAACAAGGTTTTATTATAGCCATATAAGGAAAAATGCCCCGCCCCCTGGCAGCCATGTTTTTCAACCAACCGGCATCATATTTGAACTCGTCCAAGATATTATCGGGATGAATCTTCTGACCAAGTTTCATGAAGATCGGACAGTAAATGTGGCCTCTAGAGAGTTAACGAGATTTAACTATAGCCATATAAGGAAAAATGCCCCGCCCCTTGGAAGCCATTTTTTCGAGCAAACATAATTATTTTTGAACTCATCCAAGGTCCATGTACATACCGTCTTTTGGTTTTTCGTTTTGCATTCGACAACACGAAACATGAAAATAAACGCATATTAGTTCATATTCCGATTTTCTTATAACCGAAACAAATACAAAAAACAAAGAACATATCGACTTATTTATATCGTTTTTCGTTTTACTAATTACAAAACAAAACACTAAACGTGTATGTCTATTCCTATTTCGTTTCAATTTAAATTACAAAAAATTCAATATTTGAAAATTGAAACAAAGCGCCTGCTCTCATTTATCGTTCTTGTTTTGATAAAACGATACACGGAAAACGAGGGGCGCTGCGCAGCTTTATTTGGATGATAACTCATGATTAATCTTAGTGCGCAGTTTTCTCCCTTTGAAACTATTATTTTGAATAATAAAATGTTCACTATTACATGTATTATAGAGGAAGAATAGACGAGTCTTGGCACAGCTCTTTTTAGCTAGTCTAATGGAATAATGAATAGATCAACAGTAAAGTTATATAACGATACCAATATAAATGCCCGCTTTTGTTTCAAGTCATTGGATTTGATTTAATGTATAAAATGCATTACAATAAGCATTTCACAATAAAATATCTTTGTTCGGCGTAGCCTTTCTCTTCAAGTAATAAACAACAATCAAATTATTTACTACACTGTATTCATATCTGTTTAAGAAATGAAATAACAAGATGTGTTTGTGAAACACAATGTCCCCCTATATGATGTTTGACCTTGAAGGATGACCTTGACCTTGTGAAGGATGACCTTGACCTTTCACCACTCAAAAGTGTGCAGCTCCATGAGATACACATGCATGCCAAAAATTAAGTTGCTATCTTCAATATTGCAAAAGTATTCATAAAATAAGTGATTTGGGCCACATATATTTGACCTCTGACCTTGAAGGATGACCTTGACCTTGACCTTTCACCACTCAAAATGTGCAACTCCATGAGATGCACATGCATGCCAAATATCAAGTTGCTATCTTCAATATTGCAAAAGTATTTATAAAATAAGCGATTTGGGCCACATATATTTGACCTCTGACCTTGAAGGATGACCTTGACCATGACCTTTCACCACTTAAAATGTGCAGTTCCATGAGATACACATGCATGCCAAATATCAAGTTGCTATCTTAAATATTGCAAAAGTATTCATAAAATGAGCGATTTTGGCCACATATATTTGACCTCTGACCTTGAAGGACGACCTTGACCTTTCACCACTCAAAATGTGCAGCTTCATGAGATACACATGCATGCTAAATATGAAGTTGCTATCTTCAATATAAGAAAAGTTATTGCAAAATGTTAAAGTTGGCGCAAACAGACCAACAGACAGACCAACAGACAGGGCAAAAACAATATGTCCCCCACTACTATAGTGGGGGACATAAAAATCCACATTATTGCTAAACATATACACATGTACATTCAATTAGTATGGTGAATTATTCCTAAGAGCATGCACGGCCTCATAAAGCCCTGTCATGGCACGCTGTGTGCCGTCCTGGCTCATACACTTCGGCTAACTGGCTGGCGGTGGGCTCTCATACCAGGTGTCCATGCAGTTCTTGCATCGAACCAGTGATTTGCAACAAGTTGCAAATGTAGGGTGCGACACAGGTCCTGAATGTAACAATTTATGTTGCTATAAAAGCTATCGGTTCACGCACTGAGTTCTTTTTAAATTTTATCAGCATGATTATATTTGGTGCTCCCTTTATAGAATAAAGAAAATTTGCTTATAACAATTATAAAATTATTTGAAACTCTTTGCGAGAACACATCATTCAAATAACAGAAAAATCAACGCTAAGTATAGAACATTATGTCAATGGATTTTATTTTATAAGTTACAACTCTGACGTTGCTACAAATTTATTTATTTATTTTTAATAACGTTTTTTGTTTGGTGTACAGATTTTGTCCAATTTGTGAAGGACTGTTAAAATGAACTGGATGTGTACAAAACGAATAAAATAATACACTTTTCGACTAATAAATGTACTTTAACAGATCATGCAAGCGAACGCTTGATGGTGCGCTCCTCATATATATCATTGACTCAGCAAATCATACACGTATTGTTACAAATGTAAACACTTTTCTATAATGGCATTCGAGTTTCATTTTAGCAGACAACCAAGGTCATAAACGGAACATTTCAACGAGTGCAAGTAGATTCTATAGCCGTGACGCATGATATTTGCCTTCTTTAAGTAACATAACATTTAAAGGAAAAAAGATTAAGCGGCGTTATAATATCATTGGAATGTACATATCTTGTTAGCATTAGCTTAATCTTGGGTGCTCTTTTAGGAACATTAAATATGTTGTTTAATAAATTATTAAATTGGTACATTTATTAATTATATTTAAGTTAATTTCATTTTCTTCAAGCGCAAAGCGGTTTCATATAAGGTGTTTGGTTATAACTCTTGTTTTAGAGCTAAAATCACTAGACATATCACAATGCAGTTGTTAAATGCAACATGTATTTGTTATTAATTGAACGAATTGGAAATTATATATTAGACACCTTGCACTTTACCGTTCCATAAGATTAAAACATTTTTATATATTTATTTTCCTTTGTCCTGTTCTTTCTTTCAATAGTGGCTGTACTAATACAACTTTGACATTCTATTATGTAAGGTGACGTTAAAAGTAAAACATAGGGACATTTTAGCAGCCGCCGCCGATTATTGTGTCTTTTAAATGTCATGCGGGTCTAACGGGTAATTAAAATAGGAATATGGGACTCAGGGGACCGGGTATTGCAGCTCTTAAAATGTAAGGAACCCCCCATGATAATAGGATTAAAACGAGTTTTTTTTTTTTTGTAAAATAAGTACTGAATTTACATAGCATAGGGGCAAAGAACAAGAAGTGTCATAAGAGGCTAATTATAGCCCTATCGAATCGGCTGGATCGGCATGAAATTCCTTTCCTTTGGAAAACCTTTCGATGTCAAGATTATGATCATTTCAAATTGGAAAAAAACAATACCTGGAAAAACAACGGAAAATATCCACGTCTCTGTCCCTTACGGGCGTGTTTTTACCTCCACGAAAAAAAGCACGTAGGAAGGCATGCTGATGGAAATAAGTGATTAAGTCTTATGTAAGGGAGAAAAATACGCGCAAAAAGCCACTAATGAGTTACCTCCCCAAGACAGCAGCACATCCCGCAAACGCCACTCGTTTTTCGTATACCGTTCTTTCAAACTAAGAACGGTAAACGGGATCATACAATCCGTTCCAATTTTCAAACATTTATTTTTGTTATATGATTTGAAACGAAATAGGAACAGGGGAATCAATTTCGTTTTTTGTTTTATAATAAGTACAACGAAAAACGATTTAAAGAAGTTAATTTTGTTTTCGTATTTTGTTTAAGTTTCGGTTATTAGAAAATCTGAATATGAACTTATATGCGTTGATTTTCGTGTTTCGTTGTTTCGAATGTAAAACGAAAAAGGAAAAGACGGTATATACACGGACCATCCAAGATATCATTGAGACCAATCTTCTGACCAAATTTCATGAAGATTGGCAGGGATCATACTTTTGTCGGTTTTGTCGGTCCTAGACTGATTGAGGTCATGAAAGACCGATTGAAAATCCCAAACAGTCGGTCTGATTCTGTTTGCTAAAATTCCCATGTCATGAAATCGATTACACAGTGCACACCCTAATTACATTCTTATCTCGATTAGGTGTGATAAACCATTCGCTGCAGTCTCTAAACCGGTCAGGACCAGATTATTGCATGTCAGCTGACTAGTATCAGAGTATGGCCCCAAGCAGCGAAGATTTTCGCGGCTGTGTATTAGTCACGCTTGAATAACCCCGTGTCAATATCAATCGATAATTTCACTGGCTTATACCTAGCACAATCGGTCCGTAAGGTGTACTCGTCCAGGATAAAATCGTTGACAGTTAAATCGGAGATACAAACCTCGATGTTATCCTCGTGGAAATTGTGCATTTCATGCATGATACAGTAAACTGTCATATAAACAAAGAAGAAAATCGGATATTCTGCAATAATTATGGGCGGACCTTATACACTGAAAGCACGCTCTGTAATTAAACAAAATATGCCGATACATTTTCCACCAGCGTAATAATTCGGCAATAAATAAATAAAAGTCGCGGATCTGATCGACAGAACAGCCGAAAGTTATTTTTATGGGCGGAACTTCACATAAAATAGTACACAATAAAAATAATATACATTGTATAAATCTTCAGTAAATATCGTGTTAGAATTGAAATAATTCGTGTTCTTTATTGTCTGTTGTTGAATAACCCACGACCGAAAGTTTAGATGCGTGGTTTCAAATCATTTAATCCCTACGCATCTTAACTATCAGCCGTGGGTTATTCGACTACAATCTATAACGTACATGAATTATTTCTTAACTATTTGGTTTTGTTATTGTCAGTAACAAACCTACCCACAGACATTTGTTTGGTTCAATGCATGTTTGTAAGCTATTATCGAGTTGACAACGATTTAAAACATCGGTATAGATTTACACAGACTAATAATATTGACAACGATGAAAAACAGTCAGATAAAACAGCACACGAAACAACAAATGTCAATGAAATAGCAAATGATAAAACAAAACGAGAAAACTCGTATGTTCCGTTTAAAAATAATGCCTAAGGGAATTAAACTTGTACATTTATTATACCATCTTCATGAATAGCAAAATCAATGGTATATATTTTAACGTAATTTGTCATGATTTTGGATATAAATTTTCGGACACTTTTTCCCCATTTAAATCCGGACCGATTGATGTTGCGGGAAAATATGATCCCTGAAGATTGGAAATAAATGTGGCCTCTAGAGTGTTAACAAGGTTTTACTATAGCCATATATAGCCATATAAGGAAAAATGCCCCGCCCCTGGTGGCCATGTTTTCAAAGCAACCAAAAACATTTTCGAACTCATCCAAGACATCATTGGGACAAATCTTCTGACCAAGTTTCATGATGATCGGAAAATAAATGTGACCTCTAGAGTGTTAACAAGGTTTTACTATAGCCATATAAGGAAAATAGCCCTGCCCCCATGGTGGCGATGTTTTTCAACCAACCGGCATCATTTTTGACCTCATCCAAGATATTATTGGGATGAATCTTCTGACCGAGTTTCATGAAGATTAGACTATAAATGTGGCCTCTATAGAGTTTTAACAAGATTTGACTATAGCCTTATATAGCCATATAAGGAAAAATGCCTCGCCCCTTGGCGGCCATGTTTTTCAAGCAAACGTAACCATTTTCGAACACATCCAAGATATCATTAAGACAAATCTTCTGACCATATTTCATCAAGATTGGACAATAAATGTGGCCTCTAGAGTGTTAACAAGGTTTTACTATATATAGCCATATAAGGAAAAATGCCCCGCCCCCTGGCGGCCATGTTTTTAAACCAACCGGCATCATTTTCAAACTCATCCAAGATATTATTGGGATGAATCTTCTGACCAAGTTTCATAAAGATTGGACAATAAATGCGGCCTCTAGAGTGTTAACAAGATTTAATTATAGCGATATAAGGAAAATTGCCCCGCCCCTTGGCAGCCATGTTTTTCAAGCAAAGGTTACCATTTTTGAACTCATGCAAGATATCAGTGGGACAAATCTTCTGAGCAAGTTTCATAAAGATTGGAAAATAAATGTGGCCTCTAGAGTGTTAACAAGGTTTTACTATAGCCATATTAGGAAAAATGCCCCGCCCCCTGGCGGCCATGTATTTCAACCAATCGGCATCATTTTCGAACTCGTCCAAGATATTATAGGGATGAATCTTCTGACCAAGTTTTATGAAGATCAGACAATAAATGTGGCCTCTAGAGTGTTAACAAGGTCTTACTATAGCCATATAAGGAAAAATGCCCCGCCCCTTGGCAGCCATGTTTTTCAAGCAAACGTAACCATTTTCGAACTCATCCAAGATATCATTGAAACCAATCTTCTGACCAAATTTCATGAAGATTGGATATAAATGTGGCCTCTAGAGAGTTAACAAGGCAAATGTTGACGCCGCACAACGGACGACGGACAAAGAGCGATCACAAAAGCTCACCATGAGCACGTTGTGCTCAGGTGAGCTAAACAAGAGGGCCAAGATGGCCCTAGTTCGCTCACCTGAGAGGAGTCGGTTCATTCAATCTTTACCAAATGTCAAACTTGACCTAGATATTGTACAGACATCCTGGTCAAGTTTCATCATTATTTCATCTGCAAGTCATGATCAATGTACCTATGAAGTTTCATGATCCTAGGCGTAAGCATTCTTGAGTTATTATCCGGAAACCATTTTTCTAAGTTGAGTCACCGTGACCTTGACAGCCATTGTGTGAATACGTTTTTTGGCACTGTGACCTTGACCTTTGACCTAGTGACCTGATAATCAATAGGGGTAATCTGTGAGTCATGATCAATATACCTATCAAGTTTCATGATCCTAGGCATAAGCGTTCTTGAGTTATCATCCAGAAACCATTTTACTATTTCAGGTCACCGTGACCTTGACCTTTGACCTAGTGACCTGAAAATCAATAGGGGTCATCTGCAAGTCATGATCATTGTACCTATGAAGTTTCATGATCCTAGGCATAAGCGTTCTTGAGTTATCATCTGGAAACCATTTTACTATTTCGGGTCACCATGACCTTGACCTTTGACCTAGTCACCTGAAAATCAATAGGGGTCATCTGCAAGTCATGATCAATGTACCAATGAAGTTTCATGATCCTAAGCATAAGCGTTCTTGAGTTATCATCCGGAAACCATTTTACTGCTTTGGGTCACCGTGACCTTGACCTTTGACCTAGTGACCTGAAAATCAATAGGGGTCATCTGCCAGTCATGATCAATGTATCTATGAAGTTTCATGATCCTAGGCATAAGCGTTCTTGAGTTATCATCCGGAAACCATTTTACTATTTCGGGTCATCGTGACCTTGACCTTTGACCTAGTGACCTGAAAATCAATAGGGATTATCTGCGAGTCATGATCAATGTACCTATGAAGTTTCATGATCCTTGGCATAAGCGCTCTTGAGTTATCATCCAGAAACCATCTGGTTGACGGACGGACCGACATAAGCAAAACAATAAAACCCCTCTTCTTCAAAAGGGGGGGGGGGGGCATAATGAGAAAACTGCCCCCCTCCAAGTAGCCATGTTATTCAACTGACCGGAACCATTTTTGAACTCAACTCTCGTATCAAGGAAACAAATGTTCTGAGCAAATTTCATGAAAATTGGGTCAAAAATGTGACTTTTACTGTGTTCACATGTTTTCACTATATACATATCGAGAAAAATGCCCCGCCCACTGGCGGCCATGTTTTTTCACCGATCCGAACCATTTTCAAACTCATCCGAGATATCAATAAAACCAATGTTTTGACCAACTTTCATGATGATTGGGCAAAAATTGTGACTTCTAGAGTGTTTACAAGGTTTCTCTATAGCCAAATAGGGAAAACTGCCACTATATACATATAGAGAAAAATGCCCCGCCCACTGATGGCCATGTTTTTTCACCGATCTCGACCATTTTCAAACTCGTCCGAGACATCAATTGAATCAATGTTTTGACCAACTTTCATGATGATTGGGCAATAATTGTGACTTCTAGAGTGTTTACAAGGTTTCTCTATAGCCAAATAAGGAAAACTGCCAACTGGCGGCCATGTTTTTTAAGGGATCGGAACCACTTTTGAACTCAACCAAGATATCATTAAGACAAACAATATGACAAAGTTACATGAAGATTTGGCATGAAATGTGACTTCTACAGTGTTTACAAGGTTTTTCTTTTTTTTTGACCTAGTGACCTAGTTTTTGATCCGGCACAACCCAGTTTCAAACTCGGCCGAGATTTAAATGGGACAAAGCTTCTGACCAAGTTTTATGAAGATGGGACAAGAAATGTGGTCTATAGAGTGTTTACAAGCAAATGTTTACGGACAGACGGACGGACGGACATACAATGGACAAAGACCGGTCACAAAAGCTCACCTGAAACACATAAATAAACTGAACACAATTGCAGTCAAAGAGGAGTAACTGCGCCAATCCTACATTAAATATACATATTACATGAGCTTAATTTATGACTAGAAGGGTAACAAGGTTTTCTAAGATTTTACAAGCTGACTTAGTTTTTAATGCACCTTACCCAGATTTTAAGTTACACAAGATATTGTCAAGATAAACATTTTGACAAAGTTCCATCAAGATTGAGTCATAACTGTGGTCTTCATAGAGAGAACCAGGTTGTTCGAAGATTTTACCTGGTTACCTAAGTTTTAAAAGCAAAAGACCCAGATTCGAACTCTACGTATTGTTCAGATGCACTTAACCAAAACTCGGCCTCCATATTGTCCACATAAACATTCTGATCAAGTTTCATCATGATATAATGAACAAGATACGTGTTCGTCAGAAACACAATGCCCCCTACTGCGCCACTTTGAAATTAAATTTCTATTTATCATTTGTCAGGTATGGAAATCATCTCCCTTTAAAGCTTATTACTTCCCTTTGATTTTGTCCAACCGGCGGGGTTGGGGGGGGGGGGTCTATAGACAATCAAAAATGACCAAGTCAGACATATCACTGACAACCAAGGCCTGTGGTTTATCCAATAGATCATAGCCAGAGTTCATCATGTATCTATGGACATAAGTCCACAGGTATGTAATGAACCCTACCATTCACAAATTAGTACAGGAAAGAAATGATAATTTGTCATTTAAAAAAAACCTTTAACAAATCAATCATTTGAGTTATAAATAATCAAAATAAAAGATCTGTACAGTAACTGTGAATAGAACTTAAATTCTTGGTAAGGAAATATATAATCTGAGATTTATAATTATATAAATTACTTCCCTTGAAAATAATTGTCTCTAACAAATCTCTATTTTTAGTAGCAAATAATTAAAAGTCACTACCGTGACTGTAGATTCACCACTCAAAATGTGCAGCTCCATGAAATACACATGCATGCCAAATATCAAGTTGCTATGTTCAATTTTGAATAATTTTCTCCCTTTAAAGCTTATTACTTCCCTTGGATTTGTATTTTTGACCTTAGTCCTTGAAGGATGACTATGACCTTTTACCACGATGTGTTTGTCAGAAACACAATGCCGCCTACTGCGCCGCTTTGATTTATTTAACAAAAATATATACCGTAATTTGGCAGGTCAGATAATTATGTCCATTTAAAGCTTATTACTTCCATTGGATTAGTTTTTTCCACCCCATGACCTAGTTTTTGACCCGGTATGATCCATATTCGAACTTGACTTAGATATTGTCTAGATACAACTTCTGACCAAGTTTCGTAAAGATCGGATGAAAACTTTTTGAATTAGCGAGCGGACACGAAAAGTGTGACAGACAGACGTACAGTGCGAAAACTATATACCCCCTTTTCTTGGAAATGGGGCATAAACATATTGTACAAAATAAAAGTTGACGATGCTCTCTGCATGAAGATGGCCCCCAAACAAAGGGTGGTAACAATAGATACCTTACACACTTTGTGCTAAGGTGATCTAAACAGAGCGGGAAACAAATATGTACATTAAAAGTCGGGAAAGATGTATGTTAAGGCACAAATGAAAGTAAGAAATAGCAATAATGTATTGCAAACAAGATAAAATGCATGTCGATTTTATTTATTTATGATTTTTAAATGTTTCAATCCATATGTTAATTTACTCTATGGAATGTAAACGAGAATATATATAGACTGACCCCATTCTGCAACTGCTATCAGGATGTCCAAGACTGACTCATAGTTCTCATCTCCCATCGGCGAACACAGGAATGTGACTAGACTTGAGCACAGGTTACATGCCACCAATTTCTCCTTACATCGTTCTTAAAATAATAACATTGATAATAAACTGACAATAATTATCACTAAATATGACAACTAACAAAACAAGAGCTGAAAGAATAATAATTTCACTTTCAGACTTCTCCAAAATGCAGAAGGGTCTGTCTGACACATTGCATGATCAGGCTAGAATTTTTACAAACATTTCCTAAAAATGTCAGACACAAACGCCACGATGGGTCTCCATCAGTGGCCAGTTTCAAACACAGGGGCATAATTTGAACAAATTTCTTAAGGAAGAGTGGAGGCACATTGAAGCCCATATTAAGCAGCTGTAATACTAAATTACCATATTTGTTCTAATTGGCGAGATACACATGTAAAATGCATGTCAGACTTAATCCTAGACCTCACTATGACCACAAACACATGTTTGAAGTTTCAATTGAATACCTGTAGATGAAAAAGTGATATGGAGATGTTGCACATATACCTAATCCATATAATGACGATGCCGACTCAGATGGTGACCAATGTGTGACCCATGAGGAAAGTTTTGATACCCAGTCTTACCATTAACTTTGTTTAGGCACTAGTCTAGCCCAGTTGGGCTACTAGCTTGGAAATTTCAATAGCCTATATCAATTTTAACTAGCCCAAATTTAAATAATAACCAGGGCTGTTTGTAAAACATGCATTCCCCCCATATAGGCTGTCAGTTGTAGTGGCAGCCATTGTGTGATTACGTTTTCTATCACTGTGACCTTGACTTTTGACCTAGTGACCTGAAAATTAACAGGGGTCATCTGCCAGTCATAATCCATGTACCTATGCAGTTTCATGATCCTAGGCGTAAGCATTCTTGAGTTATCCAGAAACCATTTTACTATTTCGAGTCACTGTGACCTTGACCTTTGACCTAGTGACCTGAAAATCATCTGCCAGTCATTATCAGTGTACCTATGATGTTTCATGATCCTAGGCGTAAGCATTCTTGAGTTATCATCCAGAAACCATTTTACTGTTTCAAGTCACTGTGACCTTGACCTTTGACCTTGTGACCTGAAAATCAATAGGGGTCATCTGCCAGTCATGATCAATTTACCTATGAAGTGTCATGATCCTAGGCATAAGCGTTCTTGGGTTATCATCCGGAAACCATTTTACTATTTGGAGTCACTGTGACCTTGACATTTGACCAAGTGACCTGAAAATCTACAGGGGTCATCTGCCAGTCATGATCAATTTACCTATGAAGTGTCATGATCCTAGGCATAAGCATTCTTGGGTTATCATCCGGAAACCATTTTACTATTTCGAGTCACTGTGACCTTGACCTTTGACCTAGTGACCTGAAAATCTACAGGGGTCATCTGCCAGTCATGGTCAATGTACCTATGAAGTTTCATGATCCTAGGCCTTAGCATTCTTGAGTTATCATCCGGAAACCATTGAACTATTTCGAGTCACTGTGACCTTGACCTTTGACCTAGTGACCTGAAAATCAATAGGGGTCATCTGCGAGTCATGATAAATGTACCTATGAAGTTTCATGATCATAGGCCTAAGCGTTCTTGAGTTATCATCCGGAAACCATCTGGTGGACGGACCGACGGACCAACCAACTGACATGTGCAAAACAATATACCCCCTTTTCTTCGAAAGGGGGGCATAATTATGTAACATTTGTAATGATTTGTGTATTCAATAATTAAACAAAAATAACAAAACAAACACTTTATTTTGTTTTCATTGACATTTTATGTCTTACAACAAAATAACACAAGATTCCAAACATCTCTTTATCGTTCTGAGTTTCTCAGTCACTGACATTCAGATGTGTCAGGTAAGCTCTTCAAGGAAGTCTGGAAATAATTTAGGTATAGCACTTGTGATAAAAAAAATTCCACACAAATATGTGAATAAATGAAATGAAATGGCAATGTCAAACTAGCAATAAGACCTGTGTAGTACAACAAGTAGGTGACCTTTCTGTCCCAATTCCTGAGTCTTCTTTATATGAAACGACTATTGCAGCAGTAATTCCACTGCTACCTGAAGCCTAAGCCACATCTGATTCCATGCATCTATTCTAAATTGCAGAGTGATACACTTTTGAATTTCTTGTCAGGATTGGTTCATTAACAGATAGTTTACCTGTTAAAAACCATACTTGTAAATTAGTGCTTGATATTTGATTGCATGTTTGTAACAATTTTATGAAATGCACATAAAAGTCAGTCAGCAATTGCAGGCTCGAAATCAAATTCCTCATTGCTTAGAGACATCAAAACGAGGTCAGGATTGGTTATTTTCCATTAGGGTTGGAAATTTGTTTCATTTACTGTTCAACTTTTTGTTGCTAACTTCACCCTAATTTTGCAGTTGATGTTTGGGTGTTGCGGCCTAAAAATAACGTAGAACAGTTATTAAAATAAATGTATCGCCGCCTATTTCCGACCCAGAAATAATAATTACATGTAGTTTAAGTGACTTGCAAGATTGACCCACAATACTGTTCCTTGGAATTTTCACTTGACTGACACAAAAATCAATGGACCTGGTCAGCGGTCAAGTGGGTTATGTCCAAGAATTGATCCCTGGGGCTTTAAACAAACTTGATAAAAGATCACCACACAAAATAACATGCTGAATACCTAACCTTAGGGCCTTAACCTTGAAAGATTTTAATTGTTTCGCTATATACAAACAAGGAAAGCAAGTAGCCCCCATGGCTGCGCAAATTTTAACTCCTAGGGCTTAATTTGAAGATTCTTGGCAGAGGACCACCATAAGGTGTAACATGCAAAGTAAAAAACCTTTTAGCCGTGTGCTTTACGAGATTTTATATTTAATCACCTAATACATATAAGGAAAATAAGTAATTACCAATGTGGAGTAAATTTTTGACCACAGGGTCATGATTTGAGTCAACTTGATAGTGGACCACCATAACATCTTACACACCAAACACTGAACATTGAACCTCTCACACTTGCTGCTTTAGAGGAGATTAAAGATAAAAAGATAAACAATTAATGCCACCCTTGTGACAATACAAATCATGTGAACCCTTGGGCATAGCCAGTTTTGATCCATGGGGCATGAATTCAACTATCTTAGTAGAGGACCAATTTACGATGTCAAACACTAAATATCAAATCCATTACCATTGTGGTTTCATAGAAAGATTCTTTAAGATTTAGTTTTAAAAATCTATTTAAAGCTCTAGTGACCAACATATTTAGCAGAAAGGAATGATTTAAAGTTAAAGCATGATAGATGAGATAGAAAAAGGCAGTCCCAAACCCTCACCCTGTGCACAGATGAGCTAAAAAGCTTACCTGAGTCAGTGAGGCTGGCAATTGTGACAAGGACCATGTTACAAAGTCCCCCCTCATCCTGGCAATGCTGCAGGTACTTGGACATCACCTCCAGAGCTCCTCCCTCCAGAGCTGCCTGCTGTAGCACATCTGATGGCAGGGAAATCACACAGACATTCACATTACATTATATTTCAGTGCTTTATTAAACAAGAAATAACTTTTGACATATAACTTCAACAAGACTATTGCAAAGCACCGGCTCCGCCATTGTCAGAAATTCCACCATTGTCAGTTTTTTTATATATATTTGTTGCCATAGCAACCAGAGTTTTTGACGTAGGAACAAAATGAAATGACGTGCATAATGTCCATATTGCCATCTATCCATGTTTCAAGTTTCATGAAAAATATGAAGAACTTTTAAAGTTATCGCAGGATCCAGAAAACCGCCATTTTCAGCAGTATTTCTAGTCTATTTATTGCCATAGTAACCATTATTTTTGATGTAGGAACAACATGAAATGACGTGCGTAATGTCCATATTGCCATATATCCATGTTTCAAGTTTCATGAAAAAATATGAAGAACTTTTAACGTTATCGCAGGATCCAGAAAAGTGTGACATACAGACAGACAGACTGACAAACCATAAGTCCCATCCGGTGAAACCGGTCAGGGAAAAAACAATGTATAGCATGATATATCTTCATGTTGACAAAATCATTTTACAAAAAGAATGTCATAAGATAGGTCAGTCATGTAATTGATTTATCTGTCAGTCATGTGCCTGATCTATCAGTCAGTCTTGTGCCTGATCTATCAGTCAGTCATGTGCCTGATATATCAGTCAGTCTTGTGCCTGATCTACCTGTTAGTCTTGTAATTGATCTATATGTCAGTCTTGTAATTGATCTATCAGTCAGTCATGTGCCTGATCTATCAGTCAGTCTTGTGCCATATCTCAGTCAGTCTTGTGCCTGATCTATCAGTCAGTCTTGTTCCTGATCTATCAGTCAGTCTTGTGCCTGATCTATCAGTCAGTCTTGTGCCTGATCTATCAGTCAGTTTTGTGCCTGATCAATCAGTCAGTCTTGTGCCTGATCAATCAGTCAGTCTTTTGCCTGATCAATCAGTCAGTCTTGTGCGCCTGATCTATCAGTCAGTCTTGTGCCTGATCTATCAGTCAGTCTTGTAATTGATCTATCAGTCAGTCTTGTGCCTGGTCTATCAATCAGTCTTGTGCCTGATCTATCCGTCAGTCTTGTACCTGATCTATCAGTCAGTCTTGTACCTGATCTATCAGTCAGTCATGTGCCTGATCTATCAGTCAGTCTTGTGCTTGATCTATCAGTCAGTCTTGTGCACGATCTATCAGTCAGTTATGTGCCTGATCTATCAGTCAGTATTGTGCCTGATATATCAGTCAGTCTTGTGGCTGATCTATCAGTCAGTCTTGTGCCTGATCTATCAGTCAGTCTTGTGCCTGATCTATCAGTCAGTCTTGTGCCTGATCTATCAGTCAGTCTAGAGCCTGATCTATCAGTCAGTCCTGTGCCT
The DNA here is from genome assembly GCF_020536995.1 of Dreissena polymorpha. Classification (NCBI taxonomy): domain Eukaryota; kingdom Metazoa; phylum Mollusca; class Bivalvia; order Myida; family Dreissenidae; genus Dreissena; species Dreissena polymorpha. The sequence continues at coordinate 10,571,670 of NC_068364.1, forward strand.
GATCTATCAGTCAGTTTTGTGCCTGATCTATCAGTCAGTCTTGTGCCTGATCTATCAGTCAGTCTTGTGCCTGATCTATCAGTCAGTCTTGTGCCTGATCTATCAGTCAGTCTTGTGCCTGATCTATCAGTCAGTCTTGTGGCTGATCTATCAGTCAGTCTTGTGCCCGATCAATCAGTCAGTCTAGTGCACGATCTATCAGTCAGTTATGTGCCTGATCTATCAGTCAGTATTGTGCCTGATCTATCAGTCAGTCTTGTGGCTGATCTATCAGTCAGTCTTGTGCCCGATCAATCAGTCAGTCTTGTGCACGATCTATCAGTCAGTTATGTGCCTGATCTATCAGTCAGTATTGTGCCTGATCTATCAGTCAGTCTTGTGCCTGATCTATCAGTCAGTCTTGTGCCTGATCTATCAGTCAGTCTAGAGCCTGATCTATCAGCCAGTCCTGTGCCTGATCTATCAGTCAGTTTTGTGCCTGATCTATCAGTCAGTCTTGTGCCTCATCTATCAGTCAGTCTTGTGCCTGATCTATCAGTCAGTCTTGTGCCTGATCTATCAGTCAGTCTTGTGCCTGATATATCAGTCAGTCTTGTGGCTGATCTATCAGTCAGTCTTGTGCCTGATCTATCAGTCAGTCTAGTGCCTGATCAATCAGTCAGTCGTGTGCCTGATCTATCAGTCAGTCTTGTGCCTGATCTATCAGTCAGTCTTGTGCCTGATATATCAGTCAGTCTTGTGCCTGATCTATCAGTCAGTCTTGTGCCTGATCAATCAGTCAGTCTAGTGCCTGATCTATCAGTCAGTCTTGTGCCTTATCTATCAGTCAGTCTTGTGCCTGATTTATCTGTCAGTCTTGTGCCTGATCTATCAGTCAGTCTTGTAATTGATCTATCAGTCAGTCATGTGCCTGATCTATCAGTCAGTCTTGGGTCTTATCAATCAGTAAGTCCTGCGTCTAACTCATCTAAAGATTAATTCCTAGCACCAGTCTCTTTTCCTTCACTACAAGGTTATCACCATTAGAGTTGGTGAGATTGAGGAGGAATCCACAGGCGATGATGCGTAGCTTGTCAGCTCCCTCGTGCTTGCTGGAGAGCTGGGCCTGAAGCAAGGATAGCAGTGTCTTGATGCCATCATACTTCTCTACAGCACTCCGCCCTAGGTCTGCAAGTACACATGGTGTCACTTTCAAATACTTGACATGCTATACATAATATGTATGAATACACATACACTGTCATGTAAGCTTGTGGTAAAAAATGCAAACATGCATGTCCTTGCAAAATTTAACATGCATTCATTAAGTACCAATTATAGGTATTATTATGCAAAACTATGCTAAATTGCAGGTCAATGTTATGTACCCTTCATCAGCGCCCTTACATAATGACCAAAAGAAACTTTCAATAAATATTTTTTGCGATTAAAAGTCGAACTTTAAACACCAATAAAACAACAAGAGGGCAAAGATGGCCCTAGTTCGCTCATCTGAGAGGAGTCGGTTCATTCAATCTTTACCAAACGTCAAACTTGACCTAGATATTGTCCAGACAAACATCCTGGTCAAGTTTCATCATTATTGATCTAAAACTCTGGCATATGGAGTGTTTTTGTTTTTGTAAGATTTGACCTGGTGACCTATATTTTGAGTTGACCCCCCCCCCTTACCAAACATCAAACTTTGCTAACAAAAATAAATATTATGACCAAGATTCATAAAATCTGAAACAAAATTGTGACCTCTAGAGTGTTTACAAGGATTTTGTATAATATAATGGAAATTTGGACAATCTAAGGGCAATAATTATGGCATTAATTATGTGATATATATATAAAAACCAATCTTTGTACCAAGTTTCATTATGATTGGGCAAAAATTGTGACTTCTAGAGTGTTCACAAGCTTTTTTTACTATATAAATATAAGAAAACTGCCCCCCCCCCCCGGCTGCCATGTTATTCAACTGACCGGAACCATTTTCGAACTCAACTCTCATATCAAGGAAACAAATGTTCTGACCAAATTTCATGAAAATTGGGCCAAAAATGTGACTTCTAGAGTGTTCACATGTTTTCACTATATACATATAGAGAAAAATGCCCCGCCCACTGGCGGCCATGTTTTTTCACCAATCTGGACCATTTTCGAACTCTTTCGAGATATCAATAAAACCAATATTTTGACCAACTTTCATGATGATTGGGCAAAAATTGTGACTTCTAGAGTGTTTACAAAGTTTCTATATAGCCAAATAAGGAAAACTGCCCCGCCCCCTGGCAGCCATGTTATTCAACTGACCATTTTCGAACTCAACTCTCATATCAAGGAAACAAATGTTCTGACCAAATTTCATGAAAATTGGGCCAAAAATGTGACTACTAGAGTGTTCACATGTTTTCACTATATACATATAGAGAAAAATGCCCCGCCCACTGGCGGCCATGTTTTTTCACCGATCTGGACCATTTTCGACCTCGTCTGAGATATCAATAAAACCAATGTTTTGACCAACTTTCATGATGATTGGGCAAAAATTGTGACTTCTAGAGTGTTTACAAGGTTTCTCTATAGCCAAATAGAGAAAACTGCCATGCCCACTGGCGGCCATGTTTTTCAACGGACCGGAACCACTTTTGAACTCGACCAACATATCATTAAGGCAGACATTTTGACAAAGTAACATGAAGATTGGGCATGAAATGTGACTTCTACAGTGTTTACAAGGTTTTTCTTTTTTTTTAACCTAGTGACCTAGTTTTTGACCCAGCATGACCCAGTTTCGAACTTGATCGAGATATCATTGAGACAAATCTTCTGACCAAGTTTCATGAAGATCGGACATGAAATGTGGCCTCTAGAGTGTTTACAAACCAAATGTGGACGACGGACGGACGGACGGAAGACGGACAAAGACCGGTCACAAAAGTGTTGAAGTATGTCTTTTTTTTCCAACATAAAACTGCTCAAATTGTCTAGGCATTTTCCTGATTTTGCACAAATAGACTTTAGTAGCTTCCATGGAATCAGACTCCTAGAGATTGTCTGATTGAATCATTCCTGCAATTTATTGACAGCCAACAATTCATTGAAATGTCATATTCTGATGTATCAGTTACTGAAACAGTTATTACAGGCTTGGCGAAATTGCCGGTCCGTCGGTCCTGACCGGCAAATTTTCATTTGGTCCGGCAGGTTTAACCAGAATGTCGGTCCTTGTGACCGGCAAAATAAATGTGCAATGAATGCAAACATATCATATTTTTTCAAAGTTGAAAATTCGAAGAGCAAACCCTTTACTACAGTCTACATCATGAAAATGAAATCGCTCATTGTGTTGATGTTTGCAATAAGTTTGTTACGTACAATTAGCAAATCCAACTGGTTACACAACACCTACTTCAAACTCGCAAAATCGGCAACTGCTTTCGCACATTTTAATCCCTTTTGTTAAAACATCGCAGTCTACACAGGGTCAGTAAAACCGCTAAGCGTGTTTTCACAACACTCACACATTCTTCGCGATATCATTCTATTAAAATTTACCACGAAACATTTAACAGAAATTTAATACACGCACGCTTTCCATGCGTTTGACGTGACGTTGTACATGTAGGGAATAATTTGCGCGCGCTTTTCTGGAGAGAAAGGATTAAAACACACTGTACATTTGCAGTTTATTTGAAGAATGTGATAACGTCGAGTAAAAATTAAATTGGGAAGAGTGTTTCGGAATACAAATTTAATTATGCGCATTCTGAAATGCTGATTGGGCAAAATGTGAGACTTTTAGAGTGTTTACACGACTTCAATTAATACATCTAATTGCCTGATGGTTATGTGTTTCAATGGACCAAAACCATTTTTGAACTGGGTAAAGATGAACATTGAACAAATATTCAAAGCAAATTTCATGAAGATTGGAAAAAATGTGACAGCTAGTATTTACAAGGTTTCTGGCAGGCTTTTCCTCAGGAACATGTTAATGCACAGGAGCATACACCAATGGTTATCAATGGCGTTGATCTTATAATTTAATTTCTACATTACTCCAGACAGGCCTTTTTCTTGTGTATCTAAGGGTACATTTAATGGACCCATTCCCAAACTGAATTTGTGAATAACTTTCCATTTCGAAACAAAATTTATTAAATAATTTTTTATTTTTTTAGAAAGAAGTGGCTAATGATTATTATATCGCAATTTAGTTCAATTACATATAACAAATTATAACTTGAAACTATTTGAAAATGTTCTTTTAATTTGAATAATTATAAAAAGTTATATTAAATTAGTTTTTCCCAAATCAATGGACTTTTCGCATGAAAAAATGTGCAGAAAAGAGATACCAGAATACCACACACTATTTTTGGAAATTCAGCCAAATGGATAACCCTGATTTGTAAATTGAGACACAATGGTGCCATTGAGCTTAAAGGCCCTCGTGAAAATCCAAATATATAGCCATATAAGGAAAATTGCCAAGACCCACTCCTGGTTCTTGGGAAGCTTTGTTTTTCAACAAACTTGCATACATATCGCATGCAAATATCAGTTTGTCACTATGGCATACTTCTTGTTAACAGTGTAAAAATGAAACTGAATCTCAAAGATCTTTCAAACATAATAACGTACATCACGCACATACTGCCTCTTTGTATAAAGGCTAACTTTTAAATCAAAATTTCACAATCATTCAATTTAGCTTACAGAGATCACAGGTATCAGGTAAATGTTGGTCAGCTATTAATGCTTTGTTTCTGTGACATACTTGCTTTGTTGTTTATAGAGTTAACTGTGAGACACTGAATTTTGTCCATATGCATTATTCTCACGCAAGACAGAGATGGGTGGATCACAACAGTTGCATGGACACTTAAGTCAAGATCTGAACAAGCATTCACTGGAACCCAATTCATATCCCTAATAAGCATTCCTTTATTAAAATAATCCAAAACTAGAGCTTTGTCACAGACGTGACGAATACCCGCACATGCCACATTGACACAGAATATTTTGCATGTTGTCTTCACAAAAAACAGCGGACACCATGCTAAATGTTTAAAATCACCAAGTGACCCTGTGACCTAGTTTTTGACCCAGCATGGCCCATGTTTGAACCTGACCTACACATCATCTAGATACAACTTCTGACCAAGTGTGGTGAAGATCAGACGAAAACTACTTGAATTAGAGAGCAGACACCATGCTCAATGTTTAAAATGCACTAAGTGACCCCGGGACCTAGTTTTTGACCTGCAATGACCCATGTTCAAACTTGGCCTAGACATCATCTAGATACAACTTCTGACCAAGTTTGGTGAAGCTCAGATGAAAACTATTTGAATTAGAGAGCGGACACCATGCTCAATGTTTAAAAGGCACTAAGTGACCCCATGACCTAGTTTTTGATCCGGCATGACCCATATTCGAACTTGACCTAGAAATCATCAAGACACAACATCTGACCAAGTTTGGTGAAGCTCGGATGAAAACTACTTGAATGAGAGAGCGGACAACATGCTCAACAAGGGACAAAATTGTCACAAAACCAGGTTTTCATTGTGAAAAAAAAATCAGATAAAGGGAGAAAACTCAAACTGAACTTTTGAAATGAACAAAAAAAATTAACCCCCTTTGTAAGTTTTTTTTTTTTTAAATCTATTTTTAGTCGTGGCGACCTTGACATTGGAGATATTGACGTGATTCTTTCGTGGGACACACCGTCCCATGATGGTGAACAAATGTGCCAAATGATTTTAAAATCTCACAATGAATGACATAGTTATGGCCAGGACAAGCTCATTTATGGCCATTTTTGACCTTTGAACTCAAAGTGTGACCTTGACCTTGGAGATATCGACGCAATTATTTCGCGCGACACACCGTCCAATGATGGTGAACAAATGTGCCAAATGATTTTAAAATCTGACGATGAACGACATACTTATGGCTCGGACAAGCTCATTTATGGCCATTTTTGACCTTTGAACTCAAAGTGTGACCTTGACCTTGGAGATATCGACGTAATTATTTCGTGTGACACACCGTCCAATGATGGTGAACAAATGTGCCAAATGATTTTAAAATCTGACAATGAACGACATAGTTATGGCCCGGACAAGCTTATTCCGCCAGCCCGCCCGCCAGCCAGCCCGCCCGCATTCGCCAATCTAATAACCAGTTTTTTCCTTCGGAAAACCTGGTTTAAAATGCAGTAGGTGACCCCGTGACCTAGTTTTTGACCTGCCATGACCCATGTTCAAACTTGGCCTAGACATCATCTAGATACAACTTCTGACCAATTTTGGTGAAGCTCGGATGAAAACTACTTGAATTAGAGAGCGGATACCATGCTTGATGTTTAAAATGCACTAAGTGACCCAGTGACCTAGTTTTTTACCCGACATGACCCATATTCGAACTTGACCTAGACATCATCAAGATACAACTTTTGACCAAGTTTGGTGAAGATCGGATAAAAACAAGTTGAACTAGAGCTTTGTCACAGACGTGACGAATACTCCCACATGCTGCATTGACACAGAATATTTTGCATGTTGTCTTCACAAAAAACAACAGACAGCATGCTAAATGTTTAACATCACTAAGTGACCCCGTGACCTAGTTATTGACCCGGCATGGCCCATGTTCGAACTTGACCTACACATCATCTAGATACAACTTCTGACCAAGTGTGGTGAAGATCAGATGAAAACTACTTGAATTAGAGAGCCGACACCATGCTCAATGTTTAAAACGCACTAAGTGACCCCGGGACCAAGTTTTTGACCTGCCATGACCCATGTTCGAACTTGGCCTAGACATCATCTAAATACAACTTCTGACCAAGTTTGGTGAAGCTCGGATGAAAACTACTTGAATTAGAAAGCAGACACCATGCTTAATGTTTAAAACGCACTAACTGACCCCGTGACCTAGTTTTTGTCCCAACATGACCCATATTCGAACTTGACCTAGACATCATCAAGATACAACATCTGACCAAGTTTGGTGAAGATCGGATAAAAACAACTTGAATTAGAGAGCGGACACTTAATACTGACTGACAGATCGACCGACAGACCGACTGACAGACAAGCTCACTCCTATATACCTCCCTAAACTTTGTTTGTGGGGGTATAATTAGAGAGCGGACACTTAATACGGACCGACCGACAAGCTCACTCCTATAAACCCCCCTAAACTTTGTTTGTGGGGGTATAATGAGATGTAATCTCAATACACGACCTCAAATACGCAATAGTTGACATTCCAGCTTGTATGCTGAAGTTTAAACATATTCCCTAATACTTATATCTATATACTAATCTATATAAAATACATAATTCAACTTGAACATTAATTTTCTGTCCAAGAGGCTTCAAATCCTCAATCTATTTTGCACATATTTCTATTGAAGGGTGAACATTTGTGGCATGATGCAATCAAAAATGAAAATTGCAAACATTTTACAACTGGTTTTCACAGGTGCTAGCATTTTAAAACAAAACATCAGCTCTGGCTTTAAGTACATTATATAAATACTTACGTTATTTTAGAAGCAGGATTTATTCTTCATTTGAATCCAATACTTGTATTTGTATTGTTTTAATTAGTATTTGTTTTAATTTTAAGTCATACTTTGGTTTATACTGATATCAAAGTTCAGCTGTATCTGACATTCTCATTACTGATCATTTCTATAACAAATTCTGAAGAACACTTTCACTGAATCAATAACAGAGGCACACTATCTTACCTGCAGTTTTTTAAAGAATGAGAAAATATAGTTCATTTCAGTTTATCTGACACAGTAGATTAACACATGATGGGCAATCAGTCTGTAAGCTCTCTGGCTAATTTGCAGCTCTCTTACCAGCAGCCTTAAGCTGAAAAACACTCAGGCATGTTCACAACTGATTATCATTATATTTAAATGTGTATCCATCACTAACAAGAAAATGAACTGAATGTGATTTGTGGGCCCTTATCTCTTATGCCAAGGAATTGTACATGCTTTTTAAAACAAGTATAGTAAGTGTACTTTCAGCAAGTCTAGAAAGTCTTTGTTCTTCCAAGCAATTAAGTATGTGGATTAATGAGATCAAGTTGCATGACAATAGAATGATTTTAATAATTGTTTAGTGAGAAATGATCAGCCTCTTTGAAATTCAATTTCAAATACACAAGGCTAATTGAATATTTGCTTATTTTTGTAAATGATTGGAAAAAAAGCAGACCTAAGCCATGTACAATTATTTTTGTTAACATTTATGAATGTGGACTTCTCCATTTGTAGCATTTGTATATCTGAGTGTTACAGAGCAGTTTAGGTGTAATAGACACTTGCATATGTAACTACATCCTAAAACTGTATTTGATCGCAAAACTGTATACTTGTATGGATTATAAACACACACGAAAAAATGGATCAATGTTGTGCATGAGTCATTTGCATGTGTGCATAATTCATAAGTGCTTCAGGCAATCTGGTTGGTTATCATAGCTGGCCATGATCAAATGCCCTCAAAAATTGTGACCACGTTTGAAGGCATGATTAAAGATATTGTGTTTAAGGGTTAATTTGGCCTATTTTTTAATATTCAAGTGCCATAATTTGGAAATGCTTAAGGCAATCTGGCTGGTTATTGAACTTGGTTGAGGTTATATAGGCCACAAACATTGCCATCCAGTGAGATAGCGGAGGTGAATTTGACAAATTTTGGCTTTGACGAGTCAAGGGCCATAACCAAGATGTGCTTCAGGTAATTTGGTGTAGCTGTTTAATTCACCCAGCTTTTCACCTTAAATGACCTTTACATAATGCAAGCGGACACAAATTAATACATTCTAATATTTTTATTTGGCTGATTTGATAGAAATCCCCCAGAACATTGGCTACATTATCTGTGTACAAAAATCTTCCAAAAATTGCCACCTTGGATTTCTTAGAGAAAGCATTGTTATTATTTGCAAGAGGTTTTTAGTTATTCGCTTGCGAAAAACTAAGATTAATACCATGTTTTGCAAGCCAGATTTGCTAAATACCCCAAAACCTGATAACTGCCGCATCCGCACCCAGAAAGAGTTTGCCATTTATGTCACATGTTTCAGTTCTTCCACTATATTCATTCACAAATTGACACATAATGTAAATATCGTGTTAAATGGAATATTTTTGAATGGAGCGTATATAGAAAACCCCATTAAACAATTTTTTAATTATATGTGTCGCGGAAGAGAATATTTATGAATTATTAAAATAGTCCACCATTTTCTGCGTCTTAATCACATGGCATTTTGCGCAGCACAGGTCATTCAAAATCTTAGGCTATTAATTGATAAGGGAAAATAAAACTACTGCTGATCAACAAGGGATATGGAGAGTCCAATACACTATCATGCGTCTGTTGCGCATCCTAGTTGATAGTGCTTGCTAGTACAGCTGGGGTTACATCTGATATGTTTAGGAAACGTTCTTTTGTTCTGAAGCGGATATTTCTCCTGTATTCTTAATTGCACTGGTGATAACAAAAGGGTAAAGTTTCTTTATATTCACAGTTCTCAATCTATAAAATGTTAAACATGAGTTCACCAATAACTACAACTATAGACAACAACAAAAATGCTTTTTAATCGCTAAAACCGAATAAAAATAACTACTTTATATAACAATAATTTTTTTCAAAGAGATATTTGGCGTAAATGCTGACTTTGAAATAAAGTTTGAAAATTTATGTTGCTAAATAATTTAATTGAAAACAAAAGTTTAACTGTTGTGTTTACATCTCACATCTTTGCATATTCACTGCATGAGTTTATTTCTTCACTATCTAAATATATCATATTATGTTAATATTTGATTAACAAGCAGTTTTCTTTCTTCACCATTGAATTATATCTTACATTAATATTTGATTAACGCATAGTATTCTTTCGACACATTCAAATCAAACTTTCATAGCCGCGTCATGCGAAAATGGGTCCAATGGCGTAAAATCATTCAAGGTTTTATGGTCTCATTATGTATCTCCTGACCAGACTGAAAGATGCACAAGCTGGGTTGGCTGTAGCTATGATGGGCGCATATGGCATAAGACCCATTTTAGCACGACGTGGGTCTTTAAAAATCTTATTGCGTATTGTAAATGGCACATTTTAGCACAACACTTTTCAATATGAAACTGACTTCAAAATAGCAAATATATCAAACTGGCAAAATAGGTTAGCCTTTTCAGGCGTTCAGGAACGATGTCCAGACTTGCTGACCGAGTATGGAAAAGATTTGTGGTTAAATAATGAAAGTATTTTCCTTTTATGGTGACCATAAACTATTTCGGTAGTGTTTGTTTTCTCATCTTGAAAGCAAAACTGTGTTTATTAATACTAATAGTCAAATATTTCTTACCCTGATGATTTAGTGACCGATTACTGACCCTGAAATTCTGCTAGATGGATTTTAACGGGTAATTGTAACTGGGCCACAATTTGTGTCTATGTGTTGTTTGAACATGCAGAGAGAAGTCTGGAATTCCTTACACTGAACAGTTTTACATCCTTTATGCTGTGCACAGACACAGTGATGTAGCCAAAGTTCAGAGGATTTTTCTCAAATCAGCCTATGAAATATTTGAATATATTCATTCGTGTCTGCTGGCGTTATGTAAGGCCATTTAATTAAGGTCTAATTGTACATTTTGATATTGTATAAAAAATTATGGTGTCAAAAAAGTTTTGAAAAGGGAATTTCCATCATGAAATTATCTTCTAATGTGTGATAGATATTCAATATTTCAACAATGTTCATTTAATATGATGGTGAATGCAAATTTCATTTGTATTAACTGGTTCTCATTATACAATTTTCATCATAGTTTCCATGCTTTCAGAACGTCTAAAAAAGGACATGCTGTTGTTATTTTGTCTAAGTTATCTCTATAACATATAAATAGGATGATAAACAGTGCACAGCATCTGACCTGTGCCCTTAGACACACTCTTTATACATATTAACGGGTTGTGATTATTTCAAACAAAAGCTATAACCTGATTTGGAAAAAGTGAGTTGCATGCAAGATTATGCAATAGCAAACAACTTCAGTGCCTTCAGCGCTTTGATTATTCCTTATTTTGAATTGTTTTCTGTTGAGTCACCAGAATGTTTATCCAAAACAAATGTTGTTGTTTTCTCAATTAAGTTATCAAGGAACCTTGGAAAAGAATGTAAGTGTTAATATCTGAAACATAAATGTTTATTTGTTTATTAAGCTAAATTTTTCTGTACATTATACTTTCATGAAATTTGGGTGTAAATGATTCCAAAGTTATTGGTTATTGATACAGCCAAAGTTGAAAGAAACCAAGAAAAAAGCGGGAAGTGTTTTTTTTACAAAGAACAAAAGACCTTCAAATTCATAACATGAAAGGTAACTTTATTTCCCAGCCTTCAGCAAGCTTCTAGGTTATTTGCATGTAAGGTTAGGTTCCAGTGAATAAAACAGGGTTATGGAGACCATCCATTAACAGTGATCTGTGTGTCTGCTTGTTAAATTGAACCATCTGCTGGGCAGTATATTTGCATTAACATAGTACTCAACTTCCAATTGATTTTTGCCATGCACAGTCGTGAGCTGGACAGATATATTTTACAGTGCAATAAGAGCACCTGAATTCAAATCTTACTAACCAGGTACTCCTTTAGTCAGATATGTCATATAGTGGAGCTAAATCAAGTACAATCAGAGAAACTGTGTAAAAAACTAAATTTTACAATCAGAATACATCAACTATCAGTTGCCTTCTTACAAATCTCAAAATTATAGCCACAGTGGCCTGTATCATACTACAAGACCTACCATTATCAAAACAAATATTGCCATACAAACTTGTGTCATACTACAGGACCTACCGTTATCACAGCTAATATAGCCACAGTGACCTGTGTCATACTACAGGACCTATCATTGTCACAGCAAATATAGCCACAGTGACCTGTGTCATACTACAGGACCTATCATTGTCACAGCAAATATAGCAACAATAACATGTGTCATACTACAGGACCTACCTTTGTCAGAGCAAATATAGCCACAGTGACCTGTGTCATACTACAGGACCTACCATTAACACAGCAAATATAGCCACAGTGACCTGTGTCATACTACAGGACCTACCATTATCACAGCAAATATAGCCACAGTGACCTGTGTCATACTACAGGACGTACCTTTATCACAGCTAATATAGCCACAGTTACTTGTGTCATACTACAGTACGTACCATTGTCACAGCAAATATAGCCACAATGAACTGTGTCATACTACAGGACCTACCATTATCAAAATAACAAGGGCTGTTTGTAAAACATGCATGCCCCCCATATGGGCTCTCCGTTGTAGTGAGAGCCATTGTGTGAATATGTTTTTTGTCACTGTGACCTTGACCTTTGACCTGGTGACCTGAAAATCAATAGGGGTCATCTGCCAGTCATGATCAATGTACCTATGAAGTTTCATGCTCCTAGCCATAAGCATTCTTGAGTTATCATCCGGACACCATTTTACTATTTCGGGTCACCGTGACCTTGACCTTTGACCTTCTGACCTCAAAATCAATAGGGGTCATCTGCAAGTCATGATCAATCTACCTATCAAGTTTCATGATCTTTGGCATATGCGTTCTTGAGTTATCATCCGAAAACCATTTTACTATTTCGGGTCACCGTGACCTTGACCTTTGACCTAGTGACCTCAAAATCAATAGGGGTCATCTGCCAGTCATGATCAATCTACCAATGAAGTTTCATGATCCTAGGCGTATGCATTCTTGAGTTATCATCCGGAAACCATTTTACTATTTCGGGTCACCGTGACCTTGACCTTTGACCTAGTGACCTCAGAATCAATAGGGGTCATCTTCGAGTCATGATCAATCTACCCATGAAGTTTCATGATCCTAGGCGTATGTGTTCTTGAGTTATCATTCAAAAACCATTTTACTTTATCAGGTCACCGTGACCTTGACCTTTGACCTAGTGACCTCAAAATCAATAGGGGTCATCTGCGAGTCATGATCAATGTACCTATGAAGTTTCATGATCCTAGGCCCAAGCGTTCTTGAGTTATCGTTTGACAACCACCTGGTGGACGGACAGACCGACAGACCGACATGAGCAAAGCAATATACCCCCTCTTCTTCGAAGGGGGGCATAAATATTGCCATACAGACCAGTGTCATACTACAGGACCTACCATTATCAAAGCAAATATTGCCACAGTGACCTGTGTCATACTACAGGACCTACCATTATCACAGCAAATATAGCCACAATGAACAGTGTCATACTACAGGACCTACCATTATCACAGCAAATATAGCCACAGTGACCTGTGTCATACTACAGGACCTACCATTATCACAGCAAATACACTTCAACACCGTTATTTCGAACACCGATAATCCGAAGTCACCGTTATTTCGAAGTATTTTTCCGGTCCCGAATTTGGTTCTTCTTTGTTTAATGTAAAATTTCATTGTTAATCCGAACTTCGTTAAACTGAAAAAATCGTTAATTCGAAGTGATTCTGTCGGTCCCGACAATATAATTCGCACCTAATCATCAATCTTTAATCTGAAGTCAAAGCTGCAAAACGATTAGCAAAATTTCACACCTTTGTCTTCAGGGCGTGGCGCGTCAAAAGCTGATAATTACTCCTTTGTCGTCTGCGCGTAGACGTTAATTTTATAATGTCGTCAAAAGCCGGCAATTACTATTTATGTAGTTTTGCATTCTTTAGTAACAAATAAACGTGTCACGTTAGGTCTGAGTAAATGTGGTCCAATGAAATTCATCTTATATAAACTCTACCTTCTGCGAGAAAACACGGGCGGAAGTGAGTGCTTCAACGTCCTTGACACATTGGAGAAATATGTTACACGCGTCCAGTTTAGTGCTGCTAAGTCCAGTGTTCAGAGAGACATCTAATTTTATCTTATTTTCAAAAAATGTTAATACATTTCCGAAAATGTATTCATCTGTATTTACATGTATGACAATTTGTGCTATTCGTTATATTTAATATGGTCTGATAATTTGTGCAATTCGTTATATTTTATATGTTCTGATAATAAGTGCATATTCATTATATTTAATATGTTCTGTACTTAGAGAGAACATAAAAAGAAGAACAAGAATCGTTTTATTCATTCGTTTGTTACAAGTAGAAATCTATTGCCATCTGACTAGTTTACGTTTTTAAGTAAAACAATTATTAATAGTAGCGTGTAGCCGTACCATGCGAATTCAACAACGTTTTATTATTACAGAATCAAAGAAGTCGTATGTCAAATGTTTATTTCAAATTATCGTTAATCCGAAGTTTTTTTAACGGTCCCGACGACTTCGAAATAACGGTATTGAAGTGTATAGCCTCAGTGACCTGTGTCATACTACAGGACCTACCATTATCACAGCTAATATAGCCACAGTGACCTGTGTCATACAACAGGACCTATCATCGTCACAGCAAATATAGCAACAATGACCTGTGTCATACTACAGGACCTATCATTGTCACAGCAAATAAAGCAACAATGACCTGTGTCATACTACAGGACCGACCATTGGCCAAGTAAATATGCCACAGTGACCTGTGTCATACTACAGGACCTATCATTGTCAAAGCAAATATAGCAACAATGACCTGTGTCATACTACAGGACCTATCATTGTCACAGCAAAAATAGCCACAGTGACCTGTGTCATACTACAGGACCTATCATTTTCACAGCAAATATAGCCACAGTGACCTGTGTCATACTACAGGACGTACCATTATCACAGCTAATATAGCAACAGTGACCTGTGCCATACTACAGGACGTACCATTGTCACAGCAAATATAGCCACAGTGACCTGTGTCATACTACAGGACGTACCATTATCACAGCTAATATAGCCACAGTTACCTGTGTCATACTACAGTACGTACCATTGTCACAGCAAATATTGCCACAATGAACTGTGTCATACTACAGGAAAACAAATATTGCCATACAGACCAGTGTAAAACTACAGGACCTACCATTATCAGAACAAATATTGCCATACAGACCAGTGTCATACTACAGGACCTACCATTATCAAGACAAATATTGCCATACAGACCTGTGTCATACTACAGGACCTACCATTATCAAAGCAAATATTACCATACAGACCTTTATCATACAACAGGACCTACCATTATCAAAGCAAATATTACCATACAGACCAGTGTCATACTACAGGACCTACCATTATCAAAGCAAATATTACCATACAGACCTTTATCATACAACAGGACCTACCAGTATCAAAACAAATATTGCCATACAGACCAGTGTCATACTACAGGACCTACCATTATCAAGACAAATATTGCCATACAGACCAGTGTCATACTACAGGACCTACCATTATCAAAACAAATATTGCCATACAGACCAGTGTCATACTACAGGACCTACCAGTACCAAAACAAATATTGCCATACAGACCAGTGTCATACTACAGGACCTACCATTATCAAGACAAATATTGCCATACAGACCAGTGTCATACTACAGGACCTACCATTATCAAAACAAATATTACCATTAAGACCAGTGTCATACTACAGGACCTACCATTATCAAAACAAATATTGCCATACAGACCAGTGTCATACTACAGGACCTACCATTATCAAGACAAATATTGCCATACAGACCAGTGTCATACTACAGGACCTACCATTATCAAAACAAATATTGCCATACAGACCAGTGTCATACTACAGGACCTACCATTATAAAAACAAATATTACCATACAGACCTGGGTCATACAACAAGAAGTACCATAATCACAGCTAATATAGCCACAGTTACCTGTGTCATACTACAGTACCTACCATTGTCACAGCAAATATAGCTACAATGAACTGTGTCATACTACAGGACCTACCATTATCAAGACAAATATTGCCATACAGACCAGTGTCATACTATAGGACCTACCATTTTCAAAACAAATATTACCATACAGACCTGGGTCATACAACAAGAAGTACCATAATCACAGCTAATATAGCCACAGTTACCTGTGTCATACTACAGTACTTACCATTGTCACAGCAAATATAGCCACAATGAACTGTGTCATACTACAGGACCTACCATCATCAAAACAAATATTGCCATACAGACCAGTGTCATACTACAGGACCTACCATTATCACAAGAGGGCCATGATGGCCCTGAATCGCTCACCTGACTAACCTTGCTTCATGAACTTAAATTTTATTAGACCCATATACGATCCCAAGCCAAGTTTTATTAATTAATACATTCTGACAAAATTTCATTAAGACGTGATGAAAACTGTGACCTCTTTCATCTACACAAGGTTTTACTAGAATTTGCCCGGTGACCTAATTTTTGACCCCAGATGACCCATATACGATCCAAAATCAGATATTATCAAGATAAACATTCTGACCATATTTCATTAAGATCATATGAAAACTATGACCTCTATTGTCTTCACAAAGTTTTTCTATGATTTGACCTAGTTTTTGACCCCAGATGACCCTAATACAATCCCAACCCAGATTTCATCAAGATTAATATTCTGGCCAAATTTCATAAAGATTTAATGAAAACTGTGACCTCTACTGTCTACAAAAGTTTGTTTTTTTAATCTGACCTAGTTTTTTGACCCTAGATGACCCAAAGTCAATCCCAATCCAGATTTTAACAAGACAAACATTCTGACTATATTTCAATAAAATCTGATGAAAACTGTGACCTCTATAGTCTACACAAGGTTTTTCTATTATTTGACCTAGTGCCTAGTTGCTGACCCCAGTTGACCCAAATACAATCCAAACAGGGCTCCTCTTACCCAAAAATTTCTGTGGCCAACATTTTAGCCAAATGGAATTTTGTGTAGCCAAATTTTAGAAACTGTAGCCAAAGTTTTAGCAAAGCATTTGCAGGGGTCAAAGTTGGATATTTTGAAAATCCTGAACTTAAAGCTGGGGGCCAGGGGGCCGCAGGGCCCTCGGTGGGGCCAGGGGACAAGGGGGCCAGAGGCCCCCAGAAGCTCCTGGATTCGACACATTTAAAGGGTGCCTGTACCTGTTCTGGTGATTCTATTTTCTTAAAAAAACAACATACACATATATTTAAAAATCTTCATGTATTTGATAAGGAACACACAAAACTTAGTCAAAAGGCAATTCATTCACATGCACCCTCTGTCTGGCATGGACTCGACTGCAGGTGTTGCTTTTGAAGAACCAGATAAAACCTGTAACAGTGGTTACAAATTATATTTTTCACACATACTTTAAAAAAGTCAATAATACATGTTTAATTAATGCAGAATCAAATGTCACCATTTATATTCACAGAATCATGCTGCCAGAAGCCTCCACATACACCTAAGAAAATTGGGTATGGTGGCTTCTGCTAAAGAGTTAAAATTGAAAATTTCAGCATGGGTTTCCCTAGTTTTTATCCCAATCATTGTTTGAATGCTAAATAATTGTATCCTGGTGTGACCCAAATTTGACGATGTAACGGTTACATGAAGCAATATTTAGCAAATAATTTAAGAAATAATTTATGTTTAATAGCACAAAATAATAATTTTAAACTCGGCTGTATTACTTTGAAATGATTCCAAGACAATAATCATCCATTTAATCGATAAAAATAGAACATCGTCGAATTAAGGTGTCGGCGAATTTGGATTACGGTAGGTTGCCCATATTTGTTTTACAAAAAGTAAAAAAAACAACATTTCTTGCTGCTGGGCTCATATGTTGGGGACAATAAAACATTTTATTTAACTAAAAAAGACCTGTCCCAGTCAGCAAAAATGGCGTATTTGATCGTATTTTCAATTACTGTTAAAATTCTTTTCCTGATTTATGCTTTATTTAAAGGTCAAAATGTTTTAAAAGCTCACAATCAATGAATCATACGTTATTAATAAAAAAAATTGGCAAATTTGCTAGATTTATCTGGCCGATTTTTTATGCAAAACAACCTAAACAGTAAACTTTAGCAACAGAAAATACGACCGAATCCGGGGTGTTAGTTTAAAAAAATAAAAACCCTACCTGGTTGGTCTTGATGGTTCTTATATTCTTTATGTGATAAGGGCCCTCTGCGTGGAGACGCAATGCCTTCTTCCCACAAGACTGATAATTCAGGGTTTTCTTACAAACTTCTCAAACCGCTTTTCCACAAGCTTCCACTTTTCTCAACCAGTTCACTACCCGCCCGTAGACTACAGCTGGGAATGGCCACCCATTATAAACTGTACGCTGAAGTTTCTTTAGCTATCAACAGGCAAGTATCTCGTTGCCATTTTTCTCAACTTAAGTCTAAACACAGCTTCCCATTCGGCATCAAATATACGCAAAAAGTACTCAAATTGATTTAAATCGGCAGCAATCTTTAATCTTTAATCAGATGTAATTGTTTATTTAATCCTCTACGATGTACGATTTGTTTTCACATCAGTAATTTGTCTCGATGACCGGTGTTAATGCCGACTGCGTATGAATTTTTCAGGTCAATAACACGGCGATGTATTGATGCACAGTCTACAGCTGAAAGCGGTTAATATCTGGGACGGCATGTCAGGAAAAAAATCAATACCGATAATTCGCATTGTTCATTAATTAAGCAACGATTAATAACACTTATCCTTTATGGATTTTCATGAAAGAAAAACCATAATAAAGAAAATTTTATTCTCTTTAATCTGATATATAAACAAGTTTGCAAAGAATTGGATGAAAAATTTGGACTTTATTGCATAAACACACCTTCTCAATTCAAGGGGAGGTAATTCTGTACTTTATGGACCAATAATGCTCATTTTTTGTAGGGTTCGTGTCCTATAAGACATAAAGACACTGTGCAAATTTGGAAAGGATCGGACAACAAGATGTGTTTGTGAAACACAATGTCCCCCTATATGATGTTTGACCTTGTAGGATGACCTTGACATTGTGAAGGATGACCTTGACCTTTCACCACTCAAAATGTGCAGCTCCATGAGATACACATGCATGCCAAATATCAAGTTGCTATCTTCAATATTGCAAAAGTATTCATAAAATAAGCGATTTGGGCCACATATATTTGATCTCTGACCTTGAAGGATGACCTTGACCTTGACCTTTCACCACTCAAAATGTGCAGCTCCATGACATGCACATGCATGCCAAATATCAAGTTGCTATCTTCAATATTGCAAAAGTATTTATAAAATAAGCGATTAGGGCCACATTTATTTGACCTCTGACCTTGAAGGATGACCTTGACCTTTCACCACTCAAAATGTGCAGCTCCATGAGATACACATGCATGCCAAATATCAAGTTGCTATCATCAATATTGCAAAAGTATTCATAAAATGAGCGATTTTGGCCACATATATTTGACCTCTGACCTTGAAGGATGACCATGACCTTGACCTTTCACCACTCAAAATGTGCAGCTTCATGAGATACACATGCATGCCAAATATGAAGTTGCTATCTTCAATATAGCAAAAGTTATTGCAAAATGTTAAAGTTGGCGCAAACAGACAGACAGACCAACAGACCAACAGACAGATAGGGCAAAAACAATATGTCCCCCACTACTATAGTGGGGGACATAAAAAATGTGGAAGATTTTTGAAAGTTTTCACAAAATAGGCAAAAACGAATAAACATGCAAAGTTCAACAAGCTCCTGCGGCCATGTTTTTTGACGAATCAAATTTCATTGAACAACTTTTTCAGGGGAGCCTTCAAAGGTCATCCCTGTGAAATTTTTTGAAAATCTGATGAGCGGTTTCTGACAAGAAGATTTTTTAAGGTTTTTACCATATATGGTCATGGCGGCCATCTTGGTTATGTGATCAAATTGTTTTTAACAATTCTTTTGTCCCATGACCTAGGGATGCTCCACATGAAATTTAGTTGAAATTGGCTCAATGGTTTAGTAGAAGAAGATGTTTACAAATTGTTTACAGACAGACGGACGGACGGACGCCGGACGCTGAGTGATCACAATAGCTCACCCCGAGCTATCGCTCAGGTGAGCTAAAAACAAATATTGCCATACAGACCAGTGTCAAACTACAGGCAAACCATTATCAAAACAAATATTGCCATACAGACCAGTGTCATATTACAGGACCTACCATTATCAAAACAAAAATTACCATACAGACCTGTGTCATACTTCAGGACATTTCATTATCAAACAAAATATTGCCATACAGACCTGCTTCATACTACATGATGTACCATTATCAAACCAAATATTGCCATACAGACCTGGGTCAGACTACAGAACCTACCATTATCAAAGCAAATATTGCCATACAGACCTTTATCATACAACAGGACCTACCAGTATCAAAGCAAACATTGCCATTCAGACCAGTGCCATACTACATGACCTATCATTATCACAGCAAATACAGCCATACAGACTTAGTCATATTACAGGACCTACCAATACCAAAGCATATATTGCCATACAGACCTTTGTCATACTACATGACCAACTGTTATCAAAACAAATATTGCTCAGGGACTTACAGGCCTGTGTCATACTACAGGACCTACCATTATCAAAACAAACATTGCCCAGGGCCCTACAGGCCTGTGTCATACTACAGGACCTACCATTATCAAAGCAAACATTGCCCTGGGACTTACAGACCTGTGCCATACTACAGGACATACCATTATCAAACCAAATATTGCCCAGGGACTTACAAACCTGTGTCATTCATACTACAGGACACACCATTATCAAAGCAAACATAGCCATAAAGACCTGTGTCATACTTCAGGACCTACCATTATCAAAGCAAACATTGCCCAGGGCCCTACAGGCCTGTGTCATACTACAGGACCTACCATTATCAAAGCAAACATTGCCCAGGGCCCTACAGGCCTGTGTCATACTACAGTACCTACCATTATCAAAGCAAACATTGCCCAGGGCCCTACAGGCCTGTGTCATACTACAGGACCTACCATTATCAAAGCAAACATTGCCCAGGGCCCTACAGGCCTTTGTCATACTACAGGACCTACCATTATCAAAGCAAACATTGCCCAGGATCCTACAGGCCTGTGTCATACTACAGTACCTACCATTATCAAAGCAAACATTGCCCAGGGCCCTACAGGCCTTTGTCATACTACAGGACCTACCATTATCAAAGCAAACATTGCCCAGGATCCTACAGGCCTGTGTCATACTACAGGACCTACCATTATCAAAGCAAACATTGCCCAGGGCCCTACAGGCCTGTCATACTACAGGAACTACCATTATCAAAGCAAACATTGCCCAAGGCCCTACAGGCCTGTTATACTACAGGACCTACCATTATCAAAGCAAACATTGCCCAGGGCTCTACAGGCTTGTGTCATACTACAGGACCTACCATTATCAAAGCAAACATTGCCCAGGGCCCTACAGGCCTGTGTCACACTACAGGACCTACCATTATCAAAGCAAACATTTCCCAGGGCCCTACAGGCCTGTGTCATACTACAGGACCTACCATTATCAAAGCAAACATTTCCCATGGCCCTACAGGCCTGTGTCATACTGGCCACATCTGTCTGCTCCTCTAGTACTCTCAAGAGCAGTGGGACAAAACCTTTCTCCACGCATGGCTCTCGGATTGATTCTGCAATAAAAAATGAACAATGCTTGAAACTAGCTTTTAATTGCAATATACCTGATTTATCCCATCAGAATAGAATTTTCTTCATGTCAAATTAATATTCAATAATGCAAAATATAACAAGAGCACCGCATAGCGGGTGCCAACGCTCGGCTGTGGGTGCAGTTTTGAATATATGAAAGCTTGTCAGAAGAATATTAAAAGTCACAGTGGCCTTGACATTTGACCAAGTGACCCAAAAATGGGTGTGGCATGTAAAACTCATCAAGGTGCAGCTACATATGAAGTTTCAATGTTGTAGGTGGAAGCTTTGATTTTAGAGCCAATGTTAAGGTTTAAGCACGACACGGACGTAGGACAGCAGACGCTGGACGGCAGACGACGAGCTGGCTATGACAAACCACAGGTTTTCTCCGTAAACAGCCGAGCAAAAAATTAAAGATGCCTCCAATACCCTCCACTTCAAATGTAGGACAAAGACAAAAAGTGTCCAAACACTAAATGAAATGGAACATGAAGCTTGCATATTAATAAACTGTTACACCATTGTTCTTAATCGGAGTTAATGGGGGAATAACAACTTTCATCAACACTAAATGGCATAAAATGATATCATGGACATTAAAGGGACCTTTTCATGCTTTGGTAAATTGACAAAATAAAAAAAAATGTTTCAGATTTGCCAATTTTCATTGTAGTTATGATATTTATGAGAAAACAGTAATACTGAACATTAACCATGCTCTAAAATATCCATATCCATTATATGCATCTTTTGACGATTTAAAAAACTGAAAATTATAAAGTGTTGCAACGCGAAATGATTAAATAATTTGGATAGTTCTGTTGTTGTCGTCATATTTTGTGACACTACGAGGATTGCTTATATCAAGTATAAAATACATCATTCATTGTATGAGCATGTATGGCTGAGTTGAGTGAAGGTTAGACTTTTACTCCAGGATTCAGTGGTTCGAGCCCAGTTGAGGGTTACTTTTTTTTCTTATTTTTTTTTTTTTTTTTACAGGAGCTTTTTAGATGCAATGTTTTTTATTTCCAATGTTTAAATTTATCAAAATAAAGCATTTAATGACAAACTCCAAAACATGCCAAAATCTGTGAAAAGCTCCCTTTAATTTGCCTGTAATATTTAAGCAGCCATCAAATCTCTGCAGATAAAGAATTAAATAGACAATGTTTTAACATCAATGCATTTGTTAATGCTTTTTATTTATCACCAATTGAAAAAGGAAAACACTAGAATATGTCAAAATTCTGAAATCATTTTTTTTTATGTCAACAAATTTAAATGGTTTATAATTAAAACAATATTACACACATTTCGAACATTTGACCTGTAAGTGTATTATTAGCCTTTGAGAAAGGGACCTTTGCTATAACACATTACACACTGTCCCCTTTTGCGCCGCTTTGATGCTATATATTTGACCTTTGACCTTGAAGGATGACCTTGACCTTGACCTTTCACCACTCAAAATGTGCAGCTCCATGAGATACACATGCATGCCAAATATCAAGTTGATATCCTCAATATTGCAAAAGTTATTGCAAATGTTAAAGTTGGGGCAAACAAACAAACAAACACACAAACAAACAAACCAACAGACAGGGCAAAACTAATATGTCCCCCACTATAGTGGTGGGGGACATACAAATTATAAAATAAATATCTTTTGAGTAAAGTAGGGAGATTATTTTTATGATAATAGTTGACCTGTGAACTAGGGACACAGGCTTAGTGTGATCAACATCATGTCCACATGCTTTCATTTAAAAACTGCCAAACAACCAATTATGCTTTAACAAGATGACCAGGATGGCACTTCAGTGCTCATGGACACCAGTTAATAAAATTTAACCTAACAGAAGGCACACATTAGTAAGAAAACAAAGGGATAGACCTGAAAGAACAAAATATGTATGGGATTGAATACATAGGGCATGAATGCCCCCACATTGGCCAAATTTGACTTTTGACCTCTACTCGTGACCTTGACTTATGAGGTTATGAGACAGTTGAGATTGACATAACTCAGTCTCCTCATGGTAGACATTTCTGGTAAAATGCCTCAAAATTTTACGAACAACGACAAATTAACAGCCTGGACAAGTTATTTTATAGTTTTTAAATTTACCTTTGACTTCTAAATGTGTCCCTGACCTCTGGGGTAGGGAGACAGGTTTAACACTTGAAATACAATGTCCTCATGGTTTTCTTTAAAAGAAAGTTGAATGACAAAGTTACAGTCTGAATATGCTCTTTTAAGACAAGATTTGTTCTTTGAAGTGCAACCTTGACATTTGAAGTGAAGAATCCAACACGTAAAACTTTGTTGTAACATGAATTGCATTTCAACCAAGTGATTTAATAACCCATCATACATGTACTATGCAAAAGTTATGGCGGCAACAGAATATTAAAGCTATTTTATTGACAAAGTTGACTTATGACCTCTTAGTGTGACCTTCACCTTTGAAAGACAGTTGTTTCCAATTGCTGTATCCTCACGGTTGTCATATGTGGTTAATCAAAGTAGCATAATGCATGACAAAATTCCAGTCCCACCAAGTTGCTTTATGACAAAATTAGATCTTTTAACTCTTCAGCGTTGCCTCAACCATTGAGGTAGGAAGAATTAATAAATGAGACTTATTGTCTCGTCTTATGAAGGATTGCATTTTTATTAAGTAACTTCAAAATCCATCTACTTAAGGCTAAATTAGGTGTGAAGATTATTGTTGAGCACAGTTATTTCAAAGTCATTCAATATATGGCAAGGTAATGAGTAAGTCGGTAATCTTCAAGCTGAAATTTTCCAATTACTCCAAATTGGACCTTACCCACTGAGTGAAACCTTGACCTTTGAGGGGGAGACAGGTGCTACTCGCAACACATCATCTTATGATGGTGGAAAATTTGACGATTGAACAAATTTTACATTCCATCAATTTATCACTAAATCAACCATTGTCTTCTGTTCCCTCAAGACTATACAGCATACTGATTAATTGACTTTTAGAAACTACCCTTGACCTGACCTGACTTCAAACGTGAAACATGTTTTTCTTTTTTCTGAATAACCAGTTACGATGGCCTAAGTTCAGGTCATTCTCAAGATATCATGCAACTATGAATTTCATATTTCAAGGCCTAGAAACCATGATTGTTTCCAAACTGACTTAAAATAGGATATAAAGCATCAACTGTTTTCTAAAATTATTATAAGATACATTTCAACAGAGGGTTTGTATTGGCACTATGTTTGGGTCACAAAATCTGCAAAACTAAGTCAACTGCCAACTAAGGTGATTGTACAGTGAGTGTGAGGCAGTACCCACCTGTTTTTGCAACCTCTGCAAGGATCTCAGCTACCTTGGTGATGTGGGCTGTGCTGGCAAGGGGCAGCAGACTGTCCAGCAGACCCTCCCCTGTCATTGTGATCGCAACCTCATCCACTTCAACAACAACAAGAGATGTGTTTGTCAGAAACACAATGCCCCCTATTGTGCCGCTTTAAAGCCATATATTTGACCTTTGACCTTGAAGGATGACCTTGACCTTTCACCACTCAAAATGTGCAGCTCCATGAGATACACATGCATGCCAAATATCAAGTTGCTATCTTCAATAATGCAAAAGTTATTGCAAAACTTTAACCAAGGTTAAAGTTTTGGGACACACACAATGAATGACAGACAGACAGGACAAAAACAATATACCCCCCGATCTTTCGATCCGGGGGCATAAAAAGGGGTCCAAGGTCCTTGGTCTGTCACCTGAGACCCAAAGGAACTGCACGGTTTTGAACAACTTTGAGATGTTGGTATTATTAATGTGGCTTCCGACTTTTTGTTTAACTCAGAACCATTTTTAACTTTGCTAAGATGTCCTTACTTGACAAAGAGGTAATAACTTCAGTATTTTTTTAATGTAGGATTATAAACAAGACTATTGCCAAGCAATATATGTCCCCTACCGGCTTCGCCATTGTCAGATTATTTAAAAAAAAAATTGTTGCCATAGCAACCAGAATTTTTGACATAGGAACAAAATGAAATGACGTGATAAGTTTCCATATTGCCATCTATCCATGTTTCAAGTTTCATGAAAAAATATTAAGAACTTAAAAAGTTATCGCAGGGTCCAGAAAAGTGTGACAGACTCACGGACTGACTGACACACGGGCCCGTATTCACCAAACAATTCTTTGACTTAAGTCTAAGAATAAAGAAAATTCTTTAAATTAGAACATTCAAGAATTTCTTTAATATTGAGTCAAACTCTGCAGTAAACACCTCTATCTATATTATTCTTCATATGGAACATTTGTTAATGACATAATCACCAGTGGAGGCCTGTATATAGTCAAACACTGAACACATTTTTCTTGGTTCTAAGTCTTTTCTGTATCCTTAAGTCTAAGAATCGGTTGGTGAATACGGGCCACGGACTGACAGACACACAAAGGGCAAACCATAAGTCCCCTCCGGTGAAACCGGCAGGAGACAAAAAAGCACATGCACAAGTTTGTATCAAGAGGAACAAGGCCTGCATGGATGAATGATGTAAGTTGAAAAGTTTAAGAGAAAACATGCATACAAGTTAATTTCTATGAACATACTGGCTGAAAAACAGATATGATTAAGGTTATTCCAGATTACCCACCTTAACATTATTATGGGCTGTACTTCAACACCCTGTTTTTTTCGTTCAATTTGGGTCCAGTAGAGGAATCAATTCCAAACAAAAACAAGAGCTGTCACCATAGGATGACTTATGCCCCCTATAAACGCTTGATAGAAGTTATGAGCTTTTTTCGAAACCTAAATGCAGATTTCGAAACCTAAACGCGGACCCTAAGTTCAAGGTCAAGGTCACAGGGGTCAAAATTTGTGTGTGTTTGGAAAGGTCTTGTCCATATACACATGCATGTCAAATATGAAATTGCTATCTGAAGCGACATAGAAGTTATGAGCATTTTTCGAAACCTAAGCGCAAAGTGTGACGGACAGACGGACGGACAGTCCGATCACTATATGTCCTCCTTCGGGGGCATAAAAATGATGTATATAGGATCTGGCATGAGTTGTCATATCATACCATATTTTATTAAACGAGTTCAGGAATTTTTTTAAGCGAGCCTTTGGCGAGCTTACTAACGAATTTCCTGGACGAGTTTAATAAAATATGGTATGATATGACAACGAGTGTCAGATCTTTTTTATCACATGCTTTTAAATTGGCAAATTAAATAAATATTTACGCAAAAATAATGATAAATCCCGAATGTTGTTTACATTTCGTGACGTTATTTGACGTTGCAACATCATTTGAGCAAAATAACAAAATGCGATTGGTCAATCCAAGGAAAAATAAGCCAATGAAAACGCTTAAAAAGTATATTACACATGTGTAAGATAAAAATATATGCAATGGTTATATTACATGGGAAACAGGGTATGGCATGTGATAAATATTTTTCCCTTAATGGGATCAAAAGATTCAGAATAGGTTTCCAAAAAATAGAATTTATAAGTCTCAGCATCAAGTTTTTCTCCCATCCAATTATATAAACCTTAGTAAACGTTATATTAAAATCACTTTTATTCTCAATTTTAAAAATCAATAAACACTCAAAATAAATAAATACTTCTTACATTAAATTTAACACATAAAGAAATTAGTGTTCCTTGGAGCAATAGCCAAACTTTCTATGCTAGATGTGGTCTGGTAACAATGATTTAACAAAATACAAAACGCTTGTTTTTATTTTTGTGGGACAATATATTCAATTTGAATTTCCCCCAAAGATATCCAAAAATGTATGTGCCAAGGCAAATTTGGCTTCAGGCAGCGTCGGAAGCATGACGTAGTTTTTATTAATGATCATTACGTTATTAATTAGCTGACCTCACGTCCAAGGACGTCCAGCTCGAAGCAATTAGCAAGAAAAAAGAAAAGATAGCTTGCAAAATGAAAGTTTATGTGCAGCAATATATAACTGAATGGAACTGCGTCAAAGAAAGAATGGAGTTTTAACATGACTTAGAAGTTGTCTGTTGTCCATTGTAATAGCGCTTGGACCTAAAAGGCAAGTGCGCTCCAAATTATGTATATTAACACAAACCAATTGAATTCGATCCTGACTCAAAATCATCTGTACAATGAAACAAGATGACATTCGTGAAACAATTTTTAGTCGCAAAAAAGTTGCAGAATGTTTGTATTTTAACGCTTTTACACCAGTGTTAGTTGTTTAAGGGTCTTCCTATTGTAATAAACCTTTGTATGGCACTTTTTGTTGTTGGAAGTTTTCATATAGCATAATAGTAATTAGCAGCGTTTATGGACCTCAAAAGTATTTGCTGGTGAAAAACAAAAACACTGATTTCCGAATTTGAGTCATAACAATGTGAATTTTCCAATTTCAAAGGGACCCGGCTCCATTCCCAAAATCGTGAAATTAAAACACTGCAACAACAACCATAGTAACAGCACATTTTGCAACAAAAACATACACAACAGAAGTGACATTATATCTGGAAATACACTTTGCATTCTGATATGAGGATGAACAGAAAAATGTATTACAGACAACCTCCTAAAAATTTGCTGTCATGGCTGCAAAAGTGAAAGCACAAAAGTTATGTAATATTACTTATGGATCAAACTTATAATCAATCAAATGTGCACTGATTATGTATATTTATCTGACTTGGGTACACATATTAATTAATTTCATTCCCATGTTTTATACTTAAAGAAATTCTTACCATTTTTAGAGTCTGTAAACCTTTTTAGTATATCACTAAGAGCCTTGTCTGTTGTGTTTGCATCATCCACTATCTTTAAACTCTCTAGCAATGGTTGCAAATCTGAAAATAGAAGCTGTTGTATACAAAATCTTGAATGATTTTATCTGAAACACTAGTTTTTGGATGCGTCTGAAAACATAAAGTGCGAAATATTCATCTGAATACACAAAGTGGTGGATGTAAACTCTTTAACAAAGGTTTCATCTTAAAATAAAAAGTGCTGGATGTAAACTTTCAAACAAAGGTTTCATCTGAATATACAAAGTGCTGGATGTAAACTTTCAAGCGAACGCTTCATCTTAAAACCCAAAGTGATGAATATTAACTTTCAAGCGAAGGTTTCATCTGAATACACAAAGTGCTGGATGTAAACTCTCTAGCAATGGATGCGTCTTAAAACACAAAGTGATGGATGTAAACTTTCAAACAAAGGTTTCATCTGAATATACAAAGTGCTGGATGTAAACTTTCAAGCGAACGCTTCATCTTAAAACCCAAAGTGATGAATGTAAACTTTCAAGCGAAGGTTTCATCTGAATACACAAAGTGCTGGATGTAAACTCTCTAGCAATGGATGCGTCTGAAAACACAAAGAGATGGATGTAAACTTTCAAGCAAAGGTTTCATCTGAATACACAAAGTGCTGGATGTAAACTCTCTAGCAAACGTTTCATCTGAAAACACAAAGTGTTGGATATAAACTCTCTAGCAATGGTTGCATCTGAAAGCACAAAGCGATGGATGTAAACTCTCTAGCAAAGGTTTCATCTGAAAACACAAAGTGTTGGATGTAAACTTTCTAGCAATGGTTGCATCTGAAAACACAAAGTGTTGGATGCAAACTCTCATCTAGCAATGGCTGCAGCTGAAAAAAACCAAAGTGTTGGATGCAAACTCTCTAGCAATAGTTGTACCTGAAAAAACAAAGTGCTGGATATAAACTCTCTAGCAATGGTTGCATCTGAAAGCACAAAGTGATGGATGTAAATTCTCTAGCAAAATTTCATCTGAAAACACAAAGTGATGGATGTAAACTCTCTAGCAAACGTTTCATCTGAAAACACAAAGTGCTGGATATAAACTCTCTAGCAATGGTTGCATCTGAAAGCACAAAGAGATGGATGTAAACTCTATAGCAAAGGTTTCATCTGAAAACACAAAGTGTTGGATGTAAACTTTCTAGCAATGGTTGCATCTGAAAACACAAAGTGTTGGATGCAAAATCTCTAGCAATGGCTGCAGCTGAAAAAAAAAACAAAGAGTTGGATGCAAACTCTCTAGCAATGACTGCAGCTGAAAAAAAACAAAGTGCTGAATGTAAACTCTCTAGCAATTGTTGCATCTGAAAACACAGAGTGTTGGATGCAAACTCTCAAGCAAAGGTTTTATCTGAATACACAAAGTGCTGGATGTAAACTCTCAAGCAATTGTTGCATCTGAAAAAAACAAAGTGCTGGATGTAAACTCTCTAGCCATTGTTGCATCTGAAAAAAAAAAAGTGCTTGATGTAAACTTTTTATCAAAGGTCTTTCTGAAAACACAAGCTGTTGGATGTAAACTTTTTAGCAAATGCTGCAAATATGAAAACACAGAAATCAAAAGTTAAGCAGGAAAAAGTGTACAAAGGCTTGCAAACCTGAAGATTCCAGCTATCCATAGAAATGTTCTCAAGTTTGGAAACATATTGTGGCGTCCGTCAGGATGGGTTTATTGGGTTTTCAGTGTATTATATTCAACAAGACTGGTGGCAGTTTAAATAATATGTTTATTTAGTAGGTTAAAAATGTTCTTTCAAATAAAGACAAGTTTGGGTGGACACTTTCTCGGAAATAGGTTTCAAGTTATTGATAGTTACCCAAGATGTTTTACTCACTTTACTGCCCAGTCAAGTGGAGCTACCAAGATGGAAGTTGTGCTGACAATTTTGAAATCTACCGCCCTTATATACTTTCTCAAAAGTGCCCACGTGACCTTATCTGACCAATGACCATATGACAGTCTGCCAGCATCATCCCAATCAGCCAATAGGATTCTGACAGCTCGTAAAATAAACCAATCACAATCTGTCAGAATCCACCATGATGCTGGCAAATTCGGCATCCTAGCGGCCATGACAGGTCAGATTTATTCATAACATTTACATACAAATGCATAAATATGGCGTGTCTATAAACAACAGGAACAAATGGAAACAGTTAATGTCATACTTGGTGTTCTATTCATGCACTTTATAATTCGTTATAATGGAAAAGTAATGGAAACGAAATGGATTATAGCGTTAAAGTGATGTAAACAATGGACATAGCCAGCCTTACGTGAAAAACGAGGTAAGTGCAATTATTATTATTATTATCATCATCATCATCATTATTATCATCTTCGTCATCATTAATATAAGTATAATTATTAGTAGTATCACTCTGGAAACTGCCTTCCACTTAAGTATAACCCTTAAGCAAATAGGCGTATAATGACCAGACTGGGTCATAACACTCGCCCCACCTTAAAAATTAAAATTCTCCCGAATTTTTGGTATTATAGGATAGCTCAAAAGCAAAAATTGCTGACATTTATCATATATATACTGCAATACAAACGTATTTAAGTATTAACATTAATTAACAAAACGAACTAACACATTAGAAACAATGGGTAAAAAAAAAGTTATTATCCAGTGCATAACTTCCACAACATACCATTACACCGTACTTATTGACACGCGGTAAATAAGTTTCATTAAGATACTCATATCTTAAAAGGCTCCACTTTGCATCAAATGGTTGCACACTACACAACCATTCTCTGATTTACCTTCACAATTAATTACTAACCCAGTAACGTAATTACGGTAAATCCATAGTTAAGCTTGCAGTGCACGGACAATCAAAATATTTGTTTTGACTGGAACAGTAATAACACTATAAGTTTTAAAAAAAGGTACGTAACATTCCAACTTTAAATTCATAATAATTTGTTAATACCTTTACAAATTACTAATAATACTTTAACTATTATCAAGATTTAAAAACACGTATAACACGTAATAATACATGTTACGTTACTCCTCTGTTTCAGTTTACGTTAGAATAATGATATACTGTACTGAATACATAAACACTCAGTTAAGTCAATAATTATCAAATAAACAAGGGCTGTTTGTAAAACATGCATGCCCCCCATATGGGCTCTCAGTTGTAGTGATAGCCATTTTGTAAATATGTTTTTTGTCACTGTGAACTTGACCTTTGACCTAGTGACCTGAAAATCAATAGGGGTCATCTGCGAGTCATGATCAATGTACCTATGAAGTTTCATGATCCTAGCCATATGCGTTCTTGAGTTATCATCGGGAAACCATTTTACTATTTCGGGTCACTGTGACCTTGACCTTTGACCTAGTGACCTGAAAATCAATAGGGGTCATCTGCCAGTCATGATCAATGTACCTATCAAGTTTCATGATCCTAGGCATAAGCGTTCTTGAGTTATCATCCTGAAACCATTTTACTATTTCGGGTCACCGTGACCTTGACCTTTGACCGAGTGACCTCAAAATCAATAGGGGTCATCTGCGAGTCATGATCAATCTACCTATTAAATTTCATGATCCTAGGCATAAGCATTCTTGAGTAATCATCCAGAAACCATTTTACTATTTCGGGTCACCGTGACCTTGACCTTTAACCTGAAAATCAATAGGGGTCATCTGCCAGTCATGATCAATGTACCTATGAAGTTTCATGATCCTAGGCATAAGCGTTCTTGAGTTATCATCCGGAAACCATTTTACTATTTCGGGTCACCGTGACCTTGACCTTTGACCTTGTGACCTGAAAATCAATAGGGGTCATCTGCGAGTCATGATCAATCTACCTATCAAGTTTCATGATCCTAGGCATAAGCGTTCTTGAGTTATCATCCGGAAACCATTTTACTATTTCGGGTCACCGTGACCTTGACCTTTGACCTAGTGACCTGAAAATCAATAAGGGTCATCTGCGAGTCATGGTCAATCTACCTATCAAGTTTCATGATCCTAGGCGTAAGCATTCTTGAGTTATCATCCGGAAACCATTTACTATTTCGGGTCACTGTGACCTTGACCTTTGACCTAGTGACCTAAAAATCAATATGGGGTCATCTGCGAGTCATGATTAATCTACCTATCAAGTTTCATGATCCTATTCATAAGCGTTCTTGAGTTATCATCGGGAAACCATTTTACTATTTCGGGTCACCGTGACCTTGACCTTTGACCTAGTGACCTCAAAATCAATAGGGGTCATCTGCGAGTCATGATCAATGTACCTATCAAGTTTCATGATCCTAGGCATAAGCGTTCTTGAGTAATCATCCCGAAACCATTTTACTTTTTCGGGTCACCGTGACCTTGACCTTTGACCTAGTGACCTGAAAATCAATAGGGGTCATCTGCGAGTCATGATCAATCTACCTATCAAGTTTCATGATCCTAGGCATAAGCGTTTTTGAATTATCATCCGGAAACCATTTTACTATTTGGGGTCACAGTGACCTTGACTCCTGACCTAGTGACCTCAAAATCAATAGGGGTCATCTGCGAGTCATGATCAATGTACCTATGAAGTTTCATGATCCTAGGCCTCAGCGTTCTTGAGTTATCATCCGCAAACCACCTGGTCGACGGACCGCCAGACCAACCGACATGTGCAAAGCAATAAACCCCCTCTTCTTCGAAGGGGGGCATAATAATAAAATACAACACATTTGTACATCAAAACAAATCTAGTTCACATAACAAAAACTATTTGCTTTCATGCGACAATATATGTCAGTCAATGTCCAGACGCCGTATACGGTTAAATTATCAGTTAGGTGTAGCCTATTACACCGGAAATTACGTCACAAATGAATTTTCTGGAAAACATTCGTTCCAAAGTTACAAACACGTGTAGTTTCAGTATAATAAAAATGCAATACTTCTGAAGTAACTAGAGTTTCACTTCTTAGTATTATATTCAAAGTCGTCCAAGTGAAATGATGAACATTGCCGTACACGGTGAAGTATAAATTTATTGTCAATCTGTTTACTTTTAAGTTATTTATCGAGTTTCTTGTGTTACACAAATTAATTAATTTTAAAGTGAATGAATTGTTTATTATTGTTTGGTTCGAAATAAAATATTCAAATAGTTCATACGCTGAGCTATTAATTTTCTTAATAACTTATAATTAAATGTATTGTTACAGATTTAAAACATCACTGTCAGAAAAGTAAAATCACGACACAATCATCACAGGACTGCCATGGACTGAAATTATTGGAACAAGCCATGGACAACATCCGGGTACCTTCAACAAAAAATCTATAATATGAGGCAAGACCAAGAAAAATTCGCACTTCTTTGGCTGACTTTGGGACTGGCCAACTTTGGACTGCTTTTATT
Organism: Dreissena polymorpha; assembly: GCF_020536995.1. Lineage (NCBI taxonomy): Eukaryota > Metazoa > Mollusca > Bivalvia > Myida > Dreissenidae > Dreissena > Dreissena polymorpha. The sequence continues at coordinate 10,605,676 of NC_068364.1, forward strand.
TTCTCCGGGTCAGTGGAAACTCCTTCCTTAGACACTATGTGGCCTAAAAAAGTTATTTTCTTTTGAAAGAAAGCACATTTGGATGGCTTTAAATTTAGATTGGCATCACTGAGTCTGTCGAAAATATGGGACAAACTTTCAAGGCCTTCAGAGACAGTGTTAGCTGGCAATGTAATATCATCCATGTACAGGACTAGCTCCACCCACTGCAAACCGCGTAAAACATCCTTCATGCAACGTTGAAAGGTTGATGGGGAATTTGCACGGCCAAATGGCATACACACCCACTGGTACAATCCCAGTGATGTGGCAAATGCCGTCTTTTCTCGGTCCTCTGTCGCCATTTCAATTTGCAAACCTTCCTGTTTTGCCAATGGTAATCGTCGCAATGGTTGTTTAATTGGTAGGGCCTGACCAGTATTAATTCAATGTTGTACACGGTCACATTTTCCAAAGTCACTAGAATGTTTTGCAAAAACTGAACTGTATTTTAATAATAGTATTGCTAACTGATGACACTCTTCTTTGTTTAAAAATGTAGAACTTCTATCATAAAGATCTTTTAAATGCTCCGGCAAATTAGTTCTAGTGGGGTTTTCAACTTTATTTTCACTGGTTGGTGTCACTGATCGAATTTGAACTTTATCAAACAATTCTTGATCAATGTACGGTTCGCATGTGCCAACTGTTTGATTTTCGTGTAAAGTTACAGGACTGTCGGAACAGTTTACATAATTAATTTTAATGTCACTATCATGTGTAGTTAACACACCAGGCAACATAAAACAGTGGGGATTTGCAGAGCAAATAGGTTCTGCCAGGGAGTATTTTGTCAGTTTATCTTTATTAGAAATGCCGACTGATACAAAAGCTGCATAATTTGCAGGAATTACAATTGTCCGGCGCACAATAACGCGACATGAAACAGATTTTTCAGAGCCCACAAAACACGGGATCTCATTAAAATGGGTAATCAGTTTACCGCTTTTGTAATCAATAATTTCAACATACTTCAAGAGAAAATCCTGGCCTAATATGCCATCTTGCGCAATGTCACAAACTAAGACATCAATGATGAAATTAAAACCATTTAGTGTAACTTCTAAAACAGTTTGGCCATGACAGTTAATTTGATTTGAACCAGGATCGAATACAGGGGTTGCAAATGAAGTTAATAAGTGCAGGGGTCTCGCGAGTGGGCGAAATGGGCGATTCCTTCACCAAATTAATCTTCACTTTGCACATTAATTTCATGAAGGCGAAGTGACTTCTCCTCCTTTTAATGATTTACATTGTGCCAAACATTGACCGTTTAAAATCTATTTGATGTGGAGAATTGGACACAGGAGGATTCTCAGCCATTAGTGCCCCATGTACAGGTCATGCAGGTTTTTTTGGGGGTTGTTGGGGATGGGGCCTTTAGCCCTAATGTGGGGGAAATTTTACGCGTGATTTTCTACTTTGGGGGAAAAATACTTTCTCTCTCATTATAACATTTGTATATGTTTGCACTATATTCATTGTTTTTTTTTCATAATTTAGTACGTTTGACAAGATTAAAGTAAAAAAGAATTGAAATATTATAATCACGAGACATATCTTTATATTAAATTTGTTGGGGGGAATTTTTTGGACCGGAAAGGGAAAAAAACCCAGCCTAGTTTGGTGGGGGAAAACGCCGATATTCGGCGTCTGTTATATAAGGTAAAAAAACCCTGTCATGCTAAGTTGAACATTCAAAAGAAACAGCCTGGAGCTATTACACTTCTTGAAATTGTTAATAGATGATGCCTTGATTAATTGCCTTCTGCTGGCAACCAATAACTATGATTTAGCTATGTTAAATAGCCCATTAAATAATACTAAGGAATGATCAAATGGGAAGATGTAACCTAGCACTGGCAATAAATACAGGTCAGATTCGGAATCTCTGCTGTAAAATGAGATTTTAAATGAATTTTTAATTTAAAACAAATATTTCTAACAAAATATGAATTTGATTTAATATTGAATTGCTTAAAATTAACAAGGAAGTAAAAAGATTCTGAACATTACTGGCTTGTTACAATTGAAGTTTCTTAGATACACCTGTTAAGGAAAAAAAGTAATTAAAAGTTCAATTATAATCAACAATCAATGAGAAATAAGGAAAATGTTGGTTTTATACACTTAAAATGTCTTATTGTATAAAACAAGTGAAGAGTTGATTGAAAGCTGAACAGAAACCACTAAGTTGCTGCAAAATATACGTAAAACTAAGATCTATGACCAAAATGTACCATTTCTCCCAAATATGTTACCAATTCTCCCTATTTTGGCTTTAGGGAGAAGTGACTTCTCCATAAATTTTGAGCCTAGCTTGACCCATGAAGTGTTTTGAAACCTTAGGTATATTTTCATAAACAGTACTTGATATGATGGAGCATGTTGCACCGGAGTCAATAAAAAATTCTACTTCTTGAACATCAAGTTTTCCAGACACGTAAAACCATTGTCCCAAACTTTATCAGAAAAACAACCGGTGCGAATTACATTTCCAGCAGGCCGATTTTGATTGGATTCAGTTGACGCAAGGCCTACTGGGTCTACCGCGAGCCGATTCCCTGATTCAAATTTGCAGGAACAATTCGAGATTCTTCGCCAAATGATTGACGTTCACGCTGGGGACAATCCCGGAAGAGATGCGTTTCCGAGCGGCACTTGAAACACTTACGCGCCTCGCTCTTTGTTTTGGGTGACGGTTTGCGTTGATCTTGCCAAAGACACGCTTTCAAGATGCTCCAGGCGGGAGTCCAGACCCTTAATGAGATCCGACAACTTCCGGTCTATGCCGTTGGTGTCTACGGCTCGAACACGGCTGGATCTTTGTTGACTATCCCCGAGGATCAACTCATATTTATCGATCACAGCAGCGGCCTTGTGAATACTGGAACAGTTGTTGTCGATACAGCGACACTTCATTTCAGGTGAAATTATTTTGTACAATTGATTTAAAGCAACAATGTCCTGTGATTGCGTGTTCAACTGGCTGTACGCTTTCTTTGTGAGTTGTCTGATGTCGTCACAAAGAGAGATGATGCTTTCTCCAGGCCGGCGCTGTCTATTCTCCAACATGCCAAGGTACTTTGATTCATGTGCACTGCTGCCAAATCGTTGTTTCATACGTTTTACCAACATACAATAATCGCGGCGCTCGTACTCGTCCAGGCTCATGTAAAACTGCCGCGCCTAACCTCGAAGACTGGATGCTAGGAATAAGACACGGCTCCTCTGGCTCCAAACACCAAGCTCGGCGCAATCCTCAAAATGGGAAATATAACTCTCCCAAGGCTCTTCACCGCTGTATGGCTCTGGCTTAAGATGGGGGACACGTTCGGATGCCCTCCAGTTGTTACAACGGTCAACACCTACGTTGTTGAAATTGAGATTTTGCGCTCGGCCATATCGGCGCACGGGACTGGACCCTGTCTCGGAATCACTGTCCGACGTACACGCCGGACAGGTGTTGCTCGCTGACGTCGACGATGGCGACCAGTAGACATGGGAGAAGTTACTGAAGCTTACTGTTCCTAGTTTCGAATTCACCATTTTCTAAATTTCTCAAATTTAACACAACCTCGGAATCCGAACTTTCGCTAGCCATATTTTTAATTTGCACTTATTTTATAGGAATAGTGAAAGATTTATAGATTTCTATTAAACACAATATTTATTAAATGTTCCTTGTACACAGGCTTTAAATACACGCAGTATGTATGTTATTGCAGAAATAACACACAAAATATTTAACTTTTTTATATTATTGCGATTCGCGAATTACGGACAAAATATTTTAAATTATCGAGGGATATGCCACTTTAAACCACTTCAGCGAGCGCTTAGTAAATACTACGTCATATATTCATTCAATGACCTCATCACATTGGAATTTACTATAACTTCAGGCAGGTTTGTAAAATCGTCCTTCGGCACTGAACGATCTCACTTCTCTGACACCAATTGTGGCGTCTGTCAGGATGGGTTTATTGGGTTTTCAGTGTATTATATTCAACAAGACTGGTGGCAGTTTAAATAATATGTTTATTTAGTAGGTTAAAAATGTTCTTTCAAATATAGGAAAGTTTGGGTGGACACTTTCTCGAAAATACGATTCAAGTTATTGATAGTTACCCAAGATGTTTTACTCACTTTACTGCCCAGTCAAGTGGAGCTACCAAGATGGAAGTTGTGCTGACAATTTTGAAATCTACCGCCCTTATATACTTTCTCAAAAGTGCCCACGTGACCTTAACTGACCAATGACCATATGACAGCCTTCCAGCATCATCCCAATCAGCCAATAGGATTCTGACAGCTCGTAAAATAAACCAATCACAATCTGTCAGCCTGAGCTGTCAGAATCCACCATGATGCTGGCAAATTCGGCGTCTTAGCGGCCATGACAGGTCAGATTTATTCATAACATTTACATACAAATGCATAAATATGGCGTGTCTATAAACAACAGGAACAAATGGAAACAGTTAATGTCATACTTGGTGTTCTATTCATGCACTTTATAATTCGTTATAATGGAAAAGTAATGGAAAAGAAATGGATTATAGTGTTAAAGTGATGTAAACAATGGGCATAGCCAGCCTTACGTGAAAAACGAGGTAAGTGCAATTATTATTATTATTATCATCATCATCATCATTATTATCATCCTCGTCATCATTAATATTAGTATAATTATTAGTAGTATCACTCTGGAAACTGCATTCCACGTAAGTATAAAACTTAAGCAAATAGGCGTATAATGACCGGACAGGGTCATTACAATATCAATTTGTCACATGTTAAATAACTAAATAGTTTCAAATATAACTAGAGCTTTGTCACAGACGTGACGAATACCCTCACATGCGGCATTGACACATAATATTTTGCATGTCGTCTTCACAAAAAACAGCGGACACCATGCTCAATTTTTAAAACGCACTAAGTGACCCCTTGACCTAGTTTTTGACCCAGAAAGGCCCATGTTCTAACTTGGCCTTAAGATCATCTCCATAAAACTTCTGACCAAGTTTGGTGAAGATCGGATGTAAACTACTTGAATTAGAGAGCGGACACCATGCTAAATGTTAAAAAACGCACTCAATGACCCCATGACCTAGTTTTAGGCCCGGAATGGCCCATGTTCAAACTTGTCCTAGAGATCATTTAGATAAAACTTGTGACCAAGTTTGGTGAGGATTGGATGAAAACTACTTGAATTAGAGAGCGGACAACATGGTGAGGTTTAAAACGCACTAAGTGACCCCGTGACCTAGTTTTTGACAATGCAAGGCCCATGTTCGAACTTGGCCTTAAGATCATCTAGATACAACTTCTGACCAAGTTTGGTGAAGATCGGATGAAAACTACTTGAATTAGAGAGCGGACAACATTCTGAATGTTTAAAACGCACTAAGTGACCCCCGTGACCTAGTTTTTGACCCGGCAAGGCCCATGTTGGAACTTGGCCTAGACATCATGTAGATACAACTTCTGACCAAGTTTGGTGAAGATCGGATGAAAACTACTTGAATTAGAGAGCGGACACTTAATACGGACCGACAGACAGACCGACCGACAAGTTCTCTCCTATATAACCCCCTAAACTTCGTTTGTGGGGGTATAAAAATATTTGACCAGGAACTTGACCATGTAAATAATAAAATTATACAAAATATGTTCCAAATACATCACAAAAGAGATTTTATATTAAAAATTAAGACCAGAATAAAAATTTCAAGTCAAACAAGAGTGCCAAACTGTCACAAGATACGCCCGTTTTAAGACTTTGGACAACTTGATAACTTTACCATGACCCATATTTGAACTTGACCTACATATCATCTAGACACAACTTCTGACCAAAGTTGGTGAAGATCTGATGAAAACTACTTCAATTAGAGAGCAGACACCATGCTAAATGCTTGAAATGCACTACGGGACCTCGTGACCTAGTTTTTAACCTGGCAAGACCCATATTTGAACTTGACCTACATGTAGATATTGTCTAGACACAACTTCTGACCAAAGTTGGTGAAGATCGGATGAAAACTACTTCAATTAGAGAGCACTTGCTAAATGCTTGAAATGGTTTAAGTGACCCTGTGACCTAGTTTTTGACCTGGAATGACCCATATTCCAACTTGACCTAAATACTGTCTAGATACAACTTCTGACCAAGTTTGGTGAAGATTGGATGAAAACTACTTCAATTAGAGAGTGGACACCATGCTAAATGCTTGAAATGCACTAAGTGACCCTGTGACCTAGTTTTTGACCCAGCATGACCCATATTCGAACTTGACCTAGATATTGTCTAGATACAACTTCTGACCAAGTTTGGTGAAGATCGGATGAATACAATTTGAATTAGAGTCCGGACAAAGTGGCGCCGTTGAAAATGCACTAATTGACCCTATGACCTAGTTTTTGACCCGGCATGACCCATATTCGAACTTGGCCTATATATCAACTAGATGCAACTGCTGACCAAGTTTGGTGAAGATCGGATGAATACAATTTGAAATAGAGTCCGGACAAAGTGGCCCCTTTGAAAATGCACTTATTGACCCTATGACCTAGTTTTTGACCCGGCATGACCCATATTCGAACTTGGCCTAGATATCAACTAGATGCAACTGCTGACCAAGTTTGGTGAAGATCGGATGAATACAATTTGAATTAGAGTCCGGACAAAGTGATGCCTTCCGCCCGCCGCCCGCCGCCCGCCCGCCCGCCGCCAAGGGGTTTCACATAATACGTCCCGTATTTTATACGGGCGTATAAAAAAGAAACATGGCAAACATAATTGTTGTGGGTGTGATTGCTGCTGCCTGACCCAAAAGCTTTTTTTTATATAATTTTTTTTTAAAGCTTTTTCCGTTGTTTCCGTTTGGAGTAGGGTCTGGTCAAGATGCTTACTTATAAAAAGCCATTCGGAAACAGAATAGTCTTTGTGTCTTTGATGATCGTTATTTAAATGGCAATGTCAAGTTGCGATAAATGCCAAGAGGAATCCTGTTTTATGTTGATGTTCATATCAAAGACCATGTCTTTGTCATACATGCATGTTCTTTATTGAAATAACATCATTAAATTTTATGATCTTGTATGCCCCCCCCCACCCCCCACACACATTTGTTTCCATCATACCTACCCATTAACAAACTATGAACAACAAGCAAACCTAGCAGACGTATTTTTATTTCATCACCCATCCCAATGTGGAAACTACTATGACAAGAAATAGATGGCTACTTGTTATACATGGCATCCAGGCTCAGACTAGATACTCAGATATTAACTGGGCATTTGCTTTCATGTATATGTAGGTACATGTATCTGATATGGCCTTAAAGTTTCATTCATTGTTATTTATTATATAATGACACATAATGAATTTAATCTTCGAACATATGTCTCAACTTTTCACATAACAGCTGTGTGTATTTAATTATTTCATGACATAACTTTTAGATAAAACTATCAGTATATGTATACAACTTAATCAGAATTATACTAAATATGTCACACAATACCAAAATCATAATGAATTTACACTCAACATTTTCAAATAAAAAAATCGCAATTGCAATGAAATTAAATTTACCTGGATCACTTTCTGATGCCATAGTATGTATCCAAGATCAAAAGCCATGCAACAAATTCTAACAATTTTATTTAATGTCTGCTGTTGCAGACTTAGATAAAACAATGGACCTCTAAATATGACACAACTAATTTCTCCAATACACGGCCACCACAAGAGGAAAGATGCTTCCCAGTTGCAGAGTATGTGAGTGACTTAATTACACAAGTTATTTCTATTGTAAAAAGAGGAAAAAAAGAATAGATCAATAACAGAAGGCTGTTAGTGTAACTGAATTTTGTTAAACATGATGAACAAATGGGATTTCTCTAAGCAAAGGTATTGATGTGATTTTGTACTCACTTTATTACAGTATTGATACTTTTTATTTTCAAATGTTAAGGATTGAAAGTTGCCAATATATCAATCCACAGTTAAGATACAATTTCAATGGTTCATAAAAACATCCTATTTAAAAAAACTCCATAACTTTAATGTTACTGTGGTGTTGCAGTTGTCATAGATAACCTGGGAAATTCTTTAGGGACAGAACTGACTGGACTCTTTATTTAAATCAAAACACTAAGAGCCTGTAAATTATGTTGGCAAGAAATAAGATTGGCAATTAAGACTCAGTAAAGTTTAGAATGAACTTCCATTTCACAAGTTTCAAAATGCCGTTTTGTGTAATCAACCATGTCGCTACATGATCCTTTTTAGATTTTGGTATTCATATGGAACCAGTAAACGGTATCATTCAAATTATGACAAATATTGGTGCAAACATTCGCTATGATTTAAATTCTCTTCATGGAGTTCCATGAAGAGACTTGTGGACTTTTTAGTCAAAGTGATACCCTTATTTTGCTAATTTTGTGTGTTACTGCTTAAAATACTGTTGTGCGTGATTGCTATATTTGCCTTAGACCCAATCCCATTTAAGCACCGATGGACATGACAGTCCCCCATCCTCACGGATCAAGATCCAGGACAATCCGTGGCATTTTTAAGCGACAGCAGTCTTTCAAAGGCCATCATCCCGGTAACAACACAGTATTCACACAGACCAAACCGTACCAACATGGACAGTCTCAGCAGCAAGACGTTGTCAACACTGTGCCCACACAGTCAAGATATTATTGGGACAAATCTTCTGACCAAGTTTTATGAAATTCGGGCAATAAATGTGGCTTCTAGAAAGTTAACAAGGTTTTACTATAGCCATTTAAGAAAAAGTGTACCGCTCCCTCATGGTGGCCACGTTTTTCAACCAACTGGAACTTTGGAACTTGTCTATGATATCTTTGAGACAAATATTCTTACCAAATATCATGAAGATTGGACAATAAATGTGGCCTCTTGAGTGTTAACAAGGCAAATGTTGACATCGCACGACGAACAAAAGGCCATCACAAAAGCTCACCATGAGCACATTGTGCTCAGGTGAGCTAAAAATGTTTATTTTCGGTGATTCCATCAATTTAGGTTTCTGGTTAGCGCAATAGTTGGTACTCGTGCTTCTCATGAAGCAACCCTGGTTCAATACCCATTCCAGGAAGCATGTAAGTTTGGTTGGTTGCCACCATAATGGACAGGTGGATTTTCCTCCACATCCTCTGGCTTCCCCCAACAGCACATGACCTTACTAATAATGAACTCTTTCAGTAAAAAAAAATTAGCTGGAAATTGCAGGTATCATACTATGATTCAAAATAAGTTGAAAATTTTGTTAACAAAGTAAATTTATTAGGTTGGATTGATGGGACACACTCCAAGTACTCACATAATGCAGCTTCAGACGAGGAATGGGCTCATGAGCTCCAAAATGCACACACCCACATACCATGATTCCACTGCAATCCGACCTTGAAGGTGTAACCTTGTATTTTGTATACATAGCTAAAACGTAAAAATGCCAGCCAACATGGTATGTATGGAAAGAGTGGGCTTTTCAGTTCCCAAACGATCTTTACAAGACTATCCGCTTCAAATGAAGAACAGCAGAAACAAGACGAAACTAGAAATGGCGCGGCAGAGGCTGACGCGTATCCCCACGCCGTATGTTTGACCCAGGGGCAACCCCAGGGTTGGTAATTGGGCCATGCATAGTTGAGATTGACCGTATTGTCATAAGAGATGTCCAGTATCAATTGGAAGTGAATCAGTGTAGAAATGAAGAAGTTAATGTAAAATAATATTTAAAAAAGATGTGTTTGTCAGAAACACAATGCCCCCTCCTGCCCCGCTTTGATTTATTTAAAAAAAAAAAAATCATTTGGCAGGTTCATTACTTACCTCCCTTTAAAGCTTATTACTTTCCTTGGATTTGTTTTTTACCTTTGACCTTGAAGGATGAATAAACACAATGCCCCCTCCTAAGCCGCTTTGATTTATTAAAAAAATTTTAATATCATTTGGCAGGTTATTTACTTACCTCAGGGTTCCCAGCTTTTTGTATGAACAAAATTCCCTGATTTTTTCCTGATTTTTCCCTGATGGAAAATAAAAATTCCAGGATCATAATTTCGACCTATTTCTTGTTTTAGACACCCTCAATAAATATATATAGGTAATACATGTAGTACTAGGGTGGAGCTTATTTTTTAACTTTTGAAACATGATCTTCTCATCCTCTTATTTCGTTCATATGTATGAAAAAACAAATCTGTTAAACTATGACCACAATAGAACAATATTTAGAGGTAGCTCAATGGTTGTGAAATTTCTAGGAATCTAAACATGCCGGTGATGCACAACCTTTTTTGTCTGCTAAGTGCCTAAATACTAATTCTTGCAATAAAATAAAAGCCCATTCTTAAAACGCCAATCAAAATTGGCATTTTCATATTCACATCACAACTATCCATCATTAAAGATTAATACCAAGTACCAATAATCTAGATGTTTATTATTGTTGGTTTTTCCAGGCTTGTATGCTGACTTAAAGTGTTACAGTGGTTACTGCAGCATAGTTGCTTGAATCATTAATGTGACATGTTGTTATTTAGGCCACGACTTTTATATTTCTTGGTTTACAAAACCGCCGACCGTAATTTTTGGAAAATGGGAAAAAAAATAAAATCGGAAAATCGTCTTTTTTATATATATTTTATTCCCGACCGCACTGAAAAACGAGCGAAACGAGAAAAAAAACGATCCGGTTTGAGTACGGTTGCGAATAAAATCAAGTAAGTACAATCAACGATTGGTTCACATATATTACAGAGATCGGGATATTTTTTAATGTGACACAGTATGTACCAGTCCTTTTATGGGCACTTCTCAAAATTTATTTAATTACAGACAATAGGAAAATCAGCGTCAGTAAAATGTCGACCGCATCAAAATTTATTTCCGAGTCTGTGACGCAACTATATTGTTTAAAGCGGGTATATACGATTTTGTCAAATATTTATGAATTTATAAAAAATGTGTAAAAAACTCATTATATATATATTTCAATATAAACTAAAATAAAAGTTAAGAAGAACATGTGTCGAAAAATGCTAAATAAGCCAGATATTTAATTCTGAAATCGAAAAAGGCTGTACAGCCGAATTCGCCAGCATGTATATCATGCATGTACGATGTGAATCTTAATTTAGTTTAACGGTTCATTTGAAATTCCTGCAGCGATATCGATTCATACGACACTCGAACACTTACTAAAAAGACGAATGCATCGGTTGTTGTAGGAAAATAATTACGAATTATCTTCGTCACAATCGGCTCGGGGCGCTAATTTGTATTTGCTGTATTTTATGAAATTCGTCTTAAATGTATCATTTTTCTTGCATATTGTGTGTTATAATAACATATTTGTATCAATATTTTACAATTCAGCACATATAAAAATCGTATATACCCGCTTTAACATGTTTATTATATTAAAGCGGGTATATACGATCTTGTCAAATATTTATTAACTAATATAAAATGTGTTAAAAACTTATTATACATATATTTCAATATAAACTAAAATAAAAGTTAAGAAGAACATGTGTCGAAAAATGCTGAATAAGCCAGATATTTAATTCTGAAATCGAAAAAGGCTGTACAGCCGAATTCGCCAGCATGTATATCATGCATGTACGATGTGAGTCTAAATTTAGTTTAACGGTTCATTTGAAATTCCTGCAGCGATATCGATTCATACGACACACGAACACTTACTAAAAAGACGAATGCATCGGTTATTGTAGGAAAATAATTACGAATTATCTTCGTCACAATCGGCTCGGGGCGCTAATTTGTATTTGCTGTATTTTATGAAATTCGTCTTAAATGTATCATTTTTCTTGCATATTGTGTGTTATAATAACATATTTGTATCAATATTTTACAATTCAGCACATATAAAAATCGTATTCATGACAACAACAACTTTAACAAACATTACCGCGACGACCCGGGGATCGATCTACCTCGATTTTTTTTTCATGGACGATGTCATAAGTCGAATAAGAGCAAACACATACTTTGTGTATGAGTAGTTTATCTTATATAAGATTTATGCAACGGGCATCGCATTGCGTAATGGTGCGCATCGAATTACGGAAATGAAGCGCAGTTTTTCGTTTTAATTGGAGAAGTACGCATGTCATTGAATGGAGTGTTTAAAATTGCCTGATGTTACAAAAGGTGCTTTTAGGTGACTCATTTCATTTGAAGATATAGATGTGTTTCATTGCATAATTTGATTTTTCGTCTCTGTGTTAAGGTTATAAAAGATATGATGTCTTTGTTCTGATGTTATTAGTATTAACTTATTTTTCCAATGATGTTTTTTTTTTTTTTTTTTTCGACCGCCCGATGGACCATTTTCAAAATAATTTTTGTAAACCAATAAAAAAAAAAGTCGTGGCCTTAATTCATCTGTATGAAATGTTTTAAGTTGATTTCTGTTATGTTGATGCTTGGCAATTGATGTGAAACCTGGTGTCCAGCCTAACCTCAATCATGACATTTTGGCAAGTAAATAATGAAATTAATTTTTGTTTGAAAAGCTTTAAATCAGAAATATTAATATGAGATAAACAACATTCTACACCCCAAATCGATCAGTAACTAAAAATAATTTATTAGATGTAAATGGTCAGATTTGCTATTTGAAGTGAGACAAGGTCCTGTCTAGTGTGTATAAATGGGAGGTATCCGAATAGTAAAATACAATTTTGCAATTTTTTTCCAAATGGTCTTAACAATGCCATTATTTTTTTTTATTCAGATTCAAGATATCTTTGAAAATTTCATCCATGGCAAAAGCAACAAGGTCTTAGACTGCATTGTATCTCCTTGGTGCCTCTGTATCTGAGTTAACAGGAAGCAAATTGCTGTCCTTGCATATGGCTCTTGGTTACTTCCTTCATCACCATATTGATGTTAAGGAGACAATAAGACAATCGTCAGATGTCAAGAAAATAGCTCAGTTCTGGAATAAAGCAAAAATCCCTATGAGGGATCATCAACACTGCCAAGCCTAACTTGAGCAGACTTTTAAAGAATGGCGACTTCTAAAACAGAACAAAGCTAGAAAGTCACCAACACAACTTGCAAGAGAGATGGCCTTTGTTTCCAGGCTTGAAGATCTTTTTGATGTTGCTCATGCTGATGCTCTGACCACAACATTGGTATTACAAGAAGAGAAGGATTTCTTGTTAGCCCAGCGAGTAACAAGTCATACACTGAAAAGAAAATGGGGGCGAAAACCTGTCACTCCAGAACTTGCAGCTGCTCTAGACCGCACAAAGTGTCTGACCACAAGGCTATATTTGTAGTAGCAGAAACAGCAAAAAGCTTGGGGCAAAACATTGATGAACTTGCTCTAAACAAAGACCCGATAAGCCGAAATAGAGTTGAATGCAGAAGCCAAAGAGCTGCAAACATTAAGGCCAAGTTTCAGGGTTACACTCCTCTTGTTGTTCATTGGGATAGGACACTGATTCCTGATCTAATTGGGAAGGAGAAGGTTGATCGTCTCCCTATATTGGTTTCAGGACAAGGCATGTCTCAGCTTCTTACAGTTGCCAAGCTTCCATCTTGAACAGGTGTGGCTCAGGCTTCTGCTGTCTTTGGAGTCATTTAAGATTGGGGCATAGCGGATAGGATCCGGGCTATGTGCTTTGACACCACCAGCTCAAATACAGGATGAATTGCTGGAGCATGTGTCCTTCTTGAGCAGAAGCTTGAAAAAGAGCTCCTATTGCTGGTTTGTAGGCACCACATTATAGAACTGAAAATTGGTGCAGTGTTAAAAATATGTATGGGAGCCACAGCTTCTCCAGAAGTTCCACATTTCAAACGTTTCCAGGAATACTGGGGATTCATTGACACAGACAAGTTTGAAACGTGCATCGCAGATGATCATGTTGCTGGTCTTGTTGAAGACATGCGAGAAAGCACCTTTGAATTTGCCAACAATCACCTTAAACAGAGTCTGCCAAGACTACCTCTGGCATCATGCCCTCCATACAGTGACCTGCTGCTTTTGAAGTCACTACTTGCATATTCATCAATCCATTCAGTTATTGCAAAGTCAATTGCACAAAAGTTTTCCAAACACTTGTGATACTTATCACAGGAACTTGTTGGCTTGGCCTTCTTTGATAGTCGTGTCAGTTCTTCTACAAAGAAACTGATGTTTAAAGCCATCCAGAATGATTTCCATGAGTTTGATCATTCCAAGCGACGAACTGTTGATCTGACTTCATTTAAGGACACAAACTTGGAAGACTGTCACAGCAAAGTCAATGAAACTGATCAAATTGCTCGAACTTCCACTTGGATTTTTCGCAGTTGATCCAGACTTGTGGCAGGACAGAGATGATTTCAGGCAGGCCTGCGATTAAGTAGAGTCCTTTAAAGTGTCAATGACCAAGCTGAGCGTGGAGTGGCTCTCATTTAGGTGTACAGTGGGTCTTTAACATGTGATGAAACTCAGCTGTAATTCCTTCTTCAAGTTGTTGAAGACCATCGTAGGTTGTATCCCGATAGCAGGAAGCAAACTCTGTCTGGGCAGCCATGAATGCAACATAATCTAGATTTCCCTGGATGTTGTTAGACTGCGATTATAATTTGTTTTCAAAACTGGACAAGAATTCACTATTGTTATGTTGAAAGTACAAACTTTGACTTTGTTATTGAAAATAAATTCAGAGAGAAACTCATAAACGTTGTGAAATTTGTTGCTTTTTAGCTCGACTATTATATATGAAAGTGACAGTCTGCGTTACCGTTAGCGTGCAAATGTTAAAGTTTTCGTACTACCCCAATTATTTTTATTGTCCCTTGACATATTGCTTTCATATTTTGCATACTTGTTTACCAACATGACCCCAATTTATAAACAAGAGCAGACAACTCTATCAAGCATTTTGTCATAATTATGGCACCTTTTCCACTTAGAATATGCAGCAAATGTTAAAGTTTTCGTACTACCTCATTTATTTTCATTGTCCCTTGACATATTGCTTTTATATTTTGAATACTTGTTTACGAACATCACCCCAACCTATAAACACGAGCAGACAATTCTATCAAGCATTTTGTCATAATTATTGACCCTTTTATACTTAGAATATGCATATTATTGATAAATCTATGTTAAAGTTTGCGTACTACCCCAAATATTTCCTATATCCTTTGACATATTGCTTTTATATGTTGCAAACTTGTTTACCAACATGACCCTAACCTATAAACAAGAGCAGACCACTGTATCAAGCATTTTGACATAATTATGGCCCCTTTTACACTTAGATAATTGAACATTTTGCTTAGGCCAAAAAGAAAACCCGACCGACCCTATCTTTTTGGGGCCGACCCAAAAACTTGTTATCCAATATTTGCCTTTTTTGTTAATTTTTCCCCGTCGAGTTCCGAGTTCGGCGATTTTTTTCCATCTCCGTCCGGTCGAATTCGGCGATTACCATAATTTTTGTATTGTGACCTGCAAAATAACATCCCGTCGCTGCGAACGCTTTATATTAAACACATTGTGCAATCGGGGGACCAGCCTTTTTTACCCGCAAAATCGATATCCGGCGTTCCGTTTGATTGTAAACATGGCGTCGTCCATTTTGTCCGTCAATTTGAATGTTTTCATCATGCCGGAACAAAGTCTTAAAATTCTTATTCAATATATATATTTATTAGATATATACCTTTATTCACTTTCAAAAGCAATAATACTCATGCAACATAATAAAAAGCATGTCCACCTGTAGCTCATCTTGTCTTGTCAAAATTTGATATATTCTGTTGAATTTGTGTACCCAAAGACTATTAAAACACAAGAAATTTGCATTTTGGATTGAAGTCACAAAGATGAGTTCACTCCTTTCCACCTATCGCCACAGTTATGTGCCTTAATATTTGATACAGCAGACAACTTTCAAAAAGCATTGTGGCAAAAAAAGAAATTGCTTATCAAAAGTACAACCTCCTTTTGCAACATTACTTTTTAGAACTATTTACATATAAAAGGTTCTTCACATTTTTAAAAAACTAAAAGTAGTCTGCAGCAAAATGAAAATTTTCACCTTCAGATGGTAAAGAGTTAACATCGTGTGAAATATCTAACAACAAATATTTGATATATCTGATCCGAACTGCTATATTTAGATATTATAACAGTGTTCAACACTTTACACTGATTTATGGAAAACATGAAAAATAAAAAGAATTTTAAATAATAATAAGTTTTTCCTACCTACCGACCCTACTTTTTTTCAGGAGGTGACCTGAAACACAACTATTTTTCTTTTTGGCCTTAAATTGCCATAACTTCTTTATTTATGATCACATTTTATTATTACTTTGACAAAACAACACTTACCTGAATACCACAATGGATTCCACCCAAACAATACCCCACGCCCCTACCCAGAATCCCTCCCCCCCAATGTTTTTTTTTAAACATCATCTAATAAATTACCCCGTCCCACATTATACCCCCCTCTCACCCCCCACCCCCCCCCTCCCAATTTTTTTTAAACATCATCTAATAAATTACCCCACCCCACATTATACCCCCCCTCTCACCCCCCCTACCCCCCCCCCATTTTTTTTTAAACATCATCTTATAAATTACCACACCCCACATTATACCCCCCTCTCACCCCCCCCTCCCCCCCCAATTTTTTTTTCTTTAAAAAATCATCTAATAAATATCTTCTTTTTTTATTTTTTAAAGAGTGTCTAATAAATGACAACACCCCACATTATACCCCCTCTCAACCCCCCCCCCCCCCAAAAAATTGTTTTATTTTTTTATTTTTGAAAGATCGTCTCATAAATTATTGAATATGAACAATTTCCCCATGATGGCTTACGTTATAATGTCAAGCACTCTAATAGTAGAGCGCGCTGTCCTCTGACAGCTCTTGTTTACCATTTTATAAATTTTGAGTGTTTTTATATGATATAAAACTGATTTTTTTTTAAACATCATCTTATAAATTACCACACCCCACATTATACCCCCCCTCTCACCCCCCCTCCCCCCCCCCAATTTTTTTTTCTTTAAAAAATCATCTAATAAATATCTCCTTTTTTTATTTTTTAAAGATTGTCTAATAAATGACAACACCCCACATTATACCCCCTCTCAACCCCCCCCCCCAAAAAAAAATTTTGTTTTATTTTTTTATTTTTGAAAGATCGTCTCATAAATTATTGAATATGAACAATTTCCCCATGATGGCTTACGTTATAATGTCAAGCACTCTAATAGTCGAGCGCGCTGTCCTCTGACAGCTCTTGTTTACCATTTTATAAATTTTGAGTGTTTTTATATGATATCAAACTGATTTGGAGGGTGAGATGGGCAAAAATATGTCTTATTTTTTTTTTATGTTTTTTAAGCTCCACCCTAATGTAGTACACTAAGCTACATGTATACTACAAAGCCACCATAGCCATGCAGATGAATCGATTTTTTGTTTTAATTGTAGGGACTTTTCGACACAAGTCAGGAAAGTCTGATCAAACAAAATTCCCTGATTTTCCCCTGATTTCATAAACTTTCCCCAAACTCCCTGACTTTTTCCTGACTGGAAAAAGTTAAAGTCTTTTTCTAGGTTTTCCCTGATTTCCAGGTTGGCTTAGAACCCTGTACCTCCCTTTAAAGCTTATTACTTGCCTTGGATTTATTTTTTTGACCTTTGACCTTCAAGGATGACCTTGACCTTATCCTTTCACCACTCAAAATGTGCAGCTCCATGAGATACACATGCATGCCAAATATCAAGTTGCTATCTTCAATATTGCAAAAGTTATGACCAATGCACCATACCGGGGGCATAAAAATAAGTGAAAATCTCTGACCCGGCCCCACCCCAACCCCCATAACTTTTGACCCAGGGGTGAGAACAAAATTTTGAAAAGTGCACCGTCTCACATATGCTCATAGCTACCATGTGTGTAAGTTTCAAGGTTCTATGGCTAATAGTGTAGGAGATAATAGTGGCCAGGACTGACGGACAGACAGACGGCGGAGATAACCACAATATCCCCACGCTTTTCAAAAAGCGTGGGGATAACAAGCTTGAGGTCCAGATGAAGATCGTCATCAGCTTCATAAATAGATCAACAAGCATCTGCACCACCCATTGCAACTGATGCTTAAAAGAAAAAGGAAACTTCCCTTGTCCTTTCAGAGGAACAGAGGGTTGACATTGCCGATTGGCTCAAGAACCCTATGTTGAACACCAAGACCAAAAAGAAATAAAACAAGAGGGCCAAGATGGCCCTAGTTCGCTCACCTTTTTTTACAAGGCCTGGTTCATTGCTTAGTTGAAAATTCAGTACTATAGAGCAAATTAGATTGGTTCTCTTCTGTTTACTTATGCAGTGTGAGCATATGATCAATTCTTATTATACATATAAGCTATGTAAAACCCATGTTTTAATAAGAGCGATTTTTTTTGCTGTAGTCTATCTACTTCCACGCATGGAAAGCATGCGTGTTGCAAAAGACCTTGCGCTGTAACTAAATAAAAACGTGCAACTCAGTACATGTAGTATTTTATAATGAAACATTGACATCGGAATTAATGCACACACAGGGAAAGTACACTACGCGACCCCTGATTTTTGCCTAATTTGCGAAGTCAAGGCGGGCATTTTGCTTTTTGGGTGGAAAATCACCGCGATTTCACGTGACTCGTCACTCCGACGTCGCGTGAGAGCAAGATAATCTTCGCGCTAAATCCCCTCAATGTTGTGGTGATTCGCTGCGATTCGCCGCAATTCGTCGTGATCGCAGTGACAACGATGACTCACCAATTCATGCATAGAAACCGAATCGTATCGATAACTTTATACATGTACCGTATTTTACCATGCATAGCGCGCAGTTTTTTGCCTTCAAATTTCAAAATAAAAATTCAGTGCGCGTAATACATTGACACAACGCTTTCCTGGTTGCTAAATTGCAAAAAATCCATTTCGTAATCGTAAATCTTCACAATTGCCGCCATTTTTGTTATTGCAAAAAAACTACACCCTATAATGTTATAGACTGAAGAGGCCGTTGTCGAAACAACAAATAGCGGGAAAGGTTAGGAATGAACGGGGTAGTAATAGTTTTGACAAAAATTAAAAGATGAAAAAAATGTCTTTGTTGGTGTTTTCACACTTCTTCATTGATTGTTCATTAAAAAAAATCAAGGTATATCGATCCCCGTGCGCCGCGGTATTGTTTGTTAAAGTTTTTGTTGTCATGAAAACTCGTTGATTTACAACGCAAAACGTCTTATTTGAACTGAGGCTAATTATTTCAATAATATTTCTCAACTTCGCTTTTGCTTTATTTTGATAATTTAATCCAAAGTTTAATGTTAGCATTTCCGAAAATTTGCACTCTATGTGAATTGACAGTTTGACGTTATCAAAGGAAAGCCGCTTCCTGTCTGAAGCAATAAAGCGACAAGTTTCTCGCCGACAAAATTGGCTTCCTTTGTCTAGCAATCAACATGCCGAACCAATCTTGTGTTTGTTCCTCAATGGCAATCGTCCAATTTAATATTAGCACGTGCAAAGCTCCGCCTTCGAACCTTTTGCAGAGAACGGAGGTGGAGTTCAACGGTTAATTGAGCAAGTGTTTTACGTAAGTTGAGTTCCGATTTGCCGAAATTACTAGGCCCTAAGCATTGAAACGACGAATACATTTATCAATGATTTTCCGATCTCTGCATAAATATGCTACTGTGCGAGTATACTTCGTAGGTTACAAACCAACAATAGAGATATAGACTCGTTTTATTTTCTTTCAATAGAGACAAACAAATGATATTTGTCAAATGGCTTTACGCGGATAACGCCAACTGTATGGAATTGAGCGTTCGGGTGTATTGTTTGTCTTACTATAAATACTTATAAACTAGACGCAGTGAAGGCGTGAAATACCGGATCAAACTGGATTTATTGGGGAGCATCTCTTAATGGGGAAATATTTAAGTCGATGAAAAATAAAATGGGATCCACGGACGATTTGCGTAAAATTGGACATTGAGATGTTGCGGGTCTGCAGAAGAAGATGTCATACGATGTTGTGAGCGGCAGGTAATGAAAGTGTTACACTGTTCAAATGTGAGGAATAGGTAATAGTGGTTCGAATTTAACGCGCAGGGGTCTTGAAAAAACATGCGCAGCGGCAATAAGGACATAACGGTGTTCTCGAGAGAATAATCTTAAAAATTGTCGAAAATATAGTGCTATGCAACCCATGCTCCTGATCGTATAAACGCTCCCTACTTTAAAACAAAAAATTAAGCGCCCGAAAAACTCAGATTAAATGATTGCGCAATATGAGAATGGCGGCCATTTTCGGCCAAATTTTCAGGTTTTTGGTCTTGAATTCTTTTTTTTCTCCATTTTGGCTTTAAAAAATCGCATGCGCGTTATACATGGTAGCGCGCTATACATGGTAAAATACGGTACATAACGCTTCTAATGTTCACAATTATCCGATAATCCAACATCAAAAAAATAATCTTGAACATTTATGTCGGTAAATATGTTTGAGAATTTCATTGAAACAACCATATGTCACCCTTCTCAAAAAAGTGTGTGAAATGTACGTTTTACGTACGTTTTGCGTGTGTTAAACGTGGCGGTATTGGCACTGCGTTTTTTGTGCGCTTTTTCTTACCAAGTGAGTTTTTAACAAAAACAAACAAACAAGAAAATGTGCGCTTTTTGTGGATAAATGTGCGCTTTATGTGCGTTAAACGTGTGCTTTTTATAAGTGTGTTCAATGTGCGCTTTTATGTGCGTTAAACGTGCGCTTTTTATATAAGTGCGTTTTTGACTACCATTTATGTGTGTAAAATGTGCGCTTTAAAGTGCATTAAATGTGCGCTTTTTGTGAGTTAAGTGTGCGCTTTTTTTATTTAAAAAGCTCACATTTAACTCACAAAAAGCGCAGTTATAACCCACATAAAAGCGCACATGTGTGTTAGAGTGCGCTTTTATGTGCGTTAAATGTGCGTTAAACGTGCGCTTTTTATAAGTGCGTTTTTGACTGCCATTTATGTGTGTAAAATGTGCGCTTTTAAGTGCGTTAAATGTGCGTTTTTGTGAGTTAAATGTGCGCTTTTTTATTTAAAAAGCGCACATTTAACTCACGAAAAGCGCAGTTATAACCCACATAAAAGCGCACATGTGTGTTAAATGTGCGCTTTTATGTGCGTTAAATGTGCACTTTTTAAATAAAAAAGCGCACATTTAACTCACAAAAAGCGCACATTTAACGCACGTTAAGCGCAGTTATAACCCACACAAAACGCACAATTAATGCACATGAATGGCAGCAAAAAACGCACTTACAGAAAGCACATATGTGCGTTAAAGGTGCATCTTTTGCCTTAACAGTTGATTAAATTATATGCTGTTAAAAGTTTTTTTTAATTCAGATATGCAATAAAAACCAATAATTATATAAACATATATATTTTTGTATTTTAATAATTACAAGATAATTCAATTTTATACTTTAATGTACACCAACATTTTTTAACATACATGAGTAATTAAATATCAATGGCAATTTGATGAAATAAATATAAACATAATTTGATTATAAATAAAAAAAAAATAATAGCATACTATAATAACATGTACAGTATATACACACGAACAGCTATATACATAAGAAAGATGCATATCAATCAAGGCCTTTCAGCATTTCTTTGAGGCAGCGGAGTGCAGCTCTCATCTTTCTCTCCAAGTCTGCCACCAGGCGGTCAAACTTCTTTGCAACTATTATACTGTCATGGCCTTTGCGCGATGCGTCTCGTGCATGATCTCATTTGATCAGGTCCTGAAAGATATTTTATAATGTAAGTGTTGAAAATTGCTGTTATGGTAATCTTGTTGCTATAAAAATTATAAATTTAAATCAAAACTAGTTTGTTTGCTTGTTGTTTTTGGTTGTTTATTTTGCAATTTTAAACCCCTGATCACATGTGACTTAACGCTTTTCATAAATAAATACGTTTGATAGAAAATACTGTTCGAAAATGTACCAAGATACGTGGTCTCATTTTGCTGTGTGGACTGGTCGGAAGTGTGACTCCTTTAAAATGCAATAACCAGTACCCTGTATAGTTTTACCTCTAAACAAATCCAGCTTTTCTTGGTCAAGGAGAGGGCGCGGTTTTCCCACTCCTGTTCTCCTCATGTCGGCCAGCTTGTGCAGGGTAAAACCTGGTATTCAAGTCCATACATCAGGTAGTCTCTCTTTTGCTCCTTTTTTTGGCAGGCGATGCGATGATGCACATTCTTTCCATGGGGTTTAACCTTTTAATTTAAAAGTTCTCATTTAATATGGGGGAAAAATCTGTTCATTAATGACCAAAAATAGGTATAAATAACTTTAAGATGACAATAACCATAAAATACAGCCATAATAATTCAAATGGTGTTGTTTTTCTTTTAAAATTGCATTACATTTACTCATCCATTTACATTTCCCAGTGACAATACATAAATATGAAAATGATCATAATTAATTCAATAAACTAAATAAAAAAGGAATGCAGAATTGAAAATACGAACCTGTTACAACAGACTGTTCTTCAGTATTCCAAAAATACAGGCAGTTGTTGAACCAGACCATATCACTTTATATGTCTTTAACCACCCACTTTTGATCTCCTTTATTGTTGATTTACACATTGTAGTAAATACACATTTTTTTCATCACACAATACTTCATGCTGAAAGTATTTCAAGACATTTTACACTAGAATAATAAGACTTAATTCTAGCTTAAAGTCAGTTGCTGATGCTGCTTGTTTTCAAAAAATAACTTCCTATCTGTGGTTCTCAAATAGATGGTGCCTGAACAAATCAAAAGTATATCAACACCCCTTAGTTAGGCTTAGATGGAGGACTGATAGGGACTGGCTATTCTCTTATCTGATACCATGCTGTGTCTAAGCCAAAAATTGCATAATTTGAGAAATACTGATAAGGCAGTAATTTCAACACCAAAATATTGATTGAATAATACACAGCACCCTTAACACATTATATTTAATTGTAAATATTTAAATATAACATGCTGAATGGTTTTAGCAAATAATATTAATGGTATAAATATTATTTTAATTGCCTTTAAAATGTATGTATATGGTCAATGTGGTAGACATTAATTGTATTAGGGTATAAATATCAGTATAAGAAAGTTCAAATACTTATTTATGTTGAGGAAATATAATTGATACTATCAAGCCCACATAATACTTTTGACACTTTCAATATTTTTAATTAGTTACGCACAGTCTGATTTAGGTGGAAATTTTTAGAAATGTTTGAGATTAAAACGTAAGCAATAGGTATGCATTGAAATTGTATGATAAAGTATGTAAACATTAAACTGGTTAATATGGACAACCAGTAATTATTCAAACTGCCCCTTATATTATTACAGGTAACTGAGATATATGTCTATGTTTAATCATTTGATGTAAATAAATTGTTAGAGCCTTCAACAATTTTGTTTCTTGTTCAATTTCTGTACAACATTTGCTAAACGGTTGTTAAAGACGCACTTTTTAAGAAGTGTGTTAAACATGTGTCTTTTTAGATACATCCTTTTAAAACAGATCATATGATAAAAACGCACTTATGAAATAAAAGACTAACTTATGCTTAAAAAAGACGCACATCAAAATAGAAAAACGCACTTTTGTGAGAAAAAACCCACATCTGTAAACCTTAAAACACACTTCTTAGATAAAAGACGCACTTCCTAAATAAAAGACGCACTTCTTAGATAAAAAGCACACATTTTGCTCACATCTACACTCAAAAGCGCACTTACAGATGAAGAAAACACACAAAAAACGCACTTTTTCACTAATATAACGCACTTGAATAGAAAAAACGCACAAAAAGCGCACTTATATGCATTTTTGAACACTGAAAACGCACATATTAACAAAAAACACACAATTAACGCACTTTTAAGTGCGCTAAATGTGTGTTTTGGTAAAAAGTGCGTTTTTATTTGACAAGGGCGACTACGCCATTTTTCAGAAGTGTAAAGAGTACAGCGCATAATGTGGGACACAGCTTTCATTGGACGAGCGTATTTAAATTTAGATTGATACAATACGATCTTACAAAAAAACAACGTTTTATTGCGTCATACGCCTTCATGTAAAAAACGTTTTCCTCCTGGAAATTGTGCTATTAATGCATAATATTATCAAAACATTTTTTTCACACGTAAAGCGTTGTAACAAATTAATATACAATTCAAAACAAATATACCATAAGTATAAATTTTCCAT
Organism: Dreissena polymorpha; assembly: GCF_020536995.1. NCBI lineage: Eukaryota > Metazoa > Mollusca > Bivalvia > Myida > Dreissenidae > Dreissena > Dreissena polymorpha. The sequence continues at coordinate 10,630,105 of NC_068364.1, forward strand.
TAAATTCCCAAATGAGAATAAAAATTTATAATCCGAAACACACTTCCGATGTTTTAATGTTAACACGACGTTTACAAATGCTTTAAATATAGTCACCATGTTTATTTCCAGACAAAAGAGCGCGAAAATTATGCGGCAATGTACAAGGTCAAGGTATACGAGTGTGCAAGTATTGATTTTTTTTTTTACAAACTGCGTAGCGCAGAGAACATTGAATTCTGTTGATTTCGGTTAAATGTTTCTTTGGTATTTTTAAAACAGTTATATCGCCAACAATTTGATATTTCTTTTTAAGTCCATTCAAATCAAACACGCCGTATCCGTATCGTTACTGATAGAAGTAAAACATAATACATTTTTTTTTGTTGTGAGAGACCATCTGAGTAAAGGCCGAAAAATATATCCAAACTGTTATTTTTTGTCAATGCCCTTTGATCCACTATCGCACTTAATTGGCAGCGCCATCCTGTTGTTTCTGTGATTGTCACATCTTTTCACAGTTTGAACACGTACAAAGAGTGCCAATTAGACACTTGAACAAACACTATCACCCGCTGGACAGTACACACTAAATAATCAAATGTTGAGGGTTTTTTGTTTTTGGCGTGAAAACCCAGAGAAATGCATGTACTTAAAAATAGAACAGTAATGTATTTCCGATTTCCGGCTTATCAAGCATTGTGAATGTATGTACAAAGCTCGGAAAGTAACGCGAGTAACACGAGTTATCCGCATTGGAGCCTTAAACAGAAAATAAATAAGTATAGCATATTTTAGTCCAAATAATTAGATGTAATCTACCGATTACATTTAACCTTTAAATAAAAGTATTACTTAAACAATTTTCCGTGTCTTAAGGCGCGAATATTTTGCTTAACACTGTTAACAAAAGGGCTACACGTTATAATTCTTGATGAAATGCAAAAATAAGTATTAACATAATTAATAACGTCAATAAACACACACGGTAAGATCAAAGTTTAAATTGAAAATTTATATCGTATTTCTCGTAAATTACCAAATTATTAGTTTCGTCGAAATCAAATAACATGTAAAAAAACAAGGTATTTATAACCGACCAATGACGAAACACTATGCAACTTTCAATTTACACAGTGCTACGCTACATGTATATTGCAACAATATGGAATTTGAACAGTGGTAGTGTATTCGGGCCTGGAATATAATTGATTGTAAGTTTTAATAAACATTCTGCTAATGCAATTAGTTAAATAATGTTTACATGTTATGTTAAATAATTATTGCATGATCATTCTTCTGCGCTGTTATATTAATTTGGAGCCATTAAAGCTTCCGACATTACTTCATCACGTTCATGTCGGAACAGGAGTATTTTAGCTAATACGCCCATTGCATACAACAACAACAAAAGCTTTATTATTGCAATGTATAATGTAAGTGTATACATATATGTTACATGAACATGTGATGTAGTGTAACCCTTAATGTAAATCTCTTAAAAAGGTGAACCACGGCGGTTCACGGTGATTTGCGGTGATTCGCACTGATTGCGTAACAGCGAGATACATCGCGCGAAGGTCGCCGAGACATCACCCAAATTTTTTTGTCGCTCGGAATCACGCAATTTGTCACGTAGCATCGATTGCGGTGATGCGAGAATCGCGGCAAAAATCACGGGTCGCGTAGTGTATTGACCCATTTATAAAACTATAGAAAAAAAATGTCAATTTATGTTTAATATATGGCAGTGGATATATTTTTAAAAAGCCTAAAAGCACCAGACTCTTTTGTTTGACAAATACATTTGTAAAAAATATTACTGAGGCGGAGGGCGGGGTGGGTGGGGGGCATAGAGGAGTTACCCTTTACTGTCAATTCATAAAAATGAATAAAAGTGAAAATAAAAATAATTAAATTAAAGCATTCAACTTCAGGTGAAAAATATTACATATTTTATTTAAATGTGGTTTGCATGATAATTTAATACAATGCTTGTTGATATCAATACATATATGGTAATAAGAATGTTGTTATGTACAGGTAGCTCATGATGTGGGTAGTCATTGCAACGCTAAAATTTGGCTCCTACTTTTGTTCTTTATTGCAAACCTAGCTTTGGCTAATTGATTTTTATTCACACTTTTTACCTGTTTCAAATGCATTATTTTTCAAAATTGTTTAGGCAAACAATTCATTTACATTTTCCAAAGATTGTGCATGCACAGAAAGAAATCTCGGTCAGGTAATGTGACAAAAACAAAGGTGTAAATCTAGGCTAGTTGCAACTAGAGGTGAAATGACCATATCCCTTACTCTCATAGTATCTGTGCTCCTCAAAGTATTGTGCTTTAACATAAAACCTTTAGGAATTGCTGAAAATGTTTTCTTCAATTTTTAGAAGTTGTAATTTATTTGATGGTTATCCATGACTATTACGATGATCATTCTTATGATTCCAAGTGTTGGTTGGAAAGTAGATCATGTTTATTCCAGGGAGTTGCTATGATTTTTAATTACGTAACACACAATTATGTTAGTTTGTTTATGGATTAATAATAGCTTTCTCAAATGTTTTATATGCTGCTTATTTTTGAATAAAATGTAAAAATATTTTAAGCAAGAGTTACGTTTTTCCATTAAGTTACTTTTTTTTTTAGAACAAGCACATGCGCATAGTAACAAATCTTAGCAACCAATCAGAAGGGCCAATACTATGAGACAAATGTACATGAAACCCCTCAGTGAACTATTACAGAAATCAATATCTACTGGTACATTGCCCAGTGAGAGGAAACTAGCTAATGTAACTTGCATACTTAAGAAAGGTGACAAATGTGAACCAGGAAATTATCGTCCAGTATTTTTAACTTCTGTTGTTTGCAAAATTCTTGAGAAAATAAAACTCTATATCATTCAGCATTTGACTACCCATAATCTAATGTCAGACTGTCAATTTGGATTTCGAAAAAATAGAAATACTGTGTTACAATTGCTAGCTGTATTGGAGGACTGGACGGATCCCTAGATCAGACATGGCGAAAGACCGTAACAATTTACAGGCCAGACTGGCCTATCAGGCGAACAAATTCACAGGCCAGTAGAACTTTTCACAGGTCTCAATTGTAAGTGTTTGACCGGGGAACGCATAGAGCCATTTGTCTCGGCATGGCAAAGTAAATTCACAAAAGCGCAAACATAAGCATCAAAACTTGATTTGGGGAAATAAATTAAGCGTGTTATAAGTTTCAGTTTGTGGATATATTTACGTTTTCAACATATATACCTGAGTGTTGTCAATGTATTTAGCTAAGAATAATTAATATATTAAATAAGTTTACCTTAAAATACCCATTTCACTAACATGCCATTACAGTAAACTGTATACAGTGGCAAACATAATATAGCAGAATATGCACATGAATCTGATTAAACACAGATTCACTTGCATATAAATCGAATCATGTTTGTCTTTTTTTGTGCATTTTCAAACGATAATCCTGTAACTGTTTAGATGTATTTTTTCTCGCGAGTAGACTGCATTCCAATTCTCTTTTGAAGCAAAAATCGCCGGCCAGTAAGGCCGACGATTTTGCATTTCACTGTTGACCTTTTTAAATGTTCGTCGGCAATGGCCGACGGGCTTTCGCCATGTCTGCTAGATAATAACCTTCAAGTTGACACTATATATTTAGATTTTAGGAAGGCGTTCGACAGTGTACCACACAAGAGACTTCTGAAAAAAGTAAAAGGATATGGCATTTCAGGCTCCATTTTGAATTGGCCTACATATTTTTTATATAACTGGAAGCAAAGAGTAGTTATTGATGGACAGAAATCCAGTTGACAGAGTGTTTTGTCTGGGATTCCTCAGGGTTTTATTCTTGGGCTAGTACTTTTCATTATCTTTATCAATGATTTGCAATGATTTTGTGGTTGGCTGTTTGTGTAAGATGTTTGCAGATGATTGCAAAATTTATCAGGGTATTGAATCGATAAATGAACAACAACACCTTCAGGAAGATATTGATCAATTTTGCAAATGGAGTAAGGACTGGTTGTTAAATTTCAACATTAGCACATGTAAAATTGTGCCATACGGAAATGAGAAATTTTATTTCAACTATAACATATTGGATGGTGATGGAAATGCTCAAAATCTAACCAGAGATGATTCTGAGAAGGACCTTGGTATACTCTTCAATAACAAATCGCCTACTGAATGTTATAAGTCATGTAACTGACATTTTTATACATTTTTACTTTTTTCCATTTGTGTATATTTAGGTGACATACATCAACTGTTAAAATATTAAGTCAACCTTTTTGGTAAAAATAATGTTTTTATCAAATTTTCAAAATTGACCTAACAAACACATGTCATTTTCTGAATGTAAAAAGTAGCGTAACTGACATTTTGTTAAATTTTCAGGAGAAGCAAAAAAATGTTTTATTAAAATAATACACATTTTTCCGTATTCAAATTTTCTGATTAGTATTATAATAACACTTGAAAAACGAAACAAAACTCCAAATTGATATGCCTTTTTTAAAACAATAAAAAAATTAAGAAAGGAGCAGTTACCATAATTTCAACACTGAAATATTTTGAGCGCAAAAAATAACGTAAGTGCTCTTACTGTATTTTGGAAAATGTCTGAAAATATGCATTCCTGAACAATTCACAAAATGTCAGTTACCCTAGTTATTACATTCAGTAGACGAAATTGAATTTTGAGAGTCACATTAGTAGCACAGTTAATAAAGTCAACAGAATAATTGAGAAAATTCACCCATATGAACATATCCTTGTTTTTGACACACTACAAGTTGCTCATTAGATCTCATATGGACAATGGGGACTTGGTTTACTATCCTCACACTAAGAAATGTAAACAAATAATTGACAAGACTATTGCCAAACAGTATTATGTCCCCTACCGGCTCCACCATTGTCATATTTTTTTTAAATTTGTTGCCATAGCAACCAGAATTCTTGACGTAGGAACACAATGAAAAGACGTGCATAATCTCCATATTGTCATCTGACCATGTTTCAAGTTTCATTAAATAATATGAAGAACTTTCAAAGTTATCCCAGGATCCAGAAAAGTGTGACAGACAGACTCACAGACAGACTCAAAGACAGACGCACAGAGCGCAAACCATAAGTCCCCGCCGGTGAAACCGGTAGGGGACAAAAATGCACAGCAAAGGGCCACCAGATTAGTACCTGAAATCCGTGAACTATCATTTCAAGATCGTTTGGCTGAATTAAATCTTTCTTCAATGGACTTTTGACGGAAAAGATTCGATATGATTCAAGTATTTAAGATGAGATCATCTGTAAAATTGATGATATTGATGCTGGATAAATTTTCGATTATGCTGAAAATAGTGGGACAAGAACCATTGTTTAAAACTTGCAAAACCGAAAGCGCATTAGTCAGTTCCCCACCATTCTTTTGGACATCGCACAATCTCAGTTTGGAACAAGACATTGTGAAATGTGATACCATAAATTCGTTCAAGACTCAAATAGACAAATTATGGTTTTAAAAGCATTTTGATATATCAGAAGTGTATTAATTTTAGCAAATTTAAATAACTTGTGACATTTACAACAAACAAAATTCAGACCAGATATTAAAATTGAAGTAGTTTAAAGAGATCAACTAGCTGTAAGAGCTATTGAAAGTCCCTAGAAGACACAAAGATGACACACAAGGTAGATTACTACAGGGAGCAAAGTCTAGCCAGTATTTTGTCAAAACGTTGCTGATTTAAATCAATGCAATTTTCATTGTTATGTCCAAGAATACACATTTAACTATCGATTGACATATATCACATGCGTGTTTTTGCATTTGTTCACATTGTAAATTCGTATGTATTCATTAAGTGGGCCGACACTACGGATAGACATGCTATTAGCAATATACTCATATTGCTTGGGAACGGGCTTTTGCCTGTAAATAAGTAATATTTGGGCTATCACTTTCTTTTAAACCTAATACTAAGACATTGATGATTATGTGATTCGATAAATTGCAAGATGTTCTTGTATTGTACATGCTTTTTCTCTCTGGAAGACAGGAAAAGATAAGATAAAGATAAGATTCTCACCCATTTTCAGATAATTCGTATCAGTAACTGGTGTTAGTTTAAAATGGCAATACAGTATTAGACAAACGAACTGTCAAACCCATGCTTAGGCAGCCATGACACCGGATGTATAAAAGCGGTGTTGGCAACAGCAGATATTCTATTAATAAGTCTTCTTGATAAAATGTACATATTGTAGCGCTTTAGATAAGTGTCATATGCAATCATTTCGATATCAGTTAGTGTTGATATATAAAAATATTACAAATCAGTTAAATGAATACAAGAGGATCCGCTTTAACCGTTGCGAATGTCATAGTAAACCAGATCGAAATTGGGTCATATACGAACGTAGTATTTACATTTGTAATGAAGACAAAATTCACATCAATATCAATCAGTTTCAATAATTTGTGTTGGTAAATAGCATAAATACGTGTTCATATGCAGAAAGTCGCTATAGTTTGCCTCGCTAATATATTAATGTCGGAAATAATATCCACCCTTGTTTTTAAACTCCTTTCAGTCAACCAGGTGTATTTGATGGCGGTACAGTTGATTGAGGATGGCATTTAAAGTGACACTTAAAGGAGGTTTACCCTGGGGATTTCGAATCCAGGGAGGGAGGGAATTTAATAAACCGATAAGGATCGCAAAGGTTAGTTAAATTTTAACGATTGTAGTGATCATACCCTATGTTGCAATATAATTATATCAATAGTGTTTGGTATTTATTTTTGGAAATAATAAGCATATCTATACTAATAAAATTAAAGGGGCCTTTTCTCAGATTTTGGCAAGTATCGAAGCTTAAATGCTTTATATTGATAAATTTAAACATTGTACCTAACATCTCTAGTTAAAAAAGCAAGAATACAATTAAAAAAGAAAAAAAAAGGAACTCAACAGGGCTCGAACCACTGACCCCATGAGTCCTGGAGTAAAAAGTCTCCTGCTTAGACCACTCGATCATCCGTGCTCATGCTATGAGCGGATGTATTTTTTACCTATATAAGCAATCCTAGTAGTTTACCAAAATATAAGGACAACAACAGAACTTTTCAAATTATTAAATCGTTTCGCATTGCAACGCTTTATAATTTTCAGGTTTTCAAATCATCAAAAGATGCATATAATCAATATTTTAGAGCATGGTAAATGTTCAGTATTACTATTTCCTCACAAATATCATAACTAAAATGAAAATTTGCGAATCTGAAACAACTCTTTTTAATGTTTGTCAATTTACCAAAACGTGAAAAGGCCCCTTTAAGGGTTGATGTCATTTTTGTTTTTATGAGCTTATCTGAGCAGAATGTGCTCATGGTGACCTTTTGTGACCACTGAGTGTCCATTGTGCATCATCAACATTTGCCTTGTTAACATTCTAGAGGCCACATTCATTGTCCTATCTTCATGAAACTTTGTTAGTAGTCCCAATGATGTATTCAAAAATGGTTTCGGATGGTTGAAAAACATCATCAATGCCACCAAGGGGTGCAAATTTTTCTTAAATGGCTATAGTAAAACTTTGTTAACACTGTAGAAGTAAAAAATGTATTGTCCAATTTTCATAAAATTTGTTCTGAATATTTATCCCCACGCTTTTTGAAAAAAAGGTGGGGATATTGTGGTGATCTCCGCCGTCCGTCCGTCCGTCCGTCTGTCCGTCCGTCCTGGCCACTATCTCCTCCTACACTAAAAGCACTAGAACCTTGAAATTTACACACATGGTAGCTATGAGCATATGTGCGACGGTGCACTATTTGGAATTTTGATCTGACCCCTGGGTCAAAAGTTATAGGGGTTGGGGTGGGGCCGCGTCAGAAATTATCACTCATTTTTTTAGGTTATTTTACATTTACTTCTTTATTTCTACACCGATTCACTTCAAATTGATACTGGACCTCACCTATGACAATACGGTCAATCTCAACCATGCATGGCCCTATTCCCAACCCTGGGGCGCCCCGCCCACATAGGCCACACCCACCAAAAATTTCCATTTACTATAATTTTTTCATTTCTACACGGATTCACTTCAAATTGATACTGAACTTTTGTTATGACATTAGGGTCAATCTCAACTATGCATGGCCCCAATCCCAACCCTGGGGCGCCCGCCCACATAGGCCACACCCACCAAAAAAATCCATTTACTATAAAAAAAATTTAGGTTATTTTACATTAACTTCTTCATTTCTACACTGATTCACTTCAAATTGATACTGAACCTCTCTTATGACAAAACGGTCAAACTCAACTATGCATGGCCCCGTTGCCAACCCTGGGGCGCCACGCCCACATAGACCACACCCGCCCAAAATTGCCTTTTACTATAATTTCTTCATTAATACACTGATTCACTTCAAATTGATACTGAACCTCTCTTATGACAATACGGTCAATCTCAACTATGCATGGCCCCATTACCAACCCTGGGGCACCCCGCCCACATAGGCCACACCCTCCCAAAATTGCCTTTTACTATAACTTCTTTATTTTTACACCCATTCACTTCTAATTGATACTGAACTTCTCTTATGACAATACAGTCAATCTCAACTATGCATGGCCCCATGATCAACCCTGGGGCGCCCTTGGGTCAAACATGCGGCGTGGGGATACGCGTCGGCCTCTGCCGCGCCATTTCTAGTTGTTCTTATCATGATATCTTTTATGAGTTTGAATATGGTTCCTGTCTCTTGAAAAACATGGCATTTTTACTTATATTGCTTAATCAAAACCTTGTTAATACTCTAAAAGTCACATTTATGGTCCAATCTCTATGAAACTTTGTCAGAACATTTGTTCTAATGTTGGTTTGGCTGAGTTGAAAAATGGTTATGGTTCGTCGGAAAATATGGCCACCAGGGAGGGGGGGCATTTTTCTGTATATGGCTACAGTAAAACCTTGTTAGCACTCTAAAAGTCACATGTTTGGTCCAATCTTCCTTATATGGCTATTGTAACAGCGATTTTCTTTCCCAATTGGGAAAAGAACCTGTAGCAGCCCAATTGGGAAAAAATAGCACAAATAAAACCTGAAATTGAGAAAATTCCTTACGTGAAGTCTTCAGATAGGGAAATTGTTGTATTTGGTGTTTATGCTAACAAATACTTTAAAAATGATAACTAAGTGTTGTCAAGTTGTCATAATCATATTTACTTAGGTTCAAGCCATAGAGCTGCATAGGGAAATTAACTAAATGTTGCATTTTATTTACAATTTTGTTGTTGTTGGAAGCCTTCAATTGGAATTTTTTCTGTCAAAAATTGGGAAATTTTTAGTTTTTTCCACATTTTGAAAGTGCCTTTTTCCGTTCCTTAATAATTTAAAGAAGAAAAACAAACACTAAGTAAGCCCTCGTTAACTCTCTAGAAGTCACATTTATGGTCCAATCTTTATGAAACTTGGTCAGAACATTTGTTTTAATGATAGCTAGGCTGAGTTCTAAAATGGTTATGGTTTATAAAAAAATATGGCCGTCAGGGGGTAGGGCATTTTTCCTTATGTGGCTACAGTAAAACTTTGTTAACTCTAGTTGATATTTTGGCCGTATTTGAAAAATGGTTTCAGAAACATCTCAAAAGCTGCTGAGAGTAGTTAAGTTTCCTGAAGTCTCAGGTGAGCGACCATGGTCCCCTGGTCCTCTTGTTTTTACTACATATTCACCGTAGGGACCAATGAGAGTGGTAGGTATAACAAAGCCAACAAATTGCCACAAAACCACACACTTTAAAAGGCAATAACATCACGTGAGGTCTGCATGTTTTTGCTACAGGTATTGTCTGCCTATGAATGCTCCTTCAAAGCATGTGCTCTCATTTGCTAAAATAGATTTTCTATGACAACAACGCTCAGCCTTAAGGCCGGCTTAGGCTAGTATTCCATCTATCCGCATCCATATCCGCATCCGTATCCGCAAAATCGTAATATGGACGCTATATTCCATTTAGGCCTAAAAAAAGTGTTTGTTTCCACTTACATGGCCAAAAAAATTAGGGTAGGTAGGTAGGCAAATAATTTTATTTTTTAAAATATTTTTTTTTTAGAAAATGTCGTATATGGTGCATCTTCTTGTCATTTTATTGTGTACAGCTGTATGCACAATAAATTTGATGATGTATGTAGTGCTATATGGCTGTATTTAAATAATTTTATGAAATAAAACTAGCTGATCATTAATATTGCATTTGTTGCTTTCCTTGTTTCCGAGTTTAATGTTGACTTCTGGCAACGGCTTTAATAGTCCATTTTATGACCAATTAAAGGCATAACTACTACAAGTCACAGTAAGCCCGATTGTCCCAACTTTGAAATTTTGAAAATTAGGCCGGGGGTCTTGGAACCGCAGCCACAGGAACCCAACAGGAATAAAGGGCAGAGCCCCCCCCACCCCACCCAGAGCCCTTACTAATGGTTATTTTGTATAGTCTTTCCAATTGCAATTTCATGTGAATACAATTCGAAATATTATAAACTAACCGTCCGTATCACCGCATGTGTATTCGTCATTCTATTTCTTCTATAAAGAACTTCAAAAATAAATTTATGAAATTATAATTGACGAAAAATAATGTATCTGAAAACGACAGTCCGAAAAATTGTACACGTTTTGCACATTAAATAAAATGTGCATATTGCTACTGCAGAAAATGAAAAACAGTTACCTAGCAAATACGTAATTAATATACAATTTGGTTGACATATTGCTTTACAATAGCATAGTTTGTGGGTAAAAAACAACTTAATTATCACCTTTTAATTTCAAAGGATAATCGGCAAATCGATAGTCGCTAGAAAGGTGTTAAGTGATCAACTTAGAAATAATTTATTTATTGTTACGCTTCTTTTCATTCGTTTATCTTAAAATACGATGTTTGCCATCGGCCGTTAAATTGTTGGCAGACGACAAAATCAACTGTGTATTCCAAGTATACAGTGTCTACGCATGATTGACCCAATATTATGTGTGAGCGAACTCAATGTTGATTGACCAGTTACCACGTGCGCTTCAATAACAATAAGGTCAATCGATGTCTCATGTTCTGGTACAGACCGGGTTTCGTTAACTGTTCGAATTGCGAACACTTTCATTGAAACAAAGAGAAAAATATAGAAAACCAGTCTGGATTTAAATGGCGGATGTTTTCAATGAAATTTTACGAGATTTAAGCATTTTCGCAAATCAGACTTTGCTTGAGCCAAATTCTCAATATTTTCGCAAATGCAGCGAACAACGAGCTGGCGCTGGGCGCTTGTTTATGTTGAAAGTTAAAAAATATATGGTCCGATTTTTTTCTTCAAATTTTGGGCTCAAAAAAGATTAGGATCGGCGGCAAAAAATGAGGTAGGGTCGGGCCACCGGAAACAAACAATATTTTTTTTACGCCTTATCCGCATATGTTGAACGTATCTTTCTTTTTTGGGATAAAAATATGTAGTTGAAACTGAAAATTATAATTTAGATAATTATTATGAAGGACAAGCATGAATTTAAGTAGATATATGGTACAAATCATCATTCTGTCTGTAAAAGAATACAAATGGTAAATACATGAAACATCTTCTTCTTGTGTGTTGGCTATGCTTTTCCAAACAGTTGAAGTAAAATCAGAGTCCTGATATGCAGAACTGCGTTGGTTATATAATTCCGGGTAATTTTTTAGGAATTCGATTAGTTTTTCAGTTGATTTTTGAGATGACATCTTCCGTCATCGTGCTAAATGCCGTCCGTATCTTGTCCGCATCCGCATTAGAATGCTCACTTGAGCGTTCTTTTGCGGACGCCTTTTGGCATGCGGATATGCGGATGAATGGAATAGGCGCTGTGCATTTCAACTTGTTCTATTTTTTTGCGGTTGCGGATATGCGGATGCGGATACAGACAGATGGAATAGTAGCCTTAATGAGGAAGAAATATTTGACAGAAGAATTGTGAATTGGCTATTCGGCAAAGTTGATATCCCTATTATCTTAAGAATGTCTAGTTGCAGTAACTGAAAAAATAAACTGATGGAAAAATGTTAAGGGCCCCACCGACTCTGATGTATAAATTCAAGCAAGGTCCCTGGACTGTTTAATGGGCTCATACATGTATATTGCTGTGTTGTGTTGTCATCATGTCATTTGCCAAAAGATGCATGTAGACTATATATACCATTCTAAAAACTGAATACTTATCGCTTTTCTAGTATATATATTTATTTATTTTTTTAATTAATATTAAATTCTGGCAAATATTGACAATTAATGTGTTTTATAATTTCTTAAACACAAAAGTTGCTTTTTTTTTAAAGTGAAGCATACAGTGACATATGGGACCGGAGTTTTCCAATTGAAAGTGCGCAAAGCAGGTAACGGTATATACGTGGTATCAGGCATTGTTCAGATAAAATTATAATGACAAGTGAATTTAAATTAAGATTAAATGCCACTCAATACAAAGCAATGTTTCATTGCATCATACAATCATTCAAAATGTACATCACATGGTTTATTGAATGGTTTGTGTAAAGCTTCCTTTGTCAAATTTATGCTTACAAATACGCTTAATTAAGCTCTTTCGAGAGCCCTGTTAATTCCCTTACTTGTTAATTGCAAATTAATTATCAAGCATGACTAAGTGTTTCTGCGGAACACATGTATACATAACATCTGACCATACTAACCTATTAGCTTTGAAAAATGTTTTGATTATGACGACACTTCTTATTGTACCATGTAAGCCACACAGGCATGCTTTAAATGCTTGGCAAATACTTTGTTCTGATTGAATAATACACTCATTTCTGCCTGATAGACTCCACCAAGAGGAGGAGCTATGGTTGACTCGCTTGATCTATGGAGATATGTCGCCAAGTTACTAAGTATACATGTTTAAGATGCGCTCACACAGATGCTTGTTTTGTGTAAAGTCGCTTATGCCATTGTTTAGCGAGAAATAATAGAAAATCCGTTTTCACCACTTTTTTTTCCGCAAATTGAAAGATTTTAGCACCACTTTTCTATATTGTTGGATTCTGGGATTTTTTTTAAATTGCAACAGGAGCCCTGGGGCTTAGGGTATTGTTAAATCCCGACCAATCTGTACAGTGTTGTTATAAAAATGCGGCCATCTTGTCAAATATGTAGAAACTCATATGAACATGGTTGAAATGAAGGGGTATTTTTCTTCTGACAAGGCTTTAAGCTGTTATAATTTTGATTGATAGAAAAGGGTAACCCGGAATACTCTAATACTGTGGTGTAGGGTCATTAGCTGAAGAGAACCAATAGCCGAAAAACACGTATAATTTTAATTAAAGCTGTTCTTTTTTCGGGGTAGCTGTATTAACCCTTTCCCCGATAGATGCGTATAATCCCGAGTCTATCGATTCCCCGATACATGCGTTTATTACCGTCTCTATCGATTACCGCATACATGCGAATTTGGCCGTGTCTATCCATTACCCGATAATCCCGTATATTCCCAATGTCCATTTTCAAATGCAAATTCTGATTGATATTAACGACAAAAGTGCTCAAGAAAACTCATAAACACAAACATCCGACATTTTTCTAAAGTGTCAAATAAATTTCGGCATATGTTTCTATTTAAAGATTTGATGAAATAGGTGTCCAATCGGGACAATGGTATTCAAATTAGCGTAAATAACATAATGTGGTGTGCGCGCATCGTGTACAGTTATTGTTCTGTTACAAATTGTAGCCAGAAATAAATACATGTATATGCCCATGATATTTTCGTGTCAGGTCTTTGTTTGGACAAAAAGAGCGCGAAAATAGGCGTGGGTGTATTTATTTATAACAAAAACTGCGTAGCGCAGACAGCAACGTAAAAGCTTCGTAGTGAATTTCCATTTAAGTATTGGGGCATCTCGCAAATGATTTTGACATTTTCCTGAATAAAATAAAAGTAATAAACGCTGTATCATTTTCATATGTTAGTTCCTTCAATATTGCAACAATTATTGTACTGTATCTGATTGCACGCAAAGTGCCGTGTACAGTTCATGAATATTCTTTTACAACGACCAATTAACAGCGTCATCTATATTTAGATTTTATGCAATATGTACAAGTCATTTTCTGGAAATTGGGAGAAAGTAAAAGTGATTTTCGAAAATAGACCAACGTTTTTTCCATTTAATTTGTCATAATTATTTATATTTTATGTTGTCTGTGTATGTTTATTTGGTTCTCATTTATCTTATTAAAATTAATATCGTGATGATAAATGTTTAAAGCAAGTCCCGTTTCCGAGATCATTTACGAGAATTACTTCAATATATTTACTGACATATAAAATCATGGTTTTGACAGACGACACGTGCTAATCTAAAGTTGGTGTTTTTGTAATACACAGGATATTGGATTATCGCTGCTTGATTGAGCAATAAAACAAAGACGCAGTCGGCGGTTTTCAGTAGGCCTTTTGTACTGACCAACATAATAATTAATAATGCATGTGCTTATCTAACATTTAGGGATAAAACACACGGGATACTAGACACTTTGGGCTTGTTTGGGCCATAAAACGCAATCCCGGTGGCTTTTTTCAGTAGCACACGTGTCCAGAAACTAACGAGTTCGGGTAATAAAGCACAGAGATTATGATCTGAAAACTGCATGGAGTCTGAAATAAAAACAAAATGCCGACAAATCAAAAGATTAATCTCTTAATGTTACAATTCAATATTTTAAGGTGGGGTTCTCACTGCACTTCTTGTTGCATTCGCATACGCTTGTATTACTTGTTATAACTTATATCCTCGTATTTTTTATAAGAATACAGACTTAAAATTTATATGGTTGGAATGAGAATTTATTTCTCTACAATATTTACATTGACACAAATGATGTGAAATGCAAGAAACTAAGTGAAAATTAAGCCTAAACAAGACAGGTGTTACAGTTGAGAATGTTTCCATTATTTTCCCAATAACCCTATTGAGATGGTGTAGTCAGGCTTATCAGCTGTATATGGAGTCACTGTTATCAGAACAGCAGGACTGGTATTGGCCTGGAGTAGCAGATCAGATAAGAGGTCTATCAGGGAAAGGGTTAAGCCAGCTTTTCACCTTACCTGACCTTTGTAAGTGTCCAATAAAATTCAAATAAAATTTCCCGCAGCTAGGTATGAATGAATACACTTCATTTATTCCATTGGCTGATTTGAGTATACCACCAGAAAATTGGAAACATATCCGCGTCTTTGTAACACTGTTTTACTGCATGAAACAATTTTATCTCTAATGAAAAGGCTTAATAGATAGAACAGTTTTACACTCAATTCTCGACATCAATACAGTTTGTGCGTGCACCTTTTATTTTCAGAGGATTGCCAGGGCAAAAGCGTTTATACTTAAAGGCTATGTTCTCATATTTAGTACTTACTTCCATATTCCTGTCAACATGTTAACATGTAAAAGTATAAAGAGCAGTGGAAGCGAGGCCTTACTTTTATGCATTGCATTTCAACCCGCGAGGTATCGGGTCAATTCGCGGCCAGTGTGTGAATGTGAGTTTATATACAGGTCATCACCGGAGTTCGCGGCCAGTAAAATAATCGTTATATAATAAAGACGCTATCTGTGAACTATGTGACCTGGAATTTTCTTTAGACCAGAAATATGTTAAATGAAGATATTCAGCAATATAATCATACATGCCAGACGTCCCGATCTCGGCGGGACAGTCCCGCTTTTGGGCCCTTTGTCCCGCGTCCCGATATGAGACGATTTGTCCCGACATTCGTAAAAAACGATGTAAGGTCTATAGGTTCCCAATAAAATTCGCTATTCAAGCTCTGTTTCGCTAACACTTACCACCGCTAATCCCTTTATTGCCCCTAATTAACAATCCAATTCTACTTCTCGTGTGTACCAGTGTTGTTTATGACACCTTATCAGCGATTTATCGGCTAATTATTGATTTTATCAGGCATTCACACCATGGTGGTCTTCAAGATAGTGGTCACTTATTGCTATTGATAGTTGTATTATTATGAAATAAATGTTGAAAATGTGTTTGTTTTTGTCTTTGTTTGAAACGGTTTACAAAACAATTGTTTTGTAAAATTAACTCTACGTCATTAATGAGTGTTTTATATTCAATGTTTAGTTCCAAAATAGCGGGATAATCCGAATGTGCAATATACCAAAATCGCAACAAACAGTCCAATAAGTGATACCCATCCTGTCTAGTGTAATTGGTTGAGATTGTAATAAAAACAAAGAGGTGCTATGCATGACATTTTGACCCTACTCCAATTAAGCTAAAAACAACGAGGTGCTATGCATGACAGTTTGACCCTACTCCAATTAAGCCGCGACAATTGAAAAGTAAGTTTACTGTAACCCGTACTTTCAGTGTACTGGATAGCCTCCCCTGCGTTAATGTTTGCCATTGAAAGTAATATAGGTCACATAACCCCAGACCGGAACTCCTGTTTGCAGGGTTACATGCAGCCAGTTTGATACTTAGCACACATTGTTCAGTGCATGCTGCATAGGATCTGTAAAATACATTGCAAATGGAATGTTTTGGTATCAATTTGAAGGTATATTTGTAAGCAATAAGAAAAAAAGCCATTTTTGTGCTCTACTTTTTCTGTTGATGGTTCCCGGCTTTGAAAGTAGGTCATACTATTTGAGCCCAAAATGGTCGTCTGCACAGCTGTCAAAACCGGTTTGCCTATTCTAAGGTGAATATTTTGAGTTACAAAGTATAGAATTTAATAACATCCATTTTTTTCAAAAGATTATGCATTTATCTTTCCAATGATGTATGATGATATAGTGGGTCATTGCTTGATCATGGTAAAAATTGATATCGAACTTCAACCATTTTATATGTAATATAGAAGGAAATGAATTGCGCATGCGTAATCTATAATGAGTATTGTTGTCGTAATGTTCCAGATTTTGTACTCTAAAAAGATGAATATTATCTTCGTTGTTTGCTATTGTCTTAATTAATAAAACAGTTATTGTTATGTTTTATATTTCATGCTTCATATCAGATGTTTTATGTCTTGAATAAAAGTATCAAGAGTTTTTGTTAGAACTATACTGACTACAGTAAAGGTGGAATGATAGATCGTTTTAGGTGTCCTGCTTTTTGGTCAAATGTCCCGACAATTTTTTATGGAATGTCCCGCTTTGGACCTAAAAAATTCTGGCATGTATGAATATAATTATGGTATGTCAATAATATATTCAGTCTTCACGCTAATTTTTTTAGCAAAATAGCCCTTCAGGCTAATCAGATGGAATTTTGAATAGCCCGAAGACATGTTTGATAGCAACATGATATAGGAACACCAAAATAGTTATGAACAATCAGAAAATCTACTTCCATTAGTAACAACAGATGCATGTGATTACAGTAATAAAGGATATTCTGTTTCCTGTTGAAATGCATTTTATACAAAATGCACCAGATGATTATGCTGTTTATTGTAACTTTATTATTACACATGTTCTCATTCAATGATTCCATTAATCAGTTTGACCGGTGTTTGGTTTTATTTAAAAGCAAATTGATTATTATCGTATTATTACTAGGACAATCGTCGGTGAATTTCCGAATTGTCGGCATGTGGCTTCAGAACAAAAAGGCCACTGTGTGTGTTAATTGCCTAATCTACCAAATGACAATGTCTGCTTCTTTAATTTACTCCCGATGTTTTGATAAGCATGTGTCAACCGTGAAAAGTATTGTATATTCGTAAACAGATTATAAGTAGCTAAGTAGGTCACGTAGCAGAACGAGATTACAGAATAAACAAAAGTACTACAATTATTAATAATTAGTTGAAAAAAAGTTTTTTAATACGCAAGAATAATTGATTAAAACACATGGAAATCTAACTGTAATAAGGATCAATTTGTTTGTAACCCAATGCGTACAATATCCCTTACAGACTCTTTTATTTTTATTGAAAAATTACTTCGTCCATTTTTCATGAATTATATTTACATTTTCGAAAAACGCTTCTAAAATTAAATATGCTTCTAGATTGGTCATTATTTTAAAACATTACGAAGTGACCGATGTGCGAATGAGAGTTTGAATAATCTCATCTCGATTGGGCGTCATCATTACTTTAAATAGCAACATACCCGGATGTTTACACAACAGTTAAAAAAAAAATGGCAGCCGCATGTGTTCATGTAATTCTGTAAAACGTATAACGTCATTTTAGTCATTTAAATAGAGAATTTAATCGTGCCTCTTAAAAACGCGTATAAATCAGGTTATTGATATAACGCTCAAATATTTAATCGACCGGTCGGGCTATTTTATAAGCATTTAGGATCGACCGAACGGCCCAAGAATCGACTCAGGCTTCGGGCTTGTAGGCTAATTCGAAGACTGAATAGATTCTTAATGTGTTTTCAACAATACAATGATAAATATTATTTTTGATTAATTTAACAATAATAATTCCACCATATTGACTAATGTTTTAAGCATGAGCGTGATGATTCTTGATACTGTTAATAATCGAATCAAATAGCAATGCCTGACAAACCACTAAAACAGGTTTGTTCGAAGAACGCGCCTATAAATGCGGATACTTCGCGTGTGGCCGGTTGACTCATATGTTTTAATTTCACTTCCATTCTTCTTTTGGTTTTCTGTTTTGTATCAATAGGTTTATGACCAGCAATATGTAATAATGTAAAATAAGCCGCGAAAACTCCGCGTAACATCCCGTACTACGTGTGATGCAGCTAAGAACTGCACAGAAAAGGACATTCGCTATGCTTGATCTCATTCATTGAACTATCAACGCCGTATATCTTTTTTAAAGATATTTCTTGTTTCTAATAATATCTGGGCCAAGTTTAAAAACGTGGCCTGTCCGTTGAAAAACCAATTGACAGAGTGCTGGGCAGCTTTCTTTCTATGATTTAGAACAATCTCATGAACACTCTAGAGGTCACAGAAATTGCCCAATCTTAATGTTACTTGCTCAGAACATTTGTCAATATGATATCTCTGCTGAGATAAAAACTGTAATGCATGTGTCAAAATCTAGGTCATGAGGGCAAATTAAAGAAAAAGCTTGTGAACTCTCTAGAGCTCACATTTATTGTCCAATCTTTATGAAAAATTTTCAGAACATTATTCCCAACTGAGACTCAATGGAGTGAAAAATTGGTTCACAAGGTCAAATAAAATATCCATTGGGATCAAAAACTAGGTCATTAGGTCAAATTAAAGAGAATGTTTGTGAACATAGTAGAGGCCACATTTACTGCCATATCTTCATGAAACTTGGTCAGAAGGTTTTTCCAGATTATGTTTTGTGTACAAAACAGATTTATGTTGGGTCAAAAACAAGGTTTCTAGGTCAAAGTAAAGAAAAGCTTTTGAACATTCTAGAAGCAACATTTTTTGCCTCATTGGAATGAAAGTTTAAATTTCTAGTTATATCTCAACAAAAAACTGGGTCATGTGTTGTAAAAAACTATGTCACTTAGTAGAATAAGAGAACAAGTTTGTGAACAGTCTCTAAGCCACATTTATGGCCCAATCTTCATAAAACTTACGCTAAAGATTTCTCCCATAGCTATCTTGGCGGAGTTTGAAACTTTGTCATGTAAGGTCAAAAACTAGATTTCGTTCTAATGATTTTCTCAGCCAAGGGACATATGAATCTAGGGTATTGAAAAACAAGGCTGTCTTGTGCAGTTTTTCTTATATGGCTATAGTTAAACCATATGAACACTCTAGAAATCAAATGTGTAACCCACTCATCATGAAACTTGCTAAGAGTATTATAAAAAATGTGTAATTATAATATATGTACTTATGAAAAAGAATGATTTTTTTTTAACATGACTTCCAGGTGCTTGGGCAGTTTTATTTTGAAACACAGTGAACACTATATGTAACCTGCTGAAAACCATTAAGTTCCTTCAGGTCTGAGACAAGCGCCCTGGGACCTTTGGCCCTCTTGTGTAAAAATAAATATTGTTAATTAAAGTATTATATATTTTCATGTTACAAGATAATCTGTGTTTGAATTATTTGGTTGACAGGTTGTTACCCCAATAATCCTATTTAGCATAGGTTTACATGTTCAATTAATCTACCTGGGTAATTAGTTTTCTTTACATAAAACACCAGCATCACTCATGTGAAAACATCTAAAAAAACGAAATACAGGTTACATACAGTAAGTGTCACATTATAATTTACATGATAGATATTGCATGCTGATCAAAAATCCACTTAGATTAATGTATGTGTTAGTTCTGTCAAGAATGTTAATCCAGGAGCTGTTCAGTCTATATGAAATGTTATGGCACACTATCTGTTTATCAATAATAAATATTTAACATGCTGGATAATAGACTATTTAAATGCAACACAGCTGGTGTATTGTATTTGTACAATATATATCTATCTAAAATAAATAAGATTAGAATAAGAATATAAATATAATCACATTCATTATCCATGAAATCATTATCAAATTGACCATGATTACTGTTAGTATTGTGTATTGTAATTTGATCAGATTATGTTTAAAAGGTTGTCTATTTTATGACTGGCAGAGTGGATCAGCTTGTTTTTTAGCTCACCTGTCAAGAAGTGACATGGTGAGCTTATGTGACGGTGTGAAGTCCGGCGTCCGTATGTGTGTGCGTGTGTCCGTCAACAATTTGTTTGTGTAGACAGTAGAGGTCACAGTTTTCATCCAATCTTTATGAAATTTGGTCAGAATGTTTATCTTGATGAAATCTGGGTTGGGATTGTATTTGGGTCATTTGGGGTCAAAAACTAGGTCACTAGGTCAAAAACTAGGTCACTAGGTCAAATAATAGAAAAACCTTGTATAGACAATAGAGGTCACAGCTTTCATCCAATCTTTATGAAATTTGGTCAGAATGTTTATCTTGATGAAATCTGGGTTGGAATTGTATTTGGGTCATCTGGGGTCAAAAACTAGGTCACTAGGTCAAATAATAGAAAAACCTTGTGTAGACAATAGAGGTCACACAGGGATTTCAATAGATTTTAAAAACCAGGAGTCAATGACCCCTGGACTGAAATTTTGAGGAGTCAAATTGAAAAATGCTGGGGTCAATTTTGAAGCGCATTAATTGTGTTTTTGTCTGTATAATTCAATTTTTTGATAAAAATATGCTCTAAGAGTAACACAATATCTTAAAAAGTTATACTGCTTTATTAAATAACAATACCATGATACATAACACAACAAATTTTAATGAATTGGTACATTAAAATTCGCTGAACTAATTCGCGTTCAGAATAAATCTGAAGAGAGTCTGCCAAAGCAAAAATCATCAAAAGACTCTAAGGCGGCAATTTATATTGACTACATTAAAATCTACTTCCTTATAACACATTTAAGTCTTTTAACACATTTAAGTAACTTTAGATATGTACCGTTAGCACCTTTTCATCACATATGTATCGTCATTATATTATCATCATCCCTATGATAGCTTTTCTAACAAAACACAATCTAAATGCATGGAACATCTAGTATATCTATTACTGTTCATCCGAAAACTATACATGTCCGAAATATGTACAATTAAGAATGCCTTACCGGTAGTAGTTTAACTTTAATAATCCAAATTTTTATTGTTGATATCTGGTTTAACAAACCTTATCAAATGTTTGTTAAATCTAGTTAATGCTTTCTCTATTATTGAATCTCCATTACTTGCAATTTAAATCGCCAGCTTGCTGCTTTGAATTGAACGCGGGTTGAATGTTAATTTACATTATGTCCGCCATTTACAATGTCGAAGGTCATGACGTAGCAATTTAATTCTTCTCTGATAATTTATATCTAATCGAGGAAATGTGTTTTCTCAAAGTTTATGTGTAGTTTTATGACTTGTTAGTATAAAAAGTGAACTGTGATTCCAGTTTATTTTAGATGGGTGTTACTCGTAATTATGAGTGGATTAACAAACTGGACTTACTAGTGGATCTACGTAATTAATAAACAGATCAATTTTGTTTTTTCTTTAATTACTTTTGCCTACTTTTTAAACCGTGCCGTCTGCAAAGTCTGAAAAAACCCTGCAATTATTGGATGGTCAATCATTTATCACGTAATCACTGCTGTAAATTACCCAGTTAGTGTGCACGCACTATTTAGACGGTGACATGTGTATTGGAAGAGATGAGATAAGATAAACAGCGTCGGGGTATTCCGAGTTTCAAATACTGAAACATTAATTTCAATTAGGAGCACAGCGGGATTTATTACCATGGAACTCGAGAGACTGACGCACGGGTCAAATTTTCGATGCGTCAACATGACGCACGGCAGAAAAAAGGGTTGCGTCAAAAACGAGTCATTTTTAATTTGCTCGCGTCAAAACGCAGGATTCTGCGTCTATTGAAATCCCTGTCACAGTTTCATCCAATCTTTATAAAATTTGATCAGAATGTTTATCTTGATGAAATCTGGGTTGGGATTGTATTTGGGTCACCTGGGGTCAAAAACTAGGTCACTAGGTCAAATAATAGAAAACCTTGTGTAGACAATAGCGGTCACAGTTTTCATCTAATCTTAATGAAATTTGGTCACAATGTTTATCTTGATGAAATTTGGGTTGGGATTGTATTTGGTTAGTCAGGTGAGCGATTCAGGGCCATCATGGCCCTCTTGTAATGTTTATAGAACAATAGGATTTTTAAATAATTGGTCCATTATTCTGTTTTGAACGTTTCAGAGGAATTCATGGTATTTCTAAATGATAACTAATTTTCATTTTCACTATGTTCTTGATTTACTTCCTTGATCATAAGGGCGGATAAATGAAACACTGTGACTTGCAAATCTGATCAACTTAATGTGACAGCAGTCATAAGTGCTGAAATTTTCATAGGCAAGTTTGTCCTAAAACATAAGAAACCTTAGGCCCACTTTTTTAAACAGATATTGTAACTTTTTCAAAGATCAAAAATGTTTACATTCTTTACATGTTTACGTTCAGAATTTTTAAGTGTATAATTGGCATACTCATGCATTAATAGATATGCATGATTCGTACCCTGCACTGTATGTCCGATAGATTTGTCATATTTTTCATATAAAACAATGACCGATTCTGTCCCCAAAAATATAATTTAAATTGTACATTTTTGTCTGAATTCTTAAAAAATAATCGGCAATTAGTGATTCTTATTGGTAATTTATTGCAGATTTTCGACTCCAATCTGAATCACTGCACATTTAAACTTTTTAGTTCAACTGTGCATTTTAACATTTGTCACGTTTTGATCAGATATGGTTGTATGGTAAGAGTTGGAGCATTTTGTTTCGAGAGATAAACAAATTTGGTAGGGTTTTCTAAAATAGTGAAATGCAAGTGGTTCTTCCAACTTTATGTCTGGGACATCCAAAATTTAAGGCTTGGAAGTCAGGACTTCCATCTTTTGAAAGCTAGTGGAAGCACTGGTATGGCTATAGTAAAACCTTGTTAACACTTTAGATGTCTAATTTTTAGTCAAATCTTCATGAAACTTGGTCAGAACATTTGTTATAATAATATCTTGGCCGTGTAAGAAAATGGTTCTAGTCTGTTGAAAAACATGGAGTCCAGGGGGCGGGACAGTTTTTCTTATATGGCTTTATGGAAACCTTGTAAACACTCTAGAGGTCAAATGTATGTTCAAATCTTTATGTAGCTTGGTCAGGAGATTTTTATAATGATATCTGGGATGAATTGAAAAATGTTTCCGGTCTGTTGAAAACCATGGGGTGGGGCTGTTTTTCTTATATGGCTGTAGCCTTGTTAAAGCTCTAATGGCCACATTTATATGCAAATCTTTATAAAACTTGGTCAGAAAATAAAAATTTGTCCAATCCAATCTTTGCTCTCAATTTGAGCTCAAAAGATTGGTCACTAGGTCAAATTTATAAAAGCATCTTTATACTCTAGAAAATCACTTTTTTGTCAAATCTGTATAAACTTTTGGTTAGAAAATTTGTTCTAATGATATCTCAGCCCAGTTTAAAAATAAAAATTGGCGAACAATTAAATATTTTTGTTTCATAAAGTACTTTCATTACTTTCAACTCCACCTTGTCAGAATAGTTTACTGTTTAGTTCCGGATAGGGTTTCAGGTGAGCACCTTAGGGTCCCATGGCCCTCTTGTTATTTTAAATGTATTTTTAATAAATATCTATTACTACAAGCTATATATCCAAACAGTTTGAATTATATAATGCGTTCAGAATGTCAAGAACCATTGTGAACAAATGGTTTTGAAAACTTTCAGAACAGATGTTAAAAAAATATTAATTTTTAGTTACATTTTTGTAACAATATTGAACAGCTCTTGAACAGTCTTACCTAAGAAAATGAGTTTACATGTACCTAGGTATTCACTCCTTTTAAAATGAGTTAACATGTACCTAGGTATTCGCTCCTTTAAAATGAGTTTACATGTACCTAGGTATTTGCTCCTTTAAAATGAGTTTACATGTACCTAGGTATTCACTCCTTTAAAATGAGTTTACATGTACCTAGGTATTCGCTCCTTTAAAATGAGTTTACATGTACCTAGGTATTCACTCCTTTAAAATGAGTTAACATGTACCTAGGTATTCGCTCCTTTAAAATGAGTTTACATGTACCTAGCTATTCGCTCCTTTAAAATGAGTTTACATGTACCTAGCTATTCGCTCCTTTAAAATGAGTTTACATGTACCTATGTATTCGCTCCTTTAAAATGAGTTTACATGTACCTAGGTATTCGCTCCTTTAAAATGAGTTTACATGTACCTAGGTATTCACTCCTTTAAAATGAGTTTACATGTACCTAGGTATTCGCTTCTTTAAAATTATCTAGAATGAATTGCAGGGCTTCCGAAAAATGGGAAACCCACGGCAGGCATTTGGATTTCTTTCACAACATGTATATTCCATACTTTACATAGGATCCAGGTAATACAGCCTGAAGTCAGTCTTCTAACTCTCTGTTGTTATAAGTACAGATGAAGTTTTTCCACCACGTGAATCATCCTAATATTAGCATTCAGGCATGGTTTGTGATTTTTTATTTAACAATTATGACATTTTACTGTACATTATTACAGACTTTATTTGATTGTGCGATACAGTTGTAATACCGTACATATACATTTATATTATTGTTTTGAACTGTAGAAATCTAGTTTAATCCTTTGCATTCATTCAGCAGCACCCCTGATAAGCCTTAAGGTTTTTATGAAATCAAAGCAACAACATTTCACTGTTGATTAAATCACACATCACCAGCCATCACCTTACAGTGTAGTGTTCAGATACAACCAATAATGCCATTACCAGGATGTGGGAAGCAAATGCAGGGATTTAAATGCAGCAAACCATGAATTATTTATGAGTAAAAAAATACAACAAAGAATACTAGCCAAAATACTGATGAAAATGTAGAAATTGATTAGCCCATCTGTTTATTGCTTACATTGTAACTTGAAGTTATGTCTGATGTTATTTTCAACATGAAATACCTGAGCACCTTTTAATCGAAGCTACAACTGGTTAACGTCATGTTGACATGAAAATTTCGAAGTGTGTTTCAAATAACGCATTTTATGTATTGAAAAAACTTGTTACATCACTCAGACTTCCTGAAACTCAACAGCCTTCAGTCAGACATTTGGTCTGACTGGTCAGAATTTTCTTTCAGACCTAAGGTTATTCTGTCAGACCAAAGAACATACGTAAAATTTCAAACAAAACTAAGAAAAATGTAAATAATTAGACATACGTAAATATTTCTTTATCATTTTATTTTTTATCATATTACTTTGAGTAACAAAGAAAAGTAACAAAGTTTGTTAACATCCACTTCCTCATTATTAAAGTCACTAATAAAATCACTATCTGTATGAAAATAAAGCTTTATACATTTACATGTTTTACGGTCAATTTCGAAAACAATTTAAAATATTTTAAATATTTTAGTCAAAGCGTATAATTATCAGGATAGGGTACAACAAAACTTATATGATCTAAAATATACGAGTTCGCAGAATTGCAATACAAAATATGAGAGCCTCTAAGCACAAACCCTCTTGTGCTGACACAATTTCTAAATATAATAGGACACACACAAACTGTATTGATGTTTACAGTTGAGTGTGAAACTGTTTTATCCCTCAAGCCTTTTCATTAGAGATAATATTGTGTCATGCTGACGGCGCAGTTAAAATTGTTGCAAAACTCACTATTATTTTTTTTATAGTATCACTCCCTTTTTATATCATATACTTCCCAAAAATAAACAGTAAATTGAATCACATATTAATGTAAATGTAATGCTTTGTATATAGCATGTTTTCTATTCTGAAAAATTTCAGGCCTACTGCTGGGAAATTGTATATTAACATTCATTAGACACTTACAAAGGTCAGCTAAGGTGAAAAGCTGGGTAAAACAGCTTTGCAGAAAAATAACATACATTAGTTGTTAACCAGCCCTTTTTAGCTCACCTGATTGCTCAGATGAGCTTTTGTGACCGGTCTTTGTCCGTCATATGTTCGTCCGCCCGTTAACATTTGCTCGTAAACACTCTAGAGGCCACATTTATTGTCCCATCTTCATGAAACTTGGTCAGGAGCTTTGTCCCAATGAAATCTCGGCCGAGTTCGAAACTGGGTTGTGCCGGGTCAAAAACTAGGTCACTAGGTAAAAAAAAAGAAAAAAACTTGTAAACACTGTAGAAGTCACATTTCATGCCCAATTTTCATGTAACTTTGTCAAAGTGTTTGTCTTAATGATATCTTGGTTGAGTTCAAAAGTGGTTCCGATCCGTTGAAAAACATGGCCACTAGTGGGCGGGGCAGTTTTCCTTATTTGGCTATAGAGAAACCTTGTAAACACTCTAGAAGTCACAATTTTTGCCCAATCATCATGAAAATTGGTCAAAATATTGGTTCAATTGATGTCTCGGACGAGTTCGAAAATGGTCGAGATCGGTGAAAAAACATGGCCGCCAGTGGGCGGGGCATTTTTCTCTTTATGTATATAGTGAAAACATCTCAACACTCTAGAAGTCACATTTTTGGCCCAATTTTCATGAAATTTTGTCAGACCTTTTGTTTCCTAGATGCGTGAGTTAAGTTTGAAAATGGTTCCGGTCTGTTGAAAAACATGGTTGCCAGGGGGACGTGGCGGTTTTCCTTATATTTATATAGTTAAAAGGCTTGCAAACAATCATGAATTAAGGTCATGTAACATGTGAGACAACTCTTGTTGCATTTAAGAATACAGTAGTTACTCCCCTTTGATTATTAATGTTTTTATAATAATACAGTGAAGTTGTGTTTCATTTATGTGTTAATTGTTATTCGAGGCGTTTTTTGGATGTTTTTATGCCCCCTTTTGAAGAAAAGGGGGCATATAGTGATCGGACTGTCCGTCCGTCTATCCGTCTGTCTGTCTGTCCGTCTTTCCGTCACACTTTGCATTTAGGTTTCCAAAAATGCTCATAACTTCTATGTCCCTTGAGATATAACCTTCATATTTGGTATGCATGTGTATATGGACAAGGCCTTTCCTTACACACACATTTTTTAGCCCTGTGACCTTGACCTTGAACTTAGGGTCTGCGTTTAGGTTTCAAAATCTGCGTTTAGGTTTCGAAAAATGCTCATAACTTCTATGTCCCTTGAGATATATTTCTTCATATTTGGTATGCATGTGTACATGGACAAGGCCTTTCCATACGCACACAATTTTTTACCCCCGTGACCTTGATCTTGAACTTAGGGTCCGCGTTTAGGTTTTGAAATCTGCGTTTAGGTTTCAAAAAATGCTCATAACTTCTATGTCCCTTGAGATATAACCTTCATATTTGGTATGCATGTGTATATGGACAAGGCCTTTCCATACGCACACAATTTTTAACCCCTGTGACCTTGACCTTGAACTTAGGGTTCGCGTTTAGGTTTCAAAATCTGCATTTAGGTTTCGAAAAATGCTCATAACTTCTATGTCCCTTGAGATATAACCTTCATATTTGGTATGCATGTGTATATAGACAAGGCCTTTCCATCTAAATCTGCGTTTAGGTTTGGAAAAATGCTCATAACTTCTTTGTCCCTTGAGATATAACCTTCATATTTGGTATGCATGTGTGTATGGACAAGGCCTTTCCATTCGCACAATTTGTTTTACCCCTGTGACCTGCGCTGTCCGTCCGTCCACATTTGGTTTGTAAACACTCTAGCATTCACATTTCTCAAGCATTCTTTTATCAAAGTTGCTGAAAGATCTCAGTCAATTTTGATGATGAGCAAAATCACATAATTAATGCCATAATTATTGCCCTTAGATTGTCCAAATTTTCATTATATTATACAAAATCCTTGTAAGCAAAGTTTGATGTTTGATGTTTGGGGGGTCAACTCAAAATATAGGTCTCCATTTCAAATCTTACAAAAACAAAAACACTCCCTACGCCAGAGCTTTGGTTCAATAATGATGAAGCTTGACCAGGATGTTTGTCTGGTCAATATCTAGGTCATGTTTGACATTAGGTAAAGATTGAATGAACCAACTCCTCTCAGGTGAGCGAACTAGGGCCATCTTGGCCCTCTTGTTTGTTGAGTTGAATGTGGTGAAGCTGATGTTTGTTGAGTTGAATGTGGTGAAGCTGATGTTTGTTGAGTTGAATGTGGTGAAGCTGATGTTTGTTGAGTTGAATGTGGTGAAGCTGATGTTTGTTGAGTGTTTGTTGAGTTGAATGTGGTGAAGCTGATGTTTGTTGAGTTGAATGTGGTGAAGCTGATGTCTGTTGAGTTGAATGTGGTGTAGCTGATGTTTGTTGAGTTGAATGTGGTGCAGCTGATGTTTGTTGAGTTGAATGTGGTGAAGCTGATGTTTGTTGAGTTGAATGTGGTGAAGCTGATGTCTGTTGAGTTGAATGTGGTGCAGCTGATGTTTGTTGAGTTGAATGTGGTGAAGCTGATGTTTGTTGAGTTGAATGTGGTGAAGCTGATGTCTGTTGAGTTGAATGTGGTGTAGCTGATGTTTGTTGAGTTGAATGTGGTGCAGCTGATGTTTGTTGAGTTGAATGTGGTGTAGCTGATGTTTGTTGAGTTGAATGTGGTGAAGCTGATGTCTTTTGAGTTGAATGTGGTGTAGCTGCTGTTTGTTGAGTTGAATGTGGTGTAGCTGCTGTTTGTTGATTTGAATGTGGTGAAGCTGATGTCTGTTGAGTTGAATGTGGTGTAGCTGCTGTTTGTTGAGTTGAATGTGGTGAAGCTGATGTCTGTTGAGTTGAATGTGGTGAAGCTGATGTCTGTTGAGTTGAATGTGGTGTAGCTGATGTTTGTTGGTTCTGATGCATTTTTATGCAAGAGCTAAAGTGTTCAAGGAATAAGTTGGACTGTAATGCAACAACTAAACTCAAGAGCACCACATGTTCATCAACTTTTTATGATTTTTTTTGTCAATTACTTCCCTAAAGACTCCTTTTGGAACAAATCGTTTAAGGAATATATTTACTGTTTATCACTGTCTTATAATTGGAATATTTTATGATTAAGAGTTCACTCACATTAAAGGAAAAAAGCAACGTAAATCATGGCCATCAAGCAAGAAAAATACGCCTTGAATTTTGGCATCCAGGTAGTGCACAACAGCCAAGAATGTGTCTGATGCATTCATGAAGGCTGCTTAGAAATGACACATAGGCCATGTCTGCATGCAGCTTCTATATTTTCTATCTAAAATGTTTACCTCAGTTACTTACCAGGTTTTCAACAAAATTGAAACCCTTGTTGTAAGGCAAGAGGGTTTTCAGGCCAGCAGGTAGTGTCAATAGCTGGTTTCTGGTAAATGACTTTTCAGGCCAGCAGGTAGTGTCAATAGCTCGTTTCAGGTAAATGACTTCAGTTTGCTTTGACCAAGCTTGATGAAATATAGGATAGACATATCTCAAGATTGTATTTTAGGGCAAAAGGTGCAATGAAAAACTAAGTTACAATATTAAATTAAAAAACCTGTGTAAACACTCTAGAGGTCATTGCCCAATCTTCACACAACTTGGTAAGAACATTAGTCATTATGATAATTATCTCAGTTGAGTTTAAAACTTGGTGAGGTGGCATAAAAAAACTTGGTCATCTGTTTGAATTAAATAAGGTTAGGAACAATCTAGAGGTCACCTATATTGCCCAATCTTTATAAAACTTGGTCAGAACATTCATCTCAATGTTGTTTTGGCGTTAGATTTCAAACCCATCGAGTGTTTTCACTCTATTTTGATATTGCATTAAGCAACTTTTGTCTAACGCAACCAGCGACCACTGATATTTGAGTATTTTGATGACCAAATATTGGATTTAGCATCTAAGTGGTTGTAAAACCTGTTGATCGTTAAGGGACAAACTTGATCGCCAATTTATTGTCAGTTTGACGTAATCGAAAAGAAAGCCGCTTCCTGTCAAGAAGTCATAAAACAAAATTTTCTCGTCAATAAAATTGGCTTCCTTTGTCTTTCTCAACATGCTAAACCAGTTGACATGACGCCTTATCTTTGATCGCTCCGCCCACTTAATCACGTGGCTCAGCGGGTAGCAAACCTAGAAAAGCTAACACCAAAATGGCTTCATTGCCTATATACTGCATGTATATTCACGCGATATTCCGGATCATTTTTATGGACTTTTTGACACCATATGACACTTGTATAAGGGGTTTGTGTCATTTAGTTATTCTGCGAATGCAAAAAATATACGTTTATAGAGAACATCAGCTAATTATAACGGGTTTTTCGGTACATGAATAACGCTTTCAAATGCTTCCGCGCTGACCGAAATCAAACCTGTTATTACGTGTGATGTTGGTATTAGCAATGAATTAACACTTCTTCAACGGCATTTACCCATGTTATTTACAAAACATTTCCACTCGTGTATTTGACACGAAATAGCGCTTTAAACTGGGATTTCGGTGAAGTTCTACACGCTTTCTGACACCGAGTCTACCAAAATCCCACATGTTATTACGTATAAAAGTGATATTAATAATATTAAACATTGCTTTTGGGACATTTATCAATGTCATATATAAAGTAGCGCTGTATGAAGGGGAATTCAGTAAAGCTACCTGTATCAGACGCTGGCGCAGGTACCGACTTCTCCCAAGTTTGGCATTTATTGGTGATCTCAGTAATAATAAATCTTATTATGTGGCATTTATCAATTAGATTCTATTAAAATAGAAACATATAATCGTTTTCACTTGTTTCTGACACACACAAAACTCGATTTATAGCGGGGATTTCGTTAAGTTACGCAAAGTTGGTACCAATCTTCTCTATTATTCTACAAGCACACGTGATATAATTCATACTTAATAAGGCGTAGTTATTTCTAACATAACATTTCAAGTTTTTAAAATAAATAAATGCTCCATAAGGGTGATCTCTGTAATTCTACACATTGAAGCTTCCACTTGCTCTTGTCAAGACCGCATTTCCGCGTTTGAAATGGTATATATTTAATTAATCTTACTTATGGATACCGAATGTCAGAGTTACATAAAACCTATTCACACTGTTTTTGCCTTATTTCATTTCCGCTTTTTTTTTCAAACAAATTAAACGAAACTCGTTGAAAAAATGAGAACTAGGCATTCGATCTCAAAGGTGGATTAAAAGCGTTCATTGGTGACATCACATGTCTGCACATGTGTAGATACCGTTATTAATATAATATATCACGTGTCACCTTCTAATAACATGTATAATGGCAATAAAGTGCATAACTATCAGAAATATAAAACACAGCACAAATTAGGCTTCATGCTGGGTTTTATTTCTCTTTAAGTAATGCAGATGAACCTCGCTTCTGTATATTAATGACCTAGTAACTGATAAAACTATTTAAAAAAACATGAAATATTATGTGATAATCAGATCGATAACTATTTAAATCTGCTAGTATATCCCATAAAAATATATTATAATTGTCTTTGACAGTGTTGATGTTCAGTTGGTCGTGGTGACGACCGCATGCATTTATACATCTCTTACACTTCTTAAAATCTCTTTTCGGCTTTGGAAACGATATAAATTAAATGTCACCAACTAATCTTTCAGGATATCGATTGTCCGAGTTACATAGTCCACATCGACACCGTTTAACCATTTTTAATCTACTTTTTTTAAGAGGAAAACAAAAGAAACTCGCTAAAGTAAAAGTGAACCTATACATAGCTTGTCTAGAAAATGGCGGACAGTTCGTTGCTAACTAACGCGCCCGATTAATGGATCGCTGATTGGTAGATCAGTTCTTAGATAAGAACTTGATTGACAGGCAGCGTCATGTCAATTGTGTAAAAGCATGTGCATAGCTCCGCCTTTTGAATCTGAGTTAACGGTTAAGTGCTCTACCTGATGTGCTAATAATGAACATGTTATTCATGCATGTTCAGCTCCAATTATTTGCAGTCGTAATGACTTTGCATAAGCTTTAAAATAATGAATACATTTGTATCGGCTTTTCGCGAAAGGCCAAGTAGTTCCGATATACCAGGGTTCGACATTAACTTTTTTACAGCAAGACCATCGGACCAGCTCCTCTTAAAATGTACTAGCCCAAATCTGATGTCTACTAGACCATAAATGACACAACACAATTGTGTCACGTTACTGTTTTAATCAGGATCTATCAGTAAATAATCAATGAACATGAGAAAGTTATTTTGATGCATAGAATAAATCAATAAAATAAAACTAATTTTTTTTTTGCTTTTATTCGTCAAATTCATGCCATGGGAACTGACTTGATTTTCCATAGGATAAAGTTGATGTTTTCGTTTTTCTTCATATTTATGTTTCCTGTCAGTTTAACTGTCGGATTCTTTTTTATGTGATTTGTCGGACGAAAATCCGAACTTGAACAAAGCCATTCTTTAAATTACATTATCTTGTCTGCTACGCAAAAATGTTTACATGATTGACGATACCGATTTTTCGATAGAAGTCGTAAAAACATGCTGTAAAGTTTTACGACACTGCAGAAAATAATTAATATTCATGACAACTTGACCAATGGAAACAAGCAATTCCTGCGGCAAGCTTTTCTTCGCGTCTAAAAAAAGCGATGAATCATGTGAATGCTCTGCGTTTATTTATATACGCTAGTTCTGTTCTGATGTAAATAACGGATACAAGAGTAATTTTACACATTAAGGAAAAGGGTATTTACAGCAGTTAGTTAAAGTTTTATGAATCAGTATACTTTTTTTAATGTACGGTTTTACTAGCCCGACCACTGATCTTACTAGACAATGTCTGTCGGACGTGCCTTAGTGTCGAACCCTGTATACCAACTTCCTTTACATTTCTTAAAATGGTGAACTTTTGTGTTTACGAAATTCTTTAAACACATTTATCGTCAAAAACGGCAACAGTGTTTTGTTGGATTATGACTAGTTATAAAATTGCAAGGTAATGATATGTTTAACTACACTAATATCTGGATTATTTTATATAATTAAAATGTTAAACAAGATTGTTGTGTCACAGAATTAGTCTATGAATTTTATACTGACGATGATTTTACTTTGTTTTTCAGAAGGGTCTTATTTTTATGCCCCCCTTCGAAGAAGAGGGGGTATATTGCTTTGCACATGTCGGTCGGTCGGTCTGTCGGTCGGTCGGTCGGTCCGTCCACCAGGTGGTTTCCGGATGATAACTCAAGAACGCTTGGGGCTAGGATCATGAAACTTCATAGGTACATTGATCATGACTTGCAGATGACCCCTATTGATTTTGAGGTCACTAGGTCAAAGGTCAAGGTCACGGTGACCCGAAATAGTAAAATGGTTTCCGGATGATAACTCAAGAACGCATACGCCTAGGATCATGAAACTTCATGGGTTGATTGATCATGACTGGCAGATGACCCCTATTGATTTTGAGGTCACTAGGTCAAAGGTCAAGGTCACGGTGACCCGAAATAGTAAAATGGTTTCCGGATGATAACTCGAGAACGCATACGCCTAGGATCATGAAACTTCATGGGTAGATTGATCATGAATCGCAGATGGCCCCTACTGATTTTGAGGTCACTAGGTCAAAGGTCAAGGTCACGGTGACCCGAAATAGTAAAATGGTTTTCGGATGATAACTCAATAATGCATATGCCTAGGATCATGAAACTTTATAGGTAGATTGATCATGACTCGCAGATGACCCCTATTGATTTTGAGGTCACAAGGTCAAAGGTCAAGGTCACGGTGACCCGAAATAGTAAAATGATTTTCGGATCAATACTCAAGAAAGCTTTTGCCTAGGATCATGACACTTCATAGGTACATTGATCGTAACCAGCAGATGGCCCCTATTGATTTTCAGGTCACTAGGTCAAAGGTCAAGGTCACAGTGACAAAAAACGTATTCACACAATGGCTGCCACTACAACGGACAGCCCATATGGGGGGCATGCATGTTTTACAAACAGCCCTTGTTTAAAAGACCATTTTATTCAAAACTTTTGGTTACTCGCTTTTGTGGTCTCTTCATACAAGATTGACTGTACTCAATACGCCATTTTATTACACAATGTCAATCAAACTGTGTTTGAATATTTTTCCAACTTATATCTCCGCCAAATTTTCAAATGAGTCAGATGGGATAAAAACACTATGTTATTAGATCAAATTAAAGAAATCTCTAATGAACATTGTAATGATTCAGTGCTTGATCTTCCTGAAACTTTGTCAAAGTTAAGTAGATCATGAGCTCCATATTTTTCTTGAACATATTTAAGAAATAGGAATCATTTACACTATTAAATATTTTCAATTGAATACACATGCATTTACAAGTGTTTAAAGCCCATAAACACAAAATACATGTATAGTTTGTTCAATATTTTGGAAAATAAAGTTAACACATAAAAAATCAATGTTCCTTATAGCAATAGCCACAATTTCAATGCTAGATGTGGTCTGGTAACATAGATTTAACGCGATACAAAAAGCTGGTTTTTATTTATTTTTTGTCACAATTTTTTCCATTTGAGCGCTAACGCGAAATTGGCAGCTTCGTAAGCACGACATAGTAATCATGTATACCTTGTTCTTCCAGTCTTGCGTTTGCTCATTAATGTTCAGATATCGAGGTGGGAAATTAACATGGAATATTTTTGCACAAAAAATACAAACAAGCATTTTGTATTAAATCTATGTTACCAGAATGCAGTTGAATACCATGTTGTACATCGTGGACTGAGGCTAAACGTTTAATGTTTCCCATGGCTGTCATGAGAGAGGTGAATTTATACCGGTACATGTTTTCATATTGATTATTTTCTTCTGTATTTAAATCTTTTATTCCATAGTTAGCATTGCAATCTGGCTCAGAAAAAAATATAGAAAGAGATGGTTTGCATTTTCATAAGGGAGTGTCCTTTTGACTCAACATGACTCATAATGCAATTTTGACTTAGTTTTAATCTTCAAATGACTGACTGAAACTTATAACTAAAAATTTCTGTGAAAAAGATAGTCCCATATATACTGACTTTGAAATAAAGTTAGAAAAATTATTTTTTTAAATAATTAAATTGAAAACAAATGTCAAAGTCTTGTTTGTTTTATTTACTTACTAGTCCCATAGGCAGGCTAGTCAGGAGCTGGGCTGTCTGCTTTAAAATCACGCAAGATTTTGTTGTCTAATTATACCCCCATTACCCAGGTCGCAGTGAGGACGCCATAGATGCATGAGGGACGCAGTATATTTATAGCGCGCAGTGAGGACGCTGAAAAATGCTAAGGACGCGAGCCCATGGCAACCACTTTGAACATGTTCAAAGTAATCGCCGAAGTCCGGGACACAGTAGTCGTAGTAGGGACGTGGTAGGGTCGCTGTAAAGTCGCCACGGACGTCGTGTGGTTGCCGCTCAAACCCACAAAAAAATGATCATTGACTGCATGGCGACGGTACGGCGACCTTTTTGCAATATTAATATGTCCTTTGTACGTCTATTGCGGTCTCAGAATGACTATGGTTGCAATAAGAATGCAGTAAGAATGCCAAGGATGCCGCTCAGATGCCGTATGGTCTGCTTTGGTTGTTGTAAGGATGTGGTACGAACGCAGTAAGGTCGCCAGGGATGTATTAAGGACGCCGTGAGGATGCGCAGAACGCCATAAACCAGGACGCTGGTGTGACGGGAAGGCGAAAAACAGCATTTTTACCGAAAAAGTCATTGGCGTCTTCAATACGACAATCAGAAATTTTCAGAAACTCAGTCTTAGGTTGCCCTAAGCACGCCAGTCCGGTGTGACGGGGCTATTAGGTATCACTAGACTGCGAGAATGGCAGGCTACAGCTACCCTGGCCGCCTGACCCATTTTCGTATAACACAGGTTTTAAAATCTCATTGCCTCTTGCAAATGGAACATTTAAGCACAATACTTTGCGAAAGCAAACTTTCAAATTTTGGTAGCCTATTTGGGCTTCAAAAACGATTTCTAGATTGACAGAGTATGGCAAACATTTGTGGTTAGGTAATTAAAAGATTTCCATCTTATTATGACAGTATACTAATCTTAGAAGCAATAATGTGTTATCAACATTTATCGATAGTTCATTATGTCGTCCCGGGACAATTTATTGACCCTGAAATTTTGCAAGATGGATTTTAACATGTTATTGTAAATGGGTCAAAATTTGTGTCTATGTGTTGTATGAACATGTAGAGAGAGGTCTGGAATTCCTAACACTGAACAATTTTTCTTCCTTTACTCAGATGCAGTGATGTGGCCAAAGATCTGGGGGATGTCTCTCCAATTAGCTAAAGAAACTTCAGCGTACAGTTTATATAGTATTGACATACCTGTACGCTGAAGCCAACCCCATATCGAAAGTCAACCAGAGCCGTAACATATTTATGTCATGCTATTAATCACAGAAAGCTAATTTTCTTGGATACATTTCTACGTATATTGGTAAATGAATATAAATTACTGCATCGGGGAATATTTTAAGGTTCAAATGTTTCAAATGCATCTTACAATAGATGAAAATAACTCTCATCGTTCTGAAATTCACAATTTTGACGCCATTGTCGCTTTGTCGCGTGACAAGTTTTTAGCTCACCTGAGCGATAGCTCGGGGTGAGCTATTGTGATCACTCAGCGTCCGGCGTCCGGCCGTCCGTCCGTCTGTCTGTAAACAATTTGTAAACATCTTCTTCTACTAAACCATTGAGCCAATTTCAACTAAATTTCATGTGGAGCATCCCTAGGTCATGGGACAAAAGAATTGTTAAAAAAATTTGATCACATAACCAAGATGGCCGCCATGACCATATATGGTAAAAACCTTAAAAAATCTTTTTGTCAGAAACCGCTCATCAGATTTTCAAAAAATTTCACAGGGATGACCTTTAAAGGCTCCCCTGAAAAAGTTGTTCAAAGAAATTTGATTCGTCAAAAAACATGGCCGCAGGAGCTCGTTGACCTTTGCATGTTTATTCGTTTTTGCCTATTTTGTGAAAACTTTCAAAAATCTTCCACATTTTTTGTCCGATCCTTTCCAAATTTGCACAGTGTCTTTATATCAATGAGGACACGAACCCTACAAAAAATGAGCATTATTGGTCCATGAAGTACAGAATTACCTCCCCTTGAATTGAGAAAATGGTGTTTATGCAATAAAGTCCAAATTTTTCATCCAATTCTTTCCAAACTTGTTTATATATGAGATTAAAGAGAATAAAATTTTCTTTATTATGGTTTTTCTTTCATGAAAATCCATAAAGGATAAGTGTTATTAATCGTTGCTTAATTAATGAACAATGCGAATTATCGGTATTGATTTTTTTCCTGACATGCTGTCCCAGATATTAACCGCTTTCAGCTGTAGACTGTGCATCAATACATCGCCGTGTTATTGACCTGAAAAATTCATACGCAGTCGGCATTAACACCGGTCATCGAGACAAATTACTGATGTGAAAACAAATCGTACATCGTAGAGGATTAAATAAACAATTACATCTGATTAAAGATTAAAGATTGCTGCCGATTTAAATCAATTTGAGTACTTTTTGCGTATATTTGATGCCGAATGGGAAGCTGTGTTAAGACTTAAGTTGAGAAAAATGGAAATGAGATACTTGCCTGTTGGTAGCTAAAGAAACTTCAGCGTACAGTTTATAATGGGTGGCCATTCCCCGCTGTAGTCTACGGGCGGGTAGTGAACTGGTGGAGAAAAGTGGAAGCTTGTGGAAAAGCGGTTTGAGAAGTTTGTAAGAAAACCCTGAATTATCAGTCTTGTGGGAAGAAGGCATTGCGTCTCCACGCAGAGGGCCCTTATCACATAAAGAATATAAGAACCATCAAGACCAACCAGGTAGGGTTTTAATTTTTTTAAACTAACACCCCGAATTTGGTCGTATTTTCTGTTGCTAAAGTTTACTGTTTAGGTTGTTTTGCATCAAAATTCGACAAGATAGATCTAGCAAATTTGCCAATTTTTTTTTATTAATAACGTATGATTCATTGATTGTGAGCTTTTTAAACATTTTGACCTTTGAATAAAGCATAAATCAGGAAAAGAATTTTAACAGTAATTGAAAATACGATCAAATACGCCATTTTTGCTGATTGGGACAGGTCTTTTTTAGTTAAATAAAATGTTTTATTGTCCCCAACATATGAGCCCAGCAGCAAGAAATGTTTTTTTTTTTACTTTTTGTAAAACAAATATGGGCAACCTACCATAATCCAAATTCGCCGACACCTTAATTCGACGATGTTCTATTTTTATCGATTAAATGGATGATTATTGTCTTGGAATCATTTCAAAGTAATACAGCCGAGTTTAAAATTATTATTTTGGGCTATTAAACATTCATTATTTCTTAAATTATTTGCTAAATATTGCTTCATGTAACCGTTACATCGTCAAATCTGGGTCACACCAGGATACAATTATTTAGCATTCAAACAATGATAGGGATAAAAACTAGGGGAACCCATGCTGAAATTTTCAATTTTAACTGTTTAGCAGAAGCCACCATACCCAATTTTCTTAGGTGTATGTGGAGGCTTCTGGCAGCATGATTCTGTGAATATAAATGGTGACATTTGATTCTGCATTAACTAAACATGTATTATTGACTTTTTTAAAGTATGTGTGAAAAATATAATTTGTAACCACTGTTACAGGTTTTATCTGGTTCTTCAAAAGCAACACCTGCAGTCGAGTCCATGCCAGACAGAGGGTGCATGTGAATGAATTGCCTTTTGACTAACTTTGTGTTCTTTATCAAATACATGAAGATTTTTAAATATATGTGTATGTTGTTTTTTTAAGAAAATAGAATCACCAGAACAGGTACAGGCACCCTTTAAATGTGTCGAATCCAGGAGCTTCTGGGGGCCTCTGGCCCCCTTGTCCCCTGGACCCACCGAGGGCCCTGCGGCCCCCTGGCCCCCAGCTTTAAGTTCAGGATTTTCAAAATATCCAACTTTGACCCCTGCAAATGCTTTGCTAAAAATGTTCATAGAGTACATGACGAAGCGTGTGACGAATAAGAAAGTTAAACAAGTTCATAAATTCATTTGAAAATAGTGATAGGATGGCATAAGGGTCTTTATTTAACTATGCTAAAATAAATATTAAAGACCCTAGATGCAAAATCGCCAATTATTGAGTTAAATGGATTATTAGATGGATTTTAAAGGATAATTAAAGTTAAGATACTAGTTCGAACGTGTTTTTGTTTTTGTTTGTACTTTTGTCGTTCCCTGTTCTCAGGTAAATGATTTTAGGGGGCCATTGATGAATTGGATCACACACGGCATACCCTTAACATTATATTAAAAAAAACATGTCTGCGCGTCCTTAAATTCGTCGTCTGAAGTCGAAAAACGTATTGCCCTGCATATTAAGTAAAATTAAGTGTCAGTCGCTGCAATTGTCTATTTACTTGTCGATAGTGTACATGTAGAATCTATGTTGACATCAACATCATTTTGTCAGGAGCAATCGCCCCCATATTGGATTTTGATCATTTTCTTTCGAAAATAAAATGAATTATATTCAAGTAAAATCTTCTTTTCGCGGTCGTAACGTGTTACAATTTGCATGCTGCGTAAAATTGAATCGAGGCATATGGTGATATTTTTACTAGTTTTACAGTTTGTGTGTGAATTTTTTTTAAGACTATTTTGCCTACCAGAACAAATACATTAATATCACTACGCATTGTTACATTCGTTAGATTTTAAGCGATTTTTAAGAATTAATTAAAATAATTGTTAGGCTAAGGTTATTAGATCTAGTTATGTTAAATGTCACGTTGAAAAAAAATCAA
Source organism: Dreissena polymorpha (assembly GCF_020536995.1). Taxonomy (NCBI): domain Eukaryota; kingdom Metazoa; phylum Mollusca; class Bivalvia; order Myida; family Dreissenidae; genus Dreissena; species Dreissena polymorpha. The sequence continues at coordinate 10,670,560 of NC_068364.1, forward strand.
ATGGGATAAATAGAATACTAGGATTAGCGTTGAATACAGAGACGTTTATGTTGCTCGGCTCAAACACCGAAAGCGCTCGCCAAGGCTCGCGCTCCCGGCGCTCTAAGCCTCGCAACATAAACTTCTCTGTATTCAACGCTAACCTAGTATTCTCTATGTATTCATTTGGGTCTGCTGGCGTTAAGTAAAGGCCATTTAAGGTAAAAAGCTGGGTTAAACAGCTACTTTCCAAAAAACAAGTTGTTGTTGGAGTTTAGACTAGCATCTTAATAAAATCTCCATTACTTGGGGAGCATTCCTCTAGCTGGCACACTCAGAGAGCTGTACACAAAATTATTGCAAAACTGGTAGACTAAACATTCCTGGGAGATAATAATGTCATTGCTAATCAGGCACTCCTAGAGTCTGGTGAAATTAGCTCTGAGGAATATGTGTACAGGTACTGTACAGGCACTGTAAACAAACATTTAGAAGGGGGTGTTTCTATAGACTTCAGCATCCAAACCAAAAGCGCTGGTAAATATTATTCATATTTTAATGCAGAGAAACAATATAGCGCTTAAAGGGGAAGTAAAGAGTAGAAGAATAAAAACTTAAGTTGTTATTGGCTGTCAGTCTTTTTTTTTGCGGAAAATAACTTCATTGGGATAAAAGGTTAAAAAATAAAGCTGTGTAGATTGAGATGTTAGGAAGTGCAGAGTACAAGAACCACAACTCTTTTATCAATAGATCTGTTTGTGGTACTTGCCCTTAGCTTATTGTTGGTATGGTGTGTAGCACGTATGGAAGGTATTCTAGCTCTAGATGGATTTAAGACAAAATGCCAAGCATTTACATTACAATTTAAGAAATAAAGATAAAACTTAATAAATATACAGAGATCATTCGGTTAGTACAGAGTGCAGTGGCTATGACATTCTCTGTAGTTTTGGCCCTTGGTAGTTATTTCTTGTGCAGACTTAATAACTCATAACTAAACAAGTACTAAATTAAGGGATCCAAATAGAACTGCATACAGTACACTCCACGCGTTTTCCCCAAAAAACGCGCTCCCTCCGCGGGTTTTTTCTGCTAGCGAGTGTTCACGCGGCGTTGGAAGAGCGAGGTGAACTCGATAAAACGCTCGGCGTTACGCCGCGTTCGCTAATTCCCGCGGCGTGTATTACTTTAGGCTAGTCGGTAAATGCAGACACTTTCCGTTCTTATCAGTGATCGCCGCGCAACGCCGCGTTAGCAGTGTGCTACTGGGCATGCCAAAAAATAAAAACATTGTTCTAATAAATTGTTTAAATACTGTAGTACATGTATAAAAAAGATAATTGTATAGAAAATTAATACGTATAAAAATTATGTTTTTTAATTCACAGGTACGTCTACGATATGAATTAGTCTAATATAATACATTTGACAAATTAATATTTAAATCATAACACATATGACACAAGAATAAATGTTCCGTAAAATTTCCAAATGAGAATAATAATTCGTAATCCGAAACACACTCCGATTTTTAATTGTTAACACGACGTTTACAAATGCTTCCAATATACAGTCATGTATATTTCCCGACAAAAGCGCGCGAAAATTATGCTGCAATGTACAAGGTCAAGGTACAATGTATACTCCTGCAAAGCGTGCGTGTATTGATTTTTTTATACAAACTTTATAGCGCAGAGAACATTGAATTTTGTTGATTTCGGTTAAAAGTTTCTTTGGTATTTATTAACGAAATTATATCGCGAAAAAGTTGATATTTCCTCTAAAATAATTTCAAATCGAACACGCCGAATCTTTATCGTTACGGTATTTTAGTAGAGTAATTATTTTAACACTAATTGTATAGTAAACTGATTAAAGAAGACATCTGGGCGGAACTGGATTTTAAGTGTTTGACGTTATGAAAACACGCAAAGCTTGTCTACTGACCTATTGTGTAGACTGCTGTCTGCGGTGTTTTGACAAAAGGGATTAACATGTGTGAATGTCACTCTGCCGATTTGGTCCATAATTACTGGTAAACATTGTTTAGAATGTCGACGCAACAAGAATACAACTGTGAATATTAAATGCAATTATCAACTCAATAGTTACCACCTTTTAGCAATCAATGGAATAACCTACAAACAAAGAGAAAATCAATGCATTAGCGAGCAGAGAATTGACTTTGTTCCGACAATTAAAACCATTCCTTATGCATTCGTTGAACGTGTTTACTTGAGTAAATTATGCCTGTAGACAGGAAGCGGCTTTTCTTTGATTACGTCAAACTGTCAATTCACACAGATTTGCGAGATTTTTAGGGTCCTTGGTCATTTGTATACATGTTCAGTATAGAAAATCACCTGCTAATATGAAAACTTTGGATTAAATTATCAAAATAAAAATAATGTTGCAAACTGTGTTTATATTAATTGGTAAGTATTAGTTAAAAGACGACGTTTTGTGTGTCGTAAATCAACGAGTTTTCTATACAACAACTACTTCTACAACCACGTCGGGATCGATCTATCTTGGTCGTTTTTTTTTATTGTAAATATTATACTACATGTACATGTATGTACTTGTAATAAATGTAATTTTATTTGAAAATCAGGAAGTCAAACAAAATTAAATTGATCGTTATCTCGTAAAACGCGGAGTTTCCCCCGCGTTGCCAACGCCGAGGGCCGCCGCGTTGGCTTATCAGTTTTGCCGATCGTTAACCGCCGCGTCCAAAATTATGCAAACGCCGCGTATAGCGGGATTTTCTTAATCTCCCTCCAGGTCGAAACCCGCGGAGTATGGAGGGAAATTGGGGAAAACGCGTGGAGTGTACTGTATAAGGATATAGGCAATAGAGGAAGTGCCAAGTACAAGAAACACAACTCTTTCTTTAATTTATTGAGTTATTGCTCTTTGGTTTAGTTTTGTAAAGCATATTAATCAGTATTATATTGATTTTAATGAAAATTCCTATATCAATAGAAGACATTGACATCTTTGTTTTCCCTAGCTGTGAAGGTCAGCAACACATTTTTGGGTCAAACGATACTTAGGAGGCATGTGGCACTTACAGGTACATTGACAGCACTGCTTTGTGCTATACACTGTAAATCCATCATTAAGCGCTCTGTTATAACGCTGAATACAATATAACAAGGGTGGGTCTTTGCTCCCGTTTTTTTTCTCCAACCTTCCATTTTGGTCTATAGCGTTTTCTTGACATTCAAATACGGCGGAGTCCGATGTGCTGATTGTATAATGGCTCAAGTATAATCGATTAGAAACTAACAATTACTGTAGAATAGGACAGTTTAAGTGTGATTATCTATTTATTGGTGCAATACAGGAGTGAAAATTATTATTTCATGTATGTGCTATCAATCTTTTGAATCATTGTTTTAATTTCTTAATCTAAATTAATTTACTTTTAAAATGTTATAAAATAATTGTTAAGCAAGTGCAAAACTGTCTCACAGTTCAAACAAATCCGCAAACATACATGTATATGCAGAACATGCACAAAACAACAGTGTTCATTTGGTCAAGAAAATGACTTTGTCCAGTAGGTTGTGACTGATTCAGTTGCGAGCATTGGTAACAAGTTATCGAGAACAATCGTCCTGATGATTTTATTTTCTAAAAATAACTTTTTTATTGATATTTATTAATTATATGAGTTTTAAAAATTAAATTACTGATAATAATTTTTATATCTGATAAAACAAATATGACGTCAACTCGACAAGTTTTTAACTACGAATGCATTTCTTGTTGAAAATGTTACTTATAAACATTTGATTTTCGCGAGCAATCAGTGTTGGATATTTGTTAACAAAATATCAATATAAGTGGTCGAATTTTTTAACTGATTTTTATCTTGAGTTAGATAAATGTGTCCATAATGTCTTCGCTAATTGCCCACACGCCCAGCATTGTTAATTGCATTTTTGCGAGTAAAAAAAAACAATAGCGCCAATTATCAAAACATACTCCTTGTTGTAACCACAAAGGTAATGATATATTGCTTTATTACTTTTTTTGTTGACACGGTATTTATTACCGTCGATGGTGGGGCATGTTGTTCTAACTAGTTGCCAGCGTAAGTGGGCAGTCAGTCGCACGCAAAACGTAAAATCGTAAGAATTATGCAATGAATATTCATTTTCATGTTTTTTTCAGGTTAACCTTTTCCCGAAAATGTAACCAGTCAAATTGTTGTTCCGGTAGGTTAATTGGTTAACGGGTTAACCTCTTGCATCCCTTACTCAAATATATGGCTGCTAGGGTGCAGGGCAGTTGTCCTTAAATGGCTATTGTAAAACCTTGTTAACTCTCTTGAGTTCACATTTATGGTCCAGTCTTTTTTAAACTTTTCAGAACATTTGTTTGAATAATAGCCGGGCTGTGTTCGAAAATGGTTATGGTTCGTTTAAAAACATGGCTGCAATGGGGCGGTGCAGTTTTCCTTATAAAGTTATAGTGAAATCTTGTTAACACTCTAGAAGTCACATTTTTAGTGCAATCTAAATGAAACTTAGTCAGAATACTAGTTCTAATGACTTCTAGGTCATCTAAGATAATTCTTGTTTGTTGAAAGCATGGCTGGGGGGGGGGGGGGGGGGGGGGGGTCAGTTTTCCTGATATGGCTTTAGTGAATACTTTTTAGTGTTTTATTACCCACGTCTACAAGAAACTGGGTCATGTAAGCTCAAAAACAAGATAATAAGGTCAAATGAAAAAAAAGGCAAGTTAATTTTCTGGAAGTAACGTTTTTGGTCCAATCTTCATGATTCAGCTGGCACTTTCTCAGAATAGTCTTGTTCCATTGGGTCTAAGGTGAGCGCCTCAGGGCCCTGGGCCCTCTTGTTTATAAATAAGTAAGACATATTGATTTATTTTCAAAAATGAATAACTGGTGCTTTTTCTTTGTTTAAAGTTAATTATTGACTTTGGCTAAAGTTGGCTTTATATACGCAAATAGCAAACAAATGTTTAACCATAAACTATTACTTATATAGGAAATGCCTTGTTATGCCCCCCTTCGAAGAAGAGGGGGTATATTGTTTTGCTCATGTCGGTCCGTCCGTATGTTCGTCCACCAGATGGTTTCTGGATGATAACTCAAGAACGCTTAGGCCTAGGATCATGAAACTTCATAGGCACATTGATCATGACTCGCAGATGACCCCTATTGATTTTGAGGTCACTAGTTCAAAGGTCAAGGTCACGGTGGCCCGAAATAGTAAAATGGGTTCCGGATGATAACTCAAGAACGCTTATGCCTAGGATCATGAAACTTCATAGGTACATTTATCATGACTCGCAGATGACCCCTATTGATTTTGAGGTCACTAGGTCAAAGGTCAAGGTCACGGTGACCCGAAATAGTAAAATGGTTTCCGGATGATAACTCAAGAACGCTTATGCCTAGCTAGGATCATGAAACTTCATAGGTACATTGATCATGACTCACAGATGACCCCTATTGATTTTCAGGTCACTAGGTCAAAGGTCAAGGCCACGGTGACCTGAAATAGTAAAATCGTTTCTGGATGATAACTCAAGAACGCTTATGCCAAGGATCATGAAACTTCATAGATACATTGATCATGACTCGCAGATGACCCCTATTGGTTTTCAGGTCACTAGGTCAAAGGTCACAGTGACCAGAAATAGTAAAATGGTTTCCGGATGATAACTCAAGAACGCTTATGCCTAGGATCATGAAACTTCATAGGTACATTGATCATGATTCGCAGATGACCCCTATTGATTTTCAGGTCACTAGGTCAAGGTCACGGTGACCCGAAATAGCAAAATGGTTTTCGGATGATAACTCAAGGACACTTATGCCTAGGATCATGAAACTACATAGGTACATTGATCATGACTCCCAGATGACCCCTTTTGATTTTCAGGTCACTAGGTCAAAGGTCAAGGTCATGGTGACTCAACTTAGAAAAATGGTTTCCGGATAACAACTCAAGAATGCTTACGCCAAGGATCATGAAACTTCATAGGTACATTGATCATGACTTGCAGAAGACCCCTATTGACTTTCAGGTCACTAGGTCAAAGGTCAAGGTCACGGTGACTTGACACAGAAAAATGGTTTCCGGATGATAACACAAGAAAGCTTTTGCCTAGGATCATGAAACTTCATAGGTACATTGATCATGACTCGCAGATGACCCCTATTGATTTTAAGGTCACTAGGTCAAAGGTCAAGGTCACAGTGCCAAAAAATGTATTCACACAATGGCTGCCACTACAACTGACAGCCCATATGGGGGGCTTGCATATTTCACAAACAGCCCTTGTACAATAAAAGTTGCTTGTTTATACAAATGCTTCATGAATGTTTCCGTCATTGTGATATAGTTTGCTTTGAACAAACAGTATGTTTCACATTTCATGAAGAATCTGTAGGTGGCTCCTTTTATGAAAACAAGAAGAAAAGTTCCAACTTTCAGAGATGTGTGGTAATAATTACCCTGCAACAGTTGGTTAAAAATGAAAGATCCAGCATTTTTAACCAGGTTTTCCGAAGGAAAAAACTGGTTATTAGATTGGCGAATGCGGGCGGGCTGGCGGGCTGGCTGGCTGGCGGGCTGGCTGGCTGGCTGGCGGGCTGGCGGGCTGGCGGAATAAGCTTGTCCGGGCCATAACTATGTCGTTCATTGTCAGATTTTAAAATCATTTGGCACATTTGTTCACCATCATTGGACGGTGTGTCGCGCGAAATAATTACGTCGATATCTCCAAGGTCAAGGTCACACTTTGAGTTCAAAGGTCAAAAATGGCCATAAATGAGCTTGTCCGAGCCATAACTATGTCGTTCATCGTCAGATTTTAAAATCATTTGGCACATTTGTTCACCATCATTGGACGGTGTGTCGCGCGAAATAATTACGTCGATATCTCCAAGGTCAAGGTCACACTTTGAGTTCAAAGGTCAAAAATGGCCATAAATGAGCTTGTCCTGGCCATAACTATGTCATTCATTGTGAGATTTTAAAATCATTTGGCACATTTGTTCACCATCATGGGACGGTGTGTCCCACGAAAGATTCACGTCAATATCTCCAATGTCAAGGTCGCCACGACTAAAAATAGATTTAAAAAAAAAAAAAAAACTTACAAAGGGGGTTAATTTTTTTTGGTCATTTCAAAAGTTCAGTTTGAGTTTTCTCCCTTTATCAGATTTTTTTTTCACAATGAAAACCTGGTTTTGTGACAATTTTGTCCCTTGTTATGTCTTGTTCTGTTTGCTTAAAAGGCTGTATGAATCATTTCAAATTAATGCTGGCATCTGTCTATGTCAGTCCTTCCTCTTGTTTTTGTGCAGTATTTCTGTAGTTATTCTTAGGTTACATAGTATATTCTAACCAAGCTGGGATGATGTTTTTCCCTGAAAATCATCATGGTGGTTGTTGATGTATTCAGTGCTCAGTTACACCAATCCTATTTGTCAAGTGTACTAATACTCCTGCAATAAAAGTTTGTGGCAGTATACTTTTCAGTCCGTTGGTTGGCTAGTAGGTATGATGCTGCACATATTGGTCTATAATGCTGCACATGTTGGTCTGTAAGGATGTACATGTTTGTTTGTAATACTGCACATATTGGTCTGTAATGCTGCATATATTGGTCTGTAATGCTGCAAATGTTGGTTTGTAATAATGCACATATTGGTCTTTAATGATGCACATATTGCTCTGTAATGCTGCACATGTTGATCTGTAATGCTGCACATGTTGGTAAGTGATGATGCACATATTGGTCTATAATGCTGCACATTTGGTCTGTAATGCTGCTCATATTGGTCTGTAATGCTACACATATTGGTCTGTAATGCTGCTCATATTGGTCTGAATGCTGCACATATTGGTCTGTAATGCTTCACATATTGGTTTATAATGCTGCACATATTGGTCTGTAATGCTACAAATATTGGTCTATAATGCTGCACATATTGGTCTGTAATGCTGCACATGTTGGCCTGTGATGCTGCACATATTGGTCTACATTACTGCACATATTGGTCTGTGATGCTGCTCATATTGGTCTGTAATGTTGCACATATTGGTCTGTAATGCTGCACATATTGGTCTGTAATGCTGCACATATTGGTCTGTAATGCTGCACATGTTGGTCTATAATGCTACACATGTTGGTCTGTGATGCTGCTCATATTGGTCAGTGATGATGCACATGTTGGTCAGTGATGATGCACATGTTGGTCTGTAATGCTGCACATGTTGGTCTGTAATGCTGCACATGTTGGTCTGTGATGTTGCTCATATTGGTCAGTGATGCTGCTCATATTGGTCTGTGATGCTGCACATATTGGACAGTGATGCTGCTCATTTTGGTCAGTGATGCTGCTCATATTGGTCTGTGATGCTGCACATGTTGGTCTCTGATGCTGCTCATATTGGTCAGTGATGATGCACATATTGGTCTATAATGCTGCACATATTGGTCTATAATGCTGCACATGTTGGTCTGTGATGCTGCACATTTTGGTCTGTGATGCTGCACACATTGGTCTGTAATACTGGACATATTGGTTTATAATGCTGCACATGTTGGTCTGTAATGCTGCACATGTTGGTCTGTAATGCTGCACATGTTAGTCTGTACTGCTGCTCATGTTGATCTGTGATGCTGCACATATTGGTCTGTAATGCTATATGTTGGTCTGAAATGTTGGACATATTGGTCTGTGATGCTGCACATATTGGTCTATAATGCTGCACATGTAGGTCTGTAATGCTTCACATATTGGTCTGTGATGCTGCACATGTTGGTCTGTAATGCTGCACTAATTGTCTATAATGCTGCACATATTTATCTATGATGCTTCACATATTGGTCTGTGATGCTGCACATGTTGGTCTGTAATGCTGCTCATAATGGTCTATAATGCTGCACATACTGGTCTGTAATGCTTCACATATTGATCTATAATGCTGCACATATTGGTCTCTAATGCTGCACATATTTATCTATAATGCTGCCACATATTGGTCTGTGATGCTACACATATTGGTCTGTGATGCTGCACATGTTGTTCTGTAATGCTGCACATATTGGTCTATAATGCTGCACATATTTATCTATGATGCTGCACATATTGGTCTGTGATGCTGCACATATTGGTCTGTGATGCTACACATGTTGGTATGTAATGCAGCACATATTGGTCTATAATGCAGCACATATTGATCTGTAATGCTTCACATATTGGTCTATAATGCTGCACATATTGGTTGTAATGCTTCACATATTGGTCTATAATGCTGCACATATTGGTCTGTAATGCTGCTCATATTTATCCATAATGCTGCACATATTGGTCTGTGATGCTGCACATATTGGTCTGTGATGCTGCACATATTGGTCTATAATGCTGCACATATTGGTCTATAATGCTTCACATGTTGGTCTGTGATGCTGCAGATGTTGGTCTGTAATGCTGCACATATTGGTCTATTATGCTGCACATATTTGTCTGTAATGCTGCTCATATTGATCTGTTATGCTGCACATATTGGTCTATAATGCTGCTCATATTGGTCAGTAATGCTTCACATATTGGTCTATAATGCTGCACATGTTGGTCTGTAATGTTGCACATATTTATCTATAATGCTGCTCATATTGATCTGTAATGTTGCACATATTGATGTGTAGTGCTGCACATATTGGTCAATAATGCTGCACATATTGGTCAGTGATGATGTACATATTGATCTTTGATGCTGCACATATTGGTCTGTGATGCTGCACATGTTGGTCTGTAATGCTGCACATGTTGGTCAGTGATGATGCACATTTTGGTCTGTAATACTGGATATATTGGTCTGTAATACTTCACATATTGGTCTATAATGCTGCACATGTTGGTCTGTAATACTGCACATGTTGGTCTGTAATGCTGCACATGTTGGTCTGTAATGCATATGTTGGTATGTGATGCTGCACATATTAGTCTGTAATGCTACATATGTTGGTCTGTAATGTTGGACATATTGGTCTGTGATGCTGCACATATTGGTCAGTGATGATGCACATATTGGTCTATAATGCTGCACATATTGGTCTGTAATGCTGCACCTATTGGTCTGTAATACTGCACATTTTGGTCTGTAATGCTGCACATATTGGTCAGTAATGCTGCACATATTGGTCTATAATGCTGCTCATATTGGTCTGTGATGCTGCACATTTTGGTCTGTGATGCTGCACATGTTGGTCTATAATGCTGCACATGTTGGTCCGTGATGCTGCACATATTGGTGTGTGATGCTACACATATTGGTCTGTAATGCTGCATATATTGGTGTGTGATGCTGCACATATTGGTCTGTGATGCTGCATATAGTGGTCAGTGATGCTGCACATATTGGTCTATAATGCTGCTCATATTGGTCTGTAATGCTGCACATATTGGTCTATAATGCTGCTCATATTGGTCTGTGATGCTGCACATTTTGGTCTGTGATGCTGCACATGTTGGTCTATAATGCTGCACATGTTGGTCCGTGATGCTGCACATATTGGTGTGTGATGCTACACATATTGGTCTGTGATGCTGCATATATTGGTGTGTGATGCTGCACATATTGGTCTGTGATGCTGCATATAGTGGTCAGTGATGCTGCACATATTGGTCTATAATGCTGCTCATATTGGTCTGTAATGCTGCACATATTGGTCTATAATGCTGCACATATTGGTCAGTGATGATGCACCTATTGGTCTATAATGCTGCACATATTGGTCTGTAATGCTGCACATGTTGGTCTGTAATGCTGCACATATTGGTCTGTGATGCTGCTCATATTGATCTGTGATGCTGCACATATTGGTCTATAATGCTGCACATATTGGTCAGTGATGATGCACATATTGGTCTATAATGCTGCACATATTGGTCTATAATGCTGCACATATTGGTCAGTGATGATGCACATATTGGTCTGTTATGCTGCACACATTGGTCTGTAATACTGGACATATTGGTTTATAATGCTGCACATATTGGTCTTTAATGTTGCACATGTTGGTCTGTTATTGGTCTGCATTCGCGTCTGCACTATTTGAGACATCATCCAATCGCGAACCTAACATTTGGTCATTTCCTGAGTATACATTATTCTGTCTGCTTTCTTTTCTAGAGAATTGTGTTAGCATCTGTTGCTTAGACTTTCCTTTTTTGTTCGAAGCATCCTTTTTTTTCCGGAATCTGCAACTCCACTTTCTAAATGGGTCTTTCATTTTCAAGTTGCATAGCGACCGTCAAGGGAAGTTACTCTTATATACTTTTTTAGCCAATCAATATCGCGTTTCTTGAGAAATTAGTTGTCAATAATGTCATTACTCCGCCCATCTTATTAAATGACAATTCCGTACTGGTCGATTTGATAACGTTGAAGCATAACATCTATAGGTCATTACATGGCACGCTTCAGTGATTCAGTTATCACGTAAATCGCCGAGTAACCCAATGTTCGATAAAAGTCTGATCGCAGTGTGAAACGTGACAAATTAAGACATTAGCCATGTGGATTATCGACCAAAGTGTTGTCATTATCCCCTGGGGCCTTTCCGGTAATGGTGTTATCTGTGTAATCTTACTGGCGATTTATATGGCCTGAAAACAGGCATTTAGATAGTGCATTTGAACACGGACTCAATATATGCTCGGTGATTTGAAAAACATAGGGTCTATTTTTTTCAATCACCAATTTTATGAAAATCTTTTTTGTAATCGCCAGCCAGGAATTGTTATCGCCAATGGCGATTTTGGCGATCGGTAGAGCTAACATAGGTTGTCCATCCATCCAGAAAACTTTTGTGTCCAGAAGTATATTGGCGGGGGATATCAATTCAATGAATTTGCTTGTTAATTTCATTTTTTTCTGTAGGTTAAATCCTTGGAATCCAATGCCAGAAAGGAAGTGATCTCAGAACTTAATTATATTATAGAATGGGCAGTAACTCTTACTCAGGAATTTGACAATGGTGGAGTTTCACCGGTAGGGGACCATATTGCTTGGCAATCTCTTGTTTATAGTGAAACATTGTGAATACTTTTAGTCACATTTTTAGTTCAATCTGAATGACACTTGCTGAGTGCAAATGTTGTTATCATATCTTGATATAGTTTACTCAATTAGTTTTGATAATATCATCTTCACACATGGTGACAATCTTTATGAGCATAATATTTTTTGCTCATGGTGAACTTTTGTGATCACCTTTTGTCAATTGTCTGTCTTCCGCTGTGCGTCATGAATATTTGCCTTGGTAACGCTGTAGCGGCCACATTTATTGTAGGATCTTCATGAAACTTTGTCAGAAGATTTGTCCCACTGATATCTTCGACGAGTTAAAAAATTTAATTTACGTTATATTAATCTCAAAACTTTATCTGTAACTACTTCACATAGATCAAATACAAGGACATAACACTTAATTTTTATTTCTTGAATGCCTTCTATGGATCCTAACTCTGAAACAAATAACTTTAAAACATTTTCTTTGTTATTTAAATTGTGCAGTCAAATGACGTAAAAATGTAGTTAACATATAATTTCCATTGTTTTGATAAAGGCATTATGCCGAAACGTTAATTAAGAGTTATAATTATTTAATATCCCTTAGGATAATTCAACTGAGCTTCAACTGCTTTATCAAAACCACAGACAAAAGCTTAATTTAAACGGTTGTATCAAAACCACAGACAAAAGTCTAATTTCAACTGTTGTATCAAAACCACACACAAAAGTTAAGTATCATTTTGTTCATCAAAACCACAGGTAGAAGTGTTCTATCAACTGTTGCATAAAAACCCGACAGGCAAGATTGTTCTATTAACTGTTGCATCAAAACTACAGTGTACTTTTAACAGTTTAAATGAAAGCCACATACAACAGTGTACTATAAGCTGTTGCATCAAACACAGGCAGCATTGTGCTATCCACTGTTGCACCAAAACAACAAGTAGCCGCATACTATTAACTGTTTAATCAAAATCAAATGTAGCAGTGTAATATCCACTGTTGCTCCAAAACAACAAGTAGCCACATACGTTATAAACCGTTTAATCAAAAACAAATATAAGAGTGTACTATCCGCTGTTGTACCAAAACTACAAGTAGCCACATACTATTAACTGTTTAATCACGATCAAATATAGCAGTGTTTGCATAAAACAGGTCATTTCTTTTTTCTCAGGGGAGCGACTTTGGGCCTTTAAGGCCTTCTTGTTTAAATATTGTTTTTGAAATCTTCAATTGAGATTTTTTTTGAGTCTCATTTGGGAAAAATATCGCCGCCTTGGTGCAAAAAGGTACTATGTGCCCTCTCATTTCAATGTCACATGGTACCTTTTTGCACCAAGGGGGGGATATGTACTGTTTTTCCATTAGGAATTGGTCCCCCTACCGGAGCCAAATTTGAACGAAAAAACAGCGGTCACAGACACAAGTTTACTTTCAACTGTTTAAAAAAAAATTCTTTGTTATTTAAATTGTTCAGTCAAAAGATGTAAAATTGTAGTTAACATATAATTTCCATTGTTTTGTTAAAGGCATTATGCAGAAACATCAATTAAAGGAGTATTAATCAGAGGGAAAACAGTTGAAAGTAAACTTGTGTCTGTGTTTTTTATACAACAGTTGATAGTACATCTTCTGCCTGTGGTTTCATACAATATTTGATTGTACACTTTTGTCTGTGGTTTTGATACAGCAGTTGATTGTACACTTTTGTCTGTGGTTTTGATACAACAGTTGATAGTACACTTTTGTCTGTGGTTTTGATACAATAGTTAATAATACACTTTTGTCTGTGGTTTTGATATAAAAGTTGATAGTACACTTCTTTGTGGTTTTCATACAACAGTTAATAGTACACTGCAGCAGTTTGTTTTATTGCTGGTGATGTGTGTTTGCAAATGTTTTATGTTTTCAACAAATTTTGAATTTACAAGACATCACCGTTATAATTAAGTTATATGTATGGGCTATTCTGACCAAAGGTTTTTTTGGGACCGACATTTTTTTAAAAAGAAGTTTTTATAACATGAGTTCTTTGTATAAGCTAAGATGCATACAGGTAGTCTAGGTTTTAAAATTATAACTCAGTTGATCTGTTTGACAGCGATTAAGCTAATGCAAACATAAATGGTCTTGGTCAATATTTGTCTTTCAAATTCTTAACCTTATTGTTCAGTCTGCTTGTTAACATTCTTTCAGGATTTTATGTAGCAAAATATTGGCATAAATCTTGAAGAGTTTACACAATAAAACACGGGTCTGTAGAGATATTTATAGATATCAAAATACACAGATATAAATCAAAAATGTACTTTGAAGTTATATTTACAACAAAAAGTTGTTTGTAAACTCGCGCTCATGTAATTCAAGTTTTATAACAGAACATATGCAATTGAAAGAGCTGTTTCTTTTCTGGTTTATTTTTCCATCAATTGTAGTTCTCGTTTTTTAACCTGATCATTGTTTTTACTTAATAGTAAAGTTGAAGTTGACCAAGTGTCAAAATAAAAGCATTAATTCTGAATATGTCCAGCAGAATGAATTTACAATTGTGCTTCTGCAGTTGATGGTTGCCTATCTATTCCAAACCAAGCCCAGCATGTAGGTCCTTCTCTGTTTGTCAAACCAAGCCCAGCATGTAGGTCCATCTCTGTTTGTCAACCCAAGCCCAGCATGTTGGTCCATCTGTGTTTGTCAAACCAAGCCCAGCATGTAGGTTCATCTATGTTTGTCAAACCAAGCCCAGCATGTAGGTCCATCTGTGTTTGTCAAACCAAGCCCAGCATGTAGGTCCATCTGTGTTTGTCTAACCAAGCCCAGCATATAGGTCCATCTCTGTTTGTCAAACCAAGCCCAGCATGTAGGTCCATCTGTGTTTGTCAAACCAAGCCCAGCATGTAGGTCCATCTGTGTTTGTCAAACAAAGCCCAGCATGTAGGTCCATCTCTGTTTATCAAACCAAGCCCAGCATGTAGGTCCATCTCTGTTTGTCAAACCAAGCCCAGCATGTAGATCCATCTGTGTTTGTCAAACCAAGCCCAGCATGTAGATCCATGTAGATCTCAACTCAAAGTTGTTCTGATGCAGTTGCTAATTTTTAGCTCGACTATATATATAGTCGGCGTGAGTGTGAAAATGTTAAAGTTTGCGTACCACCTCAAATATTTTCTATGTCCCTTTACATATTGCTTTAATATTTTGCATACTTCTTTACCAACATGACCCCAATCTATAAACAAGAGCAGACAACTGTATCAAGCATTTTGTAAGAAGTATGGCCCTTTTTTCACTTAGAATATGCATATTATTGATAAATCTATGTAAATCTATATCATAAGGGGACTGTACAGGAAAAGTTGCATAACTCTTGTTGGCATTTTTACGGAATTATGGCCCTTTTTTGACTTAGTCACTTTAAATATTTTGTTAAATTTTGTGTTTAGATCCACTTTTCTTCTTAAGTATCAAGGCTTTTGCTTCAAACTTTAAGAACTTTCTTATTATCATGAGGGTAATGTACCTGGCAAGTTGAATTTGACCTTGACCTTTGAATGACTTTGACTCTCAAGGTCAAATTAATAAATTTTGCTTAAATTGACATAACTTATTTATTTATGATCAGATTTGATTCATACTTTGACAAACCAACACTTACCTGATATACCACAATGGACTCCACCCAAACCATCCCCCATGCCGCACCCCAGATTCCCCCACCCCAAACAAACACAACATTTTTTTTTCAATTTTTTCCTTCTTATTTTTGAAAGATAATCTAATAAATGACCACCCCCTCCACATTATACCCCCTCTCCACCCCCACCCCATATCCCCCACACCCAAAAAGATATGAAACAAAATAAACATGGTAAAAAAAAAACAAATATTTATTTATTTCATTTTTGAAGGACCATCCCACCCAAGCTATTGCTGTCAAACTTAAAATAAAATCTTATTACTTTGTTTTATGTCTTTACAAATGTTCAATAGATTGTGGAAAATATACCTGCACTCAGAATCGTCTATAAAGAACAACGTCTTTCAAACATAAGCGATCAATATGTCTCAATTATGGTCGTCTTCCACTTAGAATATGACTATATTACCTTAACCTTATTGAATATGAACAATTTCCCCATGATGGCTTACGTTATACTGTCAAGAACTCGAATAGTCGAGCATGCTGTCTTCTGACAGCTCTTGTTGTTCCTTATTATATAACCAGCTTAAGAACAAATTGGTCATTTTTGGCTTTCCTGTGAACAATTATTTTAATGGCTATGTGCAATTATGTACCAAGTAATTAAAGACCTTTAATAACCAGTTTTAAGTGGCCAATTTTCCAATTTGAGGATTAAACGACTTCAATTTTGCAACATTATTAATTGTGTGTTCAGTGTGAAACTATATTATCTCTAATGAAAAAGCTAAAGAGATATAGCAGTTTCACACTGAACTCTCCATCATTACAGTTCGTGTGTGCCCCTCTATATTTTGTGCAGATTGTCAGAGCTAGAGTGTTGGTGCTTAGAAATTTCTACCATTATAGCATTCTGATACTAGTTTATTTTATATCATTTAAGTGTTGGGGAAATATCCCATCCTGACATTTGTTTTTACTTAAATATTTTAAATTGGGTTCAAAATTTACCTTTAAACATGTTAAGTTATTAATTTTAAGCAAGCCTGCGTTCTAGCGACTTCACTCTGATGCATTGCATTACAACCCGCAAGGTATCAAGGTCAGTTCGCTGTCAAAGTGGACTTGTATTTTGACCAGCAATATATTGAAGATATTCAGCGATATTACTGCGCACACATGTAATGTACATAACATATACTTAATGTGTGTTAAACAATAAGATGATAAATAGTTTTTTTGACAATTTAACAATTATAACGCCATATCTGCCAATTTATTTAATGTGATCATGATGTTTCCTGATACTATTATTAATCAAAACGGAATACAGAAATCTGGTAAAACACTCAAACAGGTCTGTTGGAAGAACTTGCATGTAATTTTATTTCAATTTAACTATACATTATATGTGGTTGACGGGTTAAGTTATATGAATTTATTTCATTTCATTCTTCTTTTGTATGTCAGTATTGTATCTTAAGACAAATACATGTAATCAAAAATATCTAACAATACAAAATAAGGCACAACACCCTGTAATACATGTATCACGGAAAAAACTACTTTTTGGAAAAACCCACTTAATTGCTGGTACAAATAAAGCTGACCCATTTATAATCCTTTCAAAATCACACACTGTATCAACCGTTAGGATTTAAAGTAAGCTATCATTGGTTGATATTATGGACCAGCGTTGTTTGTACCGGGGTGATAAGTGGGTTTTTCTAAACTCGTGCTTTTCCGGGATAAGTCTATTGATTTTAATGTGATGCAGCTAAGAACTTCGCAGATAAGGCATTCACAATGTTTGATCTCATTGATATAACTGATTATCTTTCACCAACACCCATCAAAATTAATGCCTTCTGTCTTTTTCAAGATATTTATTATTATGCCCCCCTTCGAAGAAGAGGGGGTATATTGCTTTGCTCATGTCGGTCAGTCTGTCAGTCGGTCGTTCTGTCGGTCCGTCCACCAGGTGGTTGTCAGATGATAACTCAAGAACGCTTGGGCCTAGGATCATGAAACTTCATAGGTACATTGATCATGACTCGCAGATGACCCCTATTGATTTTGAGGTCACTAGGTCAAAGGTCAAGGTCACAGGTAAAGGTCACAGTTACTGGAAATA
The DNA here is from genome assembly GCF_020536995.1 of Dreissena polymorpha. Classification (NCBI taxonomy): domain Eukaryota; kingdom Metazoa; phylum Mollusca; class Bivalvia; order Myida; family Dreissenidae; genus Dreissena; species Dreissena polymorpha. Next base: position 10,688,387 of record NC_068364.1, read on the forward strand.
GGCATTTTAAGGATTTAGCATGGTTCAAACAAGGGAAACAACTACCGTTTATGCATGTTCTTTTTGTTACAGCATTTGCCTCCCTTGTAATATTAAATTTTACCAAATGTAAGGCTAACTGCATTTTTGTAATGCATTGTATCAATAAACACCACCACCACCACCACCCCCACCACCACCCCCACCACCACCACCACCACCACCACCACCACCACCACCACCACCACCACCACCACCACCACCACCACCACCACCACCACCACCACCACCACCACCACCACCACCACCACCACCACCACCACCACCACCACCACCACCAGGGCATACATGTTTTACAAACAGCCCTTGTTATTATTATTATTCCAACTATTGCATTTGTTTTTATGCTCCCCATATATATATATGGGGCCCATATAGTTGCCAGTTTGTCCTAACTTCTGTCACACTTTAGTTACAGTTTATAGCCTTCAATATTTTACCGATCTCTTACATATTTGGAATGTAGGTACTTTGCATGGACCACTACCTTTTGATGAAGTTTGAGGTCACTGGGGTCAAGGTCAAGGTCACCAAGGCTAATAATAGATTTTTTCAGTCACATTTCAGTCACATTTTTGTTACAGTTTCTCGTAGCGCCTTCAATATTTTACCGATCTCTTACATATTTGGCATGTAGGTACCTTGCATGGACCTCTACCTTTTGATGAGGTTTGAGGTCACTGGGGTCAAGGTCAAGGTCACCGAGGCTAATAAAAGATCTTTTTTGTCCCACTTTTGTTACAGTGTCTCATAGCCCCTTCAATAATTTAACGATCTCTTACATATTTGGCATGTAGGCCCCTTGCATGGACTTCTAACTTTTGATGAGGTTTGAGGTCACTGGGGTCAAGATCACCGAGGCTAACAATATGTTTTTTTCCGTCACACTTTTGTTACAGTTTCTCATAGCGCCTTTTATATTTTACCGTTCTCTTACATATTTGGCATGTAGGTACCTTGCATGGACCTCTACCTTTTGATGAAGTTTGAGGTCACTGCCATGGACTCAGGGTTAAGATCACCAAGGCTTATAATATATTTTTCTGTCATACTTTTGTTACAGTTTCTCATAGCGCCTTCAATATTTTACCGATCTCTTACATATTTGGCATGGTAGGTACCTTGCATTGACCTCTACCTTTTGATGAGGTTTGAGGTCACTGGGGTCAAGGTCAAGGTCACTGAGGCTATAATAATAGATTTTCTCAAGGTCACACTTTTTTCCCACACATTTAACATATATATTCACAAAGCATCATTGGGGAGCATCCATCAGTTTCACTGATGTTCTTGTTTTGTTTATTTGTCATAGTTTATTTCCTTGGAAAATCAGCACATTTGAAATAATGGTAGCCAAATAAGTTAAAATAAAAGATATATTCAGATGAATACCTTTGTCCATATTGCGTTTTGAAATTTTAATTGCTCTATTAATAAGAGTGGACAGTCAAGATAGGCCATATCCAGTATAAAAATAAAGCTACTTAACACAGAGACCTAGCATAGGATTGCAAATAGGGAAGGTAGAGTCAGGTTCATAGTTGCAATAAAACTGCAATAAAGCTTCTAATCAAATACTCAAGGTTTAACCCATTTATGCCTAGTGTCTAGAAAAAAGGCCTTGGCAAACAGCGTAAACCCAGATGAGACGCCGCATGATGGTCCTCTCATCAGGGTCTGCGCTGTTTGCTTAAAGGAATTTCTGTAAGAAATATTCTTAAGATAGAAATAAATACACTAGACATCCTTAATTTTGGAAATAAATTGATCCAATTTAGAAGGATGGGAGAGTCCACTAGGCATAAATGGATTAATAAAGTCATGTGTTACAAAATTAGCATCATATTGCTGCTGCTTGTTAACCCACTTTGTTTGGTTGGTCAGGAAGGTAATTCAGACAGGCAGCATGAAAGTGGGATTTTTGCTCGATTTTGCATATATCTGTGTACCTATTACAGATATACACCATCAAATAATTATGTTTTCACTGTAATTACAGGGTTGTCATTATGATTTAAAACAGGGGATTATTTTGGTATAGTAACAGATTAGGCCAGGGGTCAAGGGGCCCCATGTGGGTCCAGGGCAACGCCTTGATAGGGGGCCTGGGAAATAATAAGATTTTCATATTTTTAGTATACTGTACATGTTAGTAAAAGCTGTCATCTTCTTGGTCAGACTCCCCAGCCTCTTCCTTGAATATTGTAACAACAGAACAAAGAAATGAAAAACGCCTCCTCCCAAGAGTGCCTTGCAAAAATCGATGCAAAAACACAACTTAAAAACAAACACTTTGTTCAACAAAACAAACTCTCGAAACAAGTATAAACACCGCATGATATTTTTTTCATGTTTTAGTTTGTTTATCACTGAAACAGCATATATTGGTTGAGAACGCACAGTTCATAATTATTCCACGAGGTGCGACGCTTTTGCAGTTTTGGATCTGCGGCTGAATTATCGTGTGGTATGTATACGCATGCATCTGAACAAAAGAGGAACAATAAATAAACTGTTTTGCAAATCCAAATCGATCTCAACAAGTTTCTGTTTATGCATAAATCCTAAGTCTTCAAGACTTAATTTTCTTCTTTGGTTCAGCCATTTTGAGAAATGTTGACTAATTTCTACCGCGCTACATGATTGTCCGTATGCCGACGAGATAAACCAATCAAAAGCAATTTTACAAAATGCGGCAAGCTATTGGTGTTGCGGTAGCTAGTCAAAACAACCCCATGTCAAAATGCTGTACGGTTATTCCTCGTCAATTATTGTCGGTTTGCGAGATCAAATCTTCCGATCGCAATTTTAAAGATTCGGGAAAAACAACAGATTTTCTGGAGATTTTAACCGTTTAATTTGAAGAGCAATCAATTAATAATGACAACCCTGTAATTATATCAGTTCACCGAAAGATAATGAAAATTACCCATCAAAGCAGAAGAATTGCTGTGTTGGCTGTCTTGGGAGGTTGAAAACCCTGGTTGTTAGATTGGTGTATGAAGCGCGGCTTGGTTGTGACTAGTCTGTCAACAGACTGATAATTTTCTTTTCTTATTTCACAATTGTTTCTTGAGATGTATTGCAATACGATATCAAAGCTCCTTTTCTCTTCTGGCTGAATGCATTTTAAGCAGATAAGAAAACGTAACTCTGTTTAGTATAAGTACTGTACAAGAAGTAGGAGAGAGTTATCTCTATAAAAATGATAATGCAGGGCTGTAGGTTACAATATACTAAATAATCGTTTCATGTAGGGCTGTACTCTCTAAAAAAATATCATAGTTGACTCGAACTATTGTTTGGGTTTTATCTTTCGGAGATAATGGTAGGGCATAAATAGGTGTCCACGACCGAATCCCTGAAATATGATAAACTTGGAGACTAATGTTAAGTCTTGCACTGAAAAAGGTTACATTCCACTAAAAAACGGTCGAAAAAAAAGTTGCAAAAACAGTCGATTTTGATTCGTGTCAAGTTATTTCTTGGATTGAACATGACCTATCTTTTTTATTGCGTAAATCAATTCCGCTTAGAATGGCCTTTAAGAAAAGGTATTGTTATGGGGGTCTCTATGTGCAAAATGTTGCATTAATTTTTGCTCAAAGTTGTCGCTTTTACATTGAATTACTGTGAAACCACTATTATTAGTCGGACATTAATTTTCGCCTTTTTCGTCCTTCAACCGATGGACGAATTTAAGATCCTAACGAACAATCATGTCCCATATTTGAAACAAATAAGACTGAATTACCGTAGGCATGAGGCATTTAAATCCAGCGAAATCTATGCAAGCATATACACAGGGCTCGAAATTAACACTCGCACACTCGCAAAATGCGAGAAAAAAAGATTGCAAGGTAAGTTATTAGCCACTAGTATTTTTTGCAAATAAAGAAATAGTGAAAAAAAAACGAGTTATATTGCTTAATGCGTTCGACGGCGTGAACGCTAAACCGTAGGTCAATTTTTTGAACGTCCGAATACCCATATGCGGAAGCGCGCACCTTGTTTGTTGACTGGTATACTTATAATACAGATACACAGATGGTATTGATACAAAGAACATGAAACAATCGACTATTCACACTCAAGTTAAATCCGGTTTTGACACAAAGGGGTGTTCATTATACAGTGTACTGACAACTGACATTTCCTGTAAAACACAAATGAAATAAGGCTGTATCAAATGCGTAGACTTCGTTTAGGTATAATAGTGTTGATAAGCGCTAATTGTTAACAACTTTATTACCCATTGTGTGTATTGTGTTTTTCAGGGGTGTTGCAGATTATACAGCCTACACGCGGCGAATCCGGATTAAAGACAAAACTATTAAACGCAATTAAAATATGACGATGTGTGATCAACACCTGACTGAAATATATTCCGCGCTTGTTACAAATTAAGTTTGACCATGATAGTAATGGAAAAAGACTAATTGGCAATTGGCTTCGTTGTTTAAAACACTCGTTAATGATTATTCAGTCCCACTTATCCGCTAATCTTAACAAAGAACGTGTCAATGACATAAAATAATAAGGGACAGTTACTATCACCTAAAATAACAGACTTGTTAATTGGCATATGCCAAACAAGGCCCACCTCCTGCAAGTGACTACCAAGTGTCACCTCTCTTTCCCCAGCACGATTTTTTCGCAACCGCGTATTACATATATTACAAACAAATCGGACGTTTTTTTTTTAAACCAGAAATGGATGAATTTAAGAGCGGACGAAATAGTCATTTTTATGAAAAGGGCGAAATTTTGTGCCGGCGAAAATAAATGGTTTCACAGTATATAGGGAAACTATTTAGCATATTCTGACCTAAATACAAACAGTCTAGGTTGTGACCAGTGTGTGCTTGGGGCTGCATCAAACAGGTTGTTGATGTTCAATAGCTAGTTTGGATTGACCTATTGTTTTGAAGCTTTGGCTTTAGTAAGCTTCCATGAAGACTTATCTGGTGGAAGGTGCTAGTTGGGTAAAGGTCAAGGTCGCTGTTCCTTAAAGGAAAAAAGGTTTTTGATAAAAAAACTTGAATTGCATTGAGGTATTTCACGGACTAAGTGTATATAGGCAAAGCTTTGCAATGCATTTGTGGGTTGATAGGTCAAGAAAAACAGTCATCGTAACTAAAATTAAAGAAATAAGAAAAAGGGGGTTCCAGTCAATAACTTTGTTTGCATTGACCAAACTTGATGAGACTTTGGTTATAACGAGCTTGCAAATAAACGTTGCTTGTTTGTTTTTGTTATACAATAGCATTATTCCATGAAATATATCAGCCAAATACACTTGACATAATTTAAGCTGAAATCCACTGGCAAGTAAATAATTTAATGCATAATTTAGTTTATTTTGCAGCATCTGTAAGCACTTTTAGGCAGAAAGTTTATTGTAAAGAATTTATTTAAGGCCATCATTTTCCTGAAATAAATTCAAAATGCAGCAAAATTTATCTTGTCTGCGGCTTCACAACTGACCTAATGATATCAACCCAGTTAAATATAAGATTGTTATTTTCTTGCTGTGGTTCCAAGATTGATTTAATAAGGGATAGTCAGACCTGTTTGCAAGTGTTGGATAAGTGACTCAAGTGAAGCTGCTTCATACAGAGATAAGGGATGATAGAATCTCCTTCTCTTCACAGTGGGGCCTCTTTTGCCTCTGATAAGCTTTTGAGATGGGCAAAAGACAAATTTGTGTTTTATGACATTTCTGATTTGATCTCAAAATGGTTGGAGTTTTGAAGGGTAATGTGCTGTAGTAACTCTGTGGTGTTGATGTGAAACAGAAGCAAGTGCTGCCTGTATAAGGAGACAGTGCACATACTTAATTGTTTATTGCAATATTTTAGTTAAAGGATTTTGATGTCTTGTGTCAACAAATTATAAGATCAATAATAGCTTTTTTATAAAATGTTTGTTAATATAGCTTTAAGTGTTTTTGTACTGATATTTGTGTGGATTTATTGATCGTGGGGTTAGAGAAGTAACAATGGTAAAGGTAAGTATAATTAATTTGGAAAATACACCATATTTATGAATCTATCACAGATATTGTAATAAAACTTAATATATGTGTTCAGGGTCTTTATGAACATTCTCATACCTACAACTATAACTGATATCAGCTTTTTAACAGAAGTATGTCCTCTTTTGTGCTTATAAAACTGGGGTTAATGTGTGCATGCAAGATGAAATTTAGGTAAGATATGGATGCAAACAAATACATATCTCTCTATCCAGTACAGATATCCAATACATATCACAGTATCCAGTACAAATATTCAATTCATAATTATGTCTTTATCCAGTACAGATATTCAATACATATCTCTGTATCCAGTACAGATATGCAATTCATATCTCTGTATTCAGTACAGATATTCAATACATATCTCTGTATCCAGTACATATATTCAATTGATATCTCTGTATTCAGTACAGATATTCAATACATATCTCTGTATCCAGTATAGATATTCAATAGATATCTCTGTATCCAGTACAGATATTCAATTGATATCTCTGTATTCAGTACAGATATTCAATACATATCGCTGTATCCAGTATATATATTCAATACATATATCTCTGTATCCAGTACAGATATTCATTCAACTGAAGCTTAACATTTGTCTTAAGGATCCTCAAAGGATCCTTAAAATACTATGAACTGCAGTTTAGAGTTATGCTCCGTTTTGTTGTTAGAAATTCACAGGTGAACGTTTGCATGCAATATCAGCATATGCCTTTGTCCGCTACAGATTTGGAGATAAAACTTGCCGCATTTGTTGAGGGTATTTATAAATAGTCACTTACAAAGACCTATAACTTTTACCAGCCTTTTACCAGGATTATGCCCCTTTGTACTTTGAAAACTTTTGCTTAAGTTTGCATGCAACAAGTACATATCCATGTAACTGTTAGAGATATTCTGTTGAAACTACATACTTTGGGATCATCATGCAAGGTCACTTACTGATGCCTATATCTCTGACCTGCAATTTAGCAGAATTATGCCCCTTTTTCTTCTTAGGGAATTCAGGGAAATTGGGAAATTTTCAAATTATATATTTTTTATCTAATTTGAATAAAGCTTTTAGTTATATATGAGAGCTACATGTGTAAGTAGCCTTTGCTTTGTAATTTTTCTGGATGATTTAAATGTTAACAATTTTTATTACCCCTATTTTACAGCTGTTTTTTACACAACGCATTAAGATATTGATTAAGATATTGATATTGAGTCTATTTTTGGTATCTGAGTTAACCTACACTACGCGACCCGTGATTGTTGCCTAATTCGCGGAGTCAAGGCGGAAAGTTTGCTTTTTTAGTGGAAAATCACCGCGATTTCACGTGATTCGTCACTCCGCCGTCGCGCGAGAGCAAGATAATCTTCGCACTGATTCCCCTCAATTTTGCGTTGATTCGCCGCGTTTTGCCGTGATCGCAGTGGATATCGGTGACATTGATGATTGGCCAATTCATGCATATAAACCGAGTCGTATTGATAACTGTATACATAATGTTTTTCTAATGTTCACAATTATCAAATAATACAACATAATTACAACATCACTTGCGAAAAAATAATCTTAAACATTTATGTCGGTAAATATGTTTGAGAATTTACATAAACACAACCCACGGAGCGTATATTGACTCATCTAGAGTCCGTGCATAACCATATGACGACGCCATTTTTCAGAAGTGTAACGATTACAGTGCATAATGTGGGACACAGCTTTATTGGACGAGCGTATTTAAATTTAGATTGAATGCAATATGATCTTACAAAAAATGTTTTATTGCGTCATATGCCTTCATGTAAAAAAAGTTTTCCTCCTGGAAATTGTGCTATTAATGCATAATATTATCAAAACATTTTTTCGACACGTAAAGCGTTGTAACAAATTAAGGCCAGCATTTTTTTAAAATTTGTTTTACGGGAAATTTTTATAAAAAAAATGAGTCGGGGGGGATAAATAAAAATAAACATAAAATCATGAAAAGTGAGCAGTCTACCAAAAAAATAAAAATAAAACTGTCTAAACTGATAATTTTTTTTATTTTTGAAAATTTAAAATGAAGCCAATTTAACCTTATGTATACTTACATTAACCTTTAAGTGTTTTATATATCTTATTACACTGTTGCAGAAGCTTTTTATAATAATAGTAAACATATTTTTATATATATTTATATGTAAAAGCACCTTTCGCATGTATTATACTATATTGCTTCAATAGAGACCATTAACCTCGCCAGGTGTGTAGTGTATTATAGTGATCGTTAAACTTTTGTTTAGTGTTAATCATATGTATGTTCATAACAAATATAGCATGCATTTGACTTAAATTAACAAGATGTGTTTGTGAAACACAATGTCCCCCTATATGATGTTTGACCTTGTAGGATGACCTTGACATTGTGAAGGATGACCTTGACCGTGACCTTTCACCACTCAAAATGTGCAGCTCCATGAGATACACATGCATGCCAAATATCAAGTTGCTATCTTCAATATTGCAAAAGTATTCATAAAATAAGTGATTTGGGCCACATATATTTGACCTCTGACCTTGAAGGATGACCTTGACCTTTCACCACTTAAAATGTGCAGCTCCATGAGATGCACATGCATGCCAAATATCAAGTTGCTATCTTCAATATTGCAAAAGTATTTATAAAATAAGCGATTTGGGCCACATATATTTGACCTCTGACCTTGAAGGATGACCTTGACCTTGACCTTTCACCACTCAAAATGTGCAGCTCCATGAGATACACATGCATGCCAAATATCAAGTTGCTATCTTCAATATTGCAAAAGTATTCATGAAATGAGCGATTTTGGCCACATATATTTGACCTCTGACCTTGAAGGATGACCTTTACCTTGACCTTTCACCACTCAAAATGTGCAGCTTCATGAGATACACATGCATGCCAAATATGAAGTTGCTATCTTCAATATAGCAAAAGTTATTGCAAAATGTTAAAGTTGGCACAAACAGACAGACCAACAGACAGACCAACAGACAGGGCAAAAACAATATGTCCCCCACTACTATAGTGGGGGACATAAAAAGAATTGAACACTTTTTAAATTGTTTAATAGCTTTAAATAATTGCCAACTTTGTAACTTTCATCCATGGGTGGAATATGCACACTAAAAAATACTATTTAATATACAACAGACGTGCTTTATATCATGATAATTTGTATCAATCATGAGAAAAAATGAGCCATATCACGGGAAATTTGTATCAATCATGAGAAAAAATGAGCCACATCACAGGAAATTGGACCTTAGGGCGATTGCGACCATTTTGGCTCCAAAAGAGCAGTCTGATCAGGATCCAAACTGTTCAACATAATTGTCATTCAGTCAGTACTTCTAAAGATGTTAAGCGAACACTTTGGATCCTGATCAGACATCGCTTGAATTGATCTTATTCCAAACTTTGTGTAGTGAAAGTTCTAGTGAACACTGTATTATGTGAATTGGGAATAAGACATCAATTTGGGAATAAATTGTGTTTTATCAAAAGTGCATAATATGCAGTTTTATATGTTGTATATATCTTGTTTGACAAATTATAATTAAAACAGATACTTGTTTATATAATAGCATCATTTAATTTGATTTTACTTCAAAACTGGATTTTTTATTAATTTAAAAAAAATCCTCATTAAATGAAACTGTGTGGACACGGTTTAAAAATACACTTTAAATGATAAAAATACAATCACTGTTAATGAAAAAGTCATGGAAAATTGCTTATTAAGCTTAAATTATAGATTATATATTACAAAAATATATGTAGATCATGAAATGAATAGTTTTGTTTGAGAAAATCACCAAAATGATGTCCATTCCCAGTTTGATGTCTTATTCCCAATTCACATAATACAGTGTTTAGTACATAAAATGTGAATATTTCATTTAAGAAACCGTGAGTTATAGACTTATAAAAACATGTGCTGCATTTCATTTTATATTCAGAGAGAGTTATAGTGTTTATATATGTAAAGTGAACACAAGAGGCATGACTACAATATTTGGTGTGTAACATCGTTATGAGGTTCTCTTTGAAGTTTGTTCTAATCATGCAGAAAATTTGCCCTCCCTAGGGGTTACTGTTTTGCTTATAAATATAAATAATATAATCATTCTCTGAAACCGCAAGGCCCTTTGTTTTGTTGCGTTGCATGCCAACCATATAGTGGTTCTTTGCTAAGTTTCCTGAAAGCATGCCTCCGTGGTCAAAACTGTTTGCGCTTCAGGGGTCAACTGATTTATATAGATTAATGTGTTTGATAATCTCTAACAACACAGACACCACAACGGTCAGGGGTTCAATATTTGGTGTGTAACATGTTAGTGTTTTCTTCTTCTAGGTGTGATCAAATCATACATATGGAGTTAAAAATAACCTGTCCTTGTTTCACATGCTTAATGTTTACTTATATAATAAAGAGTTAAACAATATTATTCTCTCAAAACGCATGGGTTAGGTGATAATTATTTTGTATGTGACATTGTATGGCGGTAATCTTCGTAGGTTTTGTATCATGTCCATTGGCTTCACATTAGCCCCAACAAAATATTGAGGTAAAAGACACATTATATACCTAGAAACCTAGATTTATTTCATTGAACATTTTCTTAAGTGAAAGCCGTATAAAGAATTAAATAGCACATGTAGCAAGGATTCAAAATGTTCTAGTAGAATTACTCTGCTGACTGTATATAACTTACTCGCAAGATTAATTATATAGAAAACACACCTTTTGAACTGTGTAATTGTATATTTTAAAATAGTATTTCATTTTAAAAATTTCGCAAAAGACTCACAGTATTGTCAAAATAAAATGGTGTAAACTTTTGCACATATTATTTTGTTCCTCTCTTATTCACAGTTTAAGTTCAAATGAAAATTTCTATGGAATGTGTTATCTGTTTTATTTTAAGGAGAAACAGCAATAACATGTTTTGGATATATATAATAAACAGAGAGAGCTATATAAATGTGAAGATAATAATAACCCTTGGAACAAATACATATATTGAGTCGATTGAGCACATTTATCAACAGAGCCTGAGGTGTGATAAAGTTATTTGCATTCCTTGCAGTACAAATCTTGCAGTATGAAAGCATTATTTACAGTTGATAGAACATCATATTTTGGCTAAATAATAACTCATTTTTGAAAAATAATGTCAAGAAAAATAAATAAAACTTTCTTGTGACTTTGACGGACATACGAACATCGGGACCCAATGTTATTTTCTTCAGAAGCTGTGTTGCATACTTTTTTTCTAAATAAAGAATATATATGGGTGGGTGGGGAATGGGATTATTGATGCAAGTACCTGTGGTTCAGTCCTCATGTTCATTATAAAGAAACGTAAAGTAGTACTTTTTGGACATTTTCGGGATGTTGATTTTTATCTATAAAAATATTACAGGATATGCATTTCAATAAATACGCATATTTATTAAACCTACCCAAAACTTTTTAACACACTGAAAGTTATCCATGGTGACACCTCTGCATCATCTGCAAAAACTCATTATTATTTTGAATTTCGTATCACATAATATGGGCATGATGTCAACAATGGTGTTCTGAAGATATCTTTTCTAATTGAAATTGTTTCTGCTCCATTTTTAATTAATATGATTTTAAAATATGCTACATTTGTCTCGTTGATGTTAATGTCCGCAATTTCGGAAATGCAATATGAAAATCATTTTTTAAATACTCACCGATTGGCTAATAGCGTGTGGTATTGGCTGCAATAGCCAATGAAAATCACTGACGCTTTACAAGTCGAATTGGCACAACGAAACAACCCATATTATAAACAAATTTTGAACAACACTTTCGGCAATCTGCGCAATTTTTTTTTCTAGTTTTGGATAAAATACTAGGTCGGCGGGTAAAATGTTAATATACAAAAAACGAAAGTGAGTTTTATTTTTATTAGCTCCACTGGCCAAAGGCCAGCGGGGCTTATGTCATGGTCCTGTGTCCGTCGTGTGTGCGTGCGCCCGTGTGTGCGTGCGTGCGTGCGTGAGTGCGTTAACTTTTTCTTTAAACATCTTCTTCTCCTAAACTACTGGTCCAAATCTGATGAAATTTTTCAGAAATGTTCCTGTGGTGAACCTCTTTCAAATTTGTTCAAATTATGCCCCTGGGGTCAAATTTGACCCTGCCCCTGGGATTAAAAAAATTGAAAATTTACTTATATAAGGCCTATTTTGTGCAAACTTTATAAATCTTCTTGTCCATAACCATTAGGCCTAGGGCTACCAAATTTGGTATGTATTGACATCTTATAGTCCTCTACCAAGTTTGTTCAAATTTTGCCCCTGGGGTCAAATTTGACCCTGCCCGGGGGGTCAAAAAATTGAAAATTTGCTTATATAAGGCCTATTTTGTGCAAACTTTAAAAATCTTCTTGTCCGTAACCATTGGGCCTAGGGCTACCAAATTTGCTATGTAGTGACATCTTATAGTCCTTTACCAAGTTTGTTCAAATTATGCCCCTGGGGTTAAATTTGACCCTGTCCCGGGGGTCAAAACATTGAAAATTTGCTTATATAAGCCTATTTGTGCAAACTTTAAAAATCTTCTTGTCCATTACCGTATGGCATAGGGCTACCAAATTTGGTATGTAGTGACATCTTATTGTCCTCTACCAAGTTTGTTCAAATTATGCCCCTGGGGTCAAATTTGACCCTGCCCCAGGGGGTTAAAAAATTGAAAATTTGCTTATGTAAGGCCTATTTTCTGCAAACTTTAAAAATCTTCTTGTTCATTACCATTGGGTCTAGGGCTACCAAATTTGCCATGTAGTGACATCTTATAGTCCTTTACCAAGTTTGTTCAAATTATGCCCCTGGGGTTAAATTTGACCCTGCCCCGGGGGGTTAAAAAATTGAAAATTTGCTTATACAAGGCCTATTTTGTGCAAACTTTAAAAATCTTCTTGTCAATAACCAATTGGCCTAGGGCTACCAAACTTGCTATATAGTGACATCTTATAGTCCTCTACCAAGTTTGTTAAAATTATGCCCCTGGGGTCAAATTTGACCCTGCCCCGGGGGTTTAAAAAATTGAAAATTTGCTTATATAAGGCCTATTTTGTGCAAACTTTAAAAATCTTATTGTCCATAACCATTGGGCCTAGGGCTACCAAATTTTGTATGTAGTGACATCTTATAGTCCTATATCAAGTTTGTTCAAATTATGCCCCTGGGGTCGAATTTGACCCTGCCCCGGGGGTCAAAAAATTGAACATTTGCTTATATAAGGCCTATTTTGTGAAAACTTTAAAAATCTTCTTGTCCATAACCATTGGGCCAAGGGCTACCAAATTTGGTATGTAGTGACATCTTATAGTCCTCTACCAAGTTTGTTCAAATTATGCCCCTGGGGTCAAATTTGACCCTGCCCCGGGGGGTCAAAAAATTGAAAATTTGCTTATATAAGGCCTATTTTGTGAAAACTTTACAAATCTTCTCGTCCATAACCATTGGGCCTAGGGCTACCAAATTTGGTATGTAGTGACATCTAATAGTCCTCTACCAAGTTTGTTCAAATTATACCCCTGGGGTCAAATTTGACCCTGCCCTGGGGGGTCAAAAAATAAAAAATTTGCTTATATAAGGCCTATTTTGTGCAAACTTTAAAAATCTTCTCCATAACCGTATGACATAGGGCTACCAAATTTGGTATGTAATGACATCTTATAGTCCTCTACCAAGTTCGTTCAAATTAAGCTCCTGGGATCAAATTTGACCGTTCCCAAGGGGTCACAAAATTGAACATATGCTTATATCGGGCCCATTTTGTGCAAACTATAAAAATCTTCTTGTCCATAACCATTGGGCCTATTTCTACCAAATTCAGTAGGTAGTGACATCTAATAGTATTCTACTTAGTTTGTTCAAATTATGCCCCTAGGAACAAATTTGACCTTTCCCCAGGGGTCACAAAAATGAACATATGCTTAAATAAGGCCTATTTTGTGAAAACTTTAAAAATCTTCTTGTCCATAACCATTGGGCCAAGGGCTACCAAATTTGGTATGTAGTGACATCTTATAGTCCTCTACCAAGTTTGTTCAAATTATGCCCCTAGGGTCAAATTTGACCCTGCCTCGGGGGGTCAAAAAATTGAAAATTTGCTTATATAAGGCCTATTTTGTGAAAACTTTACAAATCTTCTCGTCCATAACCATTGGGCCTAGGGCTACCAAATTTGGTATGTAGTGACATCTAAAAGTCCTCTACCAAGTTTGTTCAAATTATGCCCCTGGGGTCAAATTAGACCCTGCCCTGGGGGGTCAAAAAATCAAAAATTTGCTTATATAAGGCCTATTTTGTGCAAACTTTAAAAATCTTCTTGTCCATAACCGTATGGCATAGGGTTACCAAATTTGGTATGTAATGACATCTTATAGTCCTCTACCAAGTTTGTTCAAATTAAGCCCCTGGGATCAAATTTGATCGTTCTCAAGGGGTCACAAAATTGAACATATGCTTATATCGGGCCCATTTTGTGCAAACTATAAAAATCTTCTTGTCCATAACCATTGGGCCTATTTCTACCAAATTCGGTAGGTAGTGACATCTAATTGTTCTCTACTTAGTTTGTTCAAATTATGCCCCTAGGAACAAATTTGACCGTGCCCCAGGGGTCACAAAAATGAACATATGCTTAAATAAGGCCTTTTTTGTGCAAACTTTAAAAATCTTCTTGTTCTTAATTATAGAGCCTAGGGCTACTAAATTTGGTATGTAGTGATATCTTATAGTCCTCTACCAAATTTGTTCAAATTATTCCCCTGGGCTCATATTTGACCCGGCCCCAGGGGTCACAAAACTGAACATATGACGTTTACCAGTGGAGATTACTGCGGCTGTTTGGCTGTGACCAACAACAACATCAACATCTTGTAAACATGAGATAAAACCCTGTCATTTAGTGCCATTTTAGGTCAGATGGTGACTGCTTACAAAGGCATTGAAGTAAGAACATGTGTTATGAATGTTTTTCTTATAAACTGAAAAAAGTCGGGTTATATTTAAATATGTCGAAAGTGACCATATATCCGGATGAAAATATTTTGGATGACATGTTAATTTCGTGTCTTTTTCATAGTGTTAAAACCAGTTTAATAATATATTATTGATTTTAAAAACACAGCTTCCATGAACATAATTATTTCAAGGAAAGTCAATATATGATACTGCACGGTAAACTTAAACTTTGTATCGAAGAGAAGGTGTTGAAATTAATGAAGTGCAATGTTCTTAACTATCGTATATGCTGCTTTTTAATAACTAATGATTCATTGTTCCATTTGTGAATCGTGACTGATCATGAATTGTTGAAATGATTGTCAATTGCTCAACAATCCATATATATTTCTGACCATTTTATAATTTTCTTAATATTAGTTATGAATTGATCTTAGAAGTCAAATGTATTACTTAATTAAATACATTAATAAATATAAAGAAATAATCTTTAGATTATCATAATATTCTCAGGCTTGTTGGTCTTAGGGATGTGTGGGTTGATGAGCAATTTCTCCTTTTATCACAATTATTTCTACCCTACCTGATAATTTCCTTCATATTCCATTTTAATTCAATTGACGTCTGCAACCTCTTTCAAATTGGGAAAGTCCAAAATGTGTTGTTTGGTAAAGGGTTAAGGAATTTTGATTCCTATGGTTCTTGTGAATCTGTTTCAAATCAAATGCGTAGATTTGATCTTCAGCATCTAAAAATATGTGAAATAGAAAGAACGACAATATCTTTTGGAGAGATAAATGTACCTACGTTATAAGCAAAGGACCTGTGCAACAATTCCCGGGCTTTTTTGTCTGTTTAGTGAACACGGTAGTAACTTTTTCCATATATAAAAATGCTCATCCTTCCAACTTTAAGCGCCCAGTGGGACGAGGGATAGAAAGAGAAAGTCACGTGCTTGAGTACATTTCAACCCATGCGCATTACACGTTTTTTTCGCAAAGAAAAAACAGTGGAGCGATGCAGGGCCATCATGGCCCTCTTGTTTGTATTTGTCGAAAAATAGGGTCGGTTGCTCCCGTAAAACAGATAATAAAAAAATGCTGGCCTAATATTCAATTAAAAACTAATATACCAAGAGTAAAAATGTTCCGTTAAATTCCCAAATGTGAATAATAATTTATAATCTTAAACACACTTCCGATGTTTTAATGTTAACACGACGTTTACAAATGCTTCCAATATATAGTCATCATGTATATTTCCCGACAAAAGAGCGCAAAAATTATGCGGCAATGTACAAGGTCAAGGTATAAGAGCGTGCAAATATTGATTTTTTATACAAACTGTGTAGCGCAGAGAACATTGAATTCTGTTGCTTTCAGTTAAATGTTTCTTTGGTATTTTTAAAACAATTATAGTTTTTTTTGTTGTGAGAGACCATCTGAGTAAACGCTGAAAAATATATGCAAACTGTTATTTTTTGTCAATG
Source organism: Dreissena polymorpha (assembly GCF_020536995.1). NCBI lineage: Eukaryota > Metazoa > Mollusca > Bivalvia > Myida > Dreissenidae > Dreissena > Dreissena polymorpha. Next base: position 10,704,987 of record NC_068364.1, read on the forward strand.
CCCTTTGATCCATTCTCGCACTTAATTGGCAGCGCCATACTGTTGTTTCTGTGATTGTCACATGTTTTCACAGTTTGTACATGTACAAAGAGTGCTAATTAGACACTAGAACAAACACTATCACCCGCTGGGCAGTACACAATAAATAATCAAATGTTGAGGGTTTTTTTTTGTTTAGGGCGTGAAAACCCAGAGAAATGCATGCACATTATACATCATCATCAAATTTATTGAACTCTGCGAACGCTAAGTGCTACGTTGATATACTCGTTTTTTTTTCAGCAAAACAAACACAATGTTTAATGGTTTTAATATATAGGCAATGATGTAATAACAACATATTATATAACACGATGTCATAATAACATGTACTTAAAAATAGAACAGTAATGTATTTCCGGCATATCAAGCATTGTGAATGTATGTACAACGCTCGGAAAGTAACGCGAGTAACACGAGTTATCCGCATTGGAGCCTGAAACAGAAAATAAATAAGTATCGCATAATTTAGTCCAAATAATTAGACGTAATCTACCGATTACATTTAACCTTTAAATGAAAGTGTCACGTAAACAATTTTCCGTGTCTGAAGGCGCGATTATATTTTGCTAAACGCTGTAAACAAAAGGGCTACATGTTTTAATTCTTAATGAAATGCAAAAATAAGTATTAACATAATTAATAACGTCAATAAACACACACGGTAAGATCAAAGTTTAAATGGAAAACTTATATCATATTTCTCGTAAATTACCAAATTATTAGTTTCGTCTAAATCAAATACCATGTATAGAGAATCAAGGTATTTATAACCGACCAATGACGAAACACTACGCAACTTTCAATTTACACAGTGCTAGATGTATATGGCAACAATATGGAATTGGAACAGTGGTAGTGTATTTGGGCCTGGAATATAATTGCTTGTAAGTTTTAATAAACATTCTTCTAATGCAATTAGTTAAATAATGTTTACATGTTCAATAATTATTGCTTGATCTTTCTGCGCTGTTATACTAATTTGGAGCCGTTAAAGCTTCCGACATTGCTTCATCAAGTTCATGTCTGAATGGGAGTATTTTAGGAAGTTATGGACCATGGACTTAGAAATTTTCTATATTATAACCATTTTCTGGAGTTTTTAAGCAACCCTTCCTGATATTGATTGAGCTGATTTTTGGCATGTGAGTCTACCTACATAACTTACAGATGAAGTGTGAAATGCCTTCTGGTCTGTTGATTGTTGGCATGTGAGTCTACCTACATAACTAACAGATGAAGTGTGAAATTCCTTCTGGTCTGTTGATTTTTGGCATGTGAGTCTACCTACATAACTTACAGATGAAGTGTGAAATTTCTTCTGGTCTGTTGATTTTTGGCTTAGTAATGGGCCTTGGACTTAAAAAAAGTGATCCATATAGTAACTGTTGTCCAGAGGGTTTTTTACGCAAGGCTTTCAGATAATGAGCTGATTTTTAGCTCACAATGTGATTGCCTTTGTACATTGTGCGTTGTGGGGTGTAAACATTTGCCTTGTTTACACACTAGTGGTCATATTTATTGTCTGGTCTTCATGAATCTCCGTCAGATGATTTGTCCCATTGATATCTTGGACAAGTTGGAAAATGGTTCTGGTTGGTTGAAAAACATTGCCACCAGGGGCGGGACATTTTTCCTTATATGGCTATTGTAAAACCTTGTTAACACGCTAGAGGCCACATTTATTGTCCAATCTTCATGAAACTTGGACAGAAGATTTGTCCCAATGATATCTTGGAGGAGTTTGAAAATGGTTCTGGTTTGCTGAAAAACATGGCCACCAGGGGCGGGGCATTTTCCTTATATGGCTATATATGGCTTTAGTAAAACCTTGTTAACACTCTAGAGGCCACATTTATTGTCCAATCTTCATGAAATTTGGTCAGAAGATTGGCCTCAATGATATTTAATTAATTAATTAATAATAATTATGTTTGCTTGAAAAACATGACTTCCAAGGGGTGGGGCATTTTTATGCCCCCTTTCGAAGAAAAGGGGGTATATAGTTTTTGCACTGTCCTTCTGTCTGTAAGTCTGTCTGTCAGTCTGTCACACTTTTCGTGTCCACTCTCTAATTCAAATAGTTTTCATCCGATCTTTACAAAACTTAGTCAGAAGTTGTATCTAGACAATATCTAGGTCAAGTTCGAATATGGGTTATGCCGGGTCAAAAACTAGGTCTGGGGGTCGAAAAAACAAATCCACGGGAAGTGGAAAGCTTTAAATGAACATAATTATCTGACCTGCCAAATTATATTTTTTTGTGTTTCTGACAAACACATCGTGGTAAAAGGTCAAGGTCATCTTTCAAGGTCTAAGGTCAAAAAAACAAATCCAAGGGAAGTAATAAGCTTTAAAGGGAGATAATTGTTCAATATTGAACATAGCAACTTGATATTTGGCATGCATGTGTATCTCATGGAGCTGCACATTTTGAGTGGTGAATCTACAGTCAAGGTAGTGGCTTTTAATTATTTGCTACTAAAAATAGAGATTTGTTAGAGACAATTATTTTCAAGGGAAGTAATTTATATAATTATAAATCTCAGATTATATATGTCCTTACCAAGAATTTAAGTTCTTTTCACAGGTACTATACAGATTTTTTATTTTGATTATTTATAACTCAACTGATTGATTTGTCAACGTTTTTTTTTAATGATATAATTATCATTTCTTTCCTGTACTAATTTGTGAATGGTAGGGTTCATTACATACTTGTGGACTTATGTCCATAGATACATGATGAACTCTGGCTATGATCTCTGTGATAAACCATAGGCCCTGGTTGTCTGTGATATCTGACTCGCATACATGCCAGACGTCCCGATCTCGGCGGGACAGTCCCGCTTTTGGGCGCTATGTCCCGACGTCCCGATATGAGACGATTTGTCTCGACATTCGTAAAAAACGATGTAAGGTCTATAGGTTCCCAATAAAATTCGCTATTCAAGCTCTGTTTCGCTAACACTTACCACCGCTAATCCCTTTATTGCCCCCAATTAACAACCCGATTCTAAATCTGGTGTGTATTAGTGTTGTTTATGACACCTTATCAGCGATTTATCTGCTAATTATTGATTTTATCAGGCATTCACACCATGGTGGTATTCAAGATAGTGGTCGCTTATTGCTATCGATAGTTGTATTATAATGAAATAAATGTGTTTTTGGTCTTGTCTTTGTTTGAAACGGTAATTGTTTTGTAAAATTAACTCTACGTCATTAATGAGTGTTTTACATTCAATGTTTAGTTCCAAAATAGCGGGATAATCCGAATGTGCAATATACCAAAATCGCAACAAACAGTTCAAAAAGTGATACCCATCCTGTCTAGTGTAATTGTCATAAAAACAACGAGGTGCTATGCATGACAGTTTGAACCTACTCCAATTAAGCTAAAAACAACGAGGTGCTATGCATGACAGTTTGACCTTACTCCAATTAAGCCGCGACAATTGACAAGTAACAAACTGCGCATGGATACATTCTTAAAAAAACATCGCAACAAACAGTAAAAGTGGAACCCATCTTGTCTTAGATAGTTTACTGTAACCCGTACTTTCAGTGTACTGGATAGCCTCCCCTTCGTTAATGTTTGCCATTGAAAGTAATATAATGAGTATTGTTGTCGTAATGTTCCAGATTTTGTACTCTAAAAAGATGAATATTATCTTCGTTGTTTGCTATTGTCTTTTTTAATAAAACTGTTATTGTTATGTTTTAGATTTCATGCCTCATATCAGATGTTTTAGGTCTTGACTAAAAGTATCAAGAGTTTTTGTTAGTACTATACTGACTACAGTAAAGGTGGAATGATAGATCGTTTTAGGTGTCCTGCTTTTTGGTCAAATGTCCCGACAATTTTTATGGAATGTCCCGCTTTGGACCTAACAAATTCTGGCATGTATGCTGACTCGGTCATTTTTGACTGTCCCCCCCTGTTGGATTGGACAAAATCCAATGGAAGTAATAAGCTTTAAAGGGAGATGATTTCTATACCTGCCAAATGATAAATGTAAATTTTTTTTCAAAGCGGCGCAGTAGGGGGCATTTCGTTTCTGACGCACACATACACTACGCAACCTGTTATTTTTGCCGCAATTCTCGCATCACCGCAATTGATGCAACGTGACAAATCGCGGTGATTCCGAGCGACAAGAAAATTTGGGTGATGTCTCGGCGACTCCACGGTGACCGTCGCGCGATGTATCTCGCTGTGACGCAATCAGCGCGAATCACAGCAAATCACCACGAACCGCTGTGGTTCACCTTTTTAAGCGATTTTCTTTGAGGGTTACACTACATTACATGTACATGTAACAGATATGTATACACTTACCTTATACATTGCAATAATAAAGCTTTTGTTGTTGTTGTATACAATGGGCGTATTAGCTCAAATACTCCCGTTCCGACATGAACTTGATGAAGTAATGTCGGAAGCTTTAACGGCTCCAAATAAATATAACAGCGAAGAATGATCATGCAATAATTATTGAACATAACATGTAAACATTATTTAACTAATTGCATTAGCAGAATGTTTATTAAAACTTACAATCAATTATATTCCAGGCCCGAATACACTACCACTTTTCAAATTCCATATTGTTGCCATATACATGTAGCGTAGCACTTTGTAAATTGAAAGTTGCATAGTGTTTCGTCATTGGTCGGTTATAAAAACCTTGTTTCTCTATACATGGTATTTGATTTAGACAAAACTAATAATTTGGTATTTTACGAGAAATATGATTTAAGTTTTCCATTTAAACTTTGATCTTACCGTGTGTGTTTATTGACGTTATTAATTATGTTAATACTTATTTTTGCATTTCATTAAGAATTAAAACGTGTAGCCCTTTTGTTAACAGTGTTTAGCAAAATATTCGCGCCTTATGACATGGAAAATTGTTTAAGTAACACTTTCATTTAAAGGTTAAATGTAATCGGTAGATTACGACTAATTATTTGGACTAAATTATGCTATACTTATTTCTTTTCTGTTTCAGGCTCCAATGCGGATAACTAGTGTTACTCGCATTACTTTCCCAGCGTTGTACATACATTCTCAATGCTTGATAAGCCGGAAATAGGAAATACATTACTGTTCTATTTTTAAGTACATGTTATTATGACATCGTGTTATATAATATGTTGTTATTACATCATGACATTGCCTATATATTAAAGCCATTAAACATTGTGTTTGTTTTGCTGAAAAAAACGAGTATATCAACGTAGCACTTAGCGTTCGCAGAGTTCAATAAATTTGATGATGATGTATAATGTGCATGCATTCCTCTGGGTTTTCACGCCCAAAACAAAAAAAACCCCTCAACATTTGATTATTTCTTGTGTACTGTCCAGCGGGTGATAGTGTTTGTTCTAGTGTCTAATTGGCACTCTTTGTACGTGTTCAAACTGTGAAAAGATGTGACAATCACAGAAACAACAGGATGGCGCTGCCAATTAAGTGCGAGAATGGATCAAAGGGCATTGACAAAAAAAAAGTTTGTATATATTATTCTGCGATTACTCAGATAGTCTCTCACAACAAAAAAACTATACAAGTCAATGTATTATGTTTTACTTCTATCAGGAACGATACGGATACGGCGTGTTTGATTTGAAATGACTATAAAAGAAATATCAAATTGTTGGCGTTAAAACTGTTACAAAAAAACAAAAAAAACTATAATTGTTTTAAAAATACCAAAGAAACATTTAACTGAAATCAACAGAATTCAATGTTCTCTGCGCTACGCAGTTTGTGTAAAAAAATCAATACTTGCACACTCGTATACCTTGACCTTGTGCATTGCCGCATAATTTTAGCGCTCTTTTGTTAGTAAATATACATGATGACTATATTGGAAGCATTTGTTAACGTCATGTTAACATTAAAACATCGGAAGTGTGTTTCGTATTATAAATTATTATTCTCATTTGGGAATTTAACGGAACATTTATACTTATGGTATATTTGTTTTTAATTGTATATTAATTTGTTACAACGCCTTATGTGTCGAAAAAATGTTTTGATAAAATTATGCATGAATAGCACAATTTCCAGGAGGAAAACTTTTTTTACATAAAGGCGTATGACACAATACAAGGTTGTTTTTTTAATTGTATTGCATTCAATCTAAATTTAAATACGCTCATCCAATGAAAGCTGTGTTCCACATTATGCACTGTACTCTTTACACTTCTGAAAAATGGCGTGGTCATATGGTTGTGTTAATAAAATTTTCAAACATATTTACTGACATAAATGTTTAAGATTATTTTTTCGTAAGTGATGTTGCAATTATGTTGGACTATTTGATAATTGTGAACATTAGAAAAGTGTTATGTATACAGTTATCGATACGGTTCGGTTTATATGCATCAATTGGCGAATCATTGATGTCACCGATATTCACGGCGAATTGCAGCAAATCACCGCAAAATTGAGCGGAATCAGCGTAGAGATTATCTTGCTCTCGCGCGACGGCGGAGTGACGAATCATGTGAAATCCCGGTGATTTTCCACTTAAAAAGCAAACTGTTCGCCTTGACTCCATGAATTAGGCAACAATCACGGGTCGCGTAGTGTATCTTGTTCCTTATATGGCTATAGCAAAATCTTGTTAACACTCTAGAGGCCACATTTATTGTCCGATTTTCATGAAACTTGGTCAGAAGATTCATCCCGATAATATCTTAGAAGAGTTCAAAAATGATGGCGGTTAGTTGAAAAACATGGCTGCCAGGGGGCTGGGAATTTTTCCTTATATTGCTATAGTAAAACCTTGTTAACACTCTAGAGGCCATATTTATTTTCCGATCTTCATGAAACTTGATCAGAAGATTTGTCCCAATACTATCTTGATATCTCAGGTGAGCGACTTTGGGGCCTTGCAGGCCGTCTTGTTTTTTAATTTTGTCAATTACCAAAATGTGAAAAGGCCCCTTTAAATTGAATTCATTAATGCTAATCTATGAAAATGAATACTAATTAGTTTTCACAGCCATTTGTTACTTCGCAAAATACTTTGCCCAGTACCCTGGCATGCTTGGATTGTAGTGAATAATGAAATCAAGATGAATCCATATCAAATGCAACCTATTAATATTAACAGTACATCTAATAAAAGATGATTGCACAGAGTATCACTTCAAATTAGCAATTAATCAATAGCATGAAGTCTGTAGATTGGACTCATAAAATGGGTTCAAAATAGTGAAAACTGCATATAACAGGGGTCTAATTAAACAATAAATTTGTTACTCAATTTAAAAATGAATCAAATTGGGACCAAAGAAATTCGTGGAAATAAGAGGATTTCAAACTAATTGTCTATTAAATTGTAGAACAGCTAACCAGAGCTATTTTTTTAAATATTAATGGAGCTTTTCAAAATATTCTTATTGGGATCAAGTTTTTTTATTACTCATGATTATTTTATAACAAAACTAACATAATTTATCTTTCCATTCATGAATTGTGGAATCTTGTTCTGACAGAGGGCTGACATCATAATAAGGATGTAACAGAGAGATAGTGTTATCAGCTCCACAGCTGTTTGGCTCAAGATTGCCTGATAGTGCCCAGAATATAGTCCTGATTTATACCTGATACTGGATATAAATTTTATTTTAAAGTCAACTTATCTTCAGCTATACAACCCATAGGGTTTCTTAATGCAGTTCTCAGTGTATGTTCATAGAATGCCAGGAAATGTTTGGGTTCATTTTTTCATTGATCCTTTTTTTTCAACCCATGGTATTCAGGGATGTTCTGTTTGCTCTATTGATCCTGTTGTTTCAACCCATGATATTCAGTTATGCTCTGTTTGCTCTATTGAACCTGTTGTTTCAACCCATGGTATTCAGGAATGTTCTTGTTGTTCTATTGACCCTGTTGTTTCAGCCCATGGTATTCAGGGATGTTCTGTTTGCTCTATTGATCCTGTTGTTTCAACCCATGGTATTCAGGGATGTTCTGTTTGCTCTATTGATCCTGTTGTTTCAACCCATGATATTCAGTTATGTTCTGTTTGCTCTATTGAACCTGTTGTTTCAATCCATTGTATTAAGGAATGTTCTTGTTGTTCTATTGATCCTGTTGTTTCAACCCATGGTATTCAGGAATGTTCTTGTTGTTCTATTGACCCTGTTGTTTCAACCCATGGTATTCAGTGATGTTCTGTTTGCTATATTGATCCTGTTGTTTCAACCCATGGTATTCACGGATGTTCTGTTTGTTCAACTGATCCTGTTGTTTCAACCCATGGTATTCAGGGATGTTCTGTTTGCTCTATTGATCCTGTTGTTTCAACCCATGGTATTCAGTTATGTTCTGTTTGCTCTATTGAACCTGTTGTTTCAACCCATTGTATTCAGGAATGTTCTTGTTGTTCTTTTGATCCTGTTGTTTCAACCCATGGTATTCAGGTATGTTCTTGTTGTTCTATTGATGCTGTTGTTTCAACCCATGGTATTCAGGAATGTTCTTGTTGTTTTATTGATCCTGTTGTTTCAACCCATGGTATTCATGGATGTTCTTGTTGTTCTATTGATCCTGTTGTTTCAACCCATGGTATTCAGGGATGTTCTGTTTGTTCTATTGATCCTGTTGTTTCAACCCATGGTATTAATGGATGTTCTTGTTGTTCTATTGATCCTGTTGTTTCAACCCATGACATTCAGGAATGCTCTTGTTGTTCTATTGATCCTGTTGTTTCAACCCTTGGTATATTAGAAATGTTCTGTTTGTTCTATTGATCCTGTTGTTTCACCCCTTGGTATATTAGAAATGTTCTGTTGTATGTTCCCTTGGTGTGCCAGGAATGATCTTGTTGCTTAACTGAAAGATTGCTGTCATCATTCACAGGGATCAGAACACACATGGATTTTGATCACAATTAATATTGGTGATTTGCATAAATATGTTAAATTTGAATTTAAAAAGGTTTTCATAAATAAATCTTGTTAATAAGTTTAAGATGATGTTTATATAAAAGTCTGTTTTAAGGTTTGCCATTGAGTTATTCATGTAATTTGCATAGTCAAAATTAGTCTACAGAATTTTCCTCCCCTCAGACTTAACCTCAATCACACCCCTGCTTTGGTTTGCACTAGTTAAAATTCTTAAGAAAAATTGTTTTCAAAAGTTATTTGAAGGAAAGCACCACATTTAATTTAATTTCGTCATGCAATAGATTTTTGTGATGTAAGTGATACTGCAAAAATCAATGGAGAATGCTGACTGTTGCAAAGTGGCATTTAATGGTGATAATTGCGATGATTTTGAGAGAATGCTGACTGTTGCAAAGTGGCATTAAATGGTGATAATTGCGATGGCATTTAATGGTGATAATTGCGATGGCATTTAATGGTGATAATTGCGATGGAATTTAATGGTGATAATTGCGATGGCATTTAATGGTGATAATTGCGATGATTTTGAGGTGTTGTTACAAGTTATTTTTCGACCAAAGAACATGAAATGATTAACTGAATGTATTAATCACACTGTAAAGTGCTCAAATGTTTTATAATAATATGATCTTCATTGCCCTGATATAGCCTAAGTGTGGCAACAACTTTTTGAATTTGGCAAAAATAAGTGGCTGCAAGTTTTTAAAGCCCAAAGGAGACTCTGACAACCAATGACTTTCAATTGTGAACCCCTCAAAGTTACATGATCCAGCACCCCAAATAGCTTATCTTTAAAAGCCTGGTTTTGTGGCGTTGCCATGTTTCTTGATTATCCTGTTGTTTCTTTTCATGGTGTGGTTTTTTTCGTGTTCTTTGGTCGAAAAAGATTATATCATAAGTGGCAATTTTATAAGTTGTTTCAAAGTAGTAAAAATTGCTTGACTACACAGCATTTTATTTGTGGACTAAGTCTTAAAATATTTCACTGCTCCTTAGTATAGTTAAACATGATTGCTATTTATTTTATGATTTGTTAATTATGGACCCACAACTTTTTGTGATAAACAGCATATACATTTTAAAGTCCAATTTAACTGCTTTAACTGTAGATAATATATTACTAATAACCTGAAAAAATATTTCAGAGAACCTATCCCAGATATTTTGGTTTCTGAAATATGTGGAAGTTAGTGGAGCGGAAATGGCAGATAATGGAGTGTGAGATTATCATAGGGAGACTATTTTAGTCTTACCTGACAGAGCACCACTTGACTCCAAAATTACTGCTTCATGAGCCATTTCAAAATATGAACTATGTTTACAGGTAGATAAAGAGCTCTGTGGTAACAGATTCTAATGGTCCTGAAAGGGATGATGTTAAGTTCTACTTATACTGAGCTTTTCCAGAAGATCCATGTTCAACAAAGTTTCCAAGTTTGAGACTTAAGAATTACATTATGATTAGATTCACTGTGTTATTCAAATGTAGGCATGAACATGTTGGAGACTGCCTGGGTGGTAGAGCAGTTGTATTGCCTGATATACAACATGGCACAACATTTAAATGACTAGTACAAATACAGTTCAATTGCTTCTGAGCTGAAGAAGCAGTTTTGTGGTGTAATAATATGAAACTTGTAAAGAATTTCTGATACAATATTCTTTTTTGCATAGCTGTTCAACCCAGCTTTTCGCCTGAAATGACCTTTAAATCAGGCCAGCAGACCCAAATAAATACACTTCATTCCATTTGCTGATTTGAGCATAATCCCCTGGAACATTGCCAACATCACCCCATCTTTGTAGTAGAGTATGTAACAATCTCACAATTATACTGGTAAATTCCATCCCCAAGACTTTAAGGGTCAGTGCTGGATCAGTAAATCGTCAGGGGAAGACAAAATGTACTAATAATACACGCCTTAAGCCAGAATTTTTGTATAAAATGATTTTCGGACCTGCCGACTCCAATTTTTTAAGAAACAAAAATAAAAAATAACATAATAATCTTTTTTTTTTCGGATGCCAAAAGCTGGCTTTTAAACACAAAACGCTTGCCGGGTTTTAGAAAAAGTTCAAATGAGTTATAAATCATCATTATAAACCCAGTTTTAATTACCCACATTAATATGTGAACCTCCTTCATAGTGTACATGTGCTGGAATTTACCAACAGCTACGCCATCATTGTTTGTGCAAGAAGTTGAAGAACGCTACAACGCTTTCATCAGCAAAGTCTGCTAATTTCCCAATAATTATGCAACCGTCAAATGAAATCCTGAATGGAATCGATTTGTAAGTAAATATTTTATTATTTCTTTACAATTTTATAAAATTGATAGTATTAAAATGACTAAAAATTATTATGAAAGCAATAAGAAAAGAACGATTTTAATTTAACAGGTGCTCGCAATGCGAAACCCATTTATGCATATCAACTTTAAACATTCCATATTTTACGTGACAAATTTGTGCATATAATATGTGTTTTTTCGTTATTTTCAATGGGTACGAAACTTCGGTTTTGTTTTGAACTGGTTCGTACCAAAAGTTAAAAAATCGCAAAATCAACAGTTTTTAAAACTATTTCAAACCATGAATGTCCAAATAAAATAGTCAAGTTTATGGGGGTTATTATCGAATTATCAGCTCCTTTATGACATTGAACTATCAATTATGTTATCCTGGGATAAACTGTCACGAAGATCAATAATTATAACGATTATTAGGGACGCTATTTCTTTAATCAATACCATGACAAAAACACATGTATACTTGTTTCAACATGCATTTTTGTTTAACAGTTCCATTATTAAAATGTTCTGGGAACAATATATTTTAATTAAGATACCAACTATTTCTGAAATCAAAAGAAGGTCCTTCACTCGATGTACTATATTTTGGATATGTTAAAATTCGGACATATATAAAGATAGTGACATTTATGTGTTGATTTGTTGTATATAGTTTGTACAAATATGTTTTGTGTTATTTCAGACAACAAGAATAGATGGTGGCAATTATCCTGGGCTTTTCTGTCGAGAAATAGATGTGAAAAAAATATTCATTTAATTGAACCTGGAAATCAACAACCACAATTAACTAACAGAAAACCTTTTAACAAAAGGTGTTGTTTTTAGAATTTGTGAAATTTGATAATAAACAGAAGTATATCATGTACAAATGACCAAATGTATAAACTCTTTAACAATTTGAATTGAGATACTTTATTTTCTGATGTTCGATTTATTTTTCCTTTCAGATGATATATATTTGTGTGATTCTAGGTTTTAATAAATAATTCTGAAACATTTATGCAGCATACTGTTACATTATTATTAACGTTATATTATGTTGGTTATCTGGTTTATCAAGTGGAAAAAATGTTATTTATATAAAAATAAAGCTTTTAATATTAAGACTTATGAAGGTACTTATTGTTATTTATGTATTAACATACTTCTCAGAGTAATAAAAATATAGTAAATGCCATTATTCATTAATGTAGCAAGGTTCCTTAAATGATTGTCCTTATTGATTAAGTTTGAATTACGGGCGGTTTTCACACCGCGATAAAGTGGCGACAACTTTTTTGGGGCCAGTGAAACCCCTGAAAAGCGTTTTATTGTGCTATTTGTATTTGTCTGTGGTATTGATTTTTACTGGACAATAAACTAAATATGTTTCTTTTAAACATCAATAGCTTATTTGTTGTTTGTTGAGATAAAGTATTTTTAATGCAACATATGGATTCCTTGTGAAAAAAAAAACCCATAGAGATGGCAAGTTTCAACCAAATGAGACAATTAAAACAAAAAAATAAATTCAAATGATAGAAAAAAAACCTTATTTTGTTCCACGCACGAAGTCCGCAAAACGCACAGGTACTATGACCAAAATGCTAAGCAAAAAATCACCAAAACGTTTATTATTGACAATTGAAAAAATTGCATAACTTTTGAACTAGTTAAGATATTTTTAAAATTCAAACTAATTTAAAAACTGCACATCAAGACCTACAGTCTGATTATGATCATTTTGCACATCAACATGTTTGATAAAAATCACTGTTGTTGCTTAGTAAAAAGAACTTTATACCATAACATTTTTTAAATGAGTGCATATTTGGTCACCCATCTTTTTTAGCTCACCTGATTGCTCAGGTGAGCTTTTCTGACCGGTCTTTGTCCGTCGTGTGTCCGTCTGTCCGTAAACATCTGCTCGTAAACAATCTAGAGGCCACATTTCTTGTCCCATCTTCATGAAACTTTGTCAAAAGCTTTGCCCCAATAAAATCTCGGCCGAGTTCGAAACTGGGTTGTGCCGCGTCAAAAACTAGGTCACTAGGTCAAAAAAAAAGAAAAACCCTGTAAACATTGTAGAAGTCACATTTTATGTTCAATCTTCATGTTACTTTGTCAAAATGTTTTTCTTAATGATATCTTGATTGAGTTCAAAAGTGGTTTCTGTGTGTTGAAAAACATGGCCGCCAGTGGGCGGGGCAGTTTTCCTTATTTGGCTATAGAGAAACCTTGTAAACACTCTAGAAGTCACAATTTTTGCCCAATCATCATGAAAGTTGGTCAAAAAATTGGTTTTATTGATTTCTTGGACGAGTTCGAAAATGGCCGTTATGAGCGTTGTTTTAGTGTTCCTGATTCTGATAAAGTATCAACTGAACTGAATGGTTACCATGCTGAACCAAGTATCAAATTGGACAAAAATCCACTTCAATGGTGGAATTCCAACAAGAAGAAATACCCACAATTAGCACACATCGCCAAGAAGTATTTAATTACTCAAGCAACTTCAGTTGCCAGTGAGCATGTGTTCTCCACAGCTGGTTACATTGTGTGTGTGCAAAGATCCTGCATGAAAATGTTGATATGTTGCTCTTTTTGAAAAAGAACTTAGGGATTTGACTAGTATAGAATTGTTTACACTGAAGTTTTGTTATAATTTAAATTAAGAAAGTATTCACTTTCCCCAGTTTTCTAGTCATCTTTCATCTTATATACGTCTTAATAAGGTTGATATGGTGAGATAAGATCTTGTTTACAGTTTGATACATCAAGTTACATTTTTTCACAATTAGTGTAACAAAGTTATGAAGGATTTGTTTTTAACCAGTCTATATTTAGCCTTTTTATTTTGTGTGCTTAATTTAAAGAAAATAATACCAAATATCGAAATAAGATAGACCTCTATTCCCATGATCTCTAGTCATTTTGATTCTAATAGATACACCTTCATTCTTATAGAGAAAGCACATCATAGCAGTGTTTTTTTATTGAAAGAGTTATTTCAACTCATATACAATTTATTTTGCTAAACATTGTCTTTATATATCCCATAATTGAGGTTTTATCAAGCTTAAAATTATAATGAATTTATGTATTACTATAAAGAATGCGGTAATTCTGCATAAAGAATACTTTTTTGTGAAGTAATTTAGTCTTATTTCACAACGGTTATTTGATAACATGTATCTGATGTGTTTAGCCTTAAAGAAAATAAATGTTTTATTGTAGTTTACAAAAAAAAAAAAAAAAAAAATACCCGACCCGACCCGAAATTACCCATACTTTCAAATTTTGACTCGCCGACCCGACCCGAAGACAATTTTTGACCCATGGGAGCCCTACACTATATAGTTTATCATGTCAAGGGAAGTAACTGCAAATGAAAAATTATGTTGAATTGACAGAGTTGTCTCCCTTCTAAAATATTTGTTTTAAGCACAAGAAGATTAAGTGGAATTAATTATAAATGATAGTTTTACATTCTGGAAGATAGCAAACTTTTGAATATGTTTTTTATTGTTTGATGATTCTGTTCAATATGGCATTCTTTTGTCAAACAATTAAAGCGAGACTATACGATTTTAATATGTGTTAAATTGTAATATATTGATAAATACATGTTACAATAACACAAAATAGGTAAGATATTGAAGACGAATTTCATAAAATGCAGCAAAGACAAATTAGCGCCCCGAGCTGATGGTGACGAAGATATTTCGTACATATTTTCCTACAATAACAGAAGAATTCGTCTTTTTATTAGGATCGGAGTTAGTGTTCGTGTGTCAAATGAATAGACATCGCTGCAGGAATTTAAAAACAACCATTAAACTAAATTAAGATTCACATTGTACAGGCATGATATACATTCTAGCGAATTTGACTGTACAGAAATTTTAGATTTCAGAATTAAATATCTCGCTTATTTCACATTTTTCGACACATGTTCTTCCTAAGTTTTATTTTAAATTATATTGAAATGTATGACCTTGTTAACACTCTAGAGGTCACATTTATTTTCCGATCATCATGAAACTTGGTCTGAAGATTTGTCCCAATGATATCTTGGATGAGTTCAAAAATGTTTTTGTTGCTTTAAAAACATGGCCACCAGGGGCGGGGAATTTTTCTTATATGGCTATATATGGCTTTAGTAAAACCTTGTTAACACTCTAGAGGCCACATTTATTGTCTAATCTTCATGAAATTTGGTCAGAAGATTCATCCCAATAATATCTGGGATGAGTTCAAAAATGATGCCGGTTGGTTGAAAAACATGACCACCACGGGGGCGGAGCATTTTTCCTAAGGGGGGCAGTTTTCTCATTATGCCCCCCCCCCCCTTTCGAAGAAGAGGGGGTATATTGTTTTGCTCATGTCGGTCCGTCCACCAGATGGTTTCCGGATGATAACTCAAGAGCGCTTATGCCTAGGATCATGAAACTTCATAGCTACATTGATCATGACTCGCAGATGACTCCTATTGATTTTAAGGTCACTAGGTCAAAGGTTAAGGTCACGATGACCCGAAATAGTAAAATGGTTTCCCGATGATAACTCAAGAACACTTATGCCTAGGATCATGAAACTTCATAGATACATTGATCATGACTCACAGATGACCCCAATTGATTTTCAGGTCACTAGGTCAAAGGTCAAGGTCAGGGTGACCGGAAATAGTAAAATGGTTTCCAGATGATAACTCAAGAACGCTTATGCCTAGGATCATGAAACTTTATAGCTACATTGATCATGACTCGCAGATAACCCCTATTGATTTTCAGGTCACTAGGTCAAAGGTCAAGGTCACGATGACCCGAAATAGTAAAATGGTTTCCAGATAATAACTCAAGAACGCTTAGGCCTAGGATCATGAAACTTCATAGGTACATTGATCATAACTCGTAGATGACCCCTATTGATTTTCAGGTCACTAGGTCAAAGGTCAAGGTCACGATGACCCAAAATAGTAAAATGGTTTCCGGATGATATCTCAAGAACGCTAAGGCCTAGGATCATGAAACTGCATAGGTACATTGATCATGACTCGTAGATGACTCCTATTGATTTTCAGGTCACTAGGTCAAAGGTCAAGGTCAGGGTGACCGGAAATAGTAAAATGGTTTCCAGATGATAACTCAAGAACGCTTATGCCTAGGATCATGAAACTTCATAGGTACATTGATCATGACTCGAAGATGACCCCTATTGATTTTCAGGTCACTAGGTCAAAGGTCAAGGTCGGGGTGACCTGAAATAGTAAAATGGTTTCTGGATGATAACTTAAGAACGCTTATGCCTAGGATCATGAAACTTCATAGGTACAATGATCATGACTCGCAGATGACTCCTATTGATTTTCAGGTCACTAGGTCAAAGGTCAAGGTCACGTTGACCTGAAATAGTAAAATGGTTTCTGGATGATAACTCAAGAACGCTTATGCCTTGGTTCATGAAACTTCATTGGTATATTGATCATGACTCGCAGATGACCCCTATTGATTATCAGGTCACTAGGTCAAAGGTCAAGGTCACAGTGCCAAATAACGTAATCACACAATGGCTGTCAAGGTCACGGTGACTCAACTTAGAAAAATGGTTTCTGGATGATAACTCAAGAATGCTTACGCCTAGGATCATGAAACTTCATAGGTATATTGATCATGACTCGCAGATGAAATAATGATGAAACTAGACCAGGATGTTTGTCTGGACAATATCTAGGTCAAGTTTGACATTTGGTAGAGATTGAATGGACCGAATCCTCTCAGGTGAGCGAACAAGGGCCATCTTGTCCCTCTTGTTGTTGTTTTTTTCCGTTCGCCTGCCCGACACTTTTAGACAAAAAATCAGAAAATCATTTTAATAAAATTTTTTGGCCTTATGTTGATAACACAGTGTTGCTGCTTTCAAGATAACATGAATTTTAGCTAAATAAATGAATAAAAACCGATTGGTAAATACAATTTGTCTTGCACTTTGAGACAAAACTAAAGAACTAGTATAATGTCCATTATAGAAGGGAAATCGTTTAATTATCTAGCCACACATGCATGCCATACACAGTCAGTCTGTCTAAAAATCTTTCCTGCAAGCCAGACTTGGCTTCTGACATTTTACAGTTTGCTATAAATAACACAGTGAGACTTCAATTTGCTATCAGAAAGTATGTTGGTTTGATGTTCCATTTACAAGATGCAATGATATTATTTAAGACCTGCATCATGCGAAAATGGAACGTATGCAATATCCTGCCAACGTAGCTCCAGTCCAGCCTGCACATCCGTGCAGTCTTGTCCTTACTAAGGAACATACTTAGGAGATACCATGAAACCTTGTGTGCTTTTTAAAGCTGAAACTGTAGATCCTGATCAGACTGCACAAGTGTGCAGGATTGGCTTGAGCTAAGCTGGCTGCATTTGCCAAAAGACTAATTTTTGCATGACGGGGATCTTGCAGTGTTATTTTAATATGTGGAAAGAAAACTGTGAAATATCAAACATTACGATGAGGAAGAAACGTTGTAAATTTGTATCTACGTACACTATTTTGTGCTTTAATATACGTGCACTTCACGACAAACATGTCATGCGCGGATGATGCTACCTTTATACAATACTTAAACCTTTGTTTTTAATATAATAACTTAAGAAAAGTAAATTGTCTGCCTTTATTTCAAAGTCAGGATAATTATATACCTGCAATATCTTTAAAAAAAAGATATTTCTTGTTTATATTTTTAAGGCCAATTCACACTGTCAGCGCCTTTGCTTTGATTGTCTACAATTTATGGAATCAGTTTGGTAAAATGTGAACTTTCCAATGTAGGCATCTGTATGGTACTTGCAGTATCTGTATGGTACTTGCAGTATCTGTATGGTACTTGCAGTATCTGTATGGTACTTGCAGTATCTGTATGGTACTTGCAGTATCTGTATGGTACTTGCAGTATCTGTATGGTACTTGCAGTATCTGTATGGTACTTGCAGTATCTGTATGGTACTTGCAGTATCTGTATGGTACTTGCAGTATCTGTATGGTACTTGCAGTATCTGTATGGTACTTGCAGTATCTGTATGGTACTTGCAGTATCTGTATGGTACTTGCAGTATCTGTATGGTACTTGCAGTATCTGTATGGTACTTGCAGTATCTGTATGGTACTTGCAGTATCTGTATGGAACTTGTAGTATCTGTATGGTACTTGCAGTATCTGTATGGTACTTGCAGTATCTGTATTGTACTTGCAGTATCTGTATGGTACTTGCAGTATCTGTATGGTACTTGCAGTATCTTTGATGATCTTGATTGCCATGAGGCATCAATCCTGTTTGAACAAAATACATATAAACATAGGATAGTCCTACATCAATTATTACTTTATCAAGCATATTTCTACAACTGTATTAGCAATTCCATCCTTCTAGTACAGTCAGGACATATATACAACTGTACTTAGTTGTAGTTTGTTTTGCTACAGATACTTCTAGTATGAAACTTTGGGGCAACTGTCATGCCTACTCTTCATGTATATATACATTGGCCATCAGCAATGTGACGTCTTGGTGGCATTGTAGGTATAGCATGATGTAAGAATGTAACGGCTATGTTCACGCCATGATCATTCACACAATACATCTTAGTTCCCAGATCACCTTGAAGAACAGTAAAATCTGACGTAGATGGCCTTTTTCCTGTGAAGCAACAAACATGAATAAAAAAATGAGTCACAAACATTTTTATATTGTGAAAAAATTATATGAAACCTTGCCAAATCAATGCAAAGTTTAAAAACACAAACTAAGAAATGTCTGCAATTTTATTCAAACAAATTTATTTTTGACCAAAACTTTTTCTAACCCGTCCATATCAACCGGTACTGACTTATTGTTGTTTTAACAAAGGCCCCTCAGTCTGTAAGATTATAGAGTGGTAGTTTTCTGGAAAAAAAAGGTGGCCATTTTGATTATTTACGATTACATAACAAATTTTTCGCAGTTTAGCAGCCAGAATAGCTTTGTATCAACGTATAAGGCACACAAGCTTTTTAATTTGACATTTAGCGGTAAAACACTGTGCGTTATACGTGGTAACTTATGGTAGGCAAACATAAAACTCTGCTTATAATTATCTCAAAATGTAAATGTTCAACTTTTATTTTCAAAATCAGAATAAACACTGAATATCTTTTTAAAGATATTCCTTGTTACTCATATCATAACTTGAATGTTTACCTTAAAAATATAGAGGTCTAGTTTTAATCTGGAATCTTGTGTGTCCAAAAACTTGGTCACTAGGTCAAATCATAGATGAAATTTAGTCAAAGCGTTTTAATCTTGGACATATTGGTTCAGAATGTTTTTCTTGACAATTGAAGGCAAGGTTTGAATCTGGGTTATGTTTTTTTTCTAAAAATAAGTTACCAGATCAAGTTTGGGTAATTGTTTTCCCATAGACTATGGGTAGCACTAAATGGCCATCATGGCTCTCTTATAATATGGAAATTAAATGTACTGGATATTTGAATACCAATTAATGCACACTCCTCAATAAATCTTTATGAAACGTCATCTATTAAATAAAAGTTCATAAATATCATGCTCAAGAATTTAATGTCAATTTTCCATTTATTGAAATATGATGGATTTTGATTCTCTTTTCTGTAATTGATGCATGTATATGAGTTAAAAGTTTGCATGCCATTTAGTTATCCAGCACAATTACATTTCCCCAATAAATCTGTAATGTTCAATTTTACTGATGTAAAATCTATATAATTATGACATCAAATTACCTTTTCATGGCTACGCATTTATACAAATCTTTTTCAAAAGTGATATAAGACGTCTTATAATGCCCTCAGAAGTAAAAACAATAAATCTAATTTCACATGTAAACGAACTAGATGGCAAAGTGTTAATGGAAATTAATTTGAAGAGGGCAAACAGAAATCCAACTGGTTCTGGTGAATTCTGTGCAATGATTCTAAGGTAGAAAAACCAGTCCAACGTGGCTGCCTGCAATTGGTGCCTTCTTTGCAGCACAGAGCTCTAAGGGGAGAATAGGCTAGGAAAAGAACAACTTACAAGTCGTTGTGGTTTTACTTTGGGAAAACTTTCGTATTAGTATTTTGATTTCGCTGGAAAGAAAAGGAATATTCATTTCCCAAGTTGCTGTTTAGTATCTTAATTGTGTGTGTTCTGCATTAGGCTGGATTTTGCAGTGCTTTGAAGGTATTAAATTAGTATACCTGGTATACAAATATTGTTTAAAATATAGCTTAAATTACTTGGGAAGGATTATTTCAGCTGCACAGTAGGCAGCTGTAGCAGGTAAGTAATTAGGTTATAAAGTGATGATGGCTGCTGTGAAGTCATTAAATCAGCCAAACATGTGGTCAGCATTACTGTGTGCCTGTATGATAATGATGGTGTTAGTTGTCTCATCATGTGATGGTACCCCCATCAGGGAAAGCACTCTGTGCACAAGATGAACATGAACATGTGATCTGTGAACTGCTTGGAATAATTCTTTATGGACATATTTACCTTGTTGACTCATTTCAGAGTTAATGTGATATGATTTAATGAAAGTTGTTTGTATACTTAATGAGTTAAGCTAATATGTTGTAAAACAATAAGCAAAGTAGCAAATATAACGTTATGTTTGGTAAGTAACAACATTGTTAGCAAGTGAAAACTAATAATCAAGATTGTCATAGCTGTTTGTTTATTTTGAAACATGTATCTGATATCTATTACATGACAAAATCCTGCAATAGATCTGTTGGACATGTCTGTATATCCATCCATACAGGTCATACATAGACGGGGGTGGGGGGGGGGGGGGGATTCGTTTGAAAGGGCGATCAATTGAGCATGACATGAACTTATTCGATAAAGCTTCATTGTCTTTCTGGAAATTTGCGCTTGGTACCAATTTTTCCTGGTATTGTATTTATTTCTGATTGGCTAGCAGATGGCTAAACATGAACCGTAACTGACGAAAAATTGTCGCTTCTTTCTGAAAATCGTACCAGTCAATGAAACTTTGCACATGTCCGCCATCATGAAATATTCTTAGCGATGGATTAGCAAAGTAAAGCAGTTCAATAGCATGTTGTAAAGCAAATGATATATTGATTATGTATTTGCTAGGTAAATGTTTTTCATTTCTTGACAGCCAAATCATATGCACATTTTATTTCATGTTCAAAACACATACATCTTTCTGATTGTCCTTTTCATATACAGCATTTTTCGCAGATTTAATTTATATTTGACGTCCTTAATAAAGAAACATAGAATAACAAAAACACATTCAGTGTTACGGGTGGTCTGATTTATAATATCTCCCATAGTATTCACCAGAAATTGAGGGCTCGAGGGGGGGGGGGGGGTGGCACTGCCCTTTATCTTCATTGGGGACCTGCGTTCCCAGACCCTTCGACCTAATTTTCCAGATTTTTAATTTGGGACAATCAACTGTGAAAACCTTATTCTGGGCCACGACATGAACACACAGAGTACAGCAAATGTATTAAGAATGAATATTTTAGATACATTCATACTTTGCATATTTGAACAAGCACTTACTTATATAATTGAGAGATTAACAGAGGCTTACCTAAGTTGAAGGTTGATTACAATTTCATTGACTGCAAACTCCTTAAGGGCTCACACACAGAGATTGCGCATAACCGCAGCCAACTGATCAGTTTTTACAGATGTCAAAGGTTGTGAGGGTTTTTAATTTATAAGGAATATTTACATGGAAGGGTAGGGTTGGGTGTGTGAGCCCTTATGGAAATATTTTGTTTACCTGTATATTTATAAATTACAAGATTAAATGGTAACCAGTAAATGGTAAATAGTGATGTATAGAATTTAAAATCCGTTTATCAAAAGTAAATATTTTGCAATTGTTGTATAGCATGTTGTGTTTTACCGGCTACAAAGTTTTCTGTCGTATTGCGAAGATGACATACAGTGTTACCCACATTTATTTCTTTTGGAATTGTCCCCCTTTCCGCTGGAACTGAGGTCTCTGATGGTATCTCTGGTACTGCTCCTTGGTATTGCTCCTGTTGATGGTATATGTTCTTTGAACGACATATTTTTTGTAAATATTTGGTTTGCATAGCCTAAAAAAGCCTCCTTGTGTGCTGCTTAATGGTTTCTTCAAGCTTGTCAGCAAAAAGCAGTTCTGCTGTTGAATCTAGTTTTGCTATTAACTTGTACTTTACATTCCTGCCTGGTATGGATGTTTTCCTTAAACGCTGATGTGAGAAGCTTGAAAGCCTCAGACAAGTTTCCCTTTATCATGGGAACTGCCATTTGTGCCAATGATGAAAGGCAACCTTTGTAGTTCATAGTCAGTGGACCTAGTGTGTGTCTTTAATTGGTCCCACAAAATCTTGTCAACCATGGGAATTTGTAAAGGTTTGACGTTTCTTGGCTGCTTGTGCCTGTTTTGAAGCTCTTTAAATTAATGTTTTCGTCATTGTGCTGGCTAGTAAAAGCCTTGTTCATTATTCTCGCCAACTTTTCGTCAATATCATCCCCTTCTTTAGAGACGTTCGCAAAAAACTCGTCAGCTGATCAAACAACTTGGTGGAATTCTCAATATTTGAATTAATTTGACCACTTGTCAAAAAATCGTCTAAATCACTGTCCAATTGATCAGTGTCTTTAATGGGCGTGTCCATCTTTTGCTTTTTGCCTTTCAAGCTTTCATCCTTACATTGGATGGATACATTCATTGTGCTCGGATTTACACTCAAATTGGATTTCATCCTGAATAATGCCTTTCAGGCTGGAATTTAGGTCATCTTTTATTCCACTTATTTGCATCGAAGTAAGTTGAATCATCTTTGTATTTTATTTATTTTATGCTTTCTGATGGTTTATAGAGAGATATTAGTGAATTAAAACTGATATTTCACTGTTTCAAACAGTGAAAAATAACAGTGAAAATTATTGATAATTCTTATTGTTTTACTGGAACTATTTTTATGCCCCCAGATCGAAAGATCGGGGGATATATAGTTTTTGGCCTGTCCGTCTGTCTGTCATTGTGTCAGTCAGTCATTGTATGTGTGTGTCACAAAACTTTAACCTTGGTTAAACTTTTATAACTTTTGCAATATTGAAGATAGCAACTTCATATTTGGCATGCATGTGTATCTCATGGAGCTGCACATTTTGAGTGGTGAAAAGTCAAGGTCAAGGTCATCCTTCAAGGTCAAAGGTCAAATATCATTGTATTTTTCGTTCCTAAAACTTTAACCTTCGTTAAAGTTTGGTCATAACGTTTTGAATATTGAAGATAGCAAATTGATATTTGGCATGCATGTGTATCTCATGGAGCTGCACATTTTGAGTGGCTAAAGGTCAAGGTCATCGTTCAAGGTCAAAGGTCAAATTTATGGCTTCAAAGCGGCGCAAAAAAGGGCATTGTGATTCTGACAAACACATCTCTTGTTATAGATATCTTTGGTTTCCCTATTGTGAACCCCAATTTTACCAAGGGCAACTACTCTGCATTGAATGTTTATGAAAACATACTGATTAGATTCCTTTGAACATACATGTAATGATATGTCGGGGCGAATGGGGAATTATATTGCCTGACATGGCAAAAATACAAAAATAATCATTTGGTAGCATACAATAAAAAGAAAAATGGTTGGATTTGGTGGAATATCGATTTAAATGCACTCGTAATGATAGAAAAAAAATTGTTTTCTATTTTCACTCGTGAAGACAATTTTTCATATTTGAGCTTAATAATGGATTTGAATGCAATAAATGTTTATACTTGCACAAGTATTATTTGTCCTATTGTATTTTGCCTGGTAAATACTAATTGTATCAAACTTTTGATGAACTAATTGTGATACGGAAGTTTACAATATCCCGCTGTGAAATGTTTCTATATAGAGAAATACATTTTTTCAGACATACTTTGTAGTAGAACTAGTTACATGTGTATTAGTGCCAATGAAATCCGTCTTGAACTGTTTCCAGCTGAACAGACTGTTTGTCTATGTGCTGCTGTTGACAACATTTACTCACCTACTGTATTAAATAATATCAAAAGCAATCATCCTTGTAGGAAACTAACTCGAAGACCTACTATATAAATACGTTCTTATCACATGATTGTCATAATGCTGTTTGAAGTTCATGAAAAGCATAAAATGAGTTAGCTGGTCTTAAAATTCAAACACTTTGTTGATATATTTATACCCCCATTACTGGTAATGGGGGCTATATAGGAGTCACTTTGTCGGTCTGTCTGTCGGTCTGTCCTGAAATTTCATCCGATCTTCACCAACCTTGGTCACAAGTTGTATCTAGATGATGTCTAGGTCAAGTTTGAATATGGGTCATGCCAGGTCAAAAACTAGGTCACAGGGTCACTTAGTGTGTTTAAAACGAAAGTTAGGCCGGACCATAACTATGTCATTTATCATTAGATTTTAAATGACTTGGCACATTTGTTCACTATCATGGGACAGTGTGTCATGTGAAAAAAGTATGTTGATATCTCCAATGTCAAGGACACACTTGGAGTTTAAAGGTCAAATGCTTGTCCGGGCCATAACTTTATCTTTTATGGTGAGATTTTAAAATCATTTGGAAAATTTGTTCACCATAATTAAACGGTGTGTAGCGCAAAAGAATTACGTCGATAACTCCAAGGTCAAGGTCACACTTTGAGTTCAAAGATCATAAATTAGCTTGTCTTGGCCATAAGAATGTCATTCATTGTAAGATTTTAAAATAATTTGGCACATTTGTTCATCATCATTGGACGGTGTGTTGCGCGAAAGTATTACATCAATATCTCCAAGGTCAAGGTCACACTTTGAGTTCAAAGGTAAAAAATGGCCAGAAATGAGCTTGTCCGGGCCATAACTATGTTGTTCATTGTGAGATTTTAAAATCATTTGGCACATGTGTTCACCATCATTGGACGGTGTGTCGCGCGGAAGAATTACATCGATTTCTCCAAGGTCAAGGTCACACAATTCTTAAAAATTGCCATAAATTAGATTCTCTTGTTTTGTGAAGACAGCATGCAAAATAGTCTGTGTCAATGCGGCACGTGGGGGTATATGTCACGTCTGTGACAAAGCTCTAGTTTTTAGCTCGACTATTATATATGAAATATATATAGTGGGGCTATCCTACTCACCCCGGCGTCCGCGCCTGCGTTAGCGTTAGCGTGCAAATGTTAAAGTTTTCGCACTACCCCAAATATTTTCTTTGTCCCTTGACATATTGCTTTCATATTTATGCCCCCCTTCGAAGAAGAGGGGGTATATTGCTTTGCTCATGTCGGTCGGTCGGTAGGTCAGTCGGTCGGTCGGTCCACCAGGTGGTTGTCAGACGATAACTCAAGAACGCTTGGGCCTAGGATCATGAAACTTCATAGGTTCATTGATCATGACTTGCAGATGACACCTATTGATTTTGAGGTCACTAGGTCAAAGGTCAAGGTCACGGTGACCCGAAATAGTAAAATGGTTTCCGGATGATAACTCAAGAACGCATACGCCTAGGATCATGAAACTTCATGGGTAGATTGATCATGACTTGCAGATGACCC
Organism: Dreissena polymorpha; assembly: GCF_020536995.1. NCBI lineage: Eukaryota > Metazoa > Mollusca > Bivalvia > Myida > Dreissenidae > Dreissena > Dreissena polymorpha. Next base: position 10,730,874 of record NC_068364.1, read on the forward strand.
CTATTGATTTTGAGGTCAAAGGTCAAGGTCACGGTGACCCGAAATAGTAAAATGGTTTCCAGATGATAACTCCAGAACGCATACGCCTAGGATCATGAAACTTCATGGGTAGATTGATCATGACTCGCAGATGACCCCTATTGATTTTGAGGTCACTAGGTCAAAGGTCAAGGTCACGATGACCCAAAATAGTAAAATGATTTTCGGATGATAATTCAAGAACGCATATGCCTAGGATCATGAAACTTTATAGGTAGATTGATCATGACTCGCAGATGACCCCTATTGATTTTCAGGTCACTAGGTCAAAGGTCAAGGTCACAGTGACCCAAAATAGTAAAATGATTTTCGGATGATTACTCAAGTACGCATATGCCTAGGATCATGAAACTTCATAGGTAGATTGATCATGACTCGCAGATGACCCCTATTGATTTTGAGGTCACTAGGTCAAAGGTCAAGGTCATGGTTACCCGAAATAGTAAAATGATTTTCAGATGATAACTCAAGAACGCTTTTGCCTAGGATCATGACATTTCAAAGGTACATTGATCGTGACTTGCAGATGACCCCTATTGATTTTCAGGTCACTAGGTCAAAGGTCAAGGTCACAGTGACAAAAGTCGTATTCACACAATGGCTGCCAGTACAACGGACAGCCCATATGGGGGGCATGCATGTTTTACAAACAGCCCTTGTTTGCATACTTGTTTACCAACATGACCCCAACCTATAAACATGAGCAGACAACTCTATCAAGCATTTTGTCATAATTATGGCCCCTTTTCCACTTAGAATATGTTAAAGTTTTCGTACTACCCCATTTATTTTCATTTTCCCTTGACATATTGCTTTCATATTTTGTATACTTGTTTACCAACAAGACCCCAACCTATAAACAAGAGCAGACAACTCTATCAAGCATTTTGTCATAATTATGGCCCCTTTTCCACTTAGAATTTGCAGCAAATGTTAAAGTTTTCGTACTACCCCATTTATTTTCATTGTCCCTTGACATATTGCTTTTATATTTTGCATACTTCTTTACCAACATGACCCCAACCTATAAACAAGAGCAGACCACTGTATCAAGCATTTTTACATAATTATGGCCCCTTTTACACTTAGATAATTGAACATTTTTAAATTGCCATAACTTCTTTATTTATGATCACATTTAATTATTACTTTGACAAAACAACACTTACCTGAATACCACAATGGATTCCACCCAAACAATACCCCACGCCCCTACCGAGAATCTCTTCCCCCCCACCACCCCCCCCAATTTTTTTTTAAACATCATCTAATAAATTACCCCACCCCACATTATACCCCCCTCTCACCCCCCATCCCCCCTACCACCCCCCTACCCCCCCCCCCCCAATTTTTTTAAAACATCATCTAATAAATTACTCCACCCCACATTATACCCCCTCTCACCCCCAACCCCTCTACCACCCCCCTACCCCCCCCCCCCCATTTTTTTTTAAACATCTAATAAATTACCACACCCCACATTATACCTCCCTCTCACCCCCCCCCCCCCCCCCCCAAAAAAAAAAAATATTTTTTTTTTTCCTTTTTTTATTTTTTAAAGATCGTCTAATAAATTATTGGATATGAACAATTTCCCCATGATGGCTTACGTTATAATGTCAAGCACTCGAATAGTCAAGCTCACTGTCCTCTGACAGCTCTTGTTTCTACAACTAGCAAACATACGCCTTGGTTTCAGATTCTGTTGTTTCAGTATTATTAAAAATCATTATTATTTGATTTGAAATCTTAATGAGTGTTTGTGTATTTTCAGATCAACCCTAACAGCAAGGCATGCAATGAGGGTATCGAGGTTGGAGACTACGTGGACAGCATAAACGGTCAGAGGACATCTGGGCTTGAGCACCAGGATGTACAGAGGCTGGTGAAGACTGCTTCAGACCAACTTATCCTGGAGCTGCATAGGTGAGAATTGGGAGACTATAAGTGAGACTGGGGTACTATAGGTGAGACTTGGGAGACTATAGGTGAGACTGGGAAGACTATAGGTGACACTGGGAAGACTATTTGTGAGACTGGGGAGACTATACAGCGATTTTCCTCCTTCTTTATAAAGTACCGGTAAACGGTACTTTCCCAATCGAACGAAAATTCCCAAATTCCCAAAACGGTACTTTCCCAATCGAGCGAAAATTCCCAAATTCCCAATCGGCATCTGGAAAAATCCCAATCAGCGTCCCAATTTTTTCTCAAAACGATAGAAAGTTTCGTAAAAAAAACAACTTTCGGCGAGCGAACAAAGAAAATCGTTTAGTTGTGTGTAACCACGCGCTCGATTAATTTCGGGTTTTATTATTCAGCGCATTCAATCAATAGAGTTGTTACTGTTTCCGGTTCTTTTGCCAGGCAGCCAGCGTACTGTTTTACGTCGGTTTGTAACCTTATCGTAGTTTGAAATGAGTCATAATAGCAAATATTATGCCAAAAAACCAATCGGAACCATCTATCACAGGACACATTGACAGCAATAATGATGCTGTGCAGGGAGGGATGCAAGCAACTGAGTGATGATCAAACATCAAAGATTGTTGAAATTTTCACAAAAATGAAAGAGAGAGACATTGCTTTAAAAGAGATTTAAACAACTAGTAATTGATTTGGTGTGTTCTTTATAATATTTTGTTATTTATATAAACTTTATAACTTAATGGTCATTAAGGCATGCCTGCAAATGATTATTTAAATGGGTATGTTCAATTAAGTATGAACTGTATGATGTATTCAATAAGACCCAAACTTCACGACGCGATTTTCCCAATTTCAGGATTTCACGACTCGATTTTTCCCAATTTTGAGGTTTTCACGACTCAATTTTTCCCAATCGGACCGGTACGGGTACTTTACCCAATTGGACAAGGAAAATCGCTGCTATAGGTGAGACTGGAGGGACTATAGGTGAGACTGGGGGACATAGGTGAGACTGGGGTGACTATAGGTGAGACTGGGAAGACTATAGGTGACACTGGGAAGACTATATGTGAGACTGGGGAGACTATAGGTGAGACTGGGGGACATAGGTGAGACTTGGGAGACTATAGGTGAGACTGTCAGGGACTATAGGTGAGACTGGGGAGACTATAAGTGAGACTTGGGAGACTACAGGTAAGGCTGGATGGACTATAGGTGAGACTGGAGGGACTATAGGTGAGACTGAGGGGACTATAGGCGAGACTGGGGTGACTATAGAGGTGACTATAGGTAAGACTGGAGGGACTATAGGCGAGGCTGGGTTGACTATAGAGGAGACTATAGGAAAGACTGGAGGGACTATAGGTGAGACTGGAGGGACTATAGGTGAGAGTGGGGAGATTATACGAGAGACTGGGAAGCCTTTAGGTGAGACTGGGGGACTATACGTGAGACTGAGGGGACGATAGATGATACTGAGGGGATAATAGGTGAGACTGAGGGGTGTATAGGTGAGACTGGGGGGACTATAGGTGAGACTGAGGGGACTATAGGTGAGACTGGGGGGACTATAGGTGAGACTGGGGGGACTATTGGTGAGACTAGGGGTGAATATAGGTGACACTGAGGGGACTATAGAAGAGACTGAGGTGACTATCGGTGGGACAAAGGTGACTATAGGTGAGACTGAGGGGACTATAGGAGAGACTGGGTGACTATAGGTGAGACTATAGGTGAGACTGGGGAGACTATAGGTGAGACTTTGGAGACTATATGTGAGACTTGGGAGACTGTAGGTGAGACTGGGGGATTATAGGTGAGACTTGGGAGACTATAGGTGAGACTAGGAGACTATAGGTGAGACTTGGGAGACTATAGGTGAGACTTGGGAGACTATAGGTGAGACTGTCAGGGACTATAGGTGAGACTGAGGGGACTAGGTGAGACTTGGGAGACTATATGTAAGATTAGAGGGACTATAGGTGAGACTGGAGGGACTATAGGTGAGGAAAGAGGGACTATAGGTGAGAGTGGGGAGACTATAGGTGAGACTGGGAAGACTATAGGTGAGACTGGGGGACTATAGGTGAGACTGAGGGGACTATAGGTGAGACTGAGGGGACTATAGGTTAGACTGAGGGGACTATAGGTGAGACTGAGGGGACTATAGGTGAGACTGGGGAGACTATAGGTGAGACTGAGGGGACTATAGGTGAGATTGGGATAACTATAGGTAGGGCTGTAATGATACATTCGAATATTCGAATTACTCGAATACAGCTGTGGACGAATTGTATTTGTTATTTGCTACCTCCCGAACCGAATATTTGACGAAGACAAACAACATGGTTTCGAGTTTTAAAGTTTAATCATCTCATCTTACCTTACAAATGAAGGTTCATATAATAAACCCCTATATTTAAATGTTCTTCTTCTTATTCCGGCGTTTTTCATCATGTTTATCCCACCCACTATGTTACACAGTGAGATTATCAACAAAAATGGCGGGCACCGGTTGAAAATTTGAGTTGTGATCAGTATTTATGGGGTAATGGAAACTATTTGTTGTTCAATACTTTTTAGCTCACCTGACTGCTGAGGTGAGCTTTTGTGACCGGTCTTTGTCCGTCGAATGTCCGTCCATCCGTCCGTCCGTTAACATTTGCTCGTAAACACTCTAGAGGCCACATTTCTTGTCCCATCTTCATGAAACTTTGTCAGAAGCTTTGTCCCAATGAAATCTCGGCCAAGTTCGAAACTGGGTTATGCCGGGTCAAAAACTAGGTCACTAGGTAAAAAAAAAGAAAAACCTTGTAAACACTGTAGAAGTCACATTTAATGCCCAATCTTCATGTAACTTTGTCAAAATGTTTGTCTTAATGATATCTTGGTTGAGTTCAAAAGTGGTTCCGATCCGTTGAAAAACATGGCCGCCAGTGGGCGGGGCTGTTTTCCTTATTTGGCTATAGAGAAACCTTGTAAACACTCTAAAAGTCACAATTTTTTTCCAATCATCATGAAAGTTGGTCAAAACATTTGTTCAATTGATGTCTCGGACGAGTTTGAAAATGATCAAGATCGGTGAAAAAACATGGCCGCCAGTGGGCGGGGCATTTTTCTCTATATGTAAATAGTGGCAGTTTTCCCTATTTGGCGATAGAGAAACCTTGTAAACACTCTAGAAGTCACAATTTTTGGCCATTCATCATGAAAGTTGGTCAAAACATTGGTTTAATTGATATCTGGAACGAGTTTGAAAATGGTCGGGATCGGTGAAAAAACATGGCCGCCAGGGGGCGGGGCATTTTTCTCTATATGTATAAAGTGAAAACATGTGAACACAGTAGAAGTCACATTTTTGGCCTAATTTTCATGAAATTTGCTCAGAACATTTGTTTCCTTGATATGAGAGTTTAGTTCAAAAATGGTTTCGGTCAGTTGATTAACATGGCTGCTGGGAGTGGGGCAGTTTTCTCATTATGCCCCCCCCCCATTCAAAGAAGAGGGGATATATTGTTTTGCTCATGTCGGTCCGTCTGTCCACCAGATGGTTTCCAGATGATAACTCAAGAGCGCTTATGCCAAGGATCATGAAACTTCATAGGTACATTGATCATGACTCGCAGGCGACCCCTATTGATTTTCAGGTCACTTGGTCAACGGTCAAGGTCACGATGACCCCAAATAGTAAAATGGTTTCCGGATGATAACTCAAGAACGCTTATGCCTAGGTTCATGAAACTTCATAGATACATTGATCATGACTCGCAGATGACCCCTATTGATTTTCAGGTCACTAGGTCAAAGGTCAAGGTCATGGTGACCCAAAGCAGTTAAATGGTTTCTGGATGATAACTCAAGAACGCTTATGCCTAGGATCATGAAACTTCATAGGTACAATGATCATGACTTGCAGATGACCCCTATTGATTTTCAGGTCACTAGGTCAAAGGTCAAGGTCACAGTGAACTGAAATAGTAAAATGGTTTCTGGATGATTACTCAAGAACGCTTATGCCTTGGTTCATGAAACTTCATAGGTATATTGATCGTGACTCGCAGATGACCTCTTTTGATTATCAGGTCACTAGGTCAAAGGTCAAGGTCACAGTGCCAAAAAACGTATTCACACAATGGCTGTCAAGGTCACGGTGACTCAACTTAGAAAAATGGTTTCCGGATGATAACTCAAGAATGCTTACGCCTAGGATCATGAAACTTCATAGGTACATTGATCATGACTCGCAGATGAAAAAATGTTGAAACTTGACCAGGATGCTTGTCTGAACAATATCTAGGTTTAGTTTGACATTTGGTAAAGATTAAATGAACCGACTCTTCTCAGGTGAGCAAACTAGGGCCATCTTGGCCCTCTTGTTGTATTGTCACACTGTTTTTATGCAATATATCAAATGAGCATATGTCAGATAGGTGACATTGAAATATCATCTACATCACCTATCTGGCATATGCGCATTAAAAAAATGTGAATGGGTACTGCAGGGTTGTCATTATGATGTAAACAAAGGATTATTTTGGAATAGTAACCGATTCGGCCGGGGGTCAAGGTCAAGGGCAAGGCCCTGGTAGGGGGGTCAGGGGGCAAAGCCCACCGACCACAAACGAATTCTAGACATTTTAGGGACAAAATACTGCTATTCTCAGAGCATAAAAAGTTAAAATGAGGTCTAGAAAGAATAGACAATTATAAGATTTTCACATTTTTAGTATACTGTACAATGTAAAAACATGTTATATTGATAAATCATTGCATGTTCCAATTCTATCCATTACCAGATAATCCAGTATTATTACCAGGGGTTTTTTTTTAGAGAAAGGGGAAGACGCTGGACGCTGGGTGAAAGGGGAAAAAAGAGTGCGAAAGAGACATATTAGGGGAAAAAATAAAAACTGTTCATTTCAATGTCTATAACTCATCAAAAGAGGCTTGTCTCCGTCCTTTTTGTTCTAAAACACATTTACCACGTATTAAAGTCAAAGTCCTTAATTAAGTTGCAGGTGTAGATCTAATTATGGGAAATGTTTTCAACTATATTTCTGTACCGGGGCCGGGGGACGATGTCAATTTTGTGATTTCAATTTCATGATGAATGGGTTGACGATCTTGATCTGCTACAGTATTGGAAGGGAAAGGAGCGGCAGCTGCCGATTGTCTACTTTCACTTTCACAATGTTCGATGTTGATTACCTCAGAATCCTGATGGGTTATAACGGTTTTTGATGATTCTTTCTTAAAAAATGCCTCGATGCGTTCAGTATCTTCCGAGTCCGAATGTTTTATTTTGTTTGTGTAAGAACGCCAATTGTGAGACATTTTTTTCTGTTTTCACGTTTATATCTTGGCTTGCACATAGCCCATATGAAAATTCGACTGGTTTCTGGTAATTTATTGACGAAACATCCTTCTCGCGCAAGACCGGTATCCAGTTAAATAGTCACATGATTATTACGATTAGTTGCCCAGTTTACATAACGTTATTTAAGAGCTATATTTAGAATAACTGGGATTCCCAGATTTTTTGTGTTCTTCTGGAGAGAGAGAGAAAGATCGTTGTACATGGTGCAAATTGGATAATTGTCGAATGCCCAAAGGAAAAATAAACATTTCTTTGAGAGAAAATATTATATTTTGGTGAAAATGATATTTCTGGTGGGGAAATTGTATTTTGAGGGGAAAAATTCTGGTAGGGGAAGACGCCGAATATCGGCGTCACTTTCTTAGTAAAAAAACCCCCCTGATTACGATTTCTTTTTTTCAAAACCAAATTATGGCCAATATTGACGATGAATGTCGTCCACTATTTAACACAAGTGCATATATAAATTGAATTGTGGGATTGGGGAATTCCCATTGAACATGCGTGAATCACGTGATGCAATTTGAGAGCATTAAAAACCGTTTATATTTAGTAATTATGACAACTCAACGGCTCAATCTTAATTGTTACATGTACCTCCTTTCAGAAAAGTTTGAGAAAGTGAAAGTGAATTTCTAAGAATAAAAACGCGTCTTTCTTTAAATTTTACTTTTCATTCCAGATTGTGATATAACTTGTCAGGTCATTCATGCATGTAGACCTGGTTGGCAATCTCAAAACACGTTATTTACCTACTTATTACATTATGCGTTATGACCATTTGTATATCAAAATGCATTATTTAATTAAAGTATTTTCAAGTGCGTATATTTAAACGTGTTATCCTAAATCATTTTCAGATTTCATTATTCACGGAAAATTTAGAAAATTCTAGCAACAGAGACACATTTCTGGTGTTTTTCATGTACAGATGAAAATCATGCCAAAATTAGACTTCATGTATAACGTCACGTCATTCTTCCTCTGGGAAAGCTTGGACTTTAATATTTAGATGCTGAATAACAAATTTGTAGGGCAGAGGTCGCTAATATCTTTTATTTTGGTAGAAAATCGAAGAGCATTTTTTAATATGTTGAAACCTTTTCTCTCACTAAAAAAACTAGTTAATTACGCTCTACAGTGCTACATTCGTTGAGCTACGGTCAGTAATAATCTGTGAAATGTACAGCTATTTGATACAGTTTCACGTGGGGTCGGCGTGTATTTGGGCATGTATTCGGCTGCCTGAGCACTGATTGGTTGACGTGCTTACCAAGAAGAATTTGATTGACCGCTGGAAATATCAATATTGGCCACTCGCTGAGAAATTCATTGAAAACAGTAGCTCTTAGGCGGAGTTAATGGACTGACTGAATGACCGGGCGTCTATCTACTATACTATGGTTATTCCTCGTCAATTATTGGCGGTTTGCGTGATCAAAACTTCTGATCGCAATTTTAAAGATTCGGGAAAAACAACCGATTTTCTGGCGATTTTAACCGATGAATTCGATCGGCAATCGGTTAATAATGACAACCCTGTACTGTCACTAATGTGTCAACTGTTGACTCTTAATTGTTCTACTCAAGGATTTTATTGGTACTAGTCATGTTTTCAAAACTGTGTTCAAAGTTTAGGCAGTTCTAGTCAGTGTTTTGTGATTTAAAAGTGTTATATTTCATATTTATGCTCCCCTTCGAAGAAAGGGTATATTGTTTTGCACATGTCGGTCGGTCCGTCCGTTCGTCCACCAGATGGTTTCCGGATGATAACTCAAGAACGCTTAGGCCTAGGATCATGAAACTTCATAAATACATTGATCATGACTGGCAGATGACCCCTATTGATTTTGAGGTCACTAGGTCAAAGGTCAAGGTCACAGTGACTCGAAATAATAAAATGGGGTGACTATAGGTGAGACTGAGGTGACTATAGGTGAGGCATGGGGAACTATAGGTGAGACTGAGGGATATAGAGGCGAGGCTAGGGGGACAAAAGGTGAGACTGGGGGACTATAGGTGAGACTTGGGAGACTATAGGTAAGACTGGAGGGACTATAGGTGAGACTGGAGGGACTATAGGTGAGACTGGAGGGACTATAGATGAGAGAGGGAAGACTATAGGTGAGACTAGGTAGACTATAGGTGAGACTTGGGGACTATAGGTGAGACTGAGGGGACTATAGGTGGGACTGGGGTGACTATATGTGAGACTTTTAGACTACAGGTAAGACTGGAGGGACTATAGATGAGACTGAGGGGACTATAGGTGAGACTGGGGAGACTAAAGGTTAGACTGGGTGACTATAGGTGAGACTGGGGAGACTTTAGGTGAGACTTGGGAGATGATATGTGAGTCTGGGGAGACTATAGGTGAGACTGGAGGGACTATAGATGAGAGAGGGAAGACTATAGGTGAGACTAGGTAGACTATAGGTGAGACTTGGGGACTATAGGTGAGACTGAGGGGACTATAGGTGAGACTGGGGTGACTATATGTGAGACTTTTAGACTACAGGTAAGACTGGAGGGACTATAGATGAGACTGAGGGGACTATAGGTGAGACTGGGGAGACTAAAGGTTAGACTGGGTGACTATAGGTGAGACTGGGGAGACTTTAGGTGAGACTTGGGAGACGATATGTGAGTCTGGGGAGACTATAGGTGAGACTGGGGGAATATAGGTGAGACTTGGGAGACTATAGGTGAGACTGGGATACTATAGGTGAGACTTGGGAGACTATAGGTGAGACTGGGGAGACTATATGTGAGACTGTCAGGGACTATAGGTGAGACTGGGGGACTATAGGTGAGACTGGGGAGACTATAGGTAAGACTGGAGGGACTACAGGTGAGACTGGAGGGACTATAGTTGAGACTGGAGGGACTATAGGTGAGAGTGGGGAGACTTTAGGTGCGACAAGGAAGACTGTAGGGACTATAAGTGAGACTGGGGGACTATAGGTGAGACTGGGGAGACTATAGGTAAGACTGGAGGGACTACAGGTGAGACTGGAGGGACTATAGGTGAGACTGGAGGGACTATAGGTGAGAGTGGGGAGACTTTAGGTGCGACAAGGAAGACTGTAGGTGAGACTTGGGGACTATAGATGAGACTGAGGGGACTATAGGCTAGACTGAGGAGACTATAGTTGAGACTTAGGGGACTATAGGTGAGACTGGGAGGACTATAGGTGAGAATGAGGGGACTAAAGGTGAGACTGGGGTTACTATAGGTGAGACTGAGGGGACTATAGGTGAGACTGGGGTGACCATAGGTGAGACTGAGGGGACTATAGGTGAGGCATGCAGAACTATAGGTGAGACTGAGGGATATAGAGGCGAGACTAGGGGGACAAAAGGTGAGACAGGGGGACTATATGTGAGACACGGGGACTATGAGTGAGATAGGTTGTCTTCAGGTGGGGCAGGTTGACTTCAGGTGAGGCAGGGAGACTATTGGTGAGGTAGGGCGCTATAGGTGAGACTGGGGAAAATAGAGATGTGACTATGGGGACTAAAGTTGAGACAGAGTGGCATATAGGTGGGACAGGCTGACTTCATTTGAGGCCGGTGACTATTGGTGAGGCAGGGGGCTATAGGTGAGACTGGAGGAAATAAGAGATGAGACTCATGTGACTAAAGGTGAAACAGGGGGACTATAGGTGTGACAGGGGGACTATAGGTGAGACAGGCTTACTTCAGGTGAGGCCAGGGGACTTTTGGTGAGGCAGGGGGCTACAGGTGAGACTGGGGGAAATATAGATAAGAAAAGGGGGACTCGATGTGAGACAGAGGGGACTATAGGTGAGACAGGGGGACTTAAAGTGAGACAGGTTAACTTTGTGTGAGGCAGGCAGACTATTGGTGAGGCAGGGGGGCTATAGGTGAGTTTGAGGGAAATAGAGGTGAGACAGTGATGATAATAGGTGAGGTAGAGGGTACTTTAGGTGATGAGACTTTCACTGATAATAGGTGAGGTAGAGGGTACTTTAGGTGATGAGACTAAGGGGACTAAAGGTGAGACAGGGAGGACTATATGTGCAACTGGGTAACTATAGGTGAGACAGAGGGACTGCAGGTGAGGCAGGGGGGGGGGGGGCTATAGGTGAGGCAAGGGTAGGTGAGACTGAGGGAAATAGAGGTGAGACTAGGGGGACTAAAGGTGAGACAGGTTAGATTAAAGGTGAGACAGGCTGACTTCAGGGAGGCAGGGAGACAATGGGTGAGGCAGGGGGCTATAGTTGAGACTAAGGGAAATAGAGATGAGACTTGGGTGACAAAGGTGAGACAGGGGGTCCTATATGTGAGACAGGGGGACTAAAGGGGAGGCAGGTTGACTTCAGGTGAGGCAGGGGGCTATAGGTGTGACTAGGGGAAATAGAGATTAAACTAGGGGGAATAAAGGTGAGACTGAAGGGCCTAAAGGTGAGACAGGGGGACTTTAGGTGAGGCAGGTTGACTTCAGGTGAGGCAGGGGGACTATTGGTGAGGCAGGGGGCTATAGGTGAGACTAGGGGAAATAGAGATGAAACAAGGGGGACTAAAGGTTAGAGTCAGGAGGCCTATATGTGAGATAGGGGGACTATAGGTGAGGCAGATTGACTCCAGGTGAGGCAGGGGGACTATTGGTGTGGCAAGGGGCTATAGGTGAGACTGGGGGAAATATAGGTGAGACAAGGGGAGGCTATAAGTGACACAGGGGGACTATAGGTGAGACTGGGGAGACTAAGTGAGGCAGGGGGCTACAGGTGAGGCAGGGGGGGGACTAAAGGTGACAATTGGGGACTATAAGTGAGACTTGGGGGACTAAAGGTGACAATGGGGAACTAAAATTGAGACAGGGGGACTAAAGGTAACTGGGGTGAACAATTGTTTTGGCAGTGAGACTATGGGAAATATTGTCCTTGTTTAGTTGGGACTGGGGCACAGGCAGGTAGAATATTATGTTTTACAGTCAAACAATCAAAACAATTCAATCACTCAACGCTGCCTACTAGATATTTATATCAAGCAATGTGTATAATGTTTATGATTTATGGTAAGATAGGTGTTTCTTATATGTTTGAGGTATATTAGACTGGATCAACCGGCTATGGTTTAAATTATCATATTCAGGAACTTGGGGAAATCATTTATGTGTAAGATATTCATTAATATACCTGGACCTGTACAACATGTTGTACAGCACAAACACATTAAGAGAATCTTGAAATCTAAACACAGTGGCCAGCCCCACAGGTGTCTTTCTAGACTTGGGCTCATTCATGTTTTCCTGGTCCAACTACTAGCATCATGCAGAAAAGCACATGCTCAACTACTGCTGAAGTGTAAACACAAAACACATGTTTCATATTATGGCATTGTCTCAGTTACTAGTTCTAGTCTATCTTGATCTGGCAATGATGGTTTGTTGATTGGCCTTGTTAAAGGTTTCCATAATTTAAGGAGGGATAATTGTAATTTGTTCATGGGTTAGCACCTGTTCTACCCTTAGTAATAATGTACCTTGTAATTCCATAGGATAATGAATGTTGTATACTAAGTGTTTGTGCAGTGAGCAGTGGTTTTACCGTGTGCCAAGAGCAGAATTTGGTAAATGTGTAATTAAGCTAATACTGACCAGTTTTCACAGTTATCAATGTATTTTTTGTTGAGATATTTATGTGCATAGGTCATAGGTAGAGATCTACTTCATGGCTTTTTGTGTGCAGGTAGTTTAAACAAGAAATATCTTTAAAAAAGATAAACGGCGTTGATAGTTCAATGAATGAGATCAATGATAGCGAATGTCTTTTTCTGTGCAGTTCTTAGCTGCATCACACGCAGTAAGGGATGTTACGCGGAGTTTTCGTGGCTTATTTTACATTATTACATATAGCTGGTCATAAACCTTTAGATACAAAACAGAAAACCAAAAGAAGAATGGAAGTTAAACTAAAACATACGAGTCAACCGGCATCACGCGAAGTATCCGTATTTATAGCACGTTCTTCGAACAAACCTGTTTTAGTGGTGTGTCGGACATTGCTATATGATTCGATTATTAACAGTTTCGAGAATCATCGCGCTCATGCTTAATACAATAGTTAATATGGTGGAATAATTATTGTTAAATTAATCTTAAATAATATTTATCATTGTATTGTTGTAAACACATTAATAATCTATTATTGACATATCTTAATTATATTGCTGAATATCTTCATTTAACATATTTCTATTATAAGGAAAATTCCAGGTCACCTAGTTCACGGATAGAGTCTTTATTATATAACGATTATTTTACTGGCTGCGAACTCCGGTGATGAACTGTATATAAACTCTGTCTTTCACACACTGGCCGCGAAATTGACCCGAAACCTCGCGGGTTGAAATGCAATGCATTAAAGTGAGGCCTCGCTTCCACTGCTCTTTATACTTTTACATGTTAACATGTTGACATGAATATGGAAGTAAGTACTAAATATGAGAACATAGCCTTTAGTATAAACCCTTTTTCGCTGGTAATTCTCTGAAAATAAAAGGTGCGCGCACAAACTGTATTTATGTCGAGAATTGATTGTAAAACTGTTCTATCTATTGAGCCTTTTCATTAGAGATAAAAATTTTCATGCAGTATCACAGTGTTACAAAGACGCGGATATGTTTCCAATGTTTTGGTGTTATACTCAAATCAGCCAATTGAATAAATGAAGTGTATTCATTCGTACCTAGCCGCGGGAAATTTTGTTTGAATATTATTGGACACTTACAAAGGTCAGATCAGGTGAAAAGCTGGCTTAATACAGCACGCCGAAAAATGCACATCCGCATATACAAGCTTTAATAAAGTTTAATAATGATTGTCATCATTAACAAATATAAAGGTTGCATCTTTTCTTGCTAGATATAAGTAGTTAACTATCAGTGTAATCTGACTACTTGTGTCTTGTTTCAGAGTGGCTTCCAATCCCAAGGGAGCTATGAATGGTGACATACACAACCACATTGACCATGAACTGGAGGCTCTCAACTCGGGTAGGTCAGAGGTCACATGTTGGGTCAAGGTTATATCCTTGTTTTCTCGTGTATGACAATGTTGGCCAGGTACTATGTTGATATGAGTGATGATATAAGTTTGTATAAGTGATGACTATTGTATGTATAATAATTCTGTGCAAGTGATGAGTATTGTATGTATATAGCTTTGAGCATCACCTTTCTTTCAAGGTTCTGTTTTGTAGTTGCAGGTCATCATTTAAGATAGACCCATTCTATGCCTCATTGAAAGCGTGTGCTTTTTTGTCGCCAAAACTTTCTGTCAGAAAAGCAATACTTTCTCATGAAAAAACCTTCATAATTCAAGATGTTTTGTTACTATGGAAATAAATTAACGGGTAATATACAAAAACTAATTATGAATTGAATGTGAGTGTCTTACGTTGACAATTTTGTAAATCTTTTAACCCAATGCAATACACTGAATAGTACAATTTAAGCAGTATGACATTATCTTTTTAAGTGCACCCATACCAATTTGCAGCTAATCTGAGCAAAATGTGAGCCGTTAATTGTGATTACGTTTTGTCAGTCGTTCCTGGTCTGTCATCTGTTGCCTTGTCAACATTTACATTTTTAACTCTCAAGAAAAAAGTATTTGTTTCATTCACACAATAATTAAATCTACTTTTCCAGAAACTCTGCTCTTAGGATGTCATTTTTTATGTCTTATTTAGTTAATGATGCTTGACTGTTGTTCCTTGCCAACATTTGCCTTGTTAACACTTTAGAGGCCACATTTATTGTCTATTTTGTAGGGATGTCAACGAATATCCGAATATCCGAATATTCGGTCCCGGACCGAATATTCGGATACTATTTTCCGAATCGAATATTCGGAAGAAAAAAATCAAATAACATCGAGTAATTTCAAAGACTTTGTATTCCTGAAATTTGCTTCAAACATTGTAAAAAAGTTGTTCCTCGTGTCATAATGTTTAGTCCGGATAATTCGTCGCTATGGTGATGACAGTATACCGGTCATAAATCCCGCTAATTGCCTAACAAAGACAGTCACTTTGTGTCAAAATTATGATAGGTTCAAATCGCATCGGCAATCAAAACATCGACCTGCACTTGATCCAATGACTCGAATTACATTTAAAATTATCAAAGATTAAATGAGTAAAGGAAAAGCCGACTTGTTGTAAAAAAAACAAATAAGACCGTATGACAATTTAAACACCGACCCGTCTTGATCTAATAACTCGAATTACATTTAACATGATCAACGATTAAATAAGTAAAGGAAGTGCCGACTTGGTGTGAAAAACAAAAAAGATCGTATGGTTATAATCACGTTGTCCAATCAAAAAAGCTGTTAGAAAATAATTTACTCAACCTCTAATGAGTATTTGCGTATCGTATGGTCCAAACTTTAATTAATTACTCAATATTCAATCAGGTATTATATTTAAAGAAATGTTTTGGTATTTCGCCCTCATTTAATTGAAAATATTATCATTGCTACACGCATAAAGTAAATCTCTGTCCAATCAAAGTGCCACCTACACCTTCCGCTGCTTGGAAGTATTTCACGAGATCATCCAATAAGAAGTCGGCAACGTGTAACTTGTGTGGAGTTAATCTTACGTACATCCAGGGCGATACGACGTCCAATCTTCTCAATCATATTAGTAACAAACATCCATCTTCTGCATCTTCGTATGATGCTGGGGACTCTAAGAAACAGTCGTCAATGTCATCGTTTTTGAGTACTCCTAAGAAAGTGTGTTTCCGAAAGTGAACGGATTACATGTGCTATTGCGGAGAAATAGACTCGCCAGTGATCTGGTCGACGCAATCGTGTTTTTAAATAAGAACAATGTTCATGTGCCCAGTGACGCCGATCCGAGTGACTTTTAAATGTGGCAACGGTGTTTTATTTGCATGTGTTCGCTATGTAAATAATACGTTTAAGTTCAGTTTAAATTATTTATAGATCTTACTGTTTTGTCATGTAATTATTTTGTTGTCATGTAAATATTATGTTTCTCGTTCTATTGTTGATGTACAATATTAAAGCACGTGTTCGCTATGTAAATACTACGTTTAAGTTCAGCTTAAATTATTTATAGATCTAACTGTTTTGTTATGTAATTGTTTTGTCGTCATGTAAATATTATGTTTCTCGTTCTATTGTTGATGTACAATATTAGAAGTTTAAAAACAGTTTTCGTCATTCAATTTTAACAATTTGCGACGGCAATGCTGTGTCAATATTTAGTCACTTAAGGGGAACTTCCGGTAAAAACGAAAGTAGAATTCATGGAGCAATGGTACGGTAAACAAAGTTGATTTTTTTCTAACAGATGTTGACCGAATATCCGAATATTCGTTCGGAAGGATGACCGAATATCCGAATACCAATATCGGTATTCGTTGCCATCCCTACTATTTTGTTGTCCAATCTTCCAGAAACTTGGTCAGAAGATTTGTCCTAATGATGTCAGTGATTTTTTTTGCTCAAATTTACAGCCGAATTTCGGCTGCTTCCCAATCGCAAAAATACACGTTTTTTCCCAAAATTCTGACCAAAATTTCCCCAAAAAAGCCCAACTTCCAAAAAAAAAAAAAAAAATAATAAATTTTTTTTTTTTTTTTTTTAGAAAGAAGTCTCATATAACTTAATTATGATTTCTTAAATCTAGATCTCAACTTTATTTTTTAAACATCTTACAAAACTTGAATTTAGTCATTTTTGTCCATAAATCATACCCAAACTTGCCACTTTTATTTATTAAAACAAACTTGCCACATTTATTGATTAAAAAAAACAACAATTTGACCAGACTCCTTTTCTAGAAAACTCCCTGAACATGCACTTAAAAACAATATCACTTCTGTTACTTATAATCCTATTTATAATGCTTCATTTTTCCCAATTTCATGGTTTATCGCGCTATTTTTCCCAATTTCACGGTTTATCGCGCTAATTTTCCCAATTCAAAAGGCACAGGCTGTAACAAATTAAAGCAAAAAAAATCACTGGATGTCTTGGGCTATTTTGAAACTGGGTCATGTAAGGTCAAAAAGGTCACTGAAACAAATGAAAGAAAAAGCTGTTTACACTCTATAAGTCACAGTTTTAGTCAAATCTTCAAATGGTCAGAACATTTGTTCTAATGATAGCTGAGTTCCAAAATGGTTCCGGTCTGTTAAAAAACATGGCCAGAAGGGGGAGAGGGGGGGGGGGGGACTCAGTTTTCCTTGTATGACTATAGTTAAATCTTTTAAACGCTCTAGAAGTCATATTTACTGTTCATTCTTCATAGAACTTGGTCAAAATATATGTTGTAATTAATCTTGGCTGATTTAAAAAAATGGTTCCAACTTTTTTAATCTCCTGAATTTGCAAGGCTCAGAGATGTAATATTAGGTGTTTATCATCATCTATTGGGCCTCTACAAGGTTGGTCAAATTATGCCCCTGGGGTAAAAACTGGCTGCGCCTCTGTGTCACATAATTTAAGTACACTTGTATAATTAAATATAAAAAATCTAAGAAACAACACCAAAAGGCAAGAAGATGTAACGTTTGGCATGAACCATCAGTATTCTTTCTCCTATATTTTTAGCTCACCTGATTGCTCAGGTGAGCTTTTGTGACCGGTCTTTGTCCGTCGTATGTCCCTCCGTCCGTAAACATTTGCTCGTTAACACTCTAGAGGCAGCATTTCTTGTCCCATCTTCATGAAACTTGGTCAGAAGCTTTGTCCAAATGAAATCTCGGCCGAGTTTGAAACTGGGTTGTGCCGGGTCAAAAACTAGGTCACTAGGTCAAAAAAAAGAAAAACCTTGTAAACACTTTAGAAGTCACATTTCATGCCCGAAGTTCTTCATGTAACTTTGTCAAAATGTTTGTCTTAATGATATCTTGGTTGAGTTCAAAAGTGGTTCCCATCCGTTGAAAAACATGGCCGCCAGTGGGCGGGGCAGTTTTCCTTATTTGGCTATAGAGAAACCTTGTAAAAGTCACAATTTTTTCCCAATCATCATGAAAGTTGGTCAAAACATTGGTTCAATTGATGTCTCGGACGAGTTCGAAAATGGTTGAGATCGGTGAAAAAACATGGCCGCCAGTGGGCGGGGCATTTTTCTCGCTATATGTATATAGTGGCAGTTTTCCCTATTTGGCTATAGAGAAACCTTGTAAACACTCTAGAAGGCACAATTTTTGCCCAATCATCATAAAAGTTGGTCAAAACATTGGTTTTATTGATATCTCGGATGAGTTTGAAAATGGTCGGGATCGGTGAAAAAACATGGCCGCCAGTGGGCGGGGCATTTTTCTCTATATGTATATAGTGAAAACATGTGAACACAGTAGAAGTCACATTTTTGGCCCAATTTTCATGAAACTTGCTCAGAACATTTGTTTCCTTGATACGAGAGTTGAGTTCAAAAATGGTTCCTGTCAGTTGAATAACATGGCTGCTGGGAGTGGGGCAGTTTTCTCATTATGCCCCCCCCCCTTTCGAAGAAAACAAAACAATATTTGTTTTGCTCATGTCGGTCCGTCCGTCCACCAGATGGATTCCGGAAGATAACTCAAGAGCGCTTATGCCTAGGATCATGAAACTTCATAGGTACAATGATCATGACTCGCAGATGACCCCTATTGATTTTCAGGTCACTAGGTCAAAGGTCAAGATCACGATGACCTGAAATAGTAAAATGGTTTCTGGATGATAACTCAAGAAGGCTTATGCCTAGGTTCATGAAACTTCATAGGTATATTGATCATGACTGGCAGATAACCCCTATTGATTATCAGGTCACTAGGTCAAAGGTCAAGGTCACAGTGCAAAAAAACGTATTCACACAATGGCTGTCAAGGTCTCGGTGACTCAACTTAGAAAAATGGTTTCCGGATGATAACTCAAGAATGCTTACGGCTAGGATCATGAAACTTCATAGGTACATTGATCATGACTCGCAGATGAAATAATGATGAAACTTGACCAGGATGTTTTTATGGACAATATCTAGGTCAAGTTTTGACATTTGGTAAAGATTGAATGAACCGACTCCTCTCAGGTGAGCCAACTAGGGCCATCTTGGCCCTCTTGTATATATTTTCCAGAATGTATCTGATAAAGTGGAAACGCAATATAATTCTAATTTTAGTTTAATTTCATCATTGGTTTCTTACAGCATGAAAACATAAAATTAATTTTTAAAAACCATATAGATGGATATTTTAAGAAAGCAAATGCGCATATGGCATGTTGCAGGCCAGTCAGTCATTACAAAGTTTTAACACTTCCACTGGTTAAAGATGAAACCATTACCTTCCCCACATTGGAAAGTGTCCAGTCATAGTAGATGAATATTTGTATCATGAGCTTGCACAGACTGTAGTCAAAATCTTAAGTCTTAACTGAGATATTGAAGTCTGAAGAGTGATGCCTTAGAAAAGTCTTCAAGATAAGTGTACATGAGCACTGTTGATTGGAAGCTAGAATTGGTTAACATCGTGACAACATTAAAATTCGGAAGTGTGATTAGGATTACACATTTAATTATGCTAATTTTAGAATTATACAATTTATAGCTGTGCTTTATAATCTCCATGATAATTTGCTGAAGCGTTTTACTTATAGAAAAAATGTTTAGACAACATTATGCATGAACAGCACAATTGCCAGAGGATTACACCTAGTTTCCATCATCAGTCTCTTAAGTAACTTGCCACTTGGATGAGTACACCCTGGGAACTGATTAGTTTGGTTGGTATGACAAAGCCTACAAACTGCTATAAACCACTGAAATCATCATGACAAGGGTTATTCACTCTCAACTGATTCACAGCTGGTACCATCTTCAGTACCTAGGGGCCAAAAACCATACATTTTGTAAACAATTTGTGGCTTCATGTAAATCATTTACATGGGTTAAAGTTTTCCGGGTTAAACGGGACATCCGGTTCTGGTGTCCCCACTGAGGCCATTTTTCCAAATCGTGTTAATGCGTTGAGAAAAATTTAGGGGGGGGGGGGCACCTTATAAATGCCAGTTCAAGTAACTCAATAAAAACTGCCCACAATGTATTCTTATAATAGGATCTGCAGTTTGTAAAGTTTACAGCTCATTCGATACCACACTGCCAGAAATGGAATTATCATAAAGCTATATATAGAAATTTCATATATTTTATAATCAAGCAATTATATATGGTAACAGCGCTGAACGATTTTTAGTGGTGTTTACTTCCCACGCGCGACATCAACTGGAAATCTATTTGTAATCCGAAACACACTTCTGATTTCTTTATGTTAACGCGACGTTTACAAATTCTAGCTTAAAATAAACAATCATCATGTATTTTATGTTGACCTTTTGTCCCGACAAAAAGTGTGCGAAATTAATGCGGCAATGTAAAACATCACGCCATACACATGGAAAGCATGTCTGTATTGATTTTTATGCCCCCACTGTAACATTGTTGACCTGATTTCGAATTTAAAGACATTGAGCTCACATGAAAGATTGTCGTCGTCGTTCACAGGGATAGGAACACACTTACATTTTGATCACAATTAATACTGTTGACTTTGCATAATATATTAAATGTGAATTTAAAGAGGTTTTCATAAACGAATCTTGTTAATACGTTTAAGATGGTGTTTATTTAAATGTCTGTTTTAAGGTTTGTCATTTCATTATGCACCCGATTTGTTTAGTCAAAATGAGTCTACAGAATATTCCTCCCCTCAGACTTCACCTCAAGCACACCCCTGTGTCCATCATGTCATTCTTCTTTGGGGAAAGCCTGGGCATTAAATTTGAAAGTTGAATAAATACGTTGTTGGTCATGGGAGACAACTCACTCTTAACCCCTGGTTAAAAAAATGTAGTGCATTTTCATTAAACAAAATTTGAATGCTGTTATAAAAGCTTCTTAGCACATGGGAGACAACTCACTCTAAGATCTTTACTTTTAGATTGCCTTTTTTATGGTATTTCATTTTCTTGCTTGAAGGGAATCATTATTCAGTGTTCAATTCGTATGATTATTATGTATGATTCTATACTAAAAGAAATAAAGCTTTTAACTATCCTGAGTTGAATAGATAATATGATAATTTTGGTGGGCAAATTCAAATGTTTTGTTGTTTGCTCTTCATTATCCACTGCCATAGGCGGAGGGATATTGTTTTGGCGTTGTCCGTCCGTCCGTCCTTCCGTCCGTCCAACACTTTTGTGTCCGGAGCCATATCTTGGAAGTGCTTTGACAGATTTCATTGAAACTTGGTATGAGTATATATATGGATAAGAGGATGATGCACGCCAAATGGCATTGTACACCATTGAATAATAACGGAGTTATGGCCCTTTGTATTTTGAAAAATGCTTTTTTTGTGTGTCCGGAGCCATGTCTGTGTCCAGAAGTATAATGGCGGGGGATATCAATTCAACAAATTTGCTTGTTGTATCTGCTAAAGCAGCCCTATGTTTGGGTACCTAATGTGTGGTGGGGGCATCTTTAGCTTAAGATAAGAATTATTTCCAAATTACCACTGCACAATCATCTACAGATGATGTGTTTCTCAATACTATTGCTATTGGTTTCTTTCTTATTCATGGAGAAGGGCCCATAGTCACCTTACTCTAGTTGGTCAGACTAATGTTCTTCCCATATTTCCTCTGATGCAGTGCTCCAGATAAGTTATGATGAAAGACTCTATCCTCTCTTGGTTCAAAATGTATGGTGTAAATTTTCTGTTCAATCCAAAATGTCTGGCATTAATTGTCTTAATGCTCTAGACTGATGGCATTAATTGTCTTTTTAGTCAAAAATGTATTGCTTTAACACATTTAACAATGTTATGTTGTTTTGTTATTGGTCACTTAACTTAATTATGCATTTCTGCAAAAATGTATTTATGAGACTTATACTCATTGTAAGGTATTGATTAGAAGAATTATCATTGATAAAAAACTTTTCCAGAACAGATGAATCTATTCATTATATGGCATACCAAGTTCAGTGACTTGTCAGTTATTGTAGCAAGAAGAACCTATGATTACTGGGATTTATTGTAAAATAAAAAACAATGCAATGTTGTGCTAGTAACATTATTTAATGAATGAATGTACATGTGTTGAACTTTGACTGGTCAGTATGTATACATTGTAATATTTAGCCATCAATGTACATGTGTTGAACTTTGACTGGTCAGTAAGCATACATTGTCATATTTAGCCATCACTGTACATGTGTTGAACTTTGACTGGTCAGTAAGCACACATTGTCATATTTAGCCATCAATGTACATGTGTTGACTTTTGACTGGTCAGTAAGTATACTTTGTCATATTTAGCCATCACTGTACATGTGTTTTAGCCATCAATGTACATGTGTTGAACTTTGACTGGTCAGTAAGTACACATTGTCATACCATTACTGTACATGTGTTATACTTTGACTGTTCAGTAAGTATACATTGTCATATTTGGCCATCAATGTACATGTGTTGAACTTATGTGTTGAACTTTGACTGTTCAGTAAGTATACATTGTCAGATTTAGCCATCACTGTACATGTGTTGAACTTTGACTGTTCAGTAAGTATACATTGTCAGATTTAGCCATCACTGTACATGTGTTGAACTTTGACTGTTCAGTAAGTATACATTGTCTTATTAAGCCATCACTGTACATGTGTTGAACTTTGACTGGTTATTGTAAATGTGTTGTCCTTTGACAGGTCAGCAAGGATACATTGTAATATTAAGCCATAATATTGGTGTACTTAAATCAAATGATCTAATTGGCATTTCTGTACATTTCTGTAATGAACATTTTATGAGCACAAGTTCTTTACTTGTTTTCATTGAAAATAAGTTTTTGTCAGATGGAAAAATAATATATAATAATTTGACATTCCTTGAGTATCTTTACAGTATTTAATTAATATATTTAAATAAAATTATTGTTAGAACTTATATAAACATTTAATCATGTTTGTATCTCTGCACCCTGTTAACTCCATGTAACAAGCAGCTTGTATAGGAATAGACTCAAGTATGCATTCCAATACATTTTATGCATGGCAAACTTACCGTTTCCAGAATTTAGCTATTTATGTTTCTATCTGTTTTATCACACACCTGTATGTAGAATTTTATTACTTTTTTCTAGACATTTATTATTTTCTGAGAAAAAACAGAAATACTTAATAATGTTTGTTATTTATATATCATAGAGTAATTAATAGTTATATTTTATATTGATATTATTTGTATTTTGACCATATGAAAGTATCAAAAGCGAATTACGTAAAATGGTTTAAATTGTTTCTGTTTATCAAATGCGTCTCAAGTGCTAAATGATGACATTGTTTAACATCCTGGTTTCCAGGTCTTGTACTTTGTCAGATATGGCATTTCTATTTGTTGTTTGTAACTGTTTCACAAACATTTGGTCAGACAATGTATAGTCTGACAAGAAATGTAACCAAGAGGGCTGTGGTGGCACTAGGATTGCTCACCTGAGCAGTATTAACATTAAGCAAGGGTTGTAACATTGTTTTGTGAAAAGAAAAAGTCAGTTGTTGCAGATATATACAAACATGCGTTATAAGTAGTTTTTGTGTGTGTTTGATTATGTTTATTTAAAGTGACATTTGTTTCCCATTGTGACAAAGGTTTATTTTGGAATAAAGTAATATGAGGACAGTATTTTTTATGCCCCTGAAGGTGGGCATATAGTGATCCCTTTTCTGTCCGTCTGTCCATCTGTCCGTCCGTCCATCCGTCCGTCTGTCTGTCCGTCTGTCAAACTTTGCATTTAGGTTTCGAAAAATGCTCATAACTTCTATGTCACTTCAGATGTAACCTTAATATTTGGTATGCATGTGTATATGGACAAGGCCTTTCCATTCGCACATTCAATTTTGACCCCTTTGACCTTGACCTTGAACTTAGGGTCCGAGTTAGGTTTCCAAATCTGCGTTTAGGTTTCGAAAAAGCGTTTTTTGGGGGCATATGTTATCCTATGGTGACCGCTCTGGATTAGAATAATCATCAAAAGAAAATGGATGTAATTAAATTGTTGTCCAGCTTTGAGATTTAGAGATAATTAAGCATCTCATTTTTGGATGTTATAGGGGATAACTAGTTAGCCAGAACAGCTTTATATACCGAAAACAACTGTATTTTTTTAATAGATTGAGTGTTCATGAAATAGTTGTTGCATAATAAATATGTTGAATTGTAATCATATATCAAAGGCGGTAATATGGAAGTAAATGAGTATTATGACATCTACTAAAAAATAAAAATTGATCTTCTTTTAAGGTACCAAACATCTGACACCCAATTGTTCACATTTTGGACAGTGTTTTTAGCATAGGTGCGTTTACGCACCTATGCTTATGGTATATACCACATTTCAAAAATCCACATCGAATGGTTACCCATTATGAAGCCTTACCTGATCAAAAATCAGACGAAATATCTATTTAATTTAGTATATGGTGATTCTTACAAAAAAAATTTGGAAACGTTTTTCTAACGTTTTCTTCCAAGAATATTGCTGACACCGTTTTTAGTGAATTTTTCTAAGACCGTTTTATGTCAAAAAATCTTCTTATAACCTAAAACAAATTTCGTTCGTAAAACAATTCTATCTGCACTATAAATCTCAATCTCCTACGCAGTGGCCTCCCTTATACTAGAAGTTACTGACCGGGCGAAGCAAGGGAAGTAACTGCTTTGAGGAGTTTCTATAAAAATCTGCATTCAGAAATCTGTATTCAGAACTCAATCTGTTGTGCACGTCTGCATCTAACGCTTACCACAAGTTTTACGACAAATTCTTGACGCAGACGAATAGGGTAGCGTCTATTTTCATTTGTGAAAAGATACAGATCTGTCCGTGCTTAAATTTTGAAAGGCTTGGGTAATTATTTTTCATAAGCGTTTCAGAAACTGATGTAAATGGAAAGATTATCTATTTAAATAGTCGGTAATTGTTTGAAATTATTGATTTGAGAAATTCGCGGATGGCGATATCGAACTACATTATACCACGTGACGCCATTCTTCCCTGTATCTTGCACCTATGCTTTTAACGCCATCGGCGCTCTCGTTAAACTACTGGACCAATTTTCAGACTCGCCTTGCAATTAAATTTCCAATTCAAACAACAACAAAACCTGTTTTGATTATCACACACAAACTACTGACTGAATGCAAACTGTATAAGCAGTCCATCTTATCAATGATGTCCATCTGACATCAAGACAAAGGTCTTTGATGTGAGTGCCCAGTTAATTGGGGGCCAAATACCAAGGATCTGTAAGCCTGTTACACAATCATCACATAGCTATTTAAGGAGGCATCAATCAACACTATGGTACTGCAACAATGTATTCACAGGTTAAATGAGATTTATTGAGAGTAGGATAAGTGAATGATAGGTCAAATAAGATTAATATGAAACAATTCATGTTGTTTTACTGGTTTTACAACCATGTTGCATTTCTGTAAAATACAGAATACAATCTGAAGTAATGGCAATAAATAATTTGAGTAATGGATTATTATCATTTGATATTTGGGTTGTTGTTAATGTTTCTGAATCATAATCAGTATCAGCATCATCATGGTCATCATTGTTCACAAAAATCTTCGTTACAACTAGAGTGTTAACAGGGTTTTAATTAAGCTATATAAGGAAAAATGCCCTGGCCCCCTTGGTGGCCATGTTTTTCAATGAACCGTAACCATTTTAGAACTCAGTAGAGTTATCATTAGAAAAAATATTCTCATGAAGATTGGCCTATAAATTTGACTCCTAGAATGTTAACAAGGTTTTACTATAGCAATATAAAGGAAAATGCCCCGCCCCTATCGGCAATGCTTTTCAACAGATCTTAACGATTTTTTATCTGAGCCCAACGATCATCAGAAAAAATGTTCTGACCAAGTTGCATGAAGATCGGACTATAAATGTGACTTCTAGAAAATTAACAAGGTATATATAGCCATATAAGGTATGTATAGCCATATAAGGAAAACTGCCTCGCTCCCTGGTGGCCATGATTTTCAACATACCGGAACCATTTTCAAACTCAGCTGAGAGTTCAAGACAAATGTTATGACCAAGTTTCATGAAGATTGGACTATAAATATGACTTCTAGATTGTTTACAAGCTTAACTTTAATTTGACCTAGTGACAGAGTTTTTGACCTCATGTGACCCAGCTTTGAACTTGACCAAGATATCAGTGGGACAAAGCTTTCGACCAAGTTTCATGAAGATCAGACAAAAAATTTGGCCTCTAGAGTGTTAGCAAGGCAATATGTTGAAGACGGACAACTGTCGACAGATGATGCACGACAGACGACGCTCGACAGACAAAAGATGATCACAAAAGCTCGCCATGACATTTTTGTGCTCAAGTGAGCTAAAAAATTTCAAGTTATAAGCATTCATGTTGAAGTTATGGCTGATAAAATTTAAACCTAATAAAAACATTTAATGTGCATCTATGTGAAGCAGTTTTATGTATGCACAATGGAGAACTAACAAAACCTGGATTTATTCTGGGCTAAAGCAAAAGTGACAGGCTATGTAATAATGGAAAGACACTTGGAATATATCTTTGTTTATAAATTCTTTCTAAGAATGTTACCTGCGTGACTCATCATTTGGGTGCAAAAAACAAAAATTGCAAGAAAAGTCCTGGAATGAAATCAAATTTCCTTAACAAACTAAGAGGTGTGTGATAGCTAGTAATTTATTGTGGCCTGTAGGAAAGGAAAGCTTTCATAATATTTGTTTGTGGTTGGAATGAGAACTGTGCATGAAGGCAGTACAAGAGAGGAGGGCTGTTCTGTCTGATAACATGGTATTTGTGTTCATGGGGAGACATGGATTTGTATTCAACTGACTGGGAGCCAGAGGAGCGGTGCTGGAAGATGGGTTTGTTGTGCTTGACTGCTTCAATTGAACAGTCACATACACATGATCTAATTCAGCATTGTAAAAACACACTTGACAAATTTATATGTGAGATTCAGTTGATATTGCCATCCGTTAAACTAGGTACAGCTGAAATGCTGTTTTCAGCAATTAAAATTGGAAAATGATCATGTTGTGTTTTATTTTCAGAAGTTTAAGTTGAAACATTTGTAATTATATTAATATTGGCAGTTGAAGTTTGTGCAGCTGTGATTCTGACATTGTCAGCAACTAAATTAGGCACAGTTTTTATGCTGTTATTTTCAGCGTTTGAACTGACTTTGTCAAGAGTAAAACATACTGTTGCAGGGGTGTGATTTTTCCGCGGATCCGCGGATTTCCGCGGATCGGGTTGTCCCGGATGTCACTTCTGAGATTTGCGTAAATTCGTTTTAAAAAATTTGGGGGAAAGGGGCTACCACCGATTCCGCGGACCTATTTCATAAGCGGCCCGAAATATCCGCAGCCCGCGAAATCTCTCCGCATTTTACACTGGTAGATTCTGCCTAAGCATTTTTAAAACGAGCCATATAATTGGCTGTCGTTTCCCAATCTTCCAATTAAAATCGTGTTCTTAAAATGTGTTCTATGATTTGTTTGCAAATAGTGCCGTTGTGAAGAGAAAATTAAGATAATTGAAATAACAAATAGCAATCGAATAAACGACTGACATCACCTAGTCTGATAGGAATAATTAAATGTGTTTGTCAAAAAAAGACTACGTTTTAGATACAAGCAACACATATTTTGTTAAGAAATGTGCTCACTGAAATTGAATTTGTGTCACGGAAACCAGTGTTTGCAAATTGGAGTGTAGTCTACTCGCAAAGTAGGCCTAAAACAATTTAGAGAGTATCGTTCGAACAAGGAAATAGACAAACATGATTTGATTTTTATATGCCTGTGGGTCTGTGTATAATCAGATTTATATGCATATTCTGCGTTATTATGTATGTCACGCTGTTCAGTTAACTGAAATAGCTTTGAACTGAGTGAAGATGTAAAATGCAAGATATTGAAAGGTAAACACATTAAATATATTAATTTAACTCAGTTAATACATCATTAACACCAGAAGAACACTCAAGTGTGTTTGTTTATATTTAGTCTATTAACTGTCATTCAATACATTGAAAAACTGCTGCTATTGATCACAATAAATACTTACTTAACTGTTTAATTTGCATCCTCAGTATGATTAATGTGAAGTTTAACAGGTTTTTATAAAGAAATATTGCTATGAAGTTCAAAAAGTTGTTTATTTTAATGTCTGTTTTTATGTTTGTCATTGCGTTATGCGCGCCATTCGCGTAGTCAAAATCAGTCAACTGAATTTTCCTCCCCTCTGACTTTGCCCCAATCACACCCCTGTGTTGTAATGCGCTTTTTCAGCTCAACTGAGCACAATGTGCTCATGGTGAGCTTTTGTGATTGCCTTTTATCCCCTTTGTGTCCTGCTGCATGCGGCTTCAAAATTTGTCTTGTTAACACATTAAAGGCCACATTTATTGTCTGATTTTAAGCTCAACTGAGCATAACGTGCTCATGGTGAGCTTTTGTGATCGCCTTTTGTCCGTCGTGCATCGTCAGTCGTCCGTCGTGCGTCGTCAACATTTTGCCTTGTGAACACTCCAGAGGCCACATTTATTGTCTGATCTTCATGAAACTTGGTCAGAACATTTGTCCCATTGATACCTCGACTGAGTTCGATACTGGGTCATCCTGGGTCAAAAACTAGGTCACTCGGTAAAAAAAAAAAAAATCTTGTGAACACTGTAGAAGTCACATTTGATGCCCAATCTTCATGTAACTTTATCAAAATGTCTAAATGATATGTTGGTTGAGTTCAAAAATGGTTCCGGTCCATTGAAAAAACATTGCCGCCACGGGGCGGGGCAGTATTCCTTATATGGCTATGAGAAACTTTGTGAACACTCTAGAAGTCACAATTATTGCCCAATCATCATGAAAGTTGGTCAAAACATTGGTACGAGTTCAAAAATGGTCTAGATCGGTGAAAAAACATGGCCGCCAGGGGGCGGGGCAGTTTTCTCTATATTTCCTTATATGGCTATAGTGAAACCTTGTTAACACTCTAGAGGCCACATTTATTTTCCAATCTTCATGAAACTTGCAAAGAAGATTTGTCCCAATGATATCTTGGATGAGTTCAAAAATGGTAACCTTTGCTTGAAAAACATGGCTGCCAAGGGGCGGGGCATTTTTCCTTTTATGGCTGTATATGGCCATAGTAAAATCTTGTTAACACTCTAGAGGCCACATTTATTGTCCAATCTTCATGAAACTTGGTCAGAAGATTCATCCCAATGATATCTTGGACGGGTTCGAAAATGATGCCGGTTGGTTAAAAAACATGGCCGCCAGGGGGTGGGGTATTTTTCCTTATATGACTTTAGTAAAACCTTGTTAACACTCTAGAGGCCACATTTATTGTCCAATCTTCATGAAATTTGGTCAGAAGATTTGTCTTATTGATATCTTGGATGAGTTCGAAAATGGTTACCTTTGCTTGAAAAACATGGCGGCTAAGAGGCGGGGCATTTTTCCTAATATGGCTATATATATGGCTATAGTAAAATCTTGTTAACACTCTAGAGGCCACATTTATTGTCTGATCTTCATGAAACTCGGTCAGAAGATTCATCCCAATAATATCTTAGACGAGTTTAAAAATGACGCCGGTTGGTTGAAAAACATGGCCACCACGGGGGCGATGCATTTTTCCTTATATGGCTATAGTAAAACCTTGTTAACACTCTAGAGGCCACATTTATTTTCCGATCTTCATGAAACTTGGTCAGAAGATTTGTTCCAATAATATCTTGTTATCTCAGGTGAGCGACTCTGGGCCTTTCAGGCCCTCTTGTCATGAAATATTGTCAAAAGATTTGTGCCAATTATATCTTGGACAAGTTCAAAAATAGTTCCAGTTGGTTGGAAAACATGGCTGCCAGGGGCGGGGCATTTTTCCTTATATGGCTATAGTAAAACCTTGTTAACTTTCCAGAGGCCACATTTATTGTCTAATCATGATGAAACTTGGTTAGAAGATTCGTCCTTATCGTATCTTTGATGAGTTCGAAAATGGTTACTTGCAAAACATGGCTACCAGGGGGCAGGGCATTTTTCCTTATATGGCTATATATGACTAAAAGAAAACAACTTGTTAACACTCTAGAGTCCACATTTATGGTCCAATCTTCATGAAACGTGGTCAGAAGATTAATCCAAAAGATATCTTGGATGATTTTAAAAATGGTTCTGGCTGTTTGAAAAACATTGCCGCCAAGGGGATGGGAATTTTAACTTATATGGCTATAGTAAAAACTTGTTAACACTCTAGAGTCCACATTTATAGTCCAATCTTCATGAAACTTGGTCAAAACATTTGTTCTAATGATATCTTGGATTAATTTGAAAATAATTCTTGTATTTTGAACAACATGGCTGGGTTGGTGGGGGGGGGGGGGATTTTTTCTGATATGGTTATAGTAAAACCTTGTTAACACTCTAGAGGCCACATTTATTGTCTGATCATCATGAAACTTGGATAGACAATTTATGCCATTGATATCTTGGACAAGTTTGAAAATGGTTTCAGTTGCTTGAATCTTCATGAAACTTGGTTAGAAGATTTTTCCCAATAATATGGTTCAGGTTGGTTGAAAAACATGTTAACTATATATCTAAAAGTCACATTTATTTCCATTCTTCATGAAACTAGGTCAGAACATTTGTTTTTATTATATCTTGGATGAGTTCGAAAATAGTTCTGGTCTGCCGAAAAGTATTGGGGCCTGGGGGCTGGGAAGTTATCGTTAAATAGCTATAGTAAAAAATTGTTAGCATTCCAAAAATTACAATAATAGTTCACTCTTCATGAAACTTGATCAGAACATTTTGTTCTAATGATATCTTGGGCTGCACAAAACAGGTCAGTTGCTTTGTATCTCAGGTAAGCGACTTTTTGCCTTTTAGGCCCTCTTGTTTAAAAGGAAAACATGGTTAAGTTTTAATGACACTTTTTCAGTAGTAAAACTTAACAGTTATAATGATGCTTTTGTCATCAAAGAAACTTAGTATAATTGTAATGCTGCTTTTGTAAGGAGTTTATCCTAATACAGTGGCAATGTGCTAGTATTGTCAGTAGTTAAAACTTTAAATCAACTGTAATGCTGTAATTGTCTGCAGCTAAACTTGGTAAAGCTGTCAAGCTGCTCTTATGAGCAGAGAACACTTGGTATAGTTTTAATTCTACTTTTGTGAGCAGTTAAACTTGGTTCAACAATAATGTTGCTATTGTTAATAGAAAAACTTTCTACAGTTCTAATGATGCCATTGTTGATGGAAAAACTTGGTACATTTGTATTGCTGCTTTTGTCAGCAGCAACTCATAATACAAATGAAATACCACTATTGTCAACAGTAAAACTTGGTAGAGCTGTAATTATGCTATTGACAGCAATACAATTTGGTACAGGTGTATGGAATGTCTGTCCTGTACCTGGTGAATAGAGTGTGTGTCGTGTACCAAGTGAGTTGAATGTGTGTCGTGTACCAGGTATATTGTCTATGAGTCCTGTATCAGGTGTATTGACAGTGAGTCCTGTACCAGGTTTATTGACTGTGTATCATGAACCAGGTATATTGTCTGTGAGTCCTGTACAAGGTTTATTGACTGTGTGTGTTGTAACAGGTGTATTGACTGTGATTCATGTACCAGGTGTATTGACTGTTTGTCAAATACCAGGTGTATTGACTTTGTGTCATGTACCAGGTGTATTGACTGTTTGTCATGTACCATGTGTATTGACTGTTTGTCCTGTACCAGGTTTATTGACTTTGTGTCTTCTACCAGGTGTATTGACTGTGTGTCCTATAATAGGTGAATCGACTGTGTATCCTATACCAGGTGTATTGACTGTGTGTCCTGTACCAGGTCTATTGACTGTGAGTCATGTACCAGGTATATTGATTATGTATCATATACCAGGTGAATTGCCTGTGTATCCTGTACCAAGTGTATTGACTGTGACCTGTATCAGGTGCATTGACTGTGTGTCTTGTACCAGGTGTATTGACTGTGTGTTCTGTACCAGGTGTATTGACTGTGTGTCATATACCAGGTGTATTGACTGTGTATCCTATACCAGGTGTATTGACTGTGTGCCATATACCAGGTGTATTGACTGTGTGTCCTGTACCAGGTGTATTGACTGTGTGTCCTGTACCAGGTGTATTGACTGTGTGCCATATACCAGATGTTTTGACTGTATGTCAAATACCAGGGGTATTCACTGTGTGTCCTCTGCCAGGTGTTTTGACTGTGTGCCCTATACCAGTGTTTTGACTGTGTGTCCTGTACCAGGTGTATTGACTGTGGTGTCCTGTACCAGGTGTATTGACTTCGTGTCCTATACCAGGTGTATTGACTGTGTGTCCTGTACCAGGTGTATTGACTGTGTGTCCTGTACAAGGTGAATTGACTGTGTCCTGTACCAGGTGTATTGACTGTGTGCGATATACCAGGTGTATTGACTGTGTGCCATATACAAGGCTTATTGACTCAGTGTCTTATATTCCAGGTGTATTGACTGTGTACCATATACCAGGTGTATTGACTGTGTATCCTATACCAGGTGTATTGACTGTGTGTCCTGTACCAGGTCTATTGACTGTGAGTCATGTACCAGGTATATTGATTATGTATCATATACCAGGTGAATTGCCTGTGTATCCTGTACCAAGTGTATTGACTGTGACCTGTATCAGGTGCATTGACTGTGTGTCTTGTACCAGGTGTATTGACTGTGTGTTCTGTACCAGGTGTATTGACTGTGTGTCATATACCAGGTGTATTGACTGTGTATCCTATACCAGGTGTATTGACTGTGTGCCATATACCAGGTGTATTGACTGTGTGTCCTGTACCAGGTGTATTGACTGTGTGTCCTGTACCAGGTGTATTGACTGTGTGCCATATACCAGATGTTTTGACTGTGTGTCAAATACCAGGGGTATTCACTGTGTGTCCTCTGCCAGGTGTTTTGACTGTGTGCCCTATACCAGTGTTTTGACTGTGTGTCCTGTACCAGGTGTATTGACTGTGTGTCCTGTACCAGGTGTATTGACTGTGTGCCATATACCAGGTGTTTTGACTGTGTGTCCTGTACCAGGTGTATTGACTGTGTGTCCTGTACCAGGTGTATTGACTGTGTCCTGTAACAGGTGTATTGACTGTGTGTCCTGTACCAGGTGTATTGACTGTGTGCCATATACCAGGCGTATTGACTGCGAGTCCTGTACCAGGTGTATTGACTGTTAGGGACTATAAATGCGTCAAAATACGTATCTAATAGGTAAAGGGTTTATTGACTGTGGTGTCCTGTACCAGGTGTATTGACTTCGTGTCCTATACCAGGTGTATTGACTGTGTGTCCTGTACCAGGTGTATTGACTGTGTGTCCTGTACAAGGTGAATTGACTGTGTCCTGTACCAGGTGTATTGACTGTGTGCGATATACCAGGTGTATTGACTGTGTGCCATATACAAGGCTTATTGACTCAGTGTCTTATATTCCAGGTGTATTGACTGTGTACCATATACCAGGTGTATTGACTGTGTATCCTATACCAGGTGTATTGACTGTGTGTCATATACCAGGTGTATTGACTGTGTGTCCTTTACCAGGTGTATTGACTGTGTGTCCTGTACCAGATGTATTGACTGTGTGTCATATACCAGGTGTATTGACTGTGTGCCATATACCAGGCGTATCGACTGTGTGTTATGTACCAGGTGTATTGACGGTGAGTCGTGTATCAGGTGTTTTGACTGTTTACCCTGCACCAGGCCTATTAAATCGTGTTTCATATACCAGATATATTGACAGTGTGTCCTGTATCTTGTATATTGACTGTGTGTGCTATACCAGGTGTATTGACTGTGTGTCCTGTACCAGGTGTATTGACTGTGTGTTCTAAACCAGGTTAATTACTGTGTGTGCTGTACCAGGTTAATGACTGTGTGTGCTGTACCAGGTTAATGACTGTGTGTGCTGTACCAGGTTAATGACTATGTGTGCTGTACCAGGTGTATTGACTGTGTGTGCTGTACCAGGTGTATTGACTGTGTGTGCTGTACCAGGTTAATGACTGTGTGTGTCTGGTAACAGGTGTATTGACTGTGTGTCCTATACCAGGTGTATTGGCTATGTATCCGGTACCAGTTGTATTGACTGTTTGTCATGTCACTTGTGTCTTGACAGTGTATCCTGTACCAGGTGTATTGACTGTGTGTCCTGTACCAGGTGTATTGACTGTCTGTCCTGTACCAGGTGTATTGACTGTGTGTCCTGTACCAGTTGTATAAACTATTTTTGCTATACCAGGTGTATTGACTGTGCTGTACCAGGTGTATTGACTGTGTTTCACATACCAGGTGTTTTGTACCAGATGCATTGGCTGTGCAACATTTCTTGTTACATGTTTATTGATCATGTGCCCTGTACCAGTCATCCTGTACCAAATGTATTGACTTATTTTTACTGTTTACTGTTTGCAGGTGATCAGAAGTCAGGCCAGCCCTACAAACCGTTCTTGTTCTCCCAGCAGACATCTCCCATGACAGTCACAGTAAACAGAAATATTGGTAAGAGGAAGCACATCAACACATCATTACTCATCTTTTAAAGCTCTTTCTTATATCTCTTTCTTGTCATTTTGTATAGTCTTATATTCATCGACAGTTATATTGAATCTGTGTAGTAAACTGCATCTAAGGCTATTAAAATTAATATACATTGGAAACCCAATGGCTGGAACTCGACTCGACCAACAGCAAAGTTTCGAGCCATTCGGATTTTGAACCAATCTATTTGTAATATACTTATGTTTACTAACAGGAATCTGCAATAGATTTACATCTCCAGTTGATATACAGTGGAAACCCAATGGCTGGAACACGACTCGACCAACAGCAACATTCATACTGCCTAAACTCTGTACTACTTTCTGCATTTCAATTAATAAAAACCAAATATAAACTTGATATTTTTATTTATCAATATTTTAAAACAGTTACAAATACAATCAAACAAGTATCATATTATAAATGTAGAATATATCAGCCCATTTTTGCAAAGCACATTTAAGGAACAGCACAAAGAAACAAAACATACATAAGCATTACATGCAAATTGCTGAAATATTAAACAGCACAACATATTTGTTTATTTGCTTTTTTCTTTTTTTAATGGCATGATGTATAGATACAAAGTTTTCTCTTCCATCAAGTTGACATAGTACATATTGGGATGCTGCCATTCCAGCCATAGTAATACATCATCTACAAACACTGCAATATTGTAGCTAAGAGCATTAAACCTAAACAGACCGCGAGTTACTCGCAGGCTGTTCTGGTTTTATGCTGATTGCCATTTTCACTTTACTTCTTATGGGGGAAAGAGTTAATAAAGCGCTCCTAATTGATCAACAGCTGTATGTGACCCAAAGCAAGTTCAAGCCAAATGAACAAAAAAATGTGTGAACATTTTGGCCAGGACTGTGAAAACATTACGTGCCATCCGATAATTCGACCCTTAGGAATTTGAGCTGTCAGGCAGAAATTGATATGAATATATAGCAATAAAAAAACAGTGTTTGAGGAGAGTTTGAGCCACATGGAAATTCGACCCAAGCGCAATCCAGCCGTGCATTCCAGCCATCGGGTTTCAACTGCTTTTAAATGCTGTGTGAAGAACAAATTGGCTTGTTATGTTATATTTGTCAATAAATGTTTAAAATAACAAAGAATTGCATTTTTTAAATGTAATTTTGATATTTTTTAATGGGTAAACATTTGGATAAATTTATTTAAATGAAATTTTTGTTTAAATATGTGATTACACCAATCTTATTTAGATAGATGTTTGTAGAGGTTGTTTCCCTTTATATATGCTTTGATATCTATATATACTGGCTTGATAGAGTGTTAGACTAAGGCATTCTTTAAATATTGTACTGTGTTGTGGTAACTTAGACAATGTAGACGTATTGTGTTCAGTCAAATGTACTATTTTTGTGAATAGGACTGTTATTGTGCTTATATTGCTGAGAACGATTACAACTTAATATGCCACAGAAGAGGTTTATTATATGTGTTTTAATATTCTGTTTCCCAATAATGTGCTGGATCCCTCATGGTGAATGTTTCTGTTCAGTGGGGTCGCGCACGGCCCCTGCCAGTCCGTTACTGCAGACTCGGAACCGCAGAGCACCATCCAGTCCTACAAGCTTTCAGTCGGTACTGCGCATACCAGTATTGTCACCAAAGACAGCATACAAACACATCGGTAATTGTGCATGGTCTCTCATGTGCAAAGACTTCTAAATACAAATGAAATTCATTTCACCTGTGCTTGTACTGTGAAATGCTTATTAGTTATATAATGGTATAAACTGAAATATTCAATTTTGAATAATATTTTCTTATTAAATAATTATGTTGCACATTTTGTCGGAGAGCATAGCAGTAGTGTAATATAAATATGCATCTTACCTCGTACAGATTACTTGTTTTTAACTGCCTAAGCCAGGTCACATGATCAATATTATTTTCCCATAATATTTTCTTTTCATGAAACTTAATTAACGCTAAATGTTGCCGCAGGAGTAAACTAGAAAACTTCATAAGATACAGTAAAGCTACCTTTTCTCATATTATTACATTGATTCTTCCGAATGAGTGGTACTCTGCATGCTTAATTCATTAAATTGTTTATTACTGACCCCCCACATTACTGACCCCTCACATCTTGTGATATCAGGTCAATAAAAAGCTGTGCAGTCCACAGTCCAGAATTTTATGATCAGAGTAAATTGTTATGCCAGACGACAACTATATTTATGTTTGTGTTTGATATTAATCAAAAGTTTGAAAACACAACAATTCCAGTCTAATTCTCAGACATTTGTTTCTTTACATATTAATAGCTTAGTTATGCTAGAAGTTATAATGTTCATTAGCATACAATAGTTTATATACTGAATTGCTTTCAAAAACATCTTAGTTGTGAATGCTTTGTAGTGTTTGTTAATATATTTGTGTAAAACAAACTTAAATTACTGAAATCCTTTTGCCAGATGCATATGTATCATTTGTTCCCTTTGCAAGTGCATAATTTCAGATGTGTATAATTTAGAAACTTAGGTATTTAATACTTACCTAGAGAATCACCAAGTAAAAGATATCACTTGTAATTTTTTGGTTGAGAACGAACACATAATTATTTGTGTTTGCACAGTTTCTAGATTGCAACATTCATCTGCATCCAGCTGTAAATCATCAGAAGATACTCCACTCACCCCGCCTAGTTACCGTGGTTATTATTCGACAACACCCCCTTCCTCCTGCACATCAACGCCCCCCTCTAGGCCCCGCCTACCCAAGTATTTCAAACCAACCCCTTTCTTACCCCGAGACATTGAGGAGGACATAGGTATAAATGGCGTTGTAAGGAATCAGTACCTGCCCATGGCAACCAGGCCCCCCTTTTCCCCACGGACAGAGCGTCGTGTGAGGCTTTCACTGCGTGACATGTCCCCTAGCAGTGAGGAAGGGGGCGGGGAGCTAGCTGTGGCTCACAAGGGAGCAGATAAACCAGTGGCTCCTCTTAAAAAGTCCAAAGGTCTGCGATTATTTCAACGGATACAAAAGCAACTCCGTGATCTGGGCATATTAGGTATTCCAGATTGAAACAGTGTGAAGGCTTGTCAGGTATCCCAGAATTACACAGTGTGAAGGCTTGAGAAATTGCAGTGTGCCAAGTATGTTACACGTCGCTTCTTTCAGGTCTTGTGAACATGTCTTGCCTTCTATGTCTGGGAAATACCATGTCTGTTGTCTTTCATCTGGATGTGTGATGGGTGCTGCATTACATATAATATCAAGGTTATGTTATCTATGCCTTTCAGGTCTCAAAATCTTTGCCTTAACAGTTGTCTCCTTGCTCTGTTTGTTGTCTGTCTTCGTATTGAATTTTTTTTCTAATACTTGGTTGGAAAGATAAATAAACCATGTATACTTTTTGGATTTGTTGGACAATAATTCTGTCCCTATATTAATGTTCAACTTCTTGCCCCATTTGTTAACAATTGTTGTTGATTGCTGTGTTGACTGGACTGGGACATTACGATGACATTCTAATATAATAGCAGATTTGCAGGAATGAGCATGGATAATTTTTGCATGAATCCTACCTTATCAGTGCTGAGCATCCATGTTAACTTGTGGATATGATTTTACATTGCTTGCATGTTTCATCTTAACTCTGTTTTTCCACGTGTTATTGTTTTAGTTCACCCGATCACAAAGTGCTAATGGTGAGCTATTTTGAACAACTCAATCTTGAATGAGGCTCACATGCATCATTACACTAAGTCACAAGGTCAAATCTTAGGAAGAACCTTATCCACATTTATGATGAAACTATTTTAGAATGTTAACCTTTGATAATAACTTGGTCAATTTTGAATCTAGTTTGAAAATGGTTGGGTTCTGTAAAAAAAAACATGGATACCATCGGTCAAGGTAGTTTTACTGATATGGCTGTAGTAGCTATTGTAAAAAATGTTAACACTGAAGAAGTCAGAATTTTAGTACAATCAATTTGAAACTGGTGTCTTTGGCCTAAATGGATAATGGTCCATTGAAAAACAAGGCCGCTATGGGGGTGGGGCAGTTTTTTTTATATGGCTATAGTTCCTGAAGTAAAATCTTGTTAGCACGGTAGAAGTAACATTTTTAGTTCAATCTTTATGAAACTTGGTAGGAACATTTGTTCAAATGATATCTGGGCTTGGTTTGAAAATGGTTCTGGTCTGTTGAAAAGCATTTCTGCCATGAAGTTTTCTGTATATGTCTATCGTGAAAATTTGATAACACTCTAGAAGTCAAATTTATGGTCCAATCTATATGAAACTGGGTAAGAACACTTGTTCTCATGGTATCTGGGCAGAATTAGAAAACTTGGCAGCCAGGATGCGGGTCAGTTTTCATTATATTTCGCTATAGTGAAACTGTTTAACACTAGTTCAGAATAGCACAGTTCTCTTTCATCTCAGTTGAGCGCCTAAGGGTCCATGGCTCTCTTGTTTGAAAACCTTTAGGTCTTATTTTTAACTCAATCATGATGAACTTATTATTAGATTATTATTTTTGACAATACCTAGGTAAATTCATATGTATTCCAAAACTAGGTCACCATACAAAGGTTCACCAGTTAGTTTACCTTGTTCTCAAAGACCTCTTTAGGGCCATCATGGCTCTTTTGTATGTCATCAGAGGGGTTATTTTGCAAAACATTTGTGTCAGTTTTAATCACTTTATTCATTTGCTCCCTGTTTAACATACTAGTAATACTCCTAACAATAACTTGCCAACTTTCCAGCATGTGCCACCAAACATTTGAAAAGCAAACTATTGCTAACATAAGTTTTTATAAAGACATACACAGCCAAAAAAATGGATAAAAGAAGAGTATTGTACCAATTAAAGATGTGTGCGTTAAATATCAATTTAGCACTTTTTACCACATTGCAAATGTCAGAAGACTCCTATGTTGTTGGGTTGTATCGGGGTGTGTGATGGCGCTATTTGGCTGCTGTAGGCCTAAAACACACATCTAGACAGCAGTACTTGCATGGCAGTTCTTACTTGTGAGAGTGTCAGACTTCATGCCTATCTTTCTATTATTAGACTCTGCTGAGCACAACTCCAAGCAGCCATGGAAACCTAGGCCGCCAGACTATCCCCCGCCATCCTATGGCTCCCACACATACAGCACTGAGGATAGCCATAGCTGGACATTGCCTATAAGAATGGAAGCTGACCAGAAAAAGAACAATACTCCTGCTTCTCCCCAGTTACAAAGCAAGAGCCTTGATTCCCCAAGAACAAAGCCAACACTCCAACATGTCGTCCCCCCTCCTAGAGATTTCGCCTCGGGTCAAACTGACCTGCCTCGAGATATACCAGTAGTCTTTGAAGGTTTAACTCAAAGTCTTCACAGTTTAAGAAGTGTTCCAATAGTACCAGGTAAACTGCATCATCATATGACCTTACCTTCCCAGGTTGAAGGTCAGAAGTCATTTGATCAAGGTCAAGGAAAGAGAACAATACCAATCTATTACCAGACAGGAAAGAGCACCACTCAAGAATTTGGAGGAAACACCCAATTAGAATCTGCACAGCCCAGCAGTTCTGAGCAAGAAAAGAGGAAAGCTGACCTTGAACACCGCAGGCTTACCCTTGAGAGAGACATTAACAATGTCATTAATGAGGCTATTAAACATGTGCCTGTATACGAAAAGCAGACGATACAGGATCCAGGTAAGGATGTGAGAGCTGGTCAGCAGGAAGTGGATGGAGAGGAGGTCATTGAGAAGCAGCAGATGGCTGACAGGAAGCAAGCCATGCAAACCTTCTGGCAGGCCATGGAGAAGAAGGATTTAGAGAAGACAGCTCCTCAGTCTTTTGGCAGTGGGTCATATGGTACTTTGCCTTCAAAGAGGAGAACGTCAGAAGATTATCAATCCAAGCCTACCAACTCCCCTGATTCAGGAAGTTATTCTACATTGCCATC
This sequence comes from Dreissena polymorpha, assembly GCF_020536995.1. Classification (NCBI taxonomy): domain Eukaryota; kingdom Metazoa; phylum Mollusca; class Bivalvia; order Myida; family Dreissenidae; genus Dreissena; species Dreissena polymorpha. The sequence goes on from NC_068364.1 coordinate 10,771,897, forward strand.
GTTTAGGCACAAAAGTAAAGAAACCCCAATTATCTCGAGGCGGGAGATGGTTGAAAAGGATTATGACTACAGCTTTAGTGATGTGGAAGGAGGTAGGGGGAAATCTGGGCCATCCTGGCGACCTTCAGATTCTCCTCTTCAATCGCGGCACATCTGGAAACCCATCATCCCCCCTAAGGAAATCCCTGAGCACGAAACCAAGGGCTCTAATTGCCCTGTGTATCATGTGCCTGTGAAAGATTGGAAACCTATGCAGGCTCCTTCACCTTCAAGCAGAACTGCTGGTCAAGGTCATGGAGTACTGACCTCTGAACAGAACGGACAGCCAGTGAACCTAAAAACACAAAGTCAAACATGCATACCCATACAGATCAAGTATGAGCAGATCCTCCAAAGAAAAGGTAACAGTGCATGAAGCATTGAGTTAGGAGACTGAATACTGATGGTATTAGCTAACAACAATGAGTGTGGCCTTGCCAAATCCTGCCTGCTGACTGCATAGGGACATTGTACAAACCCTTCTCTGATACCCCTTATATTAGCAGCTGCAATGAAACATTCTCTTTATTGACATGATGGTGCACTGGTCATGTTTTTTTCCGAGTACTTGTGTACTCTCTGAGATAGTTACAGTTTAAGATAGGAACAAATCTAGAGTGAAATAGCTGGTTGCTGGGCCCTGCTCTTCCCCACCCCTTATTCCTTTCAAGGTCAGACAACACAAACAATGGGAACATCTGTAAAAATGAAATATGTTTTCAATATTTAAAGGCGAATAAATAGACATTTACATAGAAGTGTAGTACTAAGAAATTCCCAGTATTGTTTAATTATTTGGTATAGTCACTTAAATATTTCCATATTCCATCCGACCACTTTTGAGCAGCACCTTGCACCTGGTGATCCTAGATCTGGTCTTCTGGATATCTATATCTATGTTATCTGTCATATATCTGTTTTGGTGTTGTGATGTGTTGTTACCCTGCAATGGCATTGTTATATCTGCATGATCTATGCAGTTAGAAGTGTAGCAGAGTTGAAATAATCAGTGAGTTTTGTTGCTTCACTCACATCAGATTGGTTGTTTCCTCAAGTTTTAAAACATGTTTTAGCCTTATGGAATCTTCTAAATTGTTCAGCATATCGTGATTGTAAGCATTGTGTAACCTTTTAAGTATAAGGCCACAACAATTATATCTGTTATATATGCAGTTTGGCCCCAAAACATTCCAGTGAGCAAGTGCAGTAAATTTAAAGATAAAAAAATAAAAATTTACAGGGTGCCGACTGTCCGCAAAAAACCCCACACTGGGTGCCGATTGTCCGGGGGCAGTATGTCCGCATACCGCAAGCTATACGTGCACAAACGAGAAAGCATTTCCAAAATTTTAACAAAAACAAACAATTTTTTAAATAAACAACAAATAAATCTTCACGCAGAAACTGTAGAAACCAAATATAAAGTACATCACGCTCGATGTACGACATGTTAAATGATTCTGGAACGAGGGTAAACAATAGAAAATAATGACGATTGTTAACAATCAAGTTACAATGTATACAAATGTACATACAAACGTAACAAAACATTCTAGAACTTTGCAAAAATTAAACGGTCTGCAATATCGAAATATACATGTTCATTCACATTTACCTGTATTTCACCGCGAACCACCGAGGCCGCGGTGGTCCACCGCAATCATGGTGGTCCACCGTGAGATCGATTTCCCGATAATGCCCGCGGTGTTCAGCCACTGTCGACGCGATCTATCATGATGGAAACACCTTCCGATAGTGGTGATTTTCCACGCTCACGAAAAATTGTCCACGGTTGGAGTGAGGTGGATGGCAGAAATCGCGCTAGACGTAGTGTAGGCTACAACATGAATAGAAAAACATTTAATGAATTTAAGGCATGGCAAATCTGACAAACATCTGATCAATGTATCTGTTAACATATTGCTAAGAGGGAAATTTCCTCTAGTCATATATATAGGCTCTGGCATGCGTTGTCATATCATACTATATTTTATTAAATGAGTTTAGGAATTTTGTTAGTAAGCGAGCCTTTTACGAGCTTACTAACAAATTTCCTGGACAAGTTAAATAAAGTATGGTATGATATGACAACGAGTGTCAGATCTTTTTTATCACATCCTTTTAAATGATAAATCAAATGTTTTTACATTTCGTGACGTCATGTGACGTTGCAACATCATTTCAGCAAAATAATAAGATGCGATTGGTCAATAAACGAAAACTAAGCCAATGAAAACGCTTTAAAATGTTGTATTACACATTGTGTAATATAAAAAATTATGTAATGATTGTATTACATGGGAAACAGGGTATAGCATGTGATAAAACAAGTTATTTTATACAATTACATGTTTTTTATTGTTACACAATTATAGGCTGTCAGCCATGGAGATCAATATCAAAATTACAGTATATTTGTAATAATATATTAATAAGGGAGGATAAATTAGTATAGCATAGCATTGAATGTAATATAAGAATACAGTTTTTTTTATATTAATAAACACAACTTTATAGATTTTACAGCTGCAATATTTAAGGTGTTATTGTTTCAATTAGCTTTTATAAATGTGTGTTAGTCCAAAGTGATCCAACTGCTGGGCAATTCAAAGTCCATCAATAGAGAGGCTTGCCACCATTTTGGCTCCATGTCCGATCTGAAAATAGGAACAAAAATGTTTGGCTTGTTTTAATCGCTGTCCTAAAATTTACTCTTAATAGTTTTGGACATGCATTGTCACAAATGTTGTCATCTGAATTATTAACCCATTTATGCCCAGTGGACTCTCCCATCCTTCTAAATTGGACCAATTTATTTCCAAAATTAGGGGTGTCGAGTATATTTATTTCTATATTTAGAATATTTCATAAAGAAATTCATTTAAGCAAACAGCGCAGACCCAGATGAGAAGCCGCATTATGCGGCGTCTCATCTGGGTCTTCGCTGTTTGCAATGTCTTTTTTTCAGACGCTAGGCATAAATGGGTTAAATTGATTGCTGTTTTCCTCATTATTGTAGATGTGATTTATTATGAAAAAAAAAGACAAACCCTGCGGTCTTCGATATTAAATACCACATAAGGAAATCTTTCAATAAGTCATTTTGATACTTTCTGTTGAGATGACGATGCATTGACCGCAGCTTCACAAGGTCATTTTTACTGTCTGCATCTGTCGTCTGCAGTCACAGGCACAGGACTGCTTTAGAAAATCAATACTGACCAATCATACCAAATTTAGAAATAAACAAATGGCAAGGCAGTTTTATTGACATATTTCAACCTTTTAATAGTTCATGTGTTTCCTTAGTTGATTGCCAGTATTGGATCCCTTGATTACGACCAGAAGCCTATTGGCTAATTGTCAAGCTGATGCCCTGCTTTCTCAGTTTGCAGATAAAGAGGGAACCATTCACTGGACTGGGATCAAGTATAACTCACATAATATTGTCTTTTCAGATGGATAATTAATAACCAGGACAAGAGACGACAAACTGAAACTAGCTGCTGAACATGAGTTTTTATGAGTATTTTTACTAAGCTGTCCTACGCCTTTAATACAAATGATAGCAATTGGAAGGCAAGTTATCTGTACATGTGTGGGAGAATGTTAACACTAAATATGAACTATACTTACATGTGTATTGGGTTACATGGAAATACACTTATGTCTCTGTGTGTGTTTAACAGACTGGGTATCTGTTTGTGTAACAATACTATTGGGATCTTATAAGGATAAGATATAAGGATTTAGTTCAAGTACCACTGTAAGTTAATCATCATCCTTTAACAAAATTATTAACATTTTTTAATATCATTAGTCATACATTGAACAGATAGTCTAGTTCAAATGGTGCTCTAAAAGTGAACATAAAATAATGGTCAGTTAGGCTCTAAGAGGGGTAACTCTAATGATGTCATAAAAAGTAAAATTCTTTAGGTACTCAGATTTCAACCAGGTCTTAGACTATGTTGAAGTTAAATATCTCAACAAAATTTGCCTTATCATGTACGTTCACTGTAGGACAGTTCTGATATTTAGTTAAGGGTAGTGTCATCAATGCTTCAGTACTGCTTCTACTCTTATTGTGAACACATAATCATCATAATAATTGAATTGGTTTGCAGTGTTCCTGTCTGTGAAGCGATTAAGTGTATCATTAGTTAGTTTGGCAGAAGAAACTGCTGTTTCACAATGTGATTTCAACTTGTTCATAATTGAGTAATTAATGAATAATTGGACCTCATTAAATGTGATGGTGATGGGTTAAATGTGGGTGTATAATTTCATAACCAACCTTAAAATAATAATGAGAAATGGTCTTATCCGGTTAAAGCCCACATTGTTTTGCATAGACTGTTCTAAGACGATTCTCCCAGTTTTTGTCATTGTATATTTATTATTTGTGTTTGGATGTAAAAGTAGTGGATAAAACAAGCATTGCCCTCCTGATAGAGTTACTGGAGTTTGATTGTGGGACGGTCGTCAAGTGGTAGGATGCTGGTCTAGGAATTGGAAGGTCCCTGGTTAGAATACTGCTCAGACCACAGAATTTTTCTAAGCAAAAAATTAATCCTAAGCTTGCTGTTACTCTCCACCCTGCAGAGTATAAATGGGTACCTGTTAAGAAAATAAGCCAATGTGCCGTTGCTGCATACTGTGCTCAATGTAAACAAACGACTTATATCCCAGTTGGTCTAAGATGATTTTAGTATCATAATCAGACTATTCAACCATGAGTTTTGCTCTATTGGGCACAATGTGCTCATGATGAGCATTTGTAAGCACCTTTTTTGTCGGTCGGTCGTGTGGTGTGCATCGTTAACATTTGCCTTGTGAACACTCTAGAGGCCACATTTTTTTCTGATCTTTATAAAACGTATCATAAGATTAGTCCCATTGATATCTTGGACATGTTAAAAAATGGTTCTGGTTTGTTGAAAAACATGCCTGCCAGGGGTCAGGGCATTTTTCCTAATATGGCTGTAGTTAAACCTTGTTAACACTATAGAAGTCACATCTATTGTCCAGTCTTCATGAAACTTAATCAGAAGATTTGTTCTAATGGTATATTGGATGAGTTCGAAAATGGTTCCGGTCTGTTGAAAGACATGGCCACAAGGGGGCAGGGCATTTTTCATTATATGGCTATTTAGCTTGTTAAGTCCCTAAAAGTTAAATTAATGGTCTAATCTTTATAAAACATGGTCAGAACATTCGTTCTTATCATAGCTCTGCTGTGTTTTAAAATGGTTCCTGTCCGTTGAAAAAAATGGCCACTATTGGCGGTTCATTTTTCTTTATATGGCTATAGTTACACCTTGTTAACTCTCTAGAAGTCACATTTATAGTCCAATCTTTATGAAACTTGGTAATAAAAATTTGTTCAAATGATAGCTCACCTGATTTAGAAAATGGTTATGTTTCTTTGAAAAATATGGCTGTCAGGGGGTGGGGCATTTTTCCTTATATGGCTATAGTAAAACCTATTTAACACTTTAGAAGTCAGATTTTTAGTCCAATTTTTAGGAAGGCTAGCATTTTTCCTTTTATGGTTATAGTAAAAAAACTTGTTGACACTCTAAAAGTCACATTTATAGTCCAATCTTAATGAAACTTGGTCAGAACATTTTTAATGATATCAGGCTAGTCCAAATAATTAGACGTAAGCTACCCCGCTTACGTCTAAACGGCTACCGTCGTTTTCCTATAGCAAATTGAGTTCAACTAAAACTTGAGAATTTCTCGTTAAATCTTTGCTAATGCATAAAATTATCATTAATTAGACATATATGTGAGCGATTACCTCTTAAATGTGTAAAAATTGTGCTTTTAAACCACTTATGTACATTTTTTAAAATAAACATACACAACACACTTCGTGTGTTTGTCGTTTATAGAATTACATTGAATTATCTTGAACGAAATTATTTTTTGAATAGGTTACACATAACCAATTGTTGTTGTACAACAAACCACATCACTTTTTAGCTTTCTGTACTCTTTAATTAAATGGAACCTATATGTGTGTGTTAAAACTACCAGTTGTATCACGGAGTGTATATTGTTAGGAGATGAATCGAGTATTTGACCCTTACTGTAGTAAATTCAATCTTATGCAAAAACTATTCATCCGATTTTATTGGTTTATACGTTATCTTGTTGCTTATTAATTCCTCTTTCAAAAATATACGTTTTAGTATATTCACGTTGTTATTAATGGATTTATAGCGAGATAAACACAAGAAATAAACATTTTATGTTTTACCACCGCGCGTTTTACCGTATTGTGGCTATCGATTTTGTACAATTAGCGTACAGCGAAGCGCCGAGGTTATACATTTTGATGTACCCACTCACGTCTTTTGTTGAATTATAGTTTTATTTCTCTGCCGATTTTGACAAATTATATATCATTAGAAAGCTTACGTTACGTAGTAAACAGATATATAAATATATATTAAGTTTTTCTTCTGATTTTGACAGCCCGGCGAGTTATAACTTCAACTTTTTCAAATATCATACCGTTTTGGAGTTTTAGAATCTAGATTTACGGTTGACATGTTCGTACTTAATACCAATTTGTAGCGTTTATATTTGGAGTTCAGTTTTAAAAATTACATCTTGCTTAGGAGAATAGAATTCTGTATACGATAGAAAAAAATTGTTTAAAAAAGAAAGTAATTAAGGAATGAAGGCGGAAGAAAGTAGCGCGCGTTCCTAACGCACTGAACTGATGCTACGGTCTCGGCGATTATGCTTTTGTTTAGAAACCGGCCATTGAATTTCCTTTGCCATGATTATTATATTTTTTATGATATATTGTAGTATTTTGTTCACGAAACATATCAATAAAGCTTATTATAAATAAATCTTAATAAATTAACTATTTCAGCTCTTGTTTATAACACAGAAAGGGTGTTAAATTTATGATGAAACAGCGTATATAGCGGACCCTCTCGATTTTATTCGGCTTTGCATGCATACTTGAAATAAAATGGGTGTCACAAAAACATTCATCGTTTGCTGTTAATTATCATCGAGGGAATTATGTATAATTATATGAAATGTTATTTACCTTAAATTATCAATTTATTAAAGATTCTTGAAAATCACGGTCGGTGTTACGCGGGTCATTTCGTATTTTGATATTAGGGCATCATGTTCAACTATTCAAAATCAGATTTTTTTTCACTGGGACGATGACGGCTTTGATTTAGACAGGCAAACAGATAGTTTATTCAGACTTATACAACAGTACATCGTCTTCAACTCAAATATATAAATTATTTTTAGACGAATTGTTAGGTGATTACACATATAGCAGTGATGATTCTGAGAATGTTGCCATGTTTCTTATCCGTGTAATCTAGAGTCCGTGGTTTGAGCATTTTTATCGCGGTGTTCAATAAAAGATATCTCAATAATCTTGTTTATTGAGAGATCTGTGGTTTTATTGCCCCTGTGTTCAGCACAAACCAATTGTCTCGTTATGATCAGATACTGTGCCGACCAATACTAAATAACACTATGGTGTCATACGCCACAGCAGGGACCTATACTTGTGATCATGGAGTCTAAGTGCAAGACTTAAAAAAGTATGTTGTTTCGCTTGCGGTTGTTAAAGCCAAAACGGGGCTCCCAGCTGGCACAGCTGCTGATATTCAGATCTGAATACTTAAACTTATTGAGACCTTATTCTTAACCGTTGCCTGTTTTACGATATCGGATTTTAGGCGGGAATAAAACTCAGTGAAACTATTCAATTTCTTACACAACATTAAGCATATTAACAGTTATTGAAATTAACAATATCAGCGACATCTTTTTAAAGACTAAACACCTTTTCAAGTATCGAATTTAACATGTCAATAAAATATATTAATACAAAAAAGGTTTCATTTAATATTGTTCACATTAAACCTTTAAATGAAAGTGTCGCTTTAACTATTTTCCGTGTCTTATTAAGCCGCGAATCGTTTGCTAAAAACAGTTAACAAAAAGGGCTACACGTTCTAATTCTTAATGAAATACAAAAATAAGTATAACATAATTAATAACGTCCATAAACACACACAGCAAAATCAAAGTTTTAATGGAAAACTAATATGACATTCCACGTAAATTATTATTTTCGTCTAAATCGAATACTATATATAGAGAAACAATGTATTTATAACCGACCAATGAGGTAACATTATGCAACTTTCAATTTACACAGTGCTATATGGCAACAATATGGAATTTGAACAGTGGTAGTGTTTTAAGGTCTGGACTATCATTACTTGTAAGTTTGTATAAACATTTTTCTAATGCAATTAGTAAAATAATGTTTATATTTTATGTTTAATAATTTATTGCATGATTATTCTGTGATGTTATATGAATTTGATGCCGTTAAAGCTTCCGACATGAATTCATGTCGGAACGATGCTATTGCAAAATAACGTTAAACGATATGAGGTCGATGTAAATCGACCTCATATTTATAGAAGTAATATCAGGCGTGAATTTCAAAATAGTTCCCGTCTGTTGAAAATCATGGCTACCAGTGGGCTGGGCATTTTTCCTTTTATGGCTATAGTAAAACCTTTGAAACTATCTAGTTGATATTTTGGCCAAGTTTGGAAATGGTTTCAGAAACATCTCAAAAATTGCTGAGAGCAGTTCAGTTCCCTTAAGTCTCAGGTGAGCGACCGTAGTCTTTATTTTCAAGAAGTTAGCATAGAGCATAATTATAATGAAACACAAGATAAGGCAATTTGCTATCTTAATATAAGTTTGGAATGCCAAAATTGTGAATCACTACTTATATTACAAAATACCAGCAAATTAATCAAATTGTTCTGTAATTATCGGCTGTGTCTTTTTATCAGTCAAATGAGATTTTCCTATGAAAGTGTGCTTCTTTGTTCACTTTTGCTGCCAAGATGTTATCCATGTGTCAGCCATGTTAATGGTTTATAGACTGTCTGTGGTTTTCACTGCTGGAGAGTATCCAAGAAGCAATATCCTGTTATAGGTCTGCCAGGCCATTTTTAAGCTTCTCAAAGACTTGAGTCATCTTGGTGTTGTTGATTATTTGTAAGTCAAATCAAATGGTATATTTATAAAAAATATTAATAAACAGGTGGATTAATAGCCTCAATTGTACAATTTGAATAAGTAGCATATGGGAATCAAATCTTATATGTATATTGCTGCTTTTGCATGGACTTTTTAAGGGACTAGTTCACAGATTGTTAGCACACCTGAACTCAACAGGAGCTTTTAAGAAGCTGTTATGCTGTCATACATTAGTGCATATGTGAGGTGGGAGGTGCATGAATTGTTTCTTGTAACAACTTCTCCTCCTTAACCATTTGACTTAAAATGTTTCTCTTAAACTATAATTGTCAGGGGTTTAATAGAAAAAAAATGTTGTAAAATTGTATAGACTTAGTTTGTTAAAATCATGCCCATGGGGTCAAAACTGTCCACTCCCTGGGGTCACATAATTATATAGACTTTTTTAGTTAACATTTATACAAAACAAAATTTGAATGTGTAAGGGTCAGGGTTTTTAATATTTGGTGTGTATCATTATATTTTGTCCTCTGCAAAGTTTGTTAAAATTATGGCCTTGGAGTCAAAATTGGCCACAACCTAGGGCTAACTTGTTTTCTTTCTATATGCATATAATCAAAACTTTAAAAAGTGAACTGAAACTGCAGGACCATTAGGTTTGTAATGTGGCATGTAAGTTTTATATTGGTCATCTGCTAAGTTTGTTTCAATCATGCCCCTGTTATTATACACCCATTACCATTGGTAATGGGGCTATATAGGAGTCACTTTGTCGGTCGGTCTGTCAGTTGGTCTCTCTGTCCCGAAAATTTCATCGAATCTTCACCAAACTTGGTCAGAAGTTGTATCTAGATGATGTCTAGATCAAGTTTGAATATGGTTCATGCCGGGTCAAAAACTAGGTCATGGGGTCACTAAGTGCGTTTTAAACAGAAAGTTTGTCTGTACCATAACTATGTCATTTATCGTTAGATTTTAAAATGACTTGGTACATTTGTTCACAATCGTGGGACGGTGTGTCATGCGAAAGAAGTACGTCGATATCCCAAAGGTCAAGGTCACTTTTGGAGTTGCCCATAAATGAGCTTGTCCAGGCCATTACTTTGTCATTTATTGTGAGACTTTTAAATCATTTAGCACATATGTTCACCATCATTGGACAGTGTGTCATGCAAAAGAATTACCTCGATATCTCCAAGGTCAAGGTCATATGTGAGTTCAAAGGTCAAAAATGGCCATAAATGAGCTTGTCAGGGCCATAACTGTCATTCATTGTGAGATTTTAAAATCATTAGGCACATTTGTTCACCATCATTGGACGGTGTGTCATGCGAAATAACTATGTTGATATCTCCAAGGTCAAGGTCAAACTTTGAGTTCAAAGGTAAAAAATGGCCATAAATGATCTTGTCCGGGCAATAACTATGTGATTGCATGTGAGAATGTAATATTTACTCTGTACATTTGTTCACAATCATTGGACGGTGTGTCATGTAAAAAAATTATGTTGATATCTCCAAGGTTAAGGTCACACTTTGAGTTCAAATGTAAAAAATGGCCATAAATGATCTTGTCCTGGCCATAACTATGTCATTCATTGTGAGATTTTAAAATTACTAGCTACATTTGTTCACAATCATTGGACGGTGTGTCATGCGAAAGAATTACGTCGATATCTCAAAGGTCAAGGTCACACTTTGAGTTCAAAGGTCAAAAATGGCCATAAATGATCTTGTCCGGGCCATAACTATGTCATGCATTGTGAGATTTTAAAATCATTTGGCACATTTGTTCACAATCATTGGACAGTGTGTCATGCGAAAGAATCATGTCAATATCTCCAAGGTCACACTTGGAGTTCAAATGTCAAAAATGGCCATAATTGAACTTGTCTGGGCCATAACTATGTCATTCATTGTGAGATTTTAAAATGACTCTGTACATTAATTTTGTTTACAGTCATTGGACAGCGTGTCATGCGAAAAAAATTCAAGAGATCAAAGGTCAAAATGGCCATAAATGATAATGGCATAATAATTCTTAAAAATCGCCATAAATTAGCCTCTATTGTTTTGTGAAGACAGCATGCAAAATATTCTGTGTCAAGGCAGCATGTGGGAGTATACGTCATGTCTGTGACAAAGCTCTAGTTAAAACTGGCCACGTCCCAAGGGTTTAAAACGATTAATATAGACTTGTATAACAAATGTTTATTTATTTCAAAAATCTGATTCTACGAAACCGCAATTGTAAGGGGTTTACTTTGTGGATTGCAACATCCAATGGTGGTCCTCTACTTAGTTTGTTCAAATCATGCCCCTCTAGTAAAATTCGGCATCACACTAGAGGTAACTTTTTTAATGTAGACAGTAAAAACTTGAATTTTTAGCTCACCTGAGTACAACATGCTCATGGTGAGCGTTTGGGATCACCTTTTATCCATAGTACATTGTCAGTTGTCAACATTTTGACGTGTTAACTCTATAGAGGCCACATTGTTCGTCTGAACTTCATGAAACTTGGTCCAAAGATTTGTCGATGATATTTTGTCCGAGTTCGAACTGGGTCATGTGAGGTCAACTCTAAGTCAAATTAAAGAAAAAGCTTGTTTACTCTCTGGAAGTCACATTTAGTTTCCATTCTTCATAAAAACTTGGTCATAAAATTTGTCTTAATGATGTCACAGCTGAGTTTGAAAATTGTTCCGGTCTATTGAAAAACATGACTGCCAAGCGGCGGGGCAGTTTTCCTTTAATGGCTATTGCAAAACCTTGTTGACACTCTAGAAGTCACATTTATGGTCCAATCTTCAGGGATCTTAGTCACAACATTTATTTAATAGCAGCTCGTCTGAGTTCGAAAATGGTTCTGTTCCGCTGAAAAACATGGCTGCCAGGGGGCGGGGCAGTTTTCATTACATGGCTACAGTAAAATCTTGTTAACACTTTAAAAGTCTTTTTTGCTCATTATTATATTACTGTCCTCATTTACATTTTTATTCAAAATAAACCTTTTTAACTATGGGAAACAAATATATATGCAGAAACAACAAAACATTTCTTTTCATAAAACAAAGTTAACAACCCTTGCTTAACATTACTTCTACTCAGGTGTGCGATACCAGGGCCACCATGGCCCTCTTGTTTATAATATTTACTTAGACCATATCAAATCTGTGTCATGATGAGTAAAGAACCTACATAAAAACCACACTTATTACACAACACAAAAATATGTGCAAAACATTTTTATTTTCTTCTTGTGTCATGTGAGGGAAGTAGGGCTTTATGTCCTCTTTTCTAAACAAATGTCATTAAATAATAAACTTTAGCGCTAGAACTATAGTTTCACTAGAAAACTTGCTTTTTTTTTGCATAAAGGGCTATTGCAAGGTTAAAATTTTATTTTGACTGCCTTTTTTGGCATTTGAAAAATATTGTTGCCAATTTAAAAAAATACGAGCCATTATATAGCTGTAAATCACAGTCTTCAAAGTCTATACCATTTATAAACATAGTGTGTAGCTTTTTACCAACAAATGCAATACAAAAATACAGAAAGTAATGTAATTCATATTTATCTATAATATAATTTCAATTTCCATTATAACTTAAATTAAATGAAAATCGTTTTTTGCCAGATGTTTTTTGCAAATTGAAAATGTTTAGTTCACTCTTCTAAAACTTGTTTGCAGACTTCTTTGGAACAACCCTGTTCTGCTGGCTGGTCTTGAATGTGCTGACTTCTCTGCAACAACCCCTTTGTGCTGGTTGGTCCTATGTTTGCGGACTTCTTTGGAACAACCCTATTCTGCTGGCTGGCCTTGAATTGGCTGACTTTTCTGGAACAACCCTGTTGTGCAGGCTGGTCTTGTGTTTGTTGACTTCTCTGGAACAACCCTGTTGTGCTGGTTGGTCTTGTGTTTGCTGACTTTTCTGGAACAACCCTGTTGTGCTGGTTTGTCTTGTGTTTGCTGACTTCTCTGGAACAACCCTGTTGTGATGGCTGGTCTTGTGTTTGCTGACTTCTCTGGAACAACCCTGATCTGCTGGTTGGTCTTGTGTTTGATGACTTCTCTGGAACAACCCTGTTCTGCTGATTTGTTTTGTTTTTGCTGACTTCTCTGGAACAGCCCTGTTCTGCTTGCTTGTCTTGTGTTTGCTGACTTCTCTGGAACAACCCTGTTCTGCTGATTTGTCTTGTGTTTGCTGACTTCTCTGGAACAACCCTGATATGCTGGTTTGTCTTGTGTTTGCTGACTTCTCTGTAACAACCCTGTTGTGATGGCTGGTCTTGTGTTTGCTGACTTCTCTGGAACAACCCTGTTCTGCTGGTTGGTCTTGTGTTTGATGACTTCTCTGGAAAAACCCTGTTCTGCTGATTTGTCTTGTTTTTGCTGACTTCTCTGGAACAGCCCTGTTCTGCTTGCTTGTCTTGTGTTTGCTGACTTCTCTGGAACAACCCTGTTCTGCTGACTGGTCTTGTGTTTGCTGACTGCTTTTGAACAACCCTGTTCTGCTGGCTTGTCTTGTGTTTGCTGACTGCTTTGGAACAATCTTGTTCTGCCTGCTGGTCTTTAGTTTGCCGACTGTTTTGGAACAACCCTGTTCTGCTGGCTTGTCTTGTGTTTGCAGACTTCTTTGGAACAACTGTGTTCTGCCTGCTGGTCTTTAGTTTGCCGACTGCTTTGGAACAACCCTGTTCTGCTGGCTTGTCTTGTGTTTGCGGACTGCTTTGGAACAACCCTGTTCTACTGGCTTGTCTTGTGTTTGATGACTTCTCTGGAACAACCCTGTTGTGCTGACTGGTCGTGTGTTTGTTGACTTCTCTGGAACAACCTTATTGTGCTAGCTTGTCTTGTGTTTGCTGACTTCTCTGGAACAACCCTGTTGTGCTGGCTGGTCTTGTGTTTGCTGACTGCTCTGGAACAACCCTGTTCTGCTGGCTTGTCTTGTGTTTGTTGACTTCTCTGGAACAACCCTGTGCTTCTGGCTGGTTTTGTATTTGTTGACTTCTCTGGAGCAACCCTGATCTGCTGGTTGGTCTTGTGTTTGCTGACTTCTCTGGAACAACCCTGATATGCTGGTTGGTCTTGTGTTTGCTGACTTCTCTGGAACAATCCTGATCTGCTGGTTGGTCTTGTGTTTGCTGACTTCTCTGGAACAACCCTGATCTGCTGGTTGGTCTTGTGTTTGCTGACTTCTCTGGAACAACCCTGATCTGCTAGTTGGTCTTGTGTTTGCTGACTTCTCTGGAACAACCCTGATCTGCTGGTTGGTCTTGTGTTTGCTGACTTCTCTGGAACAGCCCTAAAATGGGAACATTTACATCATGAAGTCTTCTTATTGGGAAATTGGTGTATGTGATTTTTTGCTCCCAAATACTTTAAAATTGATAACTAAATGTTGTCAAGTTGTCAATATTATATTAACATAGGTTCAAGCCATTGGGTTTGTAGTTTTTTTCTACTTGGGAAAGTGCCGTTTTTGGGTACTTTATAAAGAAGGAAAAAAATTGCTGTAAAATCGCTTTAATAATAACTGTAATTTTACTGCATTATAATACATCAGTTAAATAACTTGTCATATGTGTTTTTGTCTTAAAACTCAACATTACTTCTTAAATAGCACATTTATGTTTTGGAATTAATTTTATCTTAAAATTTTATTGCTGATTTATATCTGATGTATTGGTGCTTAGTTGACATAGCTATTTGGTTTGATATTTTGAAGTAGGCAAATATTTGATGAAGATTTTCGACTTACTGCATTAACATACCATCTTGACAGAACTTTTTATACTAAAAGCCTTCGCTGAAATGTTTTAATCTTTTTGCCCCACAATTTCTGAATCTTTGCAATCCTAATATTTGATATACTCCTTTTCTACCTGATATCGAATCACTTTGTTATGTGTATATAAATATCAAAATATTCACCAAACTTTTTTATGCACTTTTGTCTCAAAAACATACAAGAAATGTTTGTGTCATTAAACATGATGTTGATTTTAGTTTATAATATCCTATGGTTATTTTAATGTCAGTGAAACACTGTTATACCTGTTATAACATAACAATGTCAAATTTGTGTGAAGCAAGTGCTGCTGCATAATATGCAGAAATATTACACATAATTTTATTAGACTGGATGCATATGAGATGAAGTGCACTGAGACCTGCCATGTTTCACATGTAGCGTGCATGTATTCCTGTTATAGCCAGGTAGAGCGTGAACAGCATGGTAGTGGGCAACTCATTAGCACTAATTTCATGAAGGTTTAATATTAAATGAATGGTTGTAAAGCATGAAATATGCAATGTAGGTAGATGCATGTATAGATATGGAGTAAGTTTATGATTGTGATCATTCATTCAGAAAGGGATGTTTATGTGATTAGAAAGACTGTGGATATTGGTTAAAAATAGTAATTGTTATCAAATATCATTGTCTCTTGAACTGAAGCTTGTACTTAAGTTTATGTATTAAATAATTTGAATGAGCATATATTGAAATGTACTTATGTTGTAAATGAATTATGAAAGGTTTCTTTTATTGAAGGAGGTTTGATATGTCATGGAGTGTTTTTGAAATGCCAGTTAGATGTTTTAAAACAAATATAAAGAAGAATTAACTATAGGATGAAGGAAGTCTTATAGAAACCAATATAAATATCAAACATTTCTTTTTGTTACATTATTGATATTTGTCAAGTAAATCCATCTTGTTTTAACATGGAATGGACTAATTGATAATAATGTTGTTTCATTATGGAAATTTAAATTTTATTTCCACATTATGAATTCTAAAGTTTGTTCAAATAAGAACAAAGCATATCATGGATAGAACTAGAGATCTGATTTGTAGTGCTAACAGATTTGTGGATTGCGATCTTCTTGTTTCTGTTAACAGCTGGAGAGCCAAGTGATGATGGGAAAGACTCAAGTCTCTCCAGCTTTGATAACTCAGGTAAGGACACTGGTTTTACCACTACTATATGGCCAGGATTTGATAAGCAACCAAAGGGTACTGCTTGTACTCACAATTTATCTTCAGGCTTTGGTAACTCTCGTTTTTTTAACTAAAAGCCACTCGCCCTGCAAAGCTACCATCTGACTTAATCAGGTCTCCCTTACTTGCTTTATGGTGGCCATTAGTTTCACGTTTTTCACAATCACCCCTACCATGATATGATTTATCTACAAATAATTTACGTTTTTTGAGACCTTTTTAGCTCACTTGAGCACAATGTGCTCATAGTGAGCTTTTGTGATCGCTTTTTGGCTGTCGTGCGTTGTGCGGAGTTAACATTTGCCTTGTTAACACCATAGAGCCCACATTTATTGTCTAATCTTCATGAAATTTGGTCAGAAGATTTGTCTCAACAATATCTTGGACGAGTTCGAAAATGGTTACGGTTGCTTGACAAACATGGCTGCCAGGGGACGAGGCATTTTTCCGAATATGGCTGAAGTAAAACCTTGTTAACAATTTAAAGGCCACATTTATTGTGCGATCTGAAACTTAGTCAGAGGATTTGTCCTAATGATATCTTGGATGAGTTTGAAAATGATTCCGGTTGGGTGAAAAACATTGCCCCCAAGGGGCGGGGCATTTCCCTTATATGGCTTTAGTAAAACCTTGTTAACACTCTAGAGATCACATTTATTGTCCAATCATCTTGAAACTTGGTCAGAAGATAAGTCCCAATGATATCTTGGATGAGTTCGAAATTGGTTCAAGTTGTTTGAAAAACATGGCCGCCAGGGGTGGGGTATTTTTCCTTATATTGCTACCTTACATTTAAGATCTAGATGATGTCTAGGTCAAGTTTGAATATGGGTCATGCCAGGTCAAACAGTAGGTCATTGGGTCATTTATGGCGTTTTAAAACATTCAGCATGGTGTCCGCCCTCTAATTCAAGTAGTTTTCATCTGATCTTCACCAATCTTGGTCAGAAGTTTTATCTGGATGATCTTTAGGCCAAGTTCGAACATGTTCCATGCCAGATCAAAACCTAGGTCATGGGGTCACTTAGTACGTTTTACACATTCAGCATGGTGTCCGCTCTATAATTCAAGTAGTTTTCATCTGATCTTCACCACACTTGGTCAGAAGTTGTATCTAGATGATGTGTAGGTCATGTTCAAAGAAGGGCCATGCCGGGTCAAAAACTAGGTCACGGGGTCACTTAGTGCGTTTTAAACATTCATCATCAGGGGTGTGATTTTTCTGCGGATTTCCGCGGATTCGCGGATTTCCACAGATCGGGTTTTCCCGGGGGTCACTTCTGTGATTCGATTTAATTTGTTTTAAAAAATGTGGGGGAGAGGGGGTACCACCGATTCCACGGACGTATTTCATAAGCGGCTCGAAATATCCGCGGCCCGCGAAATCTCTCTGCATTTTACACTGGTAGATTCTGCCTAAGCATTTTTAAAACGAGCGGTATAATTGGCTGTCTTTTCCCAATCTTCCAATTAAAATTGGTTTCTTAAAATGTGTTTGGTATTTCTAAGAGGATTCGTTTGCAAATGGCGTCGTTGTTAAGCGAAAATTAAGATTATTGAAATGATAAATAACAATCGAATTGACGACTGACATCATATAGTTTGATAGGAATAATATAATGTGTTTGTTAACAAAAAAGACTACGTTTTAGATTCAAGCAACACATATTTTGTTTAGAAATGTGCACAGTGAATTTGTGTCACGGTAACCAGTGTTTGCAAATTGGAGTTCCATCTACTCGCGAAGTAAAACAAATTAGAAGAGTATCGTTCGAACATGGAAATAGACAAACATGATTTGATTTATATGTTAGTGGATCTGTGTATAATCAGATTAATATGCATTATTGTGTTTGTCACGCTGTTCAGTTAACTGAAAAAGCATTGAACTGAAGATGTGAAATTCAAGATATTGAAAGGTAAACAAATTAAATACATTAATTTAACTCGGTATAATACATCATTAAAACAAGAAGAACACTCAAGTGTGTTTTTTATATTTAGTCCATTTACTGTAATTCAATACCTTGAAAAACTGCTACTAATGATCACAATAAATACTGTTTACTTTGCATCCTCAGTATGTTTAATGTGAAGTTTAACAGGTTTTTATAAAGAAATATTGTTATGAAGTTCAAGTAGTTGTTTATTTTAATGTTTGTTTTACGGTTTGTCATTCGGTTGTGCGCACCATTCGCATAGTCAAAATCAGTCTACAGAATTTTTCCTCCCCTCTGATTTTACCTCAATCACACCCCTTGATCATAGTGTCCGCTGTATTTTGTGAAGACAACATGCAAAATATTCTGTGACAAAGCTCTTAGTTTTTGTCCCCTACCGGTGAAACCGGAGGGGACTTATGGTTTGCACTCTGTGTGTCCGTCAGTCAGTCAGTCTGTCACACTTTTCTGGATCCTGCGATAACTTGAAAAGTTCTTCATATTTATGTCCCCCACCCACTATAGTGAGGGACATATTGTTTTTGCCCTGTCTGTCTGTTGGTCTGTTGGTCTGTTTGCTCCAACTTTAACATTTGCAATAACTTTTTCAATATTCAAGATAGCAACTTGATAATTGGTATGCATGTGTTTCTCATGGAGCTGCACATTTTGAGTGGTGAAAGGTCAAGGTCATCCTTCAAGGTCAGAGGTCAAATATATGTGGCCAAAATCGCTCATTTTATGAATACTTTTGCAATATTGAAGATAGCAACTTGATATTTGGCATGCATGTGTATCTCATGGAACCGCACATTTTGAGTGGTGAAAGGTCAAGTTCAAGGTCATCCTTCAAGGTCAAAGGTCAAAAAAAATAAATTCAAAGCGGCGCAGAAGGGGACATAGTGTTTCTGACAAACACATTTCTTGTTTTTTCATGAAACTTGAAACATGGATAGATGGCAATATGGAGAGTATGCACGCCATTTCATTGTGTTCCTACGTCAAACAAATAGAAAAATAAAATAAAAATTCTGACAATGGTGGAGTTTGACAGGTAGGGGACCATATTGCTTGACAATAGTCTTGTTGTTCATGATATGTTGATTGTTTGATGTGTTTGAGAAGTTATTAATTTAGAATTCATCCTTTACTGCAGATTTCGTTTGTTTAAATGTGATCTGAACTTAGTTTATCGACATTTATTTAAGATATGGGTTAATTTCAACAAACAAAATCTTTATGATATGCAATAGCCCCTTTACTTTGTAGATTTGGTTTTGGGGGCCAATGAAACATGTATGTTGAATGATATATGGACTGTTCAAACAAATCTGTCTCCCATGCTTCACAGAAAAACAATGGCCTAAATAGTATCTTTTACATTCTAGCTAATTTCTAGCTTATTGAATGTGTCTTCATAAATGGTATGGAAATGGTCCTCATAAACAGTATTGAATAGAAAAAAATAGCTTATAATGCTCAAAGTGTTCTAAGAAGAATTTGGACTGAGGAGCCAGTTAGCTGCTAACAGTATCTCCTGTTCAATTATTTTGCAGAACTAACTGGAGCAAATTAATACACTTCTCTTAATATAAATGCAGGGATTAGTGTAAACAAAGAATTAAATGGAATATTCCTGATAACTTTTGATTACACATGAGAAATGGTATGAGCATGTATTGTTTAAATGAGTAGTGATATTGGAAAACTTCAACAATACTATCACATGGTATTTTCATAGCAATATAACACACAGAACTGTTTGACACAACAGCCAGAAGTCTAAAGATAGGTCACTAGGGCCCATATTCACCGAACAATTCTTAGACTTAATTTATTGCCAAATCTGTATGAAGCTGGATATATTGAACACATTTGAATGAGATCATGTGAGGTCAAAAACTAGGTCATTTGGTTTAAGTTGCTTGTTTATTAAAATTGAAACGTTCAGAGCACGACTTTTCTGCTGAATTTCATGTCCATTGAAAATCATAGTTGCCATGCAGTGGGGGAAGTTTTCCATATGTGGCTATGAAAATGTTTGAACACTTAAGGTCCCATTTTTTACCCACTCTTCATGAAACTTGCGCAGAACATTGACAAATTGTGTGAAAATTATATCTGGATGAATGTTATTGTTTGTTAAAAAATTGCTGCTAGGTGACTGCGCAGTTTTCCTTAAAGCCACACACCTTGAAATGAAGTACATGTTAATTAATACATGTAGATGCAATTAGAAAGTGTGCAAAATTGTCATTAAACTTATAGCCCAGTTAGCAAGTAATTAATTTTTTTAAATTTTAAACCGAAAGAAGGATTTCTATACTTTCTACGTCAATTTCGAAAACGCGATTATTTTTAAATTTTAAAGCGCAAAAAAGACGGATTTCTGCCTTGTAACAAACAGATATATTCTAATTGAGATAGATAAAATTAAATATATAGCTTAGTTAGCAAGTAATTTATTATTTTTCAAACGGTACCTCTTTGAAAACCGAAAGTAGGATTTCTAGACTGATACGTCCATTTCGACAAACGCAATTATTTTTAAATTTTGAAGCGCAAAAGAGACGGATTTATACCTTGTAACCACCAGATATATTCTAATTGGCATAGATAAAGTATTATTCTTATTTATACTTAAATTTACTATGCCATGTTTTTTATTTCAAGGTGTGTGTCTTTAAGTCTATTTTGAAACTTGTGAACATTACCTGCTCAGAACAGTTCAGTTAATTGGTGTTGCAGGATAGTTCCTCAGAGACTTTGGCCTTCTTTTCTATCCAATGTTGAAAATTGTTACAATGTTTATATTGATAATAAATGCCAAGTTTGAATATGGGTCACATGTGCCCTCAAATTTAGTCATGTGGTGCAATCTTCAACAACTAAATACCGTTGAGATTTTAAGGGCCACCATAATTGCCCTCTTGTAATATGAACTTCTCATCAACCAAATGCAAAACAAATATTAAAGAACAATGTTATGGTAACATTAAATCACATTTGTTCTGCATATTATTATTATCCCCCGCCATAGGTGGAGGGATATTGTTTTGGCATTTTTCGTCCGCCCGTCTGTCCATCCGTCTTTCCATCCATCCGTCAGTCCGGAGCCATATCTTGGAAGAGCTTTGGCGGATTTCATTGAAACTTGGTATGAGTATATATATATGGATAAGAGGATGATGTACGCCAAATGGCGTTGTACACCATCTGTTAATAACAGAGTTATGGCCCTTTGTATCTTGAAAAATGCTTTTTTGCGTGTCCGGGGCCATATCTTGGAAGTGCTTTGTAGAGCTGCAACGATTCACCAACAGCTCGATTCGATTTCGATTTCAGACACTCCGATACCGATTTTTTCGATTTGATTCATCTTCAAACCTAGATTTATCATACATTCACTCTTCTGCCTTAAAATAAATATTTCTGTTCAAAAGTGTCGCATACCTAGATATCTTGGGCATTTGTCAAATTGTGTGTTTGTTTGATATAGTTTGGTTGGTTCAACAGTGTTTTAAAAACTGTTGAAAGTGTGTTAAATTAACAGTTGTAAGAAATATTTTGCAAGAAACTGCCAATTGTCTTTCAAACTATGTCAATATTTCAATAGGTAGCAGACCACGGTAGACAAACACTATTATTGATCTCCACCACGCTCAATTCAGAAAACAATGAACCTGCAATCATAAAAACACATTCACTGCACACAAGTAGTCTAAAAATTACGTTTAAGATAAAAAAGAGCATATGGAACCTGTACAGGTGATACTATTGACAAAAAGAAAAGAATGGCAAGGCCGCAAACAGGGGCTTCAAAATCAACTTTTAACTGAGTACGAAAGTGGCTGGGGACGAATTAAAGGTAATGATAGCCTGCTTTTGGAATGATTTTTTTTACACGCAAAACATAGCACAACCGATCAAACCATGAATAAATACCACGTATCCAGGTGGTTTTCGCGCAATACTTCACAGCTTGACCCTACTAGAGATTCCAGCTTAAAAAGAACCCAAAATACAATATGCCTACTGCAGTTGTCCTTCCCGAGTAACAAAGAACACAACAACAACAAGAGGTCCTGACCCCACAGTTTCGCATTTGAAAATGGTCATATTCTTAGGA
The DNA here is from genome assembly GCF_020536995.1 of Dreissena polymorpha. Taxonomy (NCBI): domain Eukaryota; kingdom Metazoa; phylum Mollusca; class Bivalvia; order Myida; family Dreissenidae; genus Dreissena; species Dreissena polymorpha. Next base: position 10,794,081 of record NC_068364.1, read on the forward strand.
TTTTATGAAATTTTGGGGTATAATAAGACCTATATCCTCAAATTTGGCGATGAAACCTACCCTTTACCAATATTTCACTTTTTGACCGGGGCCATTTCGCATATTTCTGCTTCCTACCGTGTACTGCTACCATAAAACAAGAATAGCAAATTAGGACTCAATTTTAATATCAAAAACTTCTGACTAGAAGATTGTGTTGAATACACAATAATATAAAATTAAATAAATAATCATAAGAACATCTTGAATCAGTGGAGCGAAAGGACTATCACTTTTATACTTATATCCAAAACCACTACAAGCATGTCTACCATTGTGCCGTGACAGCATCACCTGTTACCTGTAGGACAAAGCACATTCTCTAATAAACTTAACAAATTCCCAACAGAAACAGAACTACTTTTCTGGCTGGCAACTTGCGTAGTTGCACTTGTGCAACCTCTTAGTCTTGCTAAATCAACGTTATGTTTGCATCCGTGAAGCACAGTTTACACTTTGCTTTATCGGGAGGGCTACCATCCCGTAACCCAAAATACTGCCACACTTTTGATTTTAGCTTCTTAGGCGCATCTGATAATTTAAATGCGTCAGCCACAACTTGTTCAGCCATTTTGACGCTTTTTCCGAAAGTAGACCGTAACGCTCTTATTGATTGGATGACAAAAGTAATAAGCAGCCAATCGCGCGCGTCGTAATTACAGGTAAGGATAAAACCTACACCTTCCCGTATTAAATAGTCAGAATACAGCGAGCTTTACGTATCTATGTATATATATATGTCTATATGTTAAAGAATCGAATCGATTGCTAGGTTTGGTATCATAATCGAATCGACGCATTTGGAACCGATTTTGGATGCATCGGATCGAATCGTTGCAGCTCTAGTGCTTTGGCGGATTTCTTTGAAACTTGGTATGAGTATATATAAATGGATCAGAGGATGATGCACACAAAATTGAATTGTACACCATCTGTTAATAACAGAGTTATGGCCCTTTGTATCTTGAAAAAATGCTTTTTTGAGTGTCAAATAAAACACTTTTGTGTCGAGAAGCATATTGGCGGGGGATATCAATTCAACGAATTTGCTTGTTATAGATAGACATGCCTCTTACCTTACTCAGTGCATATGCCATGGCTTTCAAGCGTTTCCAAGCTTATGCATTGTAAGTGCCTTTTGCAAATAAAAAAACATTTCTACTTTACTTTTTCAGAAAATCTTTTCATTAGAATTTCTTGCTTTTTTTCAAAAGTATTGAACATATATAGCTACTCATGTGTGTATAGACTGTGTATGATACTAGCAGTACAAGGAAACTGTAATCTGTTTCAGCCATGTGGAATCCAGGGTTGAACCTCTCCACTCCAGAGCCCCATCCCCTACATGCTCACCACAGTGTGGGGTCAGACTCAGGCTCTAGAGTGGGGTCAGATGGCCCTTCTCTCAAAGAAGTGCCCCAGAAGTGGACCCCTGGTGGCTTGACTGTCCTTGGACCCAAAGGCTACAGACCCATCAAACCTGACTTTACTCGACCGCCAGAACACTCACAGGTAACTACACTGCCAGCAAGGGCATACATGGCATGTGCACTGACATAAAATTATCTTTACCATGATAAATTTGAATATATCCATTTATGTATTTATTTATGTGGGAGCTCTGGAAATTGCGTGTCAATGTAAGTCAATTTTTCAATAGAGAGAATACAAAATAAGCTATGACAGCAGTATTAGTTAGGTTACTTTCATACTAGAAGTTGGTTCTACTGTCTGCAGGTCTCCAGTCCTGCAACTGTCAAGATGCCTAAACCAGAGGACCTTTCTTCATTGACCCCCTCTGAGAGCACTGAGCCAAACAGTCAGTCCCAGCCCAAGAGTGCTTTATTCTACAACCCCCCCTCCCCTGTCCAGCAGACTGAACCCTTGGATAACCTGGTCAAATATCAACCAGATCTAATACAGAATGGTAGTCATGGGTTATCTCGTATACAGAACAGTAGATCTAATTTTAGCATAGACTCAACCTTCCTACCGCAATCTAGTGTGCAAAGTTCATCAGGAGTATCATCATTACCCTTACAACACCAACAGCATATTGAAGGGAAAGGAAACGTGTCAATGTTAACGGGCCCCTGGTCCCAGACCTCCTCTTCACCCCAGCCAACGGGCCCCTGGTCCCAGACCTCCTCTTCACCCCAGCCTAGCTCAGGAGATGCTCATGTCTCAACCAGCATGGTGCACGTAAAGGAGGAGCCCAGTCGCCTACCCCTCACACAGAATGTCTCCACCAGCATGGTGCACGTAAAGGAGGAGCCCAGTCGCCTACCCCTCACACAGAACCCTTATATCACCCTGCTGCAGAAAAACAGAGGTGAGCAACCTACAAGGGGCCAACTATCCAACTAACCAAGCATGTACCATAGTTTTAACATTTATGAAAACATTTTCAGTATTGATATTCTTGTATGATTCCCTGATAACGAGCATCTCTTGATATTGATCATTTTGTTTACATTAAAAATGTGGCTCTTGATTACTTCACAGGCAAGCGCTCCAAGTATTTTATTTCACTAACATTACTAAGCTTGAAAATAAATACAAACACAACCAAAATGAGGAAAAAACAGGTGTAATGGCATTTCAAAATGTTACTTCAACTAAAATAATCCAAAGTTACTCATATTCTGAACTTTTTATTGGTCCACTTCATTAAATTTTCTGCAAAGTGAAGCTGACAATGGCACTACTGTAGTGGTAAAACAACACTTACAAAAATACTCTCATTTTCTCTTCATTTAAAAAAAAAGTTGCCTAAAACAGTTTTCACATGGCTTTAATGGGAATTAAAGAATATTTGAAGGTAAATCGTTTATTGCTGAATTTATTGTCTTAATTTTGAAATTGTTTTATATGTTTTCTTAACCGCTCAATACATGGTAATCAGAAGATATAATAAATATTAATCAAGAAAATAAATAACAAAATTGCTAAATTGAAAGAAAAATCCTACATAAAACTGTATGTATATTTGGGTTAGAATACTAAGATGTTGGTCATTAAATTGTTTTTTATGCCTCCCTTCGAAGAAGAGGGGGTATATTGCTTTGCTCATTTCGGTCTGTCGGTCCGTCCACCAGGTGGTTGTCAGATGATAACTCAAGAACGCTTGGGCCTAGGATCATGAAACTTCATAGGTACATTGATCATGACTCGCAGATGACCCCTATTGATTTTGAGGTCACTAGGTCAAAGGTCAAGGTCACGGTGACCCGAAATAGTAAAATGGTTTTTGGATGATAACTCAAGAATGCATACACGGCCAACAGGGCGAACTCTGAACAATATAACTGAAGCAACTGGTCTGTAATCCTAAATCTATAATTATCAGTCCAATGAAACATAATCCTTTGAGTAAAATAAAGTGGATAAGTAAAAATATTATCAGAATATGATTTTTTTGTATATTAAATATTGTGTTAATGTTTAATTTTGTTGATTAATATAAATATAAGCAGGACAGGGGAGGTAATACACTATTATATCTTTCTTATATACAGGGGAAACAAATGCAATAAGTTAAAATTTCATGTTTAATGAATAGAGGATATCACCCCCCCCATTTTTTTTTAAACATCATCTAATAAATAACCACACCCCACATTAAACCCCCCCTCTCACCCCCCTACCCCCCACCCCCCCTACCCCCCCACCCCCCATTTTTTTAAACATCTAATAAATAACCCCACCCCACATTATACCCCCCTCTCACTCCCCCCTTACCCCCACCCCCCATTTTTTTATACATCTAATAAATTACCACACCCCACATTATACCCCCCTCTCACTCCCCCTACCCCCCCCTTACCCCCCCACCCCCCAATTTTTTTTTAAACATCTTATAAATTACCCCACCCCACATTTTTACCACCCCTCTCACCCCCCACCCCCCTACCCCCCACCCCCCCAATTTTTTTTTTGTTAAACATCTTATAAATTACCCCACCCCACATTATATACCCCCCTCTCACCCCCTACCCCCCCACCGCCCACCCCCCCAACCCCCCAATTTTTTTTATAAACATCTTATAAATTACCACACACCCACATTATACCCCCTCTCAACCCCCCCCACCCCCCCCTAACCCCCACCCCCCACCCCCCTACCCCCCACCCCCCAAATTTTTTTTTTTTTAAACATCAAATAAATTACCACACCCCACATTATACCCCCCTCTCACCCCCACCCCCTACCCCCCACCCCCCTACCAACCACATCCCCTACCCCACCCACCCCCACCCCCCAATTTTTTTTTTTTATTAAACATCTTATAAATTACCACAAACCACATTATCCCCCCTCTCTACACCCCCCACCCCCCCTACCCCACCCCTACCCCCCACCCCCCTACCCCCCCACCCCCCCACCCCACCCCAGCCCCCATTTTTTTTTAAAACATCTTATAAATTAACCAACCACACCCATTAATACCCCCCCTCTCACCCCCCCACCCCCCACCCCCCACCCCCCCCCGCCCCCACCCAACACCCCCCCCCCTAATACCCCCCCCCCCAACCCACTAAAACATACCCCCCTACTCCCCCCTACCCCCCCCACCCCCCCCCACCCCCCCCCACCCACCCCCCCCCACCCCACCCCCGCCCACCCCACACCCCCCCCCCCCAATTTTTTTTTAAACATCTATAATTACCACACCCACATTATACCCCCCTCTCACTCCCCCCCCTACCCCCCCCCCCCCCCTACCCACCCCCCCCACCCCCCCCCCCCCCCCCCACCCCCCCATTTTTTTTAAACATCTTATAAATTACCACACCCCCACATTATACCCCCCTACCCCCCACCCCCCCCCCCAACCCACAACCCCCCCAATTTTTTTTAAACATCTATTAAATTACCCACACCCCACATTATACCCCCTCTCACTCCCCCTACCCCCCCCCCCACACCCCCCACCCCCCACCCCCCCCCCCAATTTTTTTTTTTTAACATCTCATAAATAACCCCACCCCACATTATTACCCCCTCTCACCCCCACCCACCCCCTACCCCCCCACCTCCCCCCCCAATTTTTTTTTTGAACATCTTATAAATTACCCACACCCCACATTATTACCCCCTCTCACCTACCCCCCCCCACCACCCCCTATTTTTTTTTAAACATATTATAAATAACCCCACCCGCACATTATACCCCCCTCTCACCCCCCGCCCCCCTACCCCCCATCCCCCGCCCAATTTTTTTTTTGTTTAAACATCTAATAAATTACCACACACCCCACATTATTAGTACCCCCCCTCTCACCTTCCCACCCCCCTACCCCCCCCCCCACCCCCAATTTTTTTGTTGTAAACATCTTATAAATGACCACAGACCCCACATTATACGCCCCCTCTCACCCCCACCCCCCCTAACCCCCCCCCCACCCCCCCCCCATACCCCCCCATCCCCCCCCCCAATTTTTTTTTTTTTTAAACATCTAATAAATTACCACACCCCACATTATACCCCCTCTCACTCCCCCCTACCCCCCACCCACCCCCCACCCCCCCCCCCCCCATTTTTTTTTTTTAAACATCTTAAATACCACACCCCACAGTATACCACCATACCCCCCACCCCCACCCCCCACCCCTAATACCACCTACCCCCCTACCATAAATACCCCCCCTACCCCCACCCCCCCCCTTCCCCCCCCCCCCCCCCATCCCCCCCACCTCCCCCGCATTTTTTTTTTTTTAAACATCTATTAAATTATGACCACACCCCACTTATAACCAACCCCCCATCGCACTCCCCCCCTAACCCCCCCCTCCTCCGCCCCCCGCCCCCCCCCCCCCCCCCCCCCCCACACCATTTTTTTTTTTTTAACATCTAATAAATAACCCCACCCCACATTATTACCCCCTCTCACCCCCACCCCCCACCCCCTACCCCCCCCCACCCCCCCCCAAATAAATTTTTTTTTTTTAAACATCTTATAAATACACACCCCACCACATGATACCACCCTCCACCCCCCTCCCCCCTACCCCCCACCCCCCCCCCCATTTTTTTTTTTAAACATCTTATAAATTACCACACCCCACATTATTACCCCCTCTCACCTCCCCACCCCCCCTACCCCCCCCCACCCCCCCCCATTTTTGTTGAAACATTTTATAAATAACCCCACCCCACATTATACCCCCCTCTCACCCCCCAACCCCCCACCCCCCACCCAATTTTTTTTTAAACATCTAAATTACCACACACCACATTTTACCCCCCTCTCACTCCCCCTACCCCCCCCCCCCCCCTACACCCCCCCCCCCCCCCCCCCCCCCCCCCCCTTGATCATGACTGGCAGATAACCCCTATTGATTTTCAGGTCACTAGGTCAAAGGTCAAGGTCACAGTGACTCGAAATAGTACAATGGTTTCCGGATGATTACTTACATTAGGTCAAGGTCACAGTGACAAAAAACGTATTCACACAATGGCTGCCACTACAACTGACAGCCCATATGGGGGGCATGCATGTTTTACAAACAGCCCTTGTTTTGTTAAACAATCCAATAATTATAAAGTGAAGTGATTTGCCTTGTGCGTGTGATAAAAGTTTGCCCTTTTCATGCATGTTGTGGATATGTAGAATTTAATATATTGTATGGTTTGTGAAAGACAAGATATGTAAAGAAATCAAATTTTTTGCTGATATACTAGAAAAGGTAATGTTTTCACCAATAGATATGTCCTTTAATCTTAACTTTGGCTGTATTCTATCAGACGGATTGATACTAAAATATTTTGCTTATGTTCAATAATAATTTCTAGATGAAGAACAGGAAATAACATTTCAAGGGTCAAAACGACCTGAACAGGGTCAAGGTAAGAGGCCTTTAGTGCGTTCAGTTACAGCGAACGTTCGCTATAGTTCGCGAACGGTCGCGAACGTTCGCTACTGAACGCTCGGTTCGCCGCGAACGTTCGCGAACCGAAGCGAACCCTCTTGGGAGGTAGTTCGCTATAGTTCGCTAGCGAAACCAAGATGGCGGACAAATAAATATGTTGTATTTGTTCAGTGTAACTTCGATATTGTTTCCTTTTTTTGTAGTACAAAAATGAATTGAACAATAAACAAAGTGTATATGAGGTTATGGGGATTCCGATAATGACGTCGCGTTTGCGCATCCTCAAATTTTGGCCGTCAACACTGCGGCCATTCTGCTTTTGTTTGCGTTTGATGATCCGCATCGTGATAAGATTTCACTCATATTCGAAACCCTTTTAAGAACAACAAAATACTCAGAAATTGAAATTCTTTCAGATTAAATAGAAATCAATGAATGAACACAAATAAGGACGAAAACAAACAACAAATTGATTGATTTTATGTAATCAACATAAAGAAACTATTTGAACCTATATGTCCGTAAAAACTGACCTTGTTGGAGATTAACTAAATCCTCTTGATACATGTAAATGTTTTTATTTAATTGTTCACACCAATTTTGACACTCCTTATTTCAGCATGTTTAACCACCCATTGTTTAATTGCCCCTTCATCACAAACCGATTATCTCGATATGATCGGATACTGTCCAGACAATAACTAAGAAAACAGGGTGTCATAAACCCAGGGACCTATATTTGTATGACTCAGTATGGGGTCTTTAACCACATGTGTCTGGTCATTAAACACAATTTATGATACCTCCGTGTCATCTCTTGGCATATTAAGCCAGGGACCTGTATACCTGTTTGTATAGGTCCCTGATTAAGCCAAACACTTAACAGTTGCTTTAATAAAACATTTGAACATATTTAAAAAATAGGACTTTGTCCGAAATGGATTAACAGGAACTATTAAGTATGTATATTAACCAGTTTAAACATAACACTAAAGTGTTTTATAATGAAATACATTTAAAATATTGTAGAAATTTACTGTTACACAATTATCGTATTTAACGGGTACCTGCAAATGTAAACTCCGATGTTATAACGTGTAAAGATCGTGCGTTTTTGCAGTGTTCGAAACATCATCGTGAAAACAGGCAATCGCGTTTGATCATAATACGGATATAAAATACTTGGGTAAAATAAATGTATAGATTATGGTATAATAAAATGCCAGATTTGTATCCCTCATTATCACTACAATAAGTTTTCAATATAGATGTGCATTCAAAGACAGTTCAATTCGCAAAATATGCAGGTGTTTTTTTCCATTTGAATGCTACAATTTATTAATATTTTCATTAAATGTAAACGAAACGAAAATTCATTCAATGTAAAAGAAAATAACAACTACATTTGAAGATTGTAATGTATTGCGCTATTTTAGGGCTTTGTTTTATAACTGATTCAATGTACCTCTTACACTAAATTTCGATCGCTAATGAAAAATAACACTATCGCATCCACACCACTTATAATTATAATCAAAATATTATAGGTTTTATTATTTTTGAAATATCTGTTAGATAAGTACTTTCTGTGTTATTAGCGATTTCCGCCATCAACATCGCAATCAATTTTCTGGGAGCCGCCATCTTGAAACGTTCGCGCCGAACTTATCGTTCAATAAGACCGAATCGCAAACGAACCATCATTGGCGAACGTTCGCTGTAACTGAACGCACTACTTGGCAAACTAACTGTTAGTCTCCTCTAGACCAACTGAATTATATGTGTGAAACTCATCTTATTATAGTACACTGCAATTCCGTTATATCGCGGTCTTTTATAATTATATAGCGTTGTCCAATATATCGCGAGTCAGCCATGGACACCATTTTTTTCACTCACTTTAATTTTCTGTGTAATCCGACATTCATAAATCCAGTTTGGTCAAGATTATTTACATTCGTTGCGCACCACATTCATGCTTTTGTAGTTCGACAAACAACCCCACTTGCCCAACATCAAAGCTAATTTCACATGTCACCTTGAATTTGCTTTGAATTGACATGATGCCATCTGTCAATTACTTTCTTCTTGAAAATCATATAAGTGGTGCTCAGGCTGCTGAATACACTCAGTCCCCACATGAAGGTGTATGCAGTAACTGGAAATGAAACAGATCAAACTGACCTATCTCAAAAACCTTTACGCGTGAATTACAGCATGAAACTCATGTTTTTAATTCAGAAGAAGAAAAGTTTGCAGAGTTTTTATGCCCCCGGATAGAAAGATCAGGGGTATATTGTTTTTGGCCTGTCTGTCATTGTATGTGTGTGTCCCAAACTTTAACCAAAACTTTAACCTTGGTCAAAACTTTTGCAATATTCAAGATAGCAACTTGATATTTGGCATGCATGTGTATCTCAGGAGCTGCATATTTTGAGTGGTGAAAGGTCAAGGTCATCCTTCAAGGTCAAAGGTAAAAAAAAAACAAATTCAAAAACTTTAACCAAAACTTTAACCTTCTTCATAACTTTTGCAATATTGAAGATAGCAACTTGATATTTGGCATGCATGTGTATCTCATGGAGCTGCAAGTTTTGAGTGGTGAAAGGTCAAGGTTATCCTTCAAGGTCAAAGGTCAAATTTATGGCTTCAAAGCGGCGCAATAGGGGTATTGTGTTTCTGACAAACACATCTTTGTTTGCACTACAATTTTTTTATCCAAAATTTAAGATCTTAAGAGTGAGTTGTCTCCCATGCGCTACATGAGGTCCAACTTTAGCATGCAACTTAATCAGTACAAAGGGTTAACAGGAAATGTACGAAGATAGTTTATTTGCGGCTAGATCTTTCGTTTCGTTAACAATAAAAAATGGCAATGCTTTTTGGATGACTAATTTTATTATACACATTTTAAATACTTACATGGAATATTGTTTTTATGTTAAACAAAAGTATAACACATGGATATAGTGCATATTGTTACTATAAATAGTAACAAAATGACGTCGCGAGCGAAATAGTAACAAAATGACGTCGCGAGCGGGACGTTATTTGTATCTAGTGGTCCAATATAAATAATATCTGCCCCCTTAGCCGGGCCAATTTTTCATATAAGAAAAGAATCGGATCATGTGACTTCAACTGAACAAAATTCAGTCCACATTCAGTCTTAGCCAACTGTGATCAATTAAATTAAGCCAGTACAACTTGACAAAAGAATCCAACATAGTTATAATGACACGTGGCACACAATTTGGATAATACAAATATCTATGAAAACTGAAACTCTTTTTAACATAAGATTGATGCCTCTATTTGAGCTTTAACAGGATTCATCAAACAGCAAAATTTATAGTAAAATACACACATACCTCGATGACAACTTTAATCTGATGCTTATAACAAATAAAATATTGTCCGATCTTCATGACATTTGATCAGAACATTTGTGCCAATGAAATCTTGGACAAGTTTGATATTGGTTCCAGTTGGTTGACAAACATGGCCACAAGGGGGCGGGGCATGTTTTAGTCCATATATGGCTAAAGTATAACCTAGTTAACACTCAAGAGGCTACATTTATTCTCGATCTTCATGAAATTTGGTCAGAAAATTTGTACCAATTATATCTTGGGCGAGTTCGAAAATTGTTTCCGTTGGTTGAAAAACATGGCCACCAGGGGGGCGGGACATTTCTCCTTATATGGCTTTAATAAAACCTTGTTACACTCTAGAGGCAATATTCATTTGTCAGATCATCATGAAACTTAGTCAGAAGATTTGTCCTGATGATATCTTGGAGTTCTAAAATGGTTCTGATTGCTTGAAAAACATGGCCGGCAGGAGGTAGGGCATTTTTCCTAAAATGGCAATATATAGCTAAAGTAAAACCTTGTTAACACTGTAGAGGCCACATTTATTGTCCTGTCATCATGAAACTTGGTTAGAAGATTGCCCTAATGATATCTTGGATGAGTTTGAAAATAGTTCCGGTTGGTTGAAAAACATGGCTGCTAGGGGGCAGGGCATTTTTTCTTAGATGGCATTTGTGAAACCTTGTTAACACTCTAGAGGCCACATTATTTGTCCGGTCTTCATGAAACTTGGTCAGAAGATTTGTCCCAATGATATCTTGGACAAGTTCGAAAAACGGTCCGGTTGGTTGAAAAACATGGCCAGTTGGGGGCGGGGCATTTCTCCTTATATGGCAATGAATAAAACTTTGTTACACTCTAAAAGTCAGATTTATAGTCCAATCTTCATGAAACTTGGTCAGAACATAATGATATCTTGGATATGTTCAAAAATTGTTCTGGTCTGTTGAAATAGGTGGCCGCCAGGGAGCGGGGAATTTATCCTTATATGGCTATAGTAAAACCTTGTAAGATACATATATATATTTTTTTCACTCTTCATGAAAGTTGACATCTTGGGCTGCACAGAACAGGTCAGTTCCTTTAAATCTCAGGTGAGCGACTTTAAGCCTTTCAGGCCCTCTTGTTTAAACGATTGAATCGAATGCAAACCACTGTCACCAAAAACGAGATTTACACAAATCAAATGAGTTGTCTGGGCAATTCCTATTGTTGAAACTTCAAATTATGCATGGCAAATACACAATCCAAAATATGATTTGGATTAGTTTGATGCTTAAAAATATGTCACTGTTTAATAAAAACCCTGTATGTCCGAATTGTTGTCCCTAAAATCCAGAAAGTCAAGGTAAAACTTGTGTGTTTTGTCACAGAAATTATGTCACATGAGATACGTCATAAATTGCGTAATCAATTAGATGAAAATAAACATACGGAAAGCTGGTTCTGTAATAAATTTAAGTGAAGGAACAAAAAAGAATGATATGTAATATAAACGATAACATATTGTAGAGCTGGGCCGGATGTCTATAATCGGCCCTAGCCCCTCAATTGCCCTCAGGCCAAAGGCCTTAGGGCAGTTATGCCCGCAGCAGGCTGATTATAGACGTCTGGCCCAGCTCTGCGGTGTGTTATTGTGTAAATAACACGTAATGCAATAAGGTAGATAAATAGCGTCTTTTGCGATTGCCATACTATGCTTATCCATACATTTACATGTATGAATGACCTGACAAGTTATATTGCGATCCGGATATATTGCGATCCACGATCCCATGAACCGCAATATAAAAGAGTTGCAGTGAAATCCAATAAGCTGATTTATTATTTCATTTTTCTTATCTTTTTTTACGTATAGATATTGTAGTGCAATTTTGTTCAGTTTGTACTTTGTTGCTTAAGTATGGATTGTTGTCTATTTGAATGCAAACTCTGAATGCAGACTAAGACTGATGTTCTTGTTAGGTGTGTGATATAGCTCACATGCACGCTTGCCATGCATATCTTTGGACAAGAAGACTTTACAAACAGTTATACATATAAAACATAGCTTGTTTAGAATAGAAATGTAACACTTAATGCCATGTTTTTCATGAAATTATTGAAATGTTATTTTATGAAGAAAATGAGTTGCATTTTCATGAAAGAGTTGTCACCATTTGTAACATTCCCCTTAGTAAACTAAAGTATTTGTGTTTTTAGCAATTGCTTAACTAATGTACAAAAGATTTTATTAAATGAAGAATAATTTTGTAATATAATTACATCTGATTATATCTGAAAATTAATTGTGATTTTAAAACTCAATATTGTGATATAATTGCATATTGACCAATAAGCTCTCAAAAATAACTTGAATTTAAATTTATCAGAAATAGTTTTGCCAATTGTTAGCAATACAAAAGTAGTACAATAAGCTGCTATCACTGTACGGGGAGGTCTTCAGGGTGTAGACCTATCATTGTACGGGGAGGTCTTCAGGGTATAGACCTATCATTGTACAGGGAGGTCTTCAGGGTGTAGACCTATCATTGTACGGGGAGGTCTTCAGGGTGTAGACCTATCATTGTACGGGGAGGTCTTCAGGGTGTAGACCTATCATTGTACATGGAGGTCTTCAGGGTGTAGACCTATCAATGTACGGGGAGGTCTTCAGGGTGTAGACCTATCATTGCACGGGTAGGTCTTCAGGGTGTAGACCTATCATTGTACATGGAGGTCTTCAGGGTGTAGACCTATCATTGTACGGGGAGGTCTTCAGGGTGTAGACACTTTCCTATCATTGTACGGGGAGGTCTTCAGGGTGTAGACCTATCATTGTACATGGAGGTCTTCAGGGTGTAGACCTATCAATGTACATGGAGGTCTTCAGGGTGTAGACCTATCATTGCACGGGTAGGTCTTCAGGGTGTAGACCTATCATTGTACATGGAGGTCTTCAGGGTGTAGACCTATCATTGCACGGGTAGGTCTTCAGGGTGTAGACCTATCATTGTACATGGAGGTCTTCAGGGTGTAGACACTTTCCTATCATTGTACGGGGAGGTCTTCAGGGTGTAGACACTTTCCTATCATTGTACGGGGAGGTCTTCAGGGTGTAGACACTTTCCTATCATTGTACTGGGAGGTCTTCAGGGTGTAGACACTTTCCTATCATTGTACTGGGAGGTCTTCAGGGTGTAGACACTTTCCTATCATTGTACGGGGAGGTCTTCAGGGTGTAGACACTTTCCTATCATTGTACGGGGAGGTCTTCAGGGTGTAGACACTGTTCTATCATTGTACTGGGAGGTCTTCAGGGTGTAGACACTTTCCTATCATTGTACTGGGAGGTCTTCAGGGTGTATACACTTTCCTATCATTGTACGGGGAGGTCTTCAGGGTGTAGACACTTTCTTTACTGCACAGCAGTTGTAAACAATGGGTCTGGATCCCTTCACAGTTCGTATTATTCCGCCTGACATAGAAATTTGATTAATGTGTATTTAAAACAAGTGTATTAATTAATTATAAAATGAAGACTAAAACTATGCTTATATGTGCTGGTACAAACATAAAACTTAAATGTGATTTTATAAGTGTTTAAAATATGGTCCCTGTTCATTGTCTATGTATTTATTTCATTCCTATTGCATAATATGAGCCATATTTTGGATTTAGGGAAAGGTCCTTTTAAGAAACCATGTGATTTGTAGTGTTTTAAAGTTTGGTATAAGTACTTAAATAATGTTCCAAACTCTACATACCCAAGGTATGGCTGCCTTATATAATAATCTTAAGGTGGTTCAACATTTACTTTATTATGGCATAGATAACAACAAACACAAACAACCTTAGCACATGAATGGTTCTATTATCTTTTACATCTAAGTGGATTTGTTTGCTCAGATCAAGTATCTGGTCAGTACAGAAGTCTACATTCTTCTATTTAAACCCCCATTCATCTTGTTGGTAGTGAACAGAGTTACCCTTTTTTAATTGAATTGTAATTTGCTGTATTAAAAATGCCTCTCTCAAAGCTATTTTGAGAAACAAACATAGGTATGAGTTAACAACTGCTAGGGCATTAATTTTACTCTGAAGATAAGATTATGCTTATGTAGGGTTTAGACTGAAAGGTTGTAGTAAATTGGACTTAACTTCTTCAGCTTTGAGGTAGTATTTAGTATGCCTATATTGAAACTGTGCCTATTTGAGATTAGAGCAAAACCAACTTTTTTGGAAGGAAATACATCAAGTGTGAAGCCATATACAGTGTCAGTGCAAATTGTCCTGTTGCAAATATACCAGGTAGATTTATTTGGAGTAGTGAGTTGTCAGTTTGATGTTGAAATATTGCAAGTGTGTGTCACTTGTTTACCTGTCAGGATTATGTTAAGTGATATTGGTGACTTATTAATAACAAACATTTTTGTTACATGGCAGTGAGCAATATTAAACATCATGGACCTTTAAAAAAAATTGTATAAATAGCAACAAGTGTATTGTAATTTGCCTAGTTTATCGATTAATTTTGCTCCAACTTTATCAAGACTGTTGAATGGATTATTTACATTTCCAGAGGTGAGATATATTTAAAGTTGTTGAAGGGTTGACAGATCAGTGATTTTTTTGCTTTTTTTTGTTACAGCCTGTGGCATTTGGATTGGGAAAATTAGCGCGATAAACCATGAAATTGGGAAAAATAGCGTGATAAACCATGAAATTGGGAAACATTATAAATATGATTATAAGAACAGAATAAAAATTGCTAAGTTCATGTTTGACAGCATTTTTGTATTATAAAGTGTTGCATTCATGTCTTCTTACAACGTTTAGTTAATATCCTTCCACATGGATTTTAAACTTGCAATAATCTATAGATTCTTCAATATATATGTACCATTATGATTTAATCATAATCTCTTTAAGAGAATGAATTTAATTCAGGATGTTTTTTAAAGTAAAATATGATATGGTGAAAACATTAACAAATATTAACAAAGATGCTTAAGTGTTCTTGCTGTGTTAATGTTGTATTAAATGGAGCTAAAATAATACATTTCATTTGTTTACCTTTTAATATCTTGCACAATTGACATCCTCAGTTCAATGCCATTTCACCAAACTATATAATACAGCGTGACAAACATAATAAAGCAGAATATGCATATAACTCTGATTATACACAGATCCACTAACATATAAATCAAATCATGTTTGTCTCTTTCCATTTTCGAACGATACCCATCTTAAATGCTTTAACTTTGTGAGTAAACTAACTCCAATTTCCCAACACATATTTCCGTGACACACATTCACTGTGAAGATTTCTAATAAATATTTGTTGTTGTTCATCTCAAACGTAGTATTTTGCGTTAATTGACACACACATTGAATTATCTCCTCATAACCATGTGATGTCCGCTGTTAATTTAAGTGTTATTTATCATTTTCGCTGCTCATCGCAAACTTCTCATCTGCTTGCCGCCATCTTGGACGTGTGTAAAAAACAGGCGTTAACAATCGGGATACATCGACTATCGACGGTATCCTCCGCAATATAGAGAGAGATATGTGGATAGCAACGTAAAATCGTATTTGGCTACATTCGCGAACATTTGTAAGTCAGTTGTCATTTGGCGAAGACTCGACAAGCTCGATCGGCACTCGTTCTACGAAATTAACGCTAAATGACATTGTAATCTTATTGGCTTTTTTGGGAAAATTTGGTCATTTTTTGGGAAATTTTGGTCAGATTTTTGGAAAAAAAAAACGTCATTTTTTGCAATTGGGAAGCAGCCGAATATCGGCAGTAATTTTGGGCAAAAAAAATCACTGCAGATGCATACAATAAGAATGTATACTATTTAAATGGTGTTTCTTTGATGTATTAACTTTCTCAAAAGTTTGATACAATTTATGCTTTTGTTTGAATGTGCCCAAAGTACATAAATATTGTGACAAGTGCAGGGCTGGCGCTAGGGGGCGACGTGAGCGACTAAGTCGCTTTCTTACGCCAAACGCCGCCTAAAATTTAAGAAATTGTAGATAAAAAGCGACTTCCAGTCTCCCTCTTATCGGAATTTGTTTACATCTGGTTTTCTCAATGTCAAGGTCTGACTCAATTTTCCAATACACACTGTCACAGCCCGGAGTGTGTCGCAATTGAGCGACAGGTAATTTGAGGTTAACCCCGCCCCGAACTTATCTAATCGGCGATCGATATTGGTCAAGTCAGCATTCAGTCAAGTCAGCATTCAAGTCACATGGTAGCTGGCCCATCAACATTGAGTTCGCTCACACATAATATTGGGTCATTCATGCGCAGACACTGTATACTTGGAAATACACTGTAACTCCAATATAGTGCGGTCCGTTATAACGCTGTGTCCAATGTAACGCGGGGGGTCCTTGGATCCCGTTTTTTCTCCAACCTTCCACTATTGATTCAAATCCATGTTATGCAACTTCAAGTATTTTCATAAATTCAAAGAAGCCGGAGATCACAGCTTGATTGCTTTTTCCGTCCGTTTAACTGATTTTAATCGATTAGAGGTTAAACGACACTCGACAGCTAATTGGTGTTAATCTGTTGTGTAATGCCAATAAAGGTGTGAAAACTCGTGAGTCGGTGTTTATTACATGTATTCCCTATCAGAGCGGTTCGGTGCGCTAATTTCAATAAAGCAAGTGCAAGCGGAATAATTATCAAATTAAAGTTATTTAAAACGATTACCTGGTTATGTTTTGTATGTATCGTGTATTGTATTTCATTGTATAAACTATGGCTATGTAAGTGTGTTATCATTTATTATATGCTACACATGCTTGATAAATAAAAATATCTTTGTGTGTGTTTAATGTTTCAGTACGTATACAAAAAATAAATTTAAAAATCCTGACGATTTATTTACATGCTAACGCAGTGTAATAGTTAACAGAGATGCACTTCAATTTTTGCCCGTTATCAGAAAGTCCACAGAAAGCACGTTTTTTACATGCTGGGTATAACGCAATAAAACATATCTTTGTACAGGTATCATATTGCATTCAATCTAAATTTAAATTCGCTCGTCCAATGAAAGCTGTGTCCCATAATGCAATGTACTAATTTTTCTGAAAAATGGCGTTGGCATAATTATGAATTTGTTTACGTAGTTCGTAAACATATTTCGTGTCATAAATGTTAAACATTATTTTTTCGTAAGTGATGTAATTATATTGGATTATCGGATAAATGTGCACATTAGAAAAGAGGTATGTTTACTGTTATCGTTCGATTCGGTTTATATGCATGTATTTGCGGATGACAACACAGCATGGCAATACACAGGACCTATATTATAGGCTATACTATACCTGTTTTTATAGCCCCTTAAATAAATAAGCTCAAAACTTATAACGCTGTCCGTTAATAACGCTGTTGCGTGGCTTGGACCCCGTCATCCGCGTTATATTGGAGTTACAGTGTATACAGTTGATATTGTCGTCTGTCAACACTAGCGGCTGATGGCAAACGTCGTATTTAAAGATAAACAAATAAAAAGGAGCCTAACAATCCAAAAAAATATTTCTAAGTTGATCACTTTACATTTGTACCGACTATCGATCTGAATTAACAAAAGGATGATAATTAAATAATTAGATCTATGTCGCTGATGTTACACCTTTCTGCCGATTATCGTTTGAAATTAAAAGGTGATAATTAAGTTGTTTTTTACCCACAAACTATCCTATTGTAAAGCAATATGTCAATTAAATTGTTAATTATTACGTATTTGCTAGGTTTCCGATTTTCTTTTTTTTTGCTGACAAACGATATATGCACAATTTGTTTCATGTGCATAACGCGTACAATTTTTCGGACTGTCGTTTTCGGATACATTATTTTTTCATCGATTATAATTTAATGTCGAAGTTCTTTAACGAAGAAATAGAATGAAGAATACAGATGGGGTGATGTGGACGGTGTGGTTTATCATATTTCGAATTGTATTCACATGAAATTGCAATTGGAAAGACTATAAAAAATAACAAATAATTATTTAGAAAGCATATGTTAAATGTCATATTTCAAACATGAATATTTATCTGGTCTGACAGTTTTATTAAGCTAATGTTATCTACTGCTTCATAAACATATTATCTTTCAACTTTGAAATACTTTAGTCTGTATAATATGATTTTTACATCAAAATGGATTGAATATAGAGCTAGTAAAATTTTAGTTATTTATCTGTTGTGTCTATTATTACTTGGTTAATTAGAACTGCTGGAAAAATTAAGATACACAAAAGAAATATACAGTGGTATACTTCAATAATGTGATACACATATATGTGTGTTGTAACGCCCTACATGCTAACCCTTGTGTCCGAGTCTCTCCACTTCTCCCTAGAGTCTCCTCACTTCTCCCTAAATCAGTGTCCAGGTAGAAGTCACTTCTCCCTAAAATTTGAGCCCAGCGTGAGTCCTGAAGTGAATGTTTAAAAAAAATGAGTAATGTTTGCTTTTAATCATCCAATAAGTGTGTTATTGAGATCAAGGCATATGTTTATTGTTCTGTTCTGTAGGTTCTTCTGCCGGTCCGTCAGTCTGTGCACCAACGCCCCTTACTACACTCTTTGATAGTTGCACATTTGTTGCCTGAGGACCCTCCCCTATCCATCATTTTCTTCTCACTTCATGGTGGTCAGGACCTAGTTAGCACCTCTAATCATATAAATGGACTGTTTCATGATTCAAACACTTTTACCACTGTTGTTGCTTCCTTATCCCCTATCCCCCCCCAACCTCACATTGACAGTGACATAATAAATAACAACATTATACAATAGCCATTTTCAGGGCTTATTGTGAACGCAACCTTATAGATTAAAAAAATGTTGCACTAATATCACATTGATAGATTTATGATATTAAAAAATGTTCTACCTGTTATTTTTCAACAAATATAAAATGCATCTTTAAATAACTGTATTGTCTTGTTTTATTACTAAAGCTATTTGACATGAATATGTAATTAATGGCCTGGATGGCTGTGTGCTGTAGTTTGGAAACAAATACTTGCTTTTGCCATTTACTTACTTTACTATTAAACCACATACTTGTGCTATCTTTAAAAAAGAAATTTGAACTACAGTCAAACCTTCCCGAGCTATCGCCTTTGAATAGCGACCACCTGTCCATAATGACCACATTGATTTTCCCCGAACGATTTTACTATATATTTTACCTGCGAATAACGCCTGCCTTCAAACAACGACCACGGACCGCCATTTTACATTCCCAAAAGTCGATTTTGATAGCTAACAACGACCACTTCAATGACCAGCGACCGACATTTTACATTTCCAAAAGTCGATTGACTAACAAAATTGTTTTATATATCATAACATATTATAATGAATAATTTGGATTGGACAAAACAGCATACATTAACTTATTAATAAAATGGTAAGATATTTTTTGCAGAATTATCTATAAAACATTGTATGTTGTCATCGGTTTGCAAAATAAAAAAATATTGTATTCCTTGAACGAGGCTAACAACGAACACTTAAATCTTAACAATAAACGATTTCACAACTTTCAATAAAACAATGGCTGCCATGTTGCTGTGATAGTCTCGTGATGAACATCTTACCAGTGCACTCGTCGGTCGCTAAGGAGATATTGGCAAATGACAGTTTACTTAACTGGATAGCAGCTTTTAGCATAGGTGCAACGCACCTAAGCTTAAGGTTTATACTACATTTCGAAAATGCACATGATACGGTTGACCATTATGAAGCCTTACCTGATCAAAAATCAGACGAAATTTCTATTTAATATAGTATATGGTCATTCTACAATTTTTTATTTGCAAACATTTTTCTAACGTTTTCTTCCAAGAATATTGCTGACACCGTTTTTAGTGAATTTTTCTAAGACCGTTTTATGTCAAAAAATCTTCTTATAACCTAAAACAAATTTCGTTCGTAAAACAATTCTATCTGCACTATAAATCTCAATCTCCTACGCAGTGGTCTCCCTTATACTAGAAGTTACTGACCGGGCGAAGCAAGGGAAGTAACTGCTGTGAGGAGTTTCTATAAAAATCTGCATTCAGAAATCTGTATTCAGAACTAAATCTGTTGTGCACGTGTGCATCTAACGCTTACCACAATTTTTACGACAAATTCTTGACGCAGACAAATAGGGTAGCGTCTATTTTCATTTGTGAAAAGAACAGTTCGATACAGATCTGTCCGTGCTTAAATTTTGAAAGGCTTGGGTAATTATTTTTCATAAGCGTTTCAAACACTTATGTAAATGGAAAGATTATCTATTTAAATAGTCGGTAATTGTTTGAAATTATTGATTTGAGAAATTCGCGGATGGCGATATCGAACTACATTATACCACGTGACACCATTTTGTAACTGAGTAGCTCCTGATGTTCCAATTGTTATAGGAAGATTTGCAATATTTCCTCACTTCCTGTTTCATTATTTGTACTTAATCTTAAAAATAACTTTTCTTCTTGATAGCCTTTTAGTTTTTCATTCAGTCAACTGTTCCCTTAACATTTACTTAAGCAGCAACTTCCCTGTATCTTGCACCTATGCTTTTAATCTATCGGCGCTCTCGTTGTGTTTATTTAACACACATTGCTAATAGGTAGAGGCCTGCTTCTTTTATGCATTCGACAGTTTGCAGAAAGTGTAAGAAGTTGCCTTTTTATTTTAGTGGATCGCGATTAATGTACAAATTGCCAAAAATATCAAAGAAAAGTTTGGGGCTTACATCAACTCATTAATGAAACTTACTGTTTCGTTATAATAACGATGCCAATTACACACTTACATTTTGATATTAATTCCTTTCTTACATTTCTCCCTTATAAGACGTGCATAGGTTATAGATAAGTAAATTGTCAGTTAAGGTTAACCATTATGGCATCCAAGCGTAAGTTCTTGACGTTGGATGAACGCGTTATGGTTATTAGTTTGTTAGACAAAGGACACAGTTGTAGGAGAGTGGCTAGTGATCTTGCTGTAGGCAAGACTCAAATCAATGATACATGTATTAGTATTCTCACATTTAAACACTAGAGCACATACGTAAATAAGTTACCTGTTAAAAGATTACTAGCATATTTTGCAAAGTTTCAATCACCCTGCCAATAAAGACCTGTGAACAAAGACCAAAACTACCAAATCCATTGACTGGTCTAACTTTATTGGCAGTTTGAACTGTTGGCGCTAATAAGAAAAATTAGTAGCTAAGTTAAAGTGCTACGATGACGACCCACATGATAAGCTAATTTGCTCTTTACATTAGTGTACCTGTCTCTTTGCTTGAGTCTACCAAAGAATGAAGCACAATATAATTATTATATTAATTGTATTGGTATCAACGAGCATTGTATTAAATTCTCAAGCAAACCATTAAAAAAAAGTATTATTTTTGCCTGAAATTAAATGCTTCATTGAATTTATTTCCATTTGTTCATTTTCATGTATAAACAGTAAGGTGCAACTCCTATAAACCCCCCCCCCCCCCCCCCCCCCCCCCCTCATGACCAGACTGAGAAATGTGCAGGCTGGACTATAGCTACGCTGGCTGCATATGCCATAAGACATTTTTGCGCATGATGCGGTTCTTTAAAAATTTATTTGATAATTATAATTAAAATATACACTTTTGAAAATAAAATTGAAGTCAAACTGTGTTATTTATCGCAAACTGGAAAATTGTGCTAGCCTATTCAGTCTTGCAAGAACGAGTTTTTTTGTTTCCGAATTTTGAAAGCTATACAGTGTTATCAACATTTATCGATAGTCCACTATGTCTTTCACAGATGAAGTTTGCCATCAATGCAAAAAGCTGGTTTAATAGTAATATCAGTATTATTTAAAAGTTTATCAAACACAATAATATTGGAAATGATCAAAAGAAACCTTTTTGTTGTTTTCTGTTCAGTTTAAGCGAATATGGATAAATTATTTCTGATTGTCGTGATTGTTAACAATTAACAGTGTATTACTTATTATTATGGAACAATAATGAAATGGATACTAAAATTTTTTAACCAGCTTTTCTGAAGGAAAAAACTGGTCATTAGATTGGCGAATGTCGGCGGGCTGGCAGGCAGGCGGGCGGAACAAGCTTGTCCGGGCAATAACTATGTTGTTCATTGTGAGATTTTATAATCATTGGGCACATTTGTTCACCATCATTGGACGGCGTGTGGCGCGAAAGAATTACATTGATATCTCCAAGGTCAAGATCACACTTTGAGTTCAAAGGTCAAAAATGGCCATAAATGAGCTTGTCCGAGCAATAACTATGTCATTCATTGTGAGATTTTAAAATCATTTGGCACATTTGTTCACTATCATTGGACGGTCTATCGCGCGAAAGAATTACATCAATATTTCCAAGGTCAAGGTCACATTTTGAGATCAAAGGTCAAAAATGGCCATAAATGAGCTTGTCCAGGCCATAAATATGTCATTCATTGTGAGATTTTAAAATCATGGCACATTTGTTCACCATCATCAGACGGTGTGTCATGCGAAAGAATTATGTCAATATCTCCAAGGTCAAGGTCACAAAGCTAAAAAATTGCCATAAATGAGCTTGTCCGGGCCATTATAACTATATCCTTCATTGTGAGATTTTAAAATCATATGGCACATTTGTTCACCATCATTGGACGGTGTGTAATGCGAAAGAATTACGTGGATATCTGCAACGTCAAGGTCACACTGTGAGTTCATGTATACGTTACGTCTGTGACAAAGCTCTCTAGTTATAAATTTATTTTTTTTGGAAACCTGGTTTTGTGACAATTTTGTCCCTTGTCTTTGTATTATTATTTAATTAATATTATTTGTGTTCCTTTACATAATGAAATAATGGTTCAATTGCATTGATCAGTTAGTGAAATGGTATTGGGTTTTTCCTTTTTTTTCCGGTTGATCATAAGTAATCAGCTGTAATAAAGGTTGGTAATTAATAGCCTCTCTACATTGCTGGGCTGTGTATGTGTGTATTTTAGAGTTCATTTACATGTCCCACTGAGTCTCTGCGAATGAATCTATTGGCTGACCTGTACCCTTTGACCTTTAAGGAGAGCTGTGTTTCGTGATTTTAATGTAACACGCAGTGGACTATTTTCATTATGCACAAATTTTAGTATGCTCTTCTAGGCGCAGATGCGGGTTGAGTTTGATTTGGTGAAAAGTTACACCCTGATTTTCAAAACATCACTATTAACTTAAGCTGTTCTTGCGAACATCTTAAAAAAAGGCGATTTAATAAATCTTCTTGAAGCCAGAAATTTAGCTTTATTAGATGAACACATTTTTTTCATAAAGTGAATTAATAATACATGGGTGAAATTCAACATGTCTTAATTTTTTGGAT
This sequence comes from Dreissena polymorpha, assembly GCF_020536995.1. Classification (NCBI taxonomy): domain Eukaryota; kingdom Metazoa; phylum Mollusca; class Bivalvia; order Myida; family Dreissenidae; genus Dreissena; species Dreissena polymorpha. Next base: position 10,817,766 of record NC_068364.1, read on the forward strand.
GATTGAAGGGATACCTTGTTGATGATTTGTAATTTAAGTAAAATTAAGTTGATAATATGAGGGATGTTGGTTTTCAAATCTTGTATTTTATGGTGCTGTATAAAATAGTTTAATGCAGCCTTTTCATCTATATGATACATAATAAAAGCAGTATTCATTGACTTTGATCGCTTTTAAAAACAATATAACAGTAATAAAAGAGTTTGATTGTGAAAATGACTAGTCTCCTGTGCGGTCAATGTTGCCAGTACACTACGTTTAGCGTAATTTCTCCCTTCTGCCACGAATCACCGTGATTCAGCCCAGCGTGGCAACTACTTTCGTAGCCGTGACACACAGTAGAATGTAGGAATGGCGCCGTGACAGGCTCGATCAAATATGTTGATAAGAACTTGAGCGCAGGCGTTATCCGGCAACAAATCTCACGGTGGACCTCTGCAATCATGGCGGACCACTTGGTAATTTGCAATGAATTACAGGTGAATAAATATGTACATTTAGATACATTTGTTCAGTTGTATTTAATACTTAATATTAAAATAGTCATTTGTTCCACTCTTTTATGTTATATTGACCCTTTTTACTGAATCATTTGATTGCCTGTTTATTTTGTAGGGGGGGGGGGATAGGGACATATTATTCGAGTGCGTGATCATTTGAGAGCCAATATTGTTATAGCCTCATCGGCATTCTGGACATATGCGCTCAGTATACCGATTTTGCCCGGGCTTTAATTTATTGATTTCTGATTTGTAAGCAGCTGGCACTGACATGAGCAATAACTGAAGAAACCTCTTCGCTACTTTCCGAAATCCGTACAATTCTAAGAATGTTACAAATGTCCGCCATCTTGAAATTTCAAAGTATCTATTAGCAAAGTAAAGCACTGCAATATCATATTTTCAAACAATATGTCCACCATATTATATATTGATTGCGTATTTGCTAGGTTACTGGTTACTAGTCTTCATTTTCTGTAGTCAAACAATATGCATATTTTATTTCATGTGCATATCTCAACAGTCGTTTTCGGAAAGTATGGTTTGTTTCACCCCCACAAACGAAGTTTAGGGGGGTATATAGGAGTGAGCTTGTCTGTCTGTCGGTGCGCATTAAGTGTCTGCTCTCTAATTCAAGTTGTTTTCATCCGATCTTCACCAAACTTGGTCAGATGTTATATCTACATGATGTCTAGGTCAAGTTCGAATATGGGTCATGCTGGGTCAAAAACTAGGTCACAGGGTCACTTAGTGCGCGATATAAACATTAAGCATGGTGTCCGCTCTCTAATTCAAGTACTTTTCATCTGAGCTTCACCACACTTGGTCAGAAGTTGTATCTAGACGATTTGTAGGTAAAGTTTGAACATGGGTAATGCTGGGTCAAAAACTAGGTCACAGGGTTGTTTAGTGCGTTTTAAACATTGAGCATTGTGTCCGCTGTTTTATGTGAAGACAACATGCAAAATATTCTTTGTCAATGCGGCATGTGGGGATATTCGTCACGTCTGTGACAAAGCTGATTTTAATTTATTATTATCGAGGATGTGTATAATATCTTTATAGAATGACAAATACACATGGGGTCTGGTTTATAATATTTTTCAATGTACTCACCAGACATTGCACCTAGTAAGACTAAAAATGAACAGTAAGCTAGGGCTCTGAGCGTCTGCTTTCTATTCCCTTTTTACTACAGTCGCTTATTCTCTGCTTAATTTTCCTGATTTCAAATTTGGGACACGACATATTGTGCATGACACTGGTGTCTGGTGTCACTGTAGCTTGTTTTAAATAAAAAAATTATTAAATTTGTTAGCAGTGAATCTGATGCTGCCCCTTTAAATTCCTTCTGTTGTCATTTTGACTGTATGTGACATCTTAGCCTGTGCTTTGTATATTGGTGTAAAGACAATCTTTACCTGAATGTTCTTTTATTTCCTATCCATATAATGATTGATTCTTCATGTTATAAGGTGACAACAATATCCTTTCTTTCTGTCAGTCTTATGATCATGTTGTTATGCTCCCCCAAAATTTATTTTGGGGGGAGCATATAGTCACCGCTTTGTCTGTCCATCCGTCTGTGTGTCCGTCCGTGTGTCCATCCGTGAACAATTTTTGTCCGGGCTATTTCTCAGCAACTAATGACCGGAATTCAATGAAACTTTATGGGAAGCTTCACTACCAAGAGGAGATGTGCATATTATCAGCGGGTTTTGGTCGGATGATTTTTCACAGAGTTATGGCCCTTTGAAATTTTCCATTAACTGTACATATAGTGCAATTCTTGTCCGGGCTATTTCTCAGCAACTAATGACCGGAATTCAATGAAACTTTATGGGAAGCTTCACTACCAAGAGGAGATGTGCATATTATCAGCGGGTTCTGGTAGGATGATTTTTCACAGAGTTATGGCCCTTTGAAATTTTCTATAAATTTTTTTTTGTCCCCCCAACTACTGTGCCTTCAAGACGTTTCCTTTTATCTGAATATATAGTGCAATATTGTGACAAAAAAAAACTTTGGGGGAGCATCACCCGTCTCTGACGGTTGCTTGTTACTGTATATTGGCCAGTTTGAAACAATGATGTTCAGCAGTTAAAAAAATTTAAGCTAGATTTTGATGTAAGAAAAAAACACTTTTTCGGTCTTTTAAAGATATTGTGATCTCCACAATGATGATATGATTTCTGTATAAAGCAAGATTTTTGCTTACATATATCAAATCTGAAAAAATCTTGTGAACATTCAAGAAGTGAAATTGTTTCAATGTCTTCAGCTTACTCAAAACATTTGTTCTAATGATATCTCAGTTTATTTGGATCATTTGTTCTAATGAAATCTTAGCTTACTCATATCATTTTCCCTGATGATATCTCAGTTTACTCAGAACATTTATTCAATTGATATCTCAGTTTACTCAGAACATTTATTTTAATGATATCCCAGCTTACTCAGATCATTTGTTCTTATGATATCTCAGTTTACTCAGATCATTTGCTCTTATGATATCTCAGTTTACTCAGAACATTTATTCAATTGATATCTCAGTTTACTCAGAACATTTATTTTAATGATATCCCAGCTTACTCAGATCATTTGTTCTTATGATATCTCAGTTTACTCAGATCATTTGTTCTTATGATATCTCAGTTTACTGGGATAATTTGTTCTAATGATATCTCAGTTTACTCAGAACATTTGTTCTAATGATATCTCAGTTTACTCGGATAATTTGTTCTAATGATATCTCAGTTTACTCAGATCATTTGTTTTAATGATATCTCAGTTTATTCAGATAATTTGTTCTAATGATATCTCAGCTTACTCAGATCATTTGTTCTAATGATATCTCAGTTTACTCAGATCATTTGTTCTTATGATATCTCAGTTTACTGGGATAATTTGTTCTAATGATATCTCAGTTTACTCAGAACATTTGTTCTAATGATATCTCAGTTTACTCGGATAATTTGTTCTAATGATATCTCAGTTTACTCAGATCATTTGTTTTAATGATATCTCAGTTTATTCAGATAATTTGTTCTAATGATATATCAGCTTACTCAGATCATTTGTTCTTATGATATCTCAGCTTACTCAGATCATTTGTTCTAATGATTTCTCAGCTTACTAATAACATGTGTTCTAATGATATCTCAGCTTACTCATGACATTTGTTCTAATGATATATCAGCTTTCTCAGATTATTTGTTCAAATGCTATCTCAGTTTACTCAGAACTTTTGTTCTAATGATATCTCAGTTTACTCAGATCATTTGTTCTAATAATATCTCAGTTTACTAAGATAATTGGTTCTAATGATATCTCAGCTTACACAGTACATTTGTTCTAATGATATCTCAGCTGAAAATGGAAATGGTTCCAGTCAGTTGAAAAACATGGCCACAAGTGGCTTGGCAAATGTTTCTTATATGGCTACAGTGAAACACACTGAACACTCTAGAAGTCACTTTTTTCCATTTTTTATTTTACTTGCTCAAAATATTTGTTAAGTTTGAAAAATATTCTTTTTTTCATCATTTGAAAAACATGGCCACCATTTGGCTGGGCAGTTTTCCCTATAAAGCTGTAGTTAAACCATGTGAACACTTCAGAAGTAACATGTGTTTGCCCAATCAGCATGAATTAGAATTTTGTTCTAATGCTATCTCAGCTATTCAAAATGGTGCCAGGCAGGAAGCAAGGTCAGAAAACACATTTATTCTGACAGATAGAGCAACAATTTATTCAGACTTATACAAAAGCACATTGTCTTCATGCTTAAATACACACATCCTTCTCTATCACGTAACTATAGGTATAACAACATAACATTACAATACATATAATAGTCATTAAAGAATACAATACAATTTGATACAATCGATTGTAAAAATACGTTGGTTCCATCAAGGCGATACTAAAGTTATTGAACAGTATTATTAACAATCACATTCCTTATAAAAGCTCCTTTGATAAATTTACATATATTATAGATTATTAATTTGTCACATGAAACAATTAACTTGTGGAATTATATACAGATGGGTTGATATAAAATATACAGCAAATTGTTTTTTATGCCCCCAAAGGAGGGCATATAGTGATCGCACTGTCCGGCTGTCTGTCTGTCCTTCTGTCACACTTTTGCGTTTAGGTTTCGAAAATGCTCATAACTTCTATGTCGCTTCAGATGTAACCTTCATGTTTGGTATGCATGTGTATATGGAAAAGGCCTTTTCATACGCACACAAATTTTGACCCCTTTGACCTTGAACTTGGGGTCCGCGTTTAGGTTTCGAAATCTGTGTTTAGGTTTCGAAAAAAGTGTTTATTGGGGGGCATATGTCTTCCGATGGAGACAGCTCTTGTTTACTCAGATCATTTGTTCTAATAATATCTCAGTATACTAAGATCATTTGTTCTAATGATATCTCAGCTTACACAGTACATTTGTTCTAATGATATCTCAGCTGAAAATGGAAATGGTTCCAGTCAGTTGAAAAACATGGCCACAAGTGGCTTGGCAAATGTTTCTTATATGGCTACAGTGAAACACTCTGAACACTCTAGAAGTCACTTTTTTTCCATTTTTTATTGTACTTGCTCAAAATATTTGTTAAGTTTGAAAAATATTCTTTTTTTTATCATTTGAAAAACATGGCCACCATTTGGCTGGGCAGTTTTCCCTATAAAGCTGTAGTTAAACCATGTGAACACTTCAGAAGTAACATGTGTTTGCCCAATCAGCATGAATTAGAATTTTGTTCTAATGCTATCTCAGCTATTCAAAATGGTGCCAGGCAGGAAGCAAGGTCAGAAAACACATTTATTCTGACAGATAGAGCAACAATTTATTCAGACTTATACAAAAGCACATTGTCTTCATGCTTAAATACACACATCCTTCTCTATCACGTAACTATAGGTATAACAACATAACATTACAATACATATAATAGCAGGCATTTCCCCAGGATTTTGGTCAGGCACAGCGGCGAGACAGCGCGGTGGGTCGATGCGGAAGGGGGCGGGCTCCCTTTCGCGTGTAGAGTTATTTTGTGAATGATCTAAATCAAAATCTACAATACTTTAAAGCAATGAAAACACAACATATTATTTTATAATTTATTTAAGTGTTCTCAATTTATTTAATTTAAGTCAAAAATTATACATGTTATATTAAATAACAAGCAAAATAACAGTAGGCATTCAAACGCAAAATGATTGAAAAACAACAACAACAACGATACATATTTTACCATTAGTATAGAGATATACATTGTTAACTTTAAAAAAATGTTTATCGTGGCTTCTCCTGGTGTAAGACATACACCATTCCTCTTAGGTCCACTTTCTCAATGTCTTGTTGTTTTATGTTGACCATCATCAGATCATTGAGTATTACAGACTTCAAAGTTCAGACGATAACAGCTGTCTACCCTTTTCATTGTGCTGAAGCCCCTCTCGCAGTCTGAAATACACACAATTTCGTCACCTTAGTGTAAAACAGTGATAAGTCCATATTTCAAAATTTTACAGGAGAGTAAAAAAACTGATTGTTATAAAAGATTGAGGTTTGATTTTAACATTGTTAACATTTTTATACAGTTTTTAAACTAAAAATATATTAGATAAAATGTATTTCAGTATATTGCTACCAAGTAATATTATATTTGATGAATTTGCACATAACTTCATTTGACACTGAAATATTTGTAGTGCGATACTGTAACAAGTGCACTTATTACTATATTGCACTGGACTTTCTTTGTGCAATAACTGAATAAGGTAAGATATTATGGTTTACTAGACTGTTACATTTAGCCTGAAGAGTGGTCTGCTTGTAACCATGCAGGCCTGAAAGTCCTTTCAGGCATGGCAATTGCAAATATTGTGAGCGGCAATATCCTTAAAAAGTACAAATGTATTTCCTCGCTTAGTAAAGAAACAGGGCTTTCGAGAAAAGTACTAAGACGGGCCACTGCAAAGGCATTGATGGCTATTCCAAAGAGAAGAAAAGTCCTGGAAAGAGAAAGAATAAAAAGGGAGGTGATCAACTTCATTGAGCGACACAAGTTCTGTGCTGAAAACCCTGCATCCCGACTATATACTTTTGACAAAGCCGATAACCTGGAATACATGTTCATGCAGCAAACATAAAAATTACGCTATGAAATTTATAAGCATTCACTCTGTAGGAATTGATATTTCACCAAACCCAGAAACGGTTAGCAAGAAAGTATCTGAACAGGACATGACTGATATGCTAACCAATAAAAATCAGGATGACACAGAAGTCGAGTTTGAGGAGTTGAAACGTGTAGAAGTAGAGGGGAAGAAGAAAACGAAAAAAGTTACATCCAAGAACACAAAAGAAGAGTATAATCAAACATACACAACTGCAGTTCCGAGATTTATTGCAGCATGTTTCTAGGGTGAAGACGCAATATACTGCCATAAGAAATCTAAAAGCCAACTTGCCAAGAAATGAAATATTGATCCATATGGATTTTGCAGAAAATTTTACATGCAGCAGCGCCGACGAATTTTAAAGCGCTTATTGGAACAGCACAGGATTTACACTGCATCCGGTAGTTGCTTACTATAAAGAAGAAGAAGAGCTGAAACACAAGAATTTGATTTTTAGCTCATCTATTTTTTGAAAAAAAATGAGCTATTGTCATCACCTTGGTGTCGGCGTCGGCGTCTGCGTCGGCGTCCGGTTAAGTTTTGCGTTTAGGTCCACTTTTCTCAGAAAGTATCAATGCTTTTGCATTCAAACTTGGTACACTTACTTACTATCATGAGGGGACTGGGCAGGCAAAGTTAGATAACTCTGGCGTGCATTTTGACTGAATTATGTGCCCTTTTTATACTTAGAAAATTGAAAATTTTGGTTAAGTTTTGCGTTTAGGTCCACTTTTTTCAGAAAGTATCAATGCTATTGCTTTCAAACTTGGTGCACTTACTAACTATCATGAGGGGACTAGGCAGGCAAAGTAAGATAACTCTGGCGTGCATTTTGACAGAATTATGTGACCTTTTTATACTTAGAAAAATGAAAATTTTGGTTAAGTTTTGTGTTTAGGTCCATTTTATTCCTTAAGTATCAAAGCTATTGCTTTCATACTTGAAACACTTACTAACTATCATAAGGGGACTGTGCAGGCAAAGTAATGTAACTGTGACTGGCATTTTGACAGAATAATGTGCCCTTTTTATACTAAAAAAATTGAAAATTTGGTTATGTTTTGTGTTTAGGTCCACTTTATTCCTACAGTATCAAAGCTATTGCTTTCATACTTGCAACACTTATTAACTATCGTAAGGGAACTGTGCAGGCAAAGTTATGTAACTCTGACTGGCATTTGGACGGAATTATGGGCCCTTTATACTTAGAAAATTGAAAGTTTGGTTAAGTTTTGTGTTTTGGTCCACTTTACCCCTAAAGTATCATAGATATTGCTTTCATTATACTTGGAACACTCGCAAACTGTCATAAGGGTACAGTAAAAGGACAAGTTGCATAACTCTGGATGTCATTTTTACGGAATTATGGCCCTTTTTTGACTTAGTAACTTTGAATATATGGTTAAATTTTGTGTTTCGATCCAATTTACTTCTTAAGTATCAAGGCTATTGCTTTCAAACTTCAAATACTTTCATGCTATCATGAGGTTACTGTACCTGGCAGGTTGAATTTTACCTTGACCTTTGAATGACCTTGACTCTCAAGGTCAAATTATTAAATTTTGCTAAAATTGCCATAACTTCTTTATTTACGATTAGATTTGATTGATACTTTGACAAAATTACCCTTACCTGACATACCACAATAGACTCCACCCAAACCATCGCCCGTGCCCCCCCCCCCCTTCCCCCCCCTCCACCCCCCCCCCCCCGAATCCCCCCCCCCCACTATTTTTTTTTTTTTTTAAGATCATCTCACAAATGACCACCACACCCTCACACTATACCCCCCCACCACACCCCCTCCCCAAATTAATTTTTTTAAACTGTTAAAAAACAAAACTATTTATTTTGATTATTTTATGTTTGAAATACCGTCCAACCATCGCACCCAAGAATCCCCCCCCCCCCCCACCCGAATCCCCCCCCCCCCAATTTTTATTTTTATTTTTTTTTTTTAAGATCATCTCACTAATTACCACCACACCCTCACACTATACCCCCCACCTCACCCCCCCTCCCCAATTTTTTTGTTGAAATGGTTAAAAAACACAAATATTTATTTTTATTATTTTATGTTTGAAATCCCCCCCACCCCCCCCCCCCCCACCACCCGAATTCCCGAATTTTTTTTTTCCCTTTTTTTCGCATTTTTGGAAGATAGTGTAATAAATGTCCACACCCCCACACAATGCACCCCTCTTCACTCCACCCCTCCCTCCTTTGTGATTGAAAATGAGAGTCCCTTCACCTTTAAAAAGAAAATAGATGAGCGGTCTGCACCCGCAAGGCGGTGCTCTTGTTGTTTCTGATGTCACAAACCATAATTCCACAGTGCTGGTCACGATCTTGAAAAAAACTAGTCCATGACATGAAAGCATCGAGTATGATTGTGTTTTATAATGGAACTGAGTATGAAACCACAGCCAAAGAACTTGAGATGAAAAACCCGAATTCTGTTTCGGGAACCATAAAGTTGCATGCATTATTTGCTGCACACAATCAGTTATATACCGCAAAGGTCTCATGTTACTGTGAAGCCTGTTCAAAAGGCAAATACTGTGGACACTGGAAAATATATACTGTACCAGAAAAACACAATGTACATGTAAGTAACGAAGCCAGCCTATGTGAATGTTCACTTAAACGGAAATTTATAGATCATGAAGGAAATATCGATAAAACAGAAAAAAGTACAGAAGCTAAACATACCTGAAATGTGCGCAGACAGAAATGGCACTTCACATATCGCAGATGAAAATGTGTTGCCCAAAGTCTCAGATAAAAATGAATCCCCATTGATCAAACCAGTCAAAGATCATAGCTCCAGCTAGGTCTAAATTGAATTCGTGCCCTGCCCTGTCCCTCCGAACCTCCGCCCTGCCCCGCTTAGGGGCCCCCCTCCCCTGCCCTTTAATTTTTTATATATATTTTTTTTTTACATTAAATTATGATTATTACCGGTAATGAATCTCTTATTACATTGTTATTAATTTATTGCTCATTGTAGACATTGAATGGTTTAATAATAATGGGAATAATGTATTCTAACAATTATTAAAAACATATAAATGAACATGCAGCAACAACAGGAAGCATTCCATAGACTCAAGCGCACTTGAAAGTGCCCTTTTGACAAAATACTGCGCGTTGAAAGTGCCCTTTTGACAAAATACTGCGCGTTGAAAGTGCCCTTTTGACAAAATACTGCGCGTTGAAAGTGCCCTTTTGACAAAAAGCCCCCCCCATGCCCTTTTCAAATCCTAGCTGGAGCACTGAAGACGCATACTATCTTGTAAAGTTGGATGATATCGTCTACCCAGGGAAACTTCTCAAGGTTGATGATGATAAACAGGAGGCGACAGTTTTATTCATGGAGGAAACTCAAGGGAAAGGAGATTTGTTAAAGTGGCCGTTAAGAGAAGACGTACAAGATGTTGAATTCGAACAGTTTGTACGTGAAATCCAAGAGCCAACTGCTTGCTGCAAAAGCAAAAGGCAGTCTAAACTTGAAGATGCCCATTACACGTTTTTTGACACCACTTTCAATAGCCAATTGCTTGTAGCAAAAGCAAAAGGCAGTTTATGTAGTTTGTTTTGTGAAAATTGATTGTTTTGACAAAAAGTGTCACGTACATTGACTCGAAAATAGTTCTTAGAAGTATGTATAACAGTATATAAACCACTGTTGAACTCATAAATGGTTGTGTTTATTAAATGTGAACGTTTTAATCATAATGTTTGTTATTTGAAAATGTAAACGTAGTTGACTTAGTTGTAATTGCATGTTGTCTATAAGAACAAAATAGACTTGTCAAGCACGTTAAAGGGTTCGTCCAACAGATTTTGGCATGTATTGAAGCTTGTCATTAAATGCTTTAAATGCTTTATATTGATTAATTTAAACATTTGAACTAAAAATCTCCTGTAAAAAAACAAGAATACATTTTTAAAAAGGGAAAAAAAGTAAACCTCAACAGGGCTCGAACCACTGACCCCTGGAGTCCTGGAATAAGAGCTTCCTGCCTAGACCACTCGACCATCACCGTTCATGTTTTGAGCGGATGTATTTTATAGCTATATAAGCAATCCTCGTTGTTTCCCAAAATATTGTTTCGCGTTGCATGATACAACGCTTTATCTGTTGGACTTTAAGAGTTTTTCAAATCTATGTTTTTCCGTGTACATGTGTATTTCAAGATTTTTCAAGTTAAGCCATTAGATTTTTATCATTTTTATATCAATGAAACGAATTAGGCATGCTTATAAAGATTCTTTGAATTGTACGTTATGAAAGTTTGATGGTCAGGTACGTTAAAAATACAAAGGTTGTTAACATACTTGATTTTGGCTGAGATATTAATTTTTCCTTGTAAGAAAATATTAATGATGTTTTCGTAAAAATGTATGTTTGAATTTGATTTTTAAACCAACGTTGTTCAAATGTCATTTATATAATCCTTTAAATGAACAGCATGATTTAACAAACACCCCTTTTTAAAACTTGTTAAGTAAATTTTAAAAAATGACGACAAAAATTCAAATGATTAACAATAAATGAAATAACAGTCTGGTATCTGTTTAGCACAAACTACCAAATATAATGATAAATAATAATTGAATCTGTGCGAAGTGATTTATATGTATTGATGTGTTAAAATGAATATAACGTACCTGACATTAGAATATCAGTGTGTCAATGATTATGCAAATATTATGAAAATTGGATATTTCTAGGTGACCCCGTTGTTATTTTATGTACAGTTTGGTGTTCAAGTTGATTTTAATAAAGTTTATGGTTCAATTGCTTTGTTTTAATTTTCCAACATTTTTCTATGTGTTAATGTCCCTTTAAGTGGGATTCAATGCATAGTTTCTAGCTATGATATCATCATTTGGCCTTGATATATTACACTTATCACTATATTACACCAAATAACTTTGCTGGAAATCAATCTTATTTTGGTGCAAAAAGTGAACAAGTGCACTTGTGACTTTCTCGCACAATGCCAAGCAGTTTAAATGAAAATAACATTGGTGCAGTAAGTAGACAAGTGAACTTATTTACATACTGCACCGAACAGAACTATGAGTGTAAATAATACAGTATGATATTTTCTTAAAAAGTACCAATTAAACTGGAATACCATTCTGATATTTATTTAGGACATGTATGACATCATTTTAGATCATTTTATGCAAAAAAGTCATTTTTGAAAAAAATGTCACTTATCACTGTTTTGCGCTATGGTGACGATTTGTAAATTACTCGAATTGGCATAAGATCTTTTAAATCGATTCAAATTAAATAGGAAAGGACGTTTAAGCAAAAAAGCATCTTTTGTTTGTTTGTAAGTGTGTTCTTGACGGCCGAGTCAAGCATCTACCAGCTGAAGATGTTTATCTAAGGAAGAGAAGGTGAAAAATTACCTAAATACTTATGAGGGAGGTAGTTTGTTGTATGAGGAATTTTCTGCTTCATCAACCAGCTCAAATTCGTGAAGGCTGCCATCCTGGTACCTTTCTGTAGAGAGTCCATCTATTCAAGCTGCCAAACCCGATTTCTCAGTCGGTTAACCCTGTTTTTTTTGGCCTGGGAGTTGGTCTTTGTCGTCTTCTGATGGCGGCTTAGTGTGTCCCTTTCTACCCATGTGCAAGGCACTTCTATCCAAGGAGCAGTACCGACAGCTAATCATGTGATAAAATGCATACAGAGGACGTCATACACACAAGAGTGGATTAGTTTTTTAACAACTGTTTTTAATTAGAAAATAGTGTGGAAACATTTTTAGAAGGCGGGAGCAATCAAATGAGTCGTTTGGCTCCATTTAATTGTTATTATGAACTCAATTACACATTACCGCAACAAACACAAGTTATTGTTTATGGTTAAAACACCAATGAAATAGATGTTAAGAGTTAAAATAAAACAAACAAACAAATTTAGCATACATGTAATTGCTATTACGCAACGTGCAACGTCGATCGATATCAACCATTATTAATGGACAAACACTATTATAAACCCCCACAGTAGACCCGTAAAACGTTTAAATCTCTTATCTTAATCTTTATGCCCACAAAGATGATTAGCGCGTGCTTGTTTTGGCCGAATGCAGACAACATTCGGACCATAGCTTGCAAGCGCTAGTGAAATTTTCAAGCGTCGCAACAACATGATAGGAAAATCAAGCGCCGCGGCGAAAGTCCAAGAACCGCGGGGCCGCTGTGCTAAAACTGCCTGGGGAAATGCCTGAATAGTCATTAAAGAATACGATACAATTTAATACAATCGATTGTAAAAATACGTTGGTTCCATCAAGGCGATACTAAAGTTATTGAACAGTATTATTAACAATCACATTCCTTATAAAAGCTCCTTTGATAAATTTACATACATTATAGATTATTAATTTGTCACATGAAACAATTAACTTGTGGAATTATATACAGATGGGTTGATATAAAATATACGGCTAATTGTTTTTTATGCCCCCAAAGGAGGGCATATAGTGATCGCACTGTCCGGCTGTCTGTCTGTTCTTCTGTCACACTTTTGCGTTTATGTTTCGAAAATGCTCATAACTTCTATGTCGCTTCAGATGTAACCTTCATGTTTGGTATGCATGTGTATATGGAAAAGGCCTTTCCATACGCACACAAATTTTGACCCCTTTGACCTTGAACTTGGGGTCCGCGTTTAGGTTTCGAAATCTGTAATAAAATAAAATAGTATTCATCTTCTTACTTAGTATACATAGATTACAAAACTGTGAAGATTTGTTTAGTAACTCACGTCGGCAGGTGAGCAAACTAGGGCTTATGGCCCTCTTGTTTGTAAAATTCTCACAAAATTTAATAACACAATTTACTTAAATGATATTTTGTTGGAGTTGGAAAATGGTTCTGGTCCGTTGAAAAACATGGGTGCTAGGTCATTAGCACTTTTCCTGCATTTTTGAAACCTTGTTAACACCTTAGAAGTTACTGATACCTTACTATCCTAAATCGTAATGAAATTTTAATGTTGTGTGGTTAAATATATGTTTAGTTTAAACCTATTTATTTTAGCTTGATTGCATAGAAATCCTTGGGCTTTTTTGAAACGCTCTTGAGTCCGTTTGCCTGCTAGGCGGACACCATATCCACTACGTCATGGCGACCTTGAATAAATGTTTGTTTTATTCATGACACTAGGGTCAGAAATGGCAACCATTCAGAGTTCATGTGATATACATTGTGAAATTATAAAATATTATCTGAAACAAAACTACCAAGATTAGTCATCTTGGGCATGTAACATCATAAATCTGTCATCATAGTGTGGTCCCTTACACATATCATTCAAATGATATCCAGGGTTTGAAATTGGCATGGCCCAATGGCACAAGTGATCTAGTGCCATCTTGTAGTAAGCGTTGTCATAGCAAATGTTTTATAAAATCAGGATGTAAGATCATCTAAAATCTCTTTTAACTTATTTCTTAACTCTGTATTAACATACTGCATCAACTTTCATGTTCGTTTAAACTTTTAATCACCAGTTCCTGTCATGTCCAGTCATATGAAAAGCATATAGCTATGCCAGTGAACGCTTTGTTACGCTGGACATAACATTATTTTAGTGCACCTGACAAAACCAAAAACTCATGAACATTTTTGGCACACTTTAACTATTAATACAAAACCCAGTGTTTATTCCATGTCTAAGGCCTGTGAGAAGATACTGGATCATTGCTTCCTTACAACTACTGCTTCCTTACAACTGTATGCAGTGAACATGTTGTATAAGCTTGTATATAAGAGATGTAAAGCAGTTATAAGGACAGAAAAAAATTGGAAACTGTTTTGAACTTTGCCCATTTTATTGTCAAATTTTACGTTTCTATTGAGGTGTTGAGATAACATGAATATGGTGTGATTGATGTTTAAGAGTGAATATACAATGGTGATTATCTCTCTATCAATCCTTATTGGAATCTAGTAGCTGTAAATGAGTAAAATACATTCAATCTGGATTAAATAAAATGCAACACCACTCAAGGTGTTTAATCACAGGTAATAATTCTATTATAAATCAATTTAAAAGAAGATTACATTCAAGGGTATTTAATTGCTCAAATATGACCAAAATATTTAATTGAAAAAATCTTTAAGAGAGCCATGATTTCAGAAAGTTCTTTTACTGGTTGTTTAGTATTTAGTTGTGAAAACATTTAGTCACAAAACAGACTTTTGTTTAAAACCATTACTTGTATATTTAAATTGTATGTTACAAAATTTAGCATGTTACATATTTTTTTGATCTAGTGGATAATATGCTGAACTTGTTTTGAACAAAGTGTGATAATCCTCGACCCAGTGTCAGAGCTGCGTAAGACCAGGCTTGATGGACTGCGATAAGCAGCTTAACCAATTAAGGAATAAATGAGTTGAATATAAACATCATCTGATACAAATGTGTGCTATTGTTGTGATCTGGAATTTAATGTTTAAATTGAATTTTTGTTGTTTAAGATTGTCTTCTATTTAAGAAGCATGCTAAAATGTTGCATTGCAGTTTTATGTGTTTTTTTTCAACAAATTGTTTAATAAATAAAATAAAGTAAACGGAAATACATGCAAAAAACAACAATGATAAATCTTGTTTGGATATATGTCATTAATATAGTCAGTTGTTGGAGAGTTAAAATTGTTGCTGTATGTGTAGAAGGCACACACCAACTAGACAGTTTACATAATTGGACTGAAGACGTAACCAGTTCTTGATTAACCTTTTGTGTGTCATCCGTAGTCTGTCCTGCTTTGTGAAATGTCAACATTTGCCTTGTTAACTCTCTGGAAGGCCACATTTATTGTCTGATCTTAATGAAACATGGTCAGTATATTTGTATCTTGGACGAGTTCAAAAATGGTTCCAGTCTGTTGGAAAACATGACCGCCAGGGGGCAGGGCCTTTGTATGCCCCCCTTCTCGGAAGAGGGGGTATATTGTTTTGCTGGATGTTGGTCTGTCGTTAGACCAGTTCGTTTCCAATCATTATTCATCACAGAATTGACTGATTGGCTTCTTAATTCACATGTGCATTGGCCTTGGAAAGTAAATTACCCCTATTGAAATTGAGGTCACTAGGTCAAAGGTCAAGGTCACTGTAACAATAAGTTGGAAAATTGTTTCTTTTCAACAACTCCTCAATGAATTGACAGATTGGCATGATACTTCACATGTGCATTGGCCTTAGACAGTAGATGACCCCTATTAAACTTGGAGTCACACGGTCAAGGTCACTGTCACAATAAGTGGGAAAATCTTTTCCAATCATTAACTCGACTGCTTTACAGTCTGTGTGTGTGTATTAGGACCAGTCCTATGGATGACCATGTTACTAACCCAGCTGTACAGTCTGTGTATAAGAACCAGTCCTATGGATGTCCATGCTACTCACCCAGCTGTACAGTCTGTGTATTATGATCAGTCGTATGGATGTCCGTGCAATTCACCCAGCTGTACAGTCTGTCTATTAGGACCAGTCGTATGGATGTCCGTGCTACTCACCCAGCTGTACAGTCTGTCTATTAGGACCAGTCGTATGGATGTCCATGTTACTAACCCAGCTGTACAGTCTGTGTATGTGTATTAGGACCAGTCGTATGGATGTCCATGCTACTCACCCAGCTGTACAGTCTGTCTATTAGGACCAGTCGTATGGATGTCCATGCTACTCACCCAGCTGTACAGTCTGTCTATTAGGACCAGTCGTATGGATGTCCATGCTACTCACCCAGCTGTACAGTCTGTCTATTAGGACCAGTCGTATGGATGTCCATGCTACTCACCCAGCTGTACAGTCTGTGTATTAGGACCAGTCCTATGGATGTCCATGCTACTCACCCAGCTGTACAGTCTGTCTATTAGGACCAGTCGTATGGATGTCCATGCTACTCACCCAGCTGTACAGTCTGTCTATTAGGACCAGTCGTATGGATGTCCATGCTACTCACCCAGCTGTACAGTCTGTCTATTAGGACCAGTCGTATGGATGTCCATGCTACTCACCCAGCTGTACAGTCTGTGTATTAGGACCAGTCGTATGGATGTCCATGCTACTAACCCAGCTGTACAGTCTGTCTATTAGGACCAGTCGTATGGATGTCCATGCTACTCACCCAGCTGTACAGTCTGTCTATTAGGACCAGTCGTATGGATGTCCATGCTACTCACCCAGCTGTACAGTCTGTCTATTAGGACCAGTCGTATGGATGTCCATGCTACTCACCCAGCTGTACAGTCTGTCTATTAGGACCAGTCGTATGGATGTCCATGCTACTCACCCAGCTGTACAGTCTGTCTATTAGGACCAGTCGTATGGATGTCCATGCTACTCACCCAGCTGTACAGTCTGTGTATTAGGACCAGTCATATGGATGTCCATGCTACTAACCCAGCTGTACAGTCTGTGTATTAGGACCAGTCCTATGGATGTCCATGCTACTCACCCAGCTGTACAGTCTGTCTATTAGGACCAGTCGTATGGATGTCTATGCTACTCACCCAGCTGTACAGTCTGTGTATTAGGACCAGTCGTATGGATGTCTATGCTACTCACCCAGCTGTACAGTCTGTCTATTAGGACCAGTCGTATGGATGTCCATGCTTCTCACCCAGCTGTACAGTCTGTCTATTAGGA
The DNA here is from genome assembly GCF_020536995.1 of Dreissena polymorpha. Classification (NCBI taxonomy): domain Eukaryota; kingdom Metazoa; phylum Mollusca; class Bivalvia; order Myida; family Dreissenidae; genus Dreissena; species Dreissena polymorpha. The sequence goes on from NC_068364.1 coordinate 10,835,151, forward strand.
CCAGTCGTATGGATGTCCATGTTACTAACTCAGCTGTACAGTCTGTCTATTAGGACCAGTCGTATGGATGTCCATGCTACTCACCCAGCTGTACAGTCTGTCTATTAGGACCAGTCGTATGGATGTCCATGCTACTCACCCAGCTGTACAGTCTGTCTATTAGGACCAGTCGTATGGATGTCCATGCTACTCACCCAGCTGTACAGTCTGTGTATTAGGACCAGTCGTATGGATGTCCATGCTACTAACCCAGCTGTACAGTATGTCTATTAGGACCAGTCGTATGGATGTCCATGCTACTCACCCAGCTGTACAGTCTGTCTATTAGGACCAGTCGTATGGATGTCCATGCTACTCACCCAGCTGTACAGTCTGTCTATTAGGACCAGTCGTATGGATGTCCATGCTACTCACCCAGCTGTACAGTCTGTCTATTAGGACCAGTCGTATGGATGTCCATGCTACTCACCCAGCTGTACAGTCTGTCTATTAGGACCAGTCGTATGGATGTCCATGCTACTCACCCAGCTGTACAGTCTGTGTATTAGGACCAGTCGTATGGATGTCCATGATACTAACCCAGCTGTACAGTCTGTGTATTAGGACCAGTCCTATGGATGTCCATGCTACTCACCCAGCTGTACAGTCTGTCTATTAGGACCAGTCGTATGGATGTCTATGCTACTCACCCAGCTGTACAGTCTGTGTATTAGGACCAGTCGTATGGATGTCTATGCTACTCACCCAGCTGTACAGTCTGTCTATTAGGACCAGTCATATGGATGTCCATGCTTCTCACCCAGCTGTACAGTCTGTCTATTAGGACCAGTCGTATGGATGTCCATGTTACTAACTCAGCTGTACAGTCTGTGTATGTGTATTAGGACCAGTCGTATGGATGTCCATGCTACTCACCCAGCTGTACAGTCTGTCTATTAGGACCAGTCGTATGGATGTCCATGCTACTCACCCAGCTGTACAGTCTGTGTATTAGGACCAGTCCTATGGATGTCCATGCTACTCACCCAGCTGTACAGTCTGTCTATTAGGACCAGTCGTATGGATGTCCATGCTACTCACCCAGCTGTACAGTCTGTCTATTAGGACCAGTCGTATGGATGTCCATGCTACTCACCCAGCTGTACAGTCTGTCTATTAGGACCAGTCGTATGGATGTCCATGTTACTAACTCAGCTGTACAGTCTGTCTATTAGGACCAGTCGTATGGATGTCCATGCTACTCACCCAGCTGTACAGTCTGTCTATTAGGACCAGTCGTATGGATGTCCATGCTACTCACCCAGCTGTACAGTCTGTCTATTAGGACCAGTCGTATGGATGTCCATGCTACTCACCCAGCTGTACAGTCTGTGTATTAGGACCAGTCGTATGGATGTCCATGCTACTAACCCAGCTGTACAGTCTGTCTATTAGGACCAGTCGTATGGATGTCCATGCTACTCACCCAGCTGTACAGTCTGTCTATTAGGACCAGTCGTATGGATGTCCATGCTACTCACCCAGCTGTACAGTCTGTCTATTAGGACCAGTCGTATGGATGTCCATGCTACTCACCCAGCTGTACAGTCTGTCTATTAGGACCAGTCGTATGGATGTCCATGCTACTCACCCAGCTGTACAGTCTGTCTATTAGGACCAGTCGTATGGATGTCCATGCTACTCACCCAGCTGTACAGTCTGTGTATTAGGACCAGTCGTATGGATGTCCATGCTACTAACCCAGCTGTACAGTCTGTGTATTAGGACCAGTCCTATGGATGTCCATGCTACTCACCCAGCTGTACAGTCTGTCTATTAGGACCAGTCGTATGGATGTCTATGCTACTCACCCAGCTGTACAGTCTGTGTATTAGGACCAGTCGTATGGATGTCTATGCTACTCACCCAGCTGTACAGTCTGTCTATTAGGACCAGTCGTATGGATGTCCATGCTTCTCACCCAGCTGTACAGTCTGTCTATTAGGACCAGTCGTATGGATGTCCATGTTACTAACTCAGCTGTACAGTCTGTGTATGTGTATTAGGACCAGTCGTATGGATGTCCATGCTACTCACCCAGCTGTACAGTCTGTCTATTAGGACCAGTCGTATGGATGTCCATGCTACTCACCCAGCTGTACAGTCTGTGTATTAGGACCAGTCCTATGGATGTCCATGCTACTCACCCAGCTGTACAGTCTGTCTATTAGGACCAGTCGTATGGATGTCCATGCTACTCACCCAGCTGTACAGTCTGTCTATTAGGACCAGTCGTATGGATGTCCATGCTACTCACCCAGCTGTACAGTCTGTCTATTAGGACCAGTCGTATGGATGTCCATGTTACTAACTCAGCTGTACAGTCTGTGTATGTGTATTAGGACCAGTCGTATGGATGTCCATGCTACTCACCCAGCTGTACAGTCTGTCTATTAGGACCAGTCGTATGGATGTCCATGCTACTAACCCAGCTGTACAGTCTGTCTATTAGGACCAGTCGTATGGATGTCCATGCTACTCACCCAGCTGTACAGTCTGTCTATTAGGACCAGTCCTATGGATGTCCATGTTACTAACCCAGCTGTACAGTCTGTGTATGTGTATTAGGACCAGTCGTATGGATGTCCATGCTACTCACCCAGCTGTACAGTCTGTCTATTAGGACCAGTCCTATGGATGTCCATGCTTCTCACCCAGCTGTACAGTCTGTGTATTAGGACCAGTCGTATGGATGTCCATGCTACTCACCCAGCTGTACAGTCTGTTTATTCGGATCAGCGCTATGGATGTCCATGTTACTAACCCAGCTGTACAGTCTGTGTATGTGTATAAGGACCAGCGCTATGGATGTCCATATTACTAGCCCAGCTGTACAGTCTGTGTATGTGTATGACAGGGCTTTTTTTCCTTATTTGAGACTGGCCGTGGATGGACATTTCACAATTTTGACACGAACAATTCACAAATCTAACACCCGCGATTTTTTACAAAAATGTGCGTTTTAAACTTTTAAAAACGGTCTTTTTGTGCTAAAAACTGTCAATAACAGTCATTTCACAATTTAAAAATACGTGCAATTCACCGTTTTTCATTCCAAATTCGAACATTTTGTTTACTTATTGTTTAACTGGCGCCGCTTGTTTAAATCCATTTCAAACATGAATCGATTAAAATTTTGAAACTGGTGCAATCGATGTATTAGTTTAAGCGCGGCTGATCAAAGTCACCATTAAACAAACAAAATGGCGTCGCGAAACTCGCGTTCCTATGTTAATAAGATTTAAAAAACATAAAATTATCCCGAGTTATTGCAAGTAGGGATTACAATAAAGAAACATAAGATTTCTACAGAAGGGTTAGTGTTTTTACAATCCAATAGTAAAACGGACATGGATTAAATTATGAGGAAAGTCATTTGAAATTTTGACGAAAGCACATGCTATTTGATAACCGAGAGGAAGACTTGTTATTGTATATCTTATCTGTTACAATTGTAAATATTGGTTAAACTAAAGTATAACTATGATACATTTATATGAACATTGATTTTAATGCATTTTCATGATGCGCAGTAATGTTCAATCAGTGTATATATTTATGCTTTGTAAAATCTGAAAAAATATAATGAATGGTTTACATTTCTTAAATAAGTTTATGAAGCGAGACAAGATATTGACAGGGGTTAGGCTTTTTTATGGTTTTAGATAGAGGTTACCTGTCAGAATATTGTTGATCTAACTGTAAGTGCTTATTTGTTGAAAGAGTCGAGACAAAGAAAATATGATTTTAATGCATTATTTAAAGACATATCATTATGATGTAAGTATTAAACATGCTTTTTAGCTCACCTGAGCGATAGCTCGAGGTGAGCTATTGTGATCACTCAGCGTCCGGCGTCCGTCCGTCTGTAAACAATTTGTAAACATCTTCTTCTACTAAGCCTTTGAGCCAATTTCAACTAAATTTCATGTGGAGCATCCCTAGGTCATGGGACAAAAGAATTGTTAAAAAAAATTTGATCACATAACCAAGATGGCCGCCATGACCATATATGGTAAAAACCTTAAAAAATCTTCTTGTCAGAAACCGCTCATCAGATTTTCAAAAAATTTCACAGGGTTGACCTTTGAAGGCTCCCCTGAAAAAGTTGTTCAAAGAAATTTGATTCGTCAAAAAACATGGCCGCAGGAGCTCGTTGAACTTTGCATGTTTATTCGTTTTTGCCTATTTTGTGAAAACTTTCAAAAATCTTCCACATTTTTTGTCCGATCCTTTCCAAATTTGCACAGTGTCTTTATATCAATGAGGACACGAACCCTACAAAAAATGAGCATTATTGGTCCATGAAGTACAGAATTACCTCCCCTTGAATTGAGAAAATGGTGTTTATGCAATGAAGTCCAAATTTTTCATCCAATTCTTTCCAAACTTGTAAGGATTTAGCATGGTTCAAACAAGGGAAACAACTACGGTTTATGCATGTTCTTTTTATTACAGATTTGCCTCCCTTTAATTCATTCAAAATCTCATTTTACAGCAGAGATTCCAAATCTGACCTGTAAATGAGCCCCATATTTACTGCCAGTGCTAGGTTACCTTTTCCCATTTGATCATTCTTAAGTATTGGTCTTGTAATGCTGCTACTGCTTCTGCTACTGCTACTGCTACTACTACTACTACTACTACTACTACTACTACTACTACTACTACTACTACTACTACTTCTACTACTACTACTACTACTTCTACTACTACTACCACTACTACTACTACTACTACTACTACTACTACTACTACTACTACTACTACTACTACTACTACTACTACTACTACTACTACTACTACTTCTACTACTGTTACTAGTACTACTACTACTAGTACTACTACTACCACCACCACCACCACCACCACCACCACCACCACCAGCACCACCACCACCACCACCACCACATCTACTATTACTACTTCTACTACTACTGCCACTACTACTACTACTTTTACCACTACTACTACTACTACTACTACTACTACCACTACTACTACTACTACAACTACTACTACTTCTACTACTACCACTACTACTACTACTACTTCTACTACTACTACGTCTACTACTACTACTACTACTACTACTACTACTACTACTACTATTACAACTACTATTACTACTACTACTACTACTACTACTACTTACTACTACTACTACCACTACTACTACTACTACTACTACTACTACTACTACACACCACCACCCACCACCACCACCACCATTCACAGTGACAAAAAACGTATTCACTCAATGGCTGCTACTACAACTTATAGCCCATATAGGGGGGCATGCATGTTTTACAAACAGCCCTTGCTTCTATGGGATTTTAACCACAACTGTTCATGTTTATCTCCGACACATATTTTTAGGTCACCTGTCATGAAGTGACACGGTGAGCTTATGTGATCGTGTGATGTCCGGCGTCCGTTGTGCGTGCCTGCGTTTGTCCGTGCGTCCGTCCGTCAACAATTTGTTTGTGTAGACAGTAGAGGTCACAGTTTGCATCCAATCTTGATGAAATTTGGTCAAAATGTTTATCTTGATGAAATCTGCTTTGGGATTGTACATTGTATTTGGGTCATCTGGGGTCAAAAACAAGGTCACTAGGTCAAATAATAGAACAACCTTCTGTAGACAATAGAGGTCACAGTTTTCATCCAATCTTTATGAAATTTGGTCAGAATGTTTATCTTGATGAAATCTGGGTTGGGATTTTATTTGGGTCATCTGGGGTCAAAAACTAGGTCACTAGGTCAAATAATAGAAAAACCTTGTGGAGACATTAGAGATCACAGTTTTCATCCAACCTTTATGAAATTTGGTCAGAATTCTTGATGAAATCTGGGTGGGATTGTATTTGGGTCATCTGGGGTAAAAATCTAGGTCAAATAAATAGAAAAACCTTGTGTTGACAATAGAGGTCACAGTTTTCATTCAATATTTATGAACTGTGGTCAGAATGTTTATCTTGATGAAATCTGGATTGGGATTGTATTTGGGTCATCTAGAGTCAGGAACTAGGTCACTAGGTCAAATCATAGAAAAACATTGTGTAGACAATAGAGGTCATAGTTTTCATCTGATCTTAATGAGTCAGGTGAGTGATTCAGGGCCATCATGGCCCTCTTGTATTATACTTATTCTTAACCACCTGAATTTCACAAATTTTACAAGTTTGCAACTCATTTTTTCACAATTTTCAAAAGTTACCGACTATTTTTTTCACAATTTTGAAAAGTTCGCGACTCATTTGTTCACAAAGTGAGGGGGCCAGGGCTGCTTCACAAAATCTGGAAAAAAAGCCCTGTATGAGGACCAGCCCATGTTACTAACCCAGCTATACGTTTTACATACTGTGTATGCATATACTATTACCATGTGTATTGGAAGCTGCATGTTGTCATTTTCAGTGAACGGCTACCAGCAGGGTATAGAGTTTGTGGGCGAGCCAGTCTTGGTCACTGAGGGTAAGATAAGTCATATGAGAATCAGTCAGCAAACATTTAACAATGTTTCTCTTGATGAATCTTCATACTTGGCTTGTAGAGGGTTTTACATCCCACAAAGGAAGTTTAGGGGGGTATATAGGAGTGAACATGTTTGTCGGTTGGTCGGTCTGTCTGTCGGTCGGTCCGTGTCCGCTCTCTAATTCAAGTAGTTTTCCTCGATCTTCACCAAACTTTGTCAGAAGTTGTATCTAGATAATGTCTATGCCAAGTGCGAACATGGGCCTTGCCGGGTCAAAAACTAGGTCAGGGGGTCACTTAGTGCGTTTTAAACATTCAGCATGGTGTCCGCTCTCTAATTCAAGTAGTTTTCATCCAATCTACACCATACTTGGTCAGAAGTTTTATCCAGATGATCTCTAGGCCAACTTTTAACATGGGCCATTCCGGATCAAAAACTAGGTCACGGGGACACTTAGTGCGTTTTAAACATTGAGCATGGTGTCTACTGTTTTTATGCCCCCTTTCGAAACGAGAGCGCCGATGGCGTTTAAAGCATAGGTGCAAGATACAGGGAAGAATGGCGTCACGTGGTATAATGTAGTTCGATATCGCCATCCGCGAATTTCTCAAATCAATAATTTCAAACAATTACCGACTATTTAAATAGATAATCTTTCCATTTACATCAGTGTTTGAAACGCTTATGAAAAATAATTACCTAAGTCTTTCAAAATTTAAGCACGGACAGATCTGTATCGAACTATTCTTTTCACAAATGAAAATAGACGCTACCCTATTCGTCTGCGTCAAGAATTTGTCGTAAAACTTGTGGTAAGTGTTAGATGCAGACGTGCACAACAGATTGAGTTCTGAATACAGATTTCTGAATGCAGATTTTTATAGAAACTCCTCACAGCAGTTACTTCCCTTGCTTCGCCCGGTCAGTAACTTCTAGTATAAGGGAGGCCACTGCGTAGGAGATTGAGATTTATAGTGCAGATAGAATTGTTTTACGAACAAAATTTGTTTTAGGTTATAAGAAGATTTTTTGACATAAAACGGTCTTAGAAAAATTCATTAAAAACGGTGTCAGCAATATTCTTGGAAGAAAACGTTAGAAAAACGTTTCCAAAAAAAAAATTGTAAGAATGACCATATACTAAATTAAATAGATATTTCGTCTGATTTTTGATCAGGTAAGGCTTCATAATGGGCAACCGATCGATGTGGATTTTCGAAATGTGGTATATACCATAAGCATAGTAAACGCACCTATGCTAAAAAAGGGGATATATAGTTTTCGCACTGTCTGTCTGTCAGTCTGTCACACTTTTCGTGTCCGCTCTCTAATTCAAATAGTTTTCATCCGATCTTTACAAAACTTGGTCAGAAGTTGTATCTAGACAATATCTAGGTCAAGTTAGAATATGGGTCAATCCGGGTAAAAAACTAGGTCAACGGGTCAAAAAAACAAATCCAAGGGAAGTAATAAGCTTTAAATTGACATAATTATTAAATATTCATAAATATTCTTTGTCAATGCGGCATGTGGGGGTATTCGTCACGTCTGTGACAAAGCTCTAGTTCAACCTGAAGACAAAAAAAGTATTAATGTAAAATTCACTTCTCAAGTCTTGCTGATGAACATTCTGATGACAAGACTAATTTAGGGATAAATAGTACAGAGAGCCACTGAAATATGGTAGGCGCATGCACGATGAGATTATATCATAAATAAAACAATGTTTTGTAAAAAATCCATTTTTGAAAGGTGTGTAGTTAGTGTTTTTTGCAAATGTGTGTTATATGTTTATGCATGGCATTTTTCTGGCTGTGACTATCATGATTTTCATATATTCATGGCTATACATGAATGTTGTATTGTATTTGCTACAAAATGATAAATATTTACATATTTTACTTGGTTTTAGAAATGATGATGAATGATAATATATATATGTACAATTATATGATGTTACATTTGATAATTGGATAATTGTATGGCTATTTGAACTAGGATTTCACTAAAGTGTAGTTTAACTTGTACTTAATTAGCCACATTTAATGAAATGAAATGTGAGTATATACTTGAACACTATCTATATATTACATCAGTTGCTATCATGTATCCACTCCCACTTACATGGTGTGATAAATCACAGCAGATCATGCCACATACTAATTCATGTTAAGGCCAGTTAATCTTTTAGCTTCTCATTTAGATGAGGTAAAATCAATGTCACTATGCACACATGATTTACAAAGTATATTTATGTTTGAGAAAAATGTTATGTTTGCAATGATTTTATCTTGAAATGTAACATTTCAAGACAACAGTTTGTTTTACCTGTTATATTGTCTTTGTGCTTAGAAGCTCACCTGAGCACAATATGCCTTGTTAAACCCTCTTCAGCACACAGTAATTGTCCAATTAAGATTTTTCTGAATTATGTAAGGTCAAGAACTGGATTACTGTGTCAACTTACAGAAAAAGCTTGTAAACAGTCTAGAAATAAAATTGTTTGTCTAAACTTCATGAAACCTTGTCAACATTTGTTCTAAAAATATCTCTTCCGAGATCAAACATGGTTCCAGTCCATTTAAAAACATGGCCGCCAGGGAGCTTGGCAATTTGCCTTAAACTGCTATACTAAAACCTTGTAAATAATCTGGAAGTCAAAGTATTGGTCCAATCAAGATGAAACCTATTGAGAACATTTATTCTAATGATATCTCAGCTGAGATCGAAAATTGCTCCTGTCCATTGAAAATCATGGATGTCATGAGGCGGGGCAGATTTCCATATATTTCTACAGTGAAACCTTGTTAACACTATATAGGAGTCACATTTTTAGCTCGACTATTATATATGAAATATATATAGTGGAGCTATCCTACTCACCCAGGCGTCGCCGTTCCTGTTCCCGTTAGCGTTAGGGTGCAAAAAGTTTTCTTACCATCCCAAATATTATCAATGTCCCTTGACATATTGCTTTCATATTTTGGATACTTCTTTACCAACATGACCCCAACCTATAAACAAGAGAAGACCACTGGATCAAGCATTTTGTAAGAATTATGGCCCTTTTTTCACTTAGAATATGCATATAATTGATAAATCTATGTTAAAGTTTGCGTACCACCTCAAATATTTTCAATGTCCATTGACATGTTGCTTTCATATTTTGCATACTTCTTTACCAACATGACCCCAATCTATAAACAAGAGCAGACAACTGTATGAAGCATTTTGTAAGAATTATGGCCCTTTTTTCACTCAGAATATGCAGATTATTGATAAATCTTTGTTAAAAGTTTGCTTACCACCTCTTATATTTTCAATGTCCCTTGACATATTGCTTTCATATTTTGCATACTTCTTTACCAACATGACCCCAATCTATAAACAAGTGCAGACAACTGTATCAAGCATTTTGTAAGAATTATTGCCCTTTTTCCATTTCCAATATGCATATTACTTTAGTTACATTGCCATAACTTCTTTATTTATGATCAGATTTTATTAATACTTTGACAAAACAGCACTTACCTGAATACCACAATGGATTCCACCCAAACTATACCCCACGCCCATACGCAGAATCCCTGCCCCCCCCCCCCCCCCTCCCCCCCCCCCTCCCCCCCCCCCCAAAAAAAAAATATTTATTTTTTCCTTTTTTTATTTTTGAAAGATCATCTCATAAATGACCACACCCTACATTATACCCCCCTCTCAGCCCCCCTACCCCCCCCCCCCCCCTCCAAAAAAAAAATAAATCCTTTTTTATTTATTTACTTTATTTTTGAAGGACCGTCCAAACTTCCCAGCCAAGCTATTGCTATCAAACTTGAAATAAAATCTATATAGTTTTTATGTCTTTACAAATGTTCAATAGATTGTGGAAAATATACATGAACTATTACCTTGACCTTATTGAATAATTTGAACAATTACCCCATGATGGCTTACGTCATACTGTCAAGCACTCGAATAGTCGAGCGCGCTGTCTTCTGACAGCTCTTGTTACTTTAATGGTCATGAAACTTGCTCAGAAAATTTATTTTAATGACATCTCAGCTGAGTTAGAAAATAGATTTGGTGCATTGAAAAACATGGCTGCCAGGGATTCCAGTTTTCGTTTTATGGCTATAGTGAAATCCTGTAAATGATCTGAAAGTCTAATTTTTATTTCACACTCAGAACATTGTTTCAATGGTTCTGGTCCTTTAAAAAACATGGCCTACCTGGACGGGGCAGAAGTAACATTTTTAGTCCAATTATAATGAAACTTGCTTAGAAGATTGTTCTAATGATAACTAGGCCCAGTTAAAAATTGGTTTAGGTTTGTTGAAAAACATGGTCACCTGGGGCTGAGGCAGTTTCCCTTAATACTCTTAAAATCGCATTTTGAACACGAAAATTTGACATTTGCTCAGAATATTTCATATCATATCATGTGTCAACTGAGTGAGAAAAATGTTGCAGTCTGTTGAAAATTATTGCTGCAAGGGTATGTGTAAGTTTAGCTTGTAGTTTTGACTTAAATGCACTTTTTTACACACATCATGTTGCTTCTGGAGATTATTGCAACTATTTATGTTATAGCTTTCATAGTTTAATGTTGAAGAGGTAAGGGATGAATATGATAATGATGGTTATGATTATTATGATAATGATGATACTGATTATTGATTCAAAACATTAACACAAACTTAAATTTCAAATGATAATGAATAACTAAAATTGTCCTATTACTTAAGATTAGTAGAATAATTATTGTCCCCTACCGGCTTCACCGGAGGGGACTTATGGTTTGCGCTCTGTGTGTCTGTCACTCCGTCAGTCTGTGAGTCTGTCACACTTTTCTGGATCCTGCGATAACTTTAAAAGTGCTTAATATTTTTTCATGAAACTTGAAACATGGTTAGATGGCAATATGGACATTATGCACGTCATTTCATTTTGTTTCTCCGTCAAAAATTATGGTTATGATGGCAACAAATATATAAAAAATGATTTTTAGCTCACCTGATTGCTCAGGTGAGCTGTTGTGACCGGTCTTTGCCGTCCGTCCGTCTGTAAACATTTGCTCGTAAACACTCTAGAGGCCACATTTCTTGTCCCATCTTCATGAAACTTGGTCAGAAGCTTTGTCCCAATGAAACCTCGGCCAAGTTTGAAACTGGGTTGTGCCTGGTCAAAAACTAGGTCACTAGGTCCAAAAAAAAGAAAAACCTTGTAAACACTGTAGAAGTCACATTTTATGCCCAATCTTCATGTTACTTTGTCAAAATGTTTGTCTTAATGATATCTTGGTTGAGTTCAAAAGTGGTTCCAATCTGTTAAAAAACATGGCTGCCAGTGGGCGAGGCATTTTTCCATATTTGGCTATAGAGAAACCTTGTAAACACTCTAGAAGTCACAATTTTTGCCCAATCGTCATGAAAGTTGGTCAAAACATTGGTTTTATTGATATCTCGGACGAGTTTGAAAATGGTTGGGATCGGTGAAAAAACATGGCTGCCAGTGGGCAGGGCATTTTTCTCTAAATGTATATTGTGAAAACGTGAACACAGTAGAAGTCACATTTTTCGCCCAATTTTCATGAAATTTGCTCAGAGAACATTTGTTTCCTTGATATAAGAGTTGAGTTCAAAAATGGTTCCGGTCAGTTGAATAACATTGCTGCTGGGAGGGGGGCAGTTTTCTCATTATGCCCCCCCCCCCCCTGTATTCGAAGAAGAGGGGGTATATTGTTTTGCTCATGTCGGTCCGTCTGTTCACCAGATGGTTTCCAGATGATAACTCAAGAAGAGCGCTTATGCAAAGGATCATGAAACTTCATAGGTACATTGATCATGACTCGCAGATAACCCCTATTGACTTTCAGGTCACTAGGTCAAAGGTCAAGGTCACGATGACCCGAAATAGTAAATTGGTTTCCGGATGATAACTCAAGAACGCTTATGCCTAGGATCATGAAACTTCATAGATACATTGATCATGACTTGCAGATGACCCCTATTGATTTTTAGGTCAAAGGTCAAGGTCACAGTGACCCAATGCAGTAAAATGGTTTCCAGATGATAACTCAAGAATGCTTATGCCTAGGATCATGAAACTTCATAAACACATTGATCATGACTCGCAGATAAGCCCTATTGATTTTCAGGTCACTAGGTCAAAGGTCAAGGTCACAATGACCTGAAATAGTCAAATGGTTTCCGGATGATAACTCAAGAACGCTTAGGCCTAGGATCATGAAACTTCATAGGTACATTGATCATGACTTGCAGATGATCCCTATTGATTTTCAGGTCACTAGGTCAAAGGTCAAGGTCACGGTGACCCGAAATAGTAAAATGGTTTCCTGATGATAACTCAAGAACGCTTATGCCTAGGATCATGAAACTTCATAAGTACATTTATCATGACTCGCAGATGACGCCTATTGATTTTCAGGTCATTAGGTCAAAGGTCAAGGTCATGATGACCCGAAATAGTAAAATGGTTTCCAGATGATAACTCAAGAAGGCTTATGCCTAGGATCATGAAACTTCATAGATACATTGATCATGACTGGCAGATGACCCCTATTGATTTTCAGGTCACTAGGTCAAAGGTCAAGGTCACAGTGACCCAAAGCAATAAAATGGTTTCTGGATGATAACTCAAGAACGCTCATGCCTAGGATCATGAAACTTCATAGGTACAATGATCATGACTAGCAGATGACCCCTATTGATTTTCAGGTCACTAGGTCAAAGGTCAAGGTCACGGTGACCTGAAATAGTAAAATGGTTTCTGGATGATAACTCAAGAACGCTTATGCCTAGGATCATGAAACTTCATAGGTACAATGATCATGACTCGCGGATGACCCCTATTGATTTTCAGGTCACTAAGTCAAAGATCAAGGTAACGGTGACCTGAAATAGTAAAATGGTTTCTGGATGATAACTCAAGAGCGCTTATGCATAGGTTCATGAAACTTCATAGGTATATTGATCATGACTCGCAGATGACCCCTATTGATTATCAGGTCATTAGTTCAAAGGTCAAGGTCACAGTGCCAAAAAATGTATTCACACAATTGCTGTCAAGGTCACAGTGACTCAACTTAGAAAAATGGTTTCCGGATGATAACTCAAGAATGCTTACGCCTAGGATCATGAAACTTCATAAGTACATTGATCATGACTCGCAGATGAAATAATGATGAAACTTGACCAGGATGTTTGTCTGGACAATATCTAGGTCAAGTTTGACATTTGGTAAAGATTGAATGAACCAACACCTCTCAGGTGAGCGAAATAGGGCCATATTGGCCCTCTTGTATATTTTATATTTCTGACAATGGTGGAGCCGGTAGGGGACATATATTGCTTGGTAATAGTCTTGTTTTTACAGAAAAGCACTACAACCAGTTAAACAACAAATTGTTTAATTTTGGATCTTATTTGATTGTTTTATTCTATATACATGTTATATCAGGATTTTATCTGTAAATAACTCACAGGTGCTCTATTAAATTTTGCATAGACAGCTTACTGTTCAGGAGAAACAACCTACTGCCTAATTGGGTTGTTGAAGTAGAGTTATCCCTTATAAATTAATATAGGGTATAAATATGTACATATACATAGTTCTGTGTTGGAAATGTTTTCAATTTACAAAATTGTATAATGTTCCTAGAAATAAAATATTTATGTGTCATAAAGTACTTGTATTCAAAGATGTATTCCCACAACTGATTGCAACAGATTACATTTGTATTACATGCCTGCATTCTATCTGTTATGTACTAAAGTCCTGTTATAACTCAATAAGTAAAAAAATAAATAGTTTTATCTCATCATCAAAACTTGTTTAGATGGTCTTTTTGTGAGCAGTTATATCTATTGTAAACAATTTATATTGTGAACACTGTAGAGGCCACATTATTTGCCAATATTGAAAGTTGGTCAGAACAATTAACATTAAATTTGTCTATATGATATCTCGGCTGAATTCTATATTTGGTCATTTGGGGTTAAAAACAAGATCAGGTTCAAAACAAGATCAGTATGTCAACTTGAAAACATTTAAACACATTTTGGATGACAGCTCTTTTTTCCAATCATCATAAACCTTGCAAAAGAGATTATGTTGTTCTATTGATTGCCATGTTGAGTTGAAAAATGGTTGCAGTCCGTTTAAAAATTTACTGCCAGAGAGGGGGAAGTTTATTTGTACAATTTTATTGAAATATTTGAACCAGCAAGAAATATCATATTTATCCAATTATCATGCAACTTGCTCAGAACTTTATTTTATCATATGATAAATTTTCTGATTTAATAAAAACAACTTGGCTGCCATGTGGTGATGCAGCTTTCCTGGTATGACATGATAGTATGTGTACCAAACTTTGATTTCATTATTTCAAAACGGTCAACCAAACAAAAGCCTTCTTGTTTTCCTTATAATCAAACTTTTGCAAAACATTTGTTCCAATATTGTCTCTGCCTATATGATAGATATGATGTAAGGGATAAAAAATCTTCGTCAAAAGTCAACTTTTACACAAAAATCACAAATTCAGATTGTTAAGTTTTTTTTTGGGTCTAGTGAGTGCACAAGAGTCTTTTGACCTCTTACATTGCACTATTCAAATGACCTCAATCATGGACAGTGGACTAGAATTTTCTTCCACAATGGAGATTTCAACCTTTAAGCAACACTAAACTAACTGATATTCTCTATGAATAATACAATTATTATTTGGTTTTAAATGTCTTTTTGCATCATGTTATTTGGCTAGCAATAGACTTAATGTGTGTGCTTGTATGTTTCAGAGGGTAAGATCCCTAAGGGTGCCATCTATTTGGGTCAGAGTGAGACGTTGGCAGGTGGAGTAAAGCACACTGACACCTTCTACGCTGTGCCCACAGAGGAGAGGGGCCCCAGCACACATGAGATGAAGGTCAGCAGCCCCAAGCGATATGAGGACATTGGGCCAATCGACCAGGAGAGTGGCATGCCCCTGTCCTTCAGACAGGTACAAAACAACCAACAAACTGCACTGAATATATGTCTGTCTGTCTGTCTTTCTGTGTCCCAAAACTTTAACCATGGTTAAAGTTTTTTGCAATAACTTGTGCATTATTGAAGATAGCAACTTGATATTTGGCATGCATGTGTATCTCATGGAGCTGCACATTTTGATTGGTGAAAGGTCAAGGTCATCCTTCAAGGTCAAAGGTAAAATATATGGCTTCAAAGCGGCGCAATAGGGGGCATTGTGTTTCTGACAAACACATCTCTTGGCAGTGTTTTGTTATGCCTTTTTAATTATCTAAAAATTGCCTGTATAGTGTTGTATTTTGGCCTATATTTGAAACTTGAATATTTTAAGTGTTTAGTTATTGCCCTTGAATTATTTAATAGTGGACTCTTTATTGTTGATGGATATCCCTTGAATTATCTTACAGTGGATTTTTTAGTGTTGAGTGATATCCCTTGAATTATCTTAAAGTGGACTTTTTAGTGTTGAGTGATATCACTTGAATTATCTAAAAGTGGATTTTTTAGTGTTGAGTGATAGCCCTTGAATTATCTAAAAGTGGACTTTTTAGTGTTGAGTGATATCCCTTTAATTATCTTAACGTGGACTTTTTAGTGATGAGTTATAGCCCTTGAATTATCTTAAAGTAAAATATTTATTGTTAGGCTATTGCCCTTTAATGATCTTTAACTGGACTATTTTGGGTTAAGTTATGGTCCTTGAATTATCTTAAAGAGGATTCTGTAGTGTTGAATTTTTGCTCTTGAATCACCTAAACTGGCCTTTTTTAGCTCATCTATTTTTTGAAAAAAAATTATGAGCTATTGTCATCACCTTGGCGTCGGCGTTGGCGTCCGGTTAAGTTTTGCGTTTAGGTCCACTTTTCTCAGAAAGTATCAATGCTATTGCATTCAAACTTGGTACACTTACTTACTATCATGAGGGGACTGGGCAGGCAAAGTTAGATAACTCTGGCGTGCATTTTGACAGAATTATGTGCCCTTTTTATACTTAGAAAATTGAAAATTTTGGTTAAGTTTTGCGTTTAGGTCCACTTTTCTCAGTGAGTATCAATGCTATTGCATTCAAACTTGTTACACTTACTTACTATCATGAGGGGACTGGGCAGGCAAAGTTAGATAACTCTGGCATGCATTTTGACAGAATTATGTGCCCTTTTTATACTTAGAAAATTGAAAATTTTGGTTAAGTTTTGTGTTTAGGTCCATTTTATTCCTTAAGCATCAAAGCTATTGCTTTCATACTTGCAACACTTACTAACTTTCATAAGGGGACTGTGCAGGCAAAGTAATGTAACTCTGACTGGCATTTTGACAGAATTATGTGCCTTTTTTATACTTAGAAAATTGAAAATTTGATTAAGTTTTGTGTTTAGGTCCACTTTATTCCTACAGTATCAAAGCTATTGCTTTCATACTTGCAACACTTATTAACTATCATAAGGGGACCGTGCAGGCAAAGTTATGTAACTCTGACTGGCATTTGGACGGAATTATGGGCCCTTTATACTTAGAAAATTGAAAATTTGGTTAAGATTTATGTTTTGGTCCACTTTACCCCTAAAGTATCATAGATATTGCTTTCATACTTGGAACACTCAAAAACTATCATAAGGGTACAGTAAAAGGACAAGTTGCATAACTCTGGTTGTCATTGTTACGGAATTATGGCCCTTTTTTGACTTAGTAACTTTTAATATATGGTTAAATTTTGTGTTTCAATCCACTTTACTTCTTAAGTATCAAGGCTATTGCTTTCAAACTTCAAATACTTTCATGCTATCATGAGGTTACTGTACCTGGCAAGTTGAATTTTACCTTGACCTTTGAATGACCTTGACTCTCAAGGTCAAATTATTAAATTTTGCTAAAATTGCCATAACTTCTTTATTTATGATTAGATTTGATTGATACTTTGACGAAACTACTCTTACCTGACATACCACAATAGACTCCACCCAAACCGTCCCCCGTGCCCTCCCCCCCTCCCCCCCACCTCCCCCCCTCCCCTCCTATTTTTTTTTTTTTTTTTTTAAGATCATCTCACAAATGACCACCACAACCCTCACACTATACAACCCCCCCCCCCCCCAATTATTTTGTTTTAATTTTTTTTTTTTTTTTTTTTTTAAGATCATCTCACAAATTACCACCACACCCTCACACTATACCCCACCCCCACCCCCCCCCCCCCCCCAATTTTTTTTTTAAACGGTTATGTTTGAAATACCGTTCAACCATGGCACCCAAAAAAATCCCCCCCCCCCCCCCATCGCCCTTCCCCCCACCCCCACCCCCCCCCCCCCCCCCCCCCCCCCCCCCCCCGCCCCCGATTTTTTTTTCTTTTTTTTTTTCGCTTTTTTGGAAGATAATGTAATAAATGTCCACAACCCCAAACTATACACCCCTCTTCACTCCACCCCTCCCTCCTTTGTGATTGAAAATGAGAGTCCCTTCACCTTTAAAAAGAAAATAGATGAGCGGTCTGCACCCGCAAGGCGGTGCTCTTGTTTAGCTCTGTTTGACCGCCAAAGAAAAAAACTCGGCCAAACCATCCTAGGTATTGTTGAATTATTATATATGGGGTATATAGGAGTGAGCTTGTCTGTCGGTCGGTCAGTCTGTCTGTCGGTCCGTGTCCGCTCTCTTATTCAAGTAGTTTTCATCCGATCTTCACCAAACTATGTCAGAAGTTGTATCTACATGATGTCTAGGCCAAGTTGAAACATGGGCCTTGCTGGGTCAAAAACTAGGTCACGGGGTCACTTAGTGCGTTTTAAACATTCAGCATGTTTTCCGCTCTCTAATTCAAGTAGTTTTCATCCAATCTTCACCAAACTTGGTCAGAAGTTGTATCTAGATGATGTCTAGGCCAAGTTTGAACATGGGTCATGGCAGGTCAAAAACTAGGTCACGGGGTCACTTAGTGCGTTTTAAACATTAAGCACGGTGTTCACTCTCTAATTCAAGTAGTTTTCATCCGATCTTCACCAAACTTGGTCAGAAGTTTTATCTAGATGATGTCTAGGTCAAGTTCGTATATGGGTCATGCCGGGTCATAAACTAGGTAACTGGGTCACTTAGTACGTTTTACACATTCAGCATGGTGTCTGCTCTCTAATTCATTGCCGTTGTTTTTTCTGACATTGATATTGATTTATCTGATATTCTTTTTGATTTGTTTGTTGGATTGTATAGCCTGCTCTGAGCTTCACCAAACTTTCTGAAAATGTTTTTGGGATAATATCCACCCAAAGTTAAAATCAGCCAAATCACCAATATAATTGTTGATTTTAGTGATTGAATTATCTACAATAATCCTTTTACTTGTTAACATTTTCCAAGTAAAACAATTTTCATCGAATATGCACCAATGTCATGAGTATTTAAGCTTGAATAAGGAGAAAAAGAAAGCTATTTTGCTTTCACCCACGTTTGGGTTTGCTAGTTTCTCAGAAATAAATTGAGGGATTTCTTCAAACCTACAACACTTATTCAAGGGAGAAGTGGGAGATAACTGCTTAATGGACATATCAACTTCGCCCTCTAATAACATGAAGGAGAAATGACTTCTACTAATTTTGTGATTTACATTGAGCCAGAAATTTGCCATTAATATATAAATTGAAATCAGTTAAATACAATAATAGCACAACATTAACACTTAAATGTGTTTGTTTATATGTTTTTCCCCTAAACTGCCGATTATAAATTGTTTCTGATTTATCATAATGATGATGAGCATGCGTAATGAGAGGAATACAATAAGTGAAGAGTTGATTAAACCCTATACAAAAACCACATCTCTTTTAAGTTGCCTCACTTGTCCCTAATTGAAGCTGAGGAAGAAATCACTTCTCTCTTAAAATTGAATGTAGGCTGCATGAGGCTTGTTATTCCCTTTATTAAAATGACCCCATGAGCCATGCTGTGACCATTTGCCTTTGGAAATTCGCATATGCACTATATTATGCAGGGATAAATTATTTTCTAAGCTGGTTTCTCAGAAATGGAATGAAGGATTTCATTAAAACTTTAGACATGTACATTCCCCATATTAAAATGACTCCATAGACCAAGTTTGGTAACCATACTTTAAGATTTGTCAAAATTAGTGAAGCTTTGTGAGAGGTTATGATATATCTACAATGTAGTATCATGGTCAGCCTAATTACCCTAGGAGGAACACTATTCTATCATGAGTCATGAATTATATGTCATCAATCTATCCCCTGTGAACACTCTGGAGGGCACATTTGTTGTCCAATCTTCATGAAACTATGTAAGAATATTTGTCCCAATGATATCTTGGCTGAGTTTAAAACTGAGTCATGTGAGGTCAAAAACAAAGTCACTTGGTCAAATTAAAGGAAAACCTTGTTAACTCATCGAAGCCACATTTTTAGTCCAATCCACATACAATTTAGTCAGAACATTACTTTTAATGATATCTCAGCTGAATAAGAAAATGGTTCTGGTTTGTTTAAAAACATGGCAGTAAAGGGGCAAGACAATTTTCCTCATATGGCTATTGTGAAACTTTGTTAGCACTCTAGGGGTCACATTTTTTGTCTGATGTTAATGAAACTTGTTACGAACATTTGCTCTCAGCCAAATTTCAAAACTGGTTTGGGTTAGTTGAATAACATATTTGTAAGGCGGCGGGGCAGTTTTCCCGGTATGGCAATAGTGAAACCTTGTTAGTCCTATATGGCAATAGTGAAACCTTGTTAACACTATTAGCAACATGTATTTCCTATATTCATGAGACTTTGTGAGAACATTTGTTTCAATCAAATCTTGGCAGAGTTAGAAATTGGTTCACAATAGGTTATAAATTGTGTCTACATTTAGATCAAATTAAAAAAACACAACTTTTAACACTCCAGAAGTCACATTTTCAGTCCAATCTTCATGAAATTTTGTCTGAAGATTTGTTCTAATTTTATTTTAGCTGAGATCCAAAATGGTTCTGTTCCATTGAAAATTATGGCCTCTAGGATGTGGGGCAGTTTTCCTGATCCAGCTGTAGTAAAACATTGCTAGCACTCTAGAAATCACATTTCAATCTTCTTGAAACATGGTCAAAATATTTGTTCTTATGGTGTCTGGAATGAGTTTGATATTAGTTCAAGTCTGTTGAAAAACATGGCTGCCAGGGGGTGTTGCAGTTTGCCTTATATGGCTTTTATAAAACCTCGGTACCACTCAGGAAGTCAGATTTCATGAAACTTTGTCTGAATAATAGTTCAAATGATATTTTTGATGGATTCAAAAATTAGTCCAGTCTGTTAAAAATCATGTCCGCCAGGGTGCAGTGCTTTTTTCCTTATATGACTATCGTAAAACGGTGTTAACTTTCTAGAAGGCACATTTTTTTACCAATCTTCATAAAACCTGGTCAGAACAAGGGTCCCAATAATATCTTGGACGAGTTTGAAAATTGTTCTGGTCTGTTGTAAAACATGGCTGCCAGGGTCAGGGCAGATTTCCTTAAATAGCTAAAGTACAACGGTTTAGAAGTCACATTTGCTGTCCAATCCTAATCAAACCTTGTTCTAATGATATCTTGAATGAGTTAACAATGGTTCTCGTCTGTTGAACAGCATAGCCGCCAGGTGGCGGGGCATTTTTCCTTATATTGCTATAGTAAAACCTTTTTAACCCTCTTGAAGTCACATTTTAAGTCCAATCTTCATGAAACTCAGTAAGTTGAAAAACATAGCCACCAGGGAGCGGGGTATTTTCCTTATATGGCTATAGTAAAACCTTGTTAACAATCTAGAATTCAGATTTATTGTCCAATCTTCATGAAACTTAGTCAGAATATTTGTTTTAATGATATCTTGGATGAGTTCGAAAATAGTGTGTGGGGAATTTGTTCATATATGGCTATAGTACTTGTTAGCACTCTAAAAGTTACATTTATAGTTCACTCCTCATGAAACTTTGTCACAGATTTGTTCTAGTGATATCTTGGGCTGCTCAGAACAGGTCAGATCCTTTGTATCTCATGTCACAAAACACACCAGTTTTAGCTAGGCTCTCTGGATATTAGTTTTAGCTAGACTCTCTGGATATTAGTTTAAGCTAGACTCTCTGGATATTAGGGATAAAAATTTGGACAGTTTATTTAGCAGTTAAATATATTGTAAGCATCCAATGAATCCAAAATGTATTTCGGATTATGTGTGTGTCATGCAGAATTATAAGCTTTAATAGGAATACATTTATTGAAATCGCTCCAAATCATTCAATTTCGTAAATCGTGTTTTTGGTGACAGCGGTTAGCATTTGATACAACCGCTTAAAAAGTGTCATTTCAAATCTATATAGATAAATGGATGTAACAAAAGAAAACAGAAGCACATTGTTGTTATTTTATTATTGTAAGCATCGGATTCAAGTTGTCATGGAGGTAAGTGTGTCTTTTACTATAAAATTTTGCTGTTTGATGAATACTGTTATAGCTCAAATAAAGACATCAATCTAATGTACAGAAGAGTTCAGTTTCAATCGATATTTGTATTATCCAAATTGTGGGCTACGTGTCATTATAATTATGTTCAATTCTTTCGTTGAGTTGTGGCTTAATTTTATTGATCACAGTTGGCTAATACTAAATGCAGACGCCATTTTGTTTAGTTGAAGCTGCCTGATCTTATTCATTTAAGATATGAACAATGGGCCCGGCTTAAAGTGGTTTTTTTTTGCCCCTTAGGTACAAATAACGGCCCGCACACGATGTGATTGTGTTACTATTTATTGTAACAATATGTAATATAATGTATTGAAAACAAATTGCGTAAAATGTCTTTATATTTCATTTCATACAAAAATTAGTGTCAATATTTTAAAATCTCTAAAAAAAAAGAACATTAACCATATATCATAAACTCTTCTTTTTGCTTGAGCCTAGATGTCTGCATGCTGTGACATTAACAAATGTCCTGCTAATCATATGATATAGAAACAGAAAATACTAGTATTGAGTCTGGATTATAATGCCTAATATAATATTTTTGATGTTAGGTACTATATGTGATGGTGACAGAAAGTTGATAAGTTGATTATGAACAAGGCATCTGTTAAGCGCACCCTGTGCTAGTGTCTGAATGTATGCCTCTTGCCAGTACATTATGTGGTGTGTTTCAGAACGTGGATGAGGAGAAGCAGCATGACTGGTACAAGCAGATGTACAAGAGCCTGCACGGCACTAGCAAGAAAGAAGGTGAGTCGGAGTTAGGGATGCTATGCTGGGAGAACTTTGCTTAGTGTTCTATAGATCTCATGGGAAATCCTTGTTAAGTGAATGTTAGATCTCCTGTGAAAGTGTTGACAAGGAGTCTGTAGATTTTATGTGAAAGCATTGACGATTGGTCTCTAGATCTGGTATGAAAGCTTTAATAAGTAGTCAGTAGATCCAATGTGAAAGCCTAAACAATTGGTCTCTAGATCTGGTGTGAAAGCTTTAATAAGTAGTCAGTAGATCGTATGTGAAAGCCATGACAATTGGTCTCTAGATCTGGTGTGAAAGCTTTAATTAGTAGTCAGTAGATCTAATGTAAAAGCCTTGACAATTGGTCTCTAGATGTGGTGTAAAAACTTAAATAAGTAGTCAGTAGATCTAATGTGAAAGCCTTGACAATTGGTCTCTAGGTCTGGTGTGAAAGTTTTAATAAGTAGTCAGTAGATCCTATGTGAAAGCCTTGACCATTGGTCTCTATATCTGGTGTGAAAGCTTTAATAAGTAGTAACAAGATCCAATGCGAAAGCATGTACCATTGTTCTCTAGATCTGGTGTGAAAGCTTTAATAAGTAGTCAGTAGATCCTATGTGAAAGCCTTGACATTTAGTCCTTAGATCTTGTGTGAAAGCCTTGACCATTGGTCTCTAGATATGGTGTGAAAGCTTTAATAAGTAGTCAGTAGATCTTATGTGAAAGCCTTTAAAGTCTATATATCTCACTTACTTAAAAGCCTAACCAAGGGCTCTATAGATATCATGTCAAAGCCTTGCCAACTGATATTATGATATTACTTAAAAGGAATGACAAGTGATGCTGCATAAATATCAACAGTAAACAGTTTTCTATAGATCTCAGGTTTTCCAGGAGGTATATAGATCCAAGTCTTTCAAAGTGGTCAATGACCTAAGTCTTACCAAGTGGTCTATAGATCCAAGTCTTACCACGTGGTCAATGACCTCAGTCTTACCAAGTGGTCGATAGATGCAAGTCTTACCAATAGGTATATGACCTCAGTCTATCCAAGTGGTCTATAGATCCAAGTCTTACCAAGTGGTCTATAGATCCAAGTCTTACCAAGTGGTCTATGACCTCAGTCTTACCATGTGGTCTGAATATCTCAGCCTTGCCACTGGTCTTTAGATATCAGCCTTGTTTAAATAGGTCTCAGCTTTGCCAATTGGTAAATATGTCTCAGCTTATTGGTCCATAGGTCTTAGCCTTGCCAAGTGGTCAAAAGATGTCAGTCTTTCCAAGTGTTCAATAGGTTTCAGCCTTGCCAAGTGGTCAAAAGGTTACAGCCTTGCTAGGTGGCCAATAGGTCGGAGCATTGCCAAGTGGTCAATAGGTCTTACCCTTGCCAAGTGGTCAATATGGCTCAGCCTTGCTAGGTGGTAAATAGGTCTCAGCCTTGCCAAGTTGTCAATAAGTCTCAGCCTTGCCAAGTGGTTTATATGTCACACCCTTCTAGGTGGTAAATAATTCTCAGCCTTGCCAAGTGGTCAATAAGTCTCAGCCTTGCCAAGTGGTCTATATGTCACACCCTTGTAGGTGGTCAATAGGTCTCAGCCTTGCCAAGTGGTCAATAAGTCTCAGCCTTGCCAAGTGGTCTATATGTCACACCCTTCTAGGTGGTAAATAATTCTCAGCCTTGCCAAGTGGTCAATAAGTCTCAGCCTTTTTCTAGTGGTCTATATGTCACACGCTTCTAGGTGGTCAATATGTATCAGCCTTGCCAAGTGGTCAATAAGTCTCAGCCTTGCCAAGTGGTCTATATGTCACACGCTTCTAGATGGTCAATATGTATCAGCCTTGCCAAGTGGTCAATATGCCTCAGCCTTAGTTTAAACCTATTTATTTTAGCTCGATTGCGTCGAAAGCCTTAGGCTTATATAAACGCTCTCGAGTCCGTTTCCTGGGCCTAGAACCAGTACTTGGTGTCTTTGGGGGAGATCTAAAGAACGCTCCCACGGTGGGGATCGAACCCGTGACCTCCCGGTCGCAAGGCGGACACCATATCCATTACACCACGGCGACCTTGCCTCAGCCTTGCTAAGTTATCAATAGATCTGAGCCTTGCTATGTTGCCAATGAATCTCAGCCTTGCGAGATGATCAATAGATTTCTAGCCTTACTAGGTGGTTAATTGATCTCAGCCTTGTGGTCGATATATCTCTGGCTGGATAAGTGGTAAATAGATCTTGAGCTGGCTTAGTGGTCGATTGATCTTGGGCTTGCTAAGTGGTTGATAGATCTCAGCTAGCCAAGGCGTCCATAGATCTTGGGCTTGCTAAGTGATCAATAGATATTTGGCTTGCTTATTGGTTGATAGATGTTTAGCTTGCTTAGTGGTCAATAGATCGTGGGCTTGCTGAGTGGTCAATAGATCTTGGGCTTGCTAGGTGGTCAATAGATCTTGGGCTGGCTAAGTGGTCAATAAATCTTGGCTTGCTTAGTGGTTGATAGATCTTTGGCTTGCTAAGTGGTCAATAGATATTTGGCTTGCTAAGTGGTCAATAGATCTTGGGCTGGCTTAGTGGTCAATATAGCTTTGGCTTGGTAAGTGGTCAATAGATCTTTGGCTTGCTAAGTGGTCAATAGACCTTGGGCTTGCTAAGTGGTCAATAGATCTTGGGCTTGCTAAGTGGTTGATAGATCTTTTGGCTTGCTAAGTGGTCAATAGATCTTGGGCTTGCTAGGTGGTCAATAGATCTTGGACTGGCTAAGTGGTCGATAGATCTTGGGCTTGCTTAGTGGTGGATAACTCTTGGGCTTGCTAAGTGGTCAAAAGATCTTGGGCTTGCTAAGTGGTCAATAGATCTTGGGCTGGCTTAGTGGTCAATAAAGCTTTGGCTTGGTAAGTGGTCAATAGATCTTTGGCTTGCTAAGTGGTCAATAGACCTTGGGCTTGCTATGTGGTCAATAGATCTTGGGCTTGCTAAATGGTTGATAGATCTTTGGCTTGCTAAGTGGTCAATAGATCTTGGGCTTGCTATGTGGTCAATAGATCTTTGGCTGGATAAGTGGTCAATAGATCTTGGGCTGGCTAAGTGGTAGATAGATCTTAGGCTGGCTAAGTGGTTGATAGATATTTAGCTTGCTAAGTGGTGGATAGATCTCAGTCTTGCTAAGTGGTGAATAGATCTTGAGCTTGCTAAGTGGTCAATAGATCTTGGGCTTGCTAAGTGGTGGATAGAACTCGGGCTTGCTAAGTGGTCAATAGATCTCAGGCTCGCTATGTGGTCAATATATCTCAGGCTTGCTAAGTGGTCTATAGATCTTTGGCTTGCTAAGTGGTCAATAGATCTGGGGCTTGCTAGATGGTCAATAGATCTTGGACTGGCTAAGTGGTTGATAGATCTTGGGCTTGCTTAGTGGTTGATAGATTTTGGGCTTGCTAAGTGGTGGATAGATCTTGGGATTGCAAAGTGGTCAATAGATCTTGGGCTTGCTAAGTGGTCAATAGATATTGGGCTTGCTAAGTGGTGGATAGATCTCAGGCTTACTAAGTGGTCAATATATCTCAGGTTTGCTAAATGATGGATAGATCTCAGGCTTGCTAACTGGTTAATAGAATTTGGGCTTGCTTAGTGGTCAATAGATCTTGGGCTTTCTAAGTCGTCAATAGATCTCGGGCTTGCAAAGTGGTCAATAGATCTTGGGCTTGCTAATTGTTCAATAGTTATTTGGCTTGCTAATTGGTTGATATATCTTTAACTTGCTAAGTGGTCAATAGATCTTGGGCTTGCTGAGTGGTCAATAGATCTTGGGCTTGCTAGGTGGTCAATAGATCTTGGGCTGGCTAAGTGGTCAATAAATATCGGGCTTGCTTAGTGGTTGATTGATCCTTTGCTTGCTAAGTAGTCAATAGATCTTGGGCTTCTTAAGTGGTCAATAGATCTTGGGCTTGCTGGGTGGTAAATAGATCTTTGGCTGGCTTAGTGGTCAATATAGGTTTGGCTTGGTAAGTGGTCAATAAATCTTTGGCTTGCAAAGTGGTCAATAGACCTTGGGCTTGCTAAGTGGTCAATAGAAATTGGGCTTGCTAAGTAGTTGATAGATCTTGGGCTTGCTAAGTGGTCAATAGATCATGGGCTTGCTAGTTGGTCAATAGATCTTTGGCTGGCTAAGTGGCCAATAGATCTTGGGCTGGCTAAATGGTAGATAGATCTTGGGCTGGCTAAGTGGTTGGTAGATCTTGGGCTTGCTAAGTGGTTGATAGATCTCGGTATTGCTAAGTGGTGGATAGATCTTGGTCTTGCTAAAAGGTTAATAGATCTTGGGCTTGCTAAGTGGTGGATAGATCTCAGGCTTGCTAAGTGGTCAATAGATCTCAGGCTTGCTAAGCGGTCAATAGATCTTTGGCTTACTAAGTGGTCAATTGATCTTGAGCTTGCTTAGTGGTCGATAGATCTTGGGCTTGCTAAGTGGTCAATAGATATTTGGCTTGCTTAGTGGTCAATGGATCTTGGGCTTGCCAAGTGGTGGATAGTTCTCAGGCTTGCTAAGTGGTCAATAGATCTTGGGCTTGCTAAGTGGTCAATAGATCTCAGGCTTTCTAAGTCATCAATAGATCTCGGGCTTTCTAAGTGGTCTTTAGATCTTGGGCTTACTAAGTGGACAATAGATCTTGGGCTTGCTAAATGGTGGATAGATCTCGGGCTTGCTATGTGGTGGATATATCTTGGGCTTGTTAAGTGGTGGATAGATCTTGGGCTTGCTAAGTGGTCTGGAGATTTTAAGATATCAAGTTGTTAGTATTTGTATGTTATTTTAAACCTCACTTAATGTATTTGCTTGTATTCTAATTACTACTACAGATTTGCAGTGATAAACTCATATCTGGCATTATTATTTGAACTAAGTTCAGCTTGCAGTTGTCATATTTTTCTACATATTTGTCTTTATAAGATTGTTTTAAGGTATAAAATGATTATTTCAAATACCGTGTGTGTATAATTTAAAGCATGAGCTTATCTGTGACAGATTTGATATTAACACCATGTTAGACAGACCACTGTGCCCATTTACTGATTTGTAAAAAAGATCAATATGCCCATCAATATAACAATAAATTGCTGCTTTCAGATCTCACTTACAAATGATCAGATAGCTATTAATGACTTCTAAATCACACAAGATTAAACACTAGACAAGTTGTAATTCCATCTTGTTGATGGCTATTTTTCCCATCAGGTGTCTCTATATGCTGTATGATGGGGATTTTCTCCATTTTGGATTCTTTCACGTTGTTTTGACAATCTTAAAAGCATTACTTAAAATCAAAGTTTACTGCTGGTGTAATAAGAACAAGTAATGATCTTAGTTTGGTTGAATTTCTGTTAAATATCACTGTTTGTAAATCGTGAGTGTCCACAATGTGTTTCTGACATCTTTGGGTCATATGACCAAGTTTATATTGGTACATCCTAGAAATCAATATGATGCACAGACATTTCTTTCATGTTTGATGTTTTCATTTGGTTTCAAACATTAATTATGAATCTGATTTTGTATAATGTTTGTTTTCTAGGCCTATCAGTGTATAATAAATGTTCATTTCTGGAAACATTTACTGTGGATATTTACTATTAATAAATGTGTGTTTTAAAATTCTTAAACTTGATATCTACCAAAAGTAATCTTGTATAGCGGGCAACCATGTATGATGTGCACCGCCTTTTTTCATGCCAAATGGGGACTAATATTTCAAGCAAAGAAAACTAGATAATCACACCGAAAATGACCGACATTTAACTTTGTGCCAATCAAATAATCCGGGCATAGAAAAGCTTATTTTTATGCCGCCAGTAGGGTGGCATATAGCAGTTGAACTGTCCGTCAGTCTGTCTGTCAGTCTGTAAGTCTGTCAGTTTGTCAGTTTGTCAGTCTGTGCGTCCGTCCGAAAACTTTAACATGGGCCATAACTTTTGCAATATTGAAGATAGCAAGTTGTTATTTGGGATGCATGTGTATCTCATGAAGCTGCACATTTTGAGTGGTGAAAGGTCAATGTCAAGGTCATCCTTCAAGGTCAAAAGTAAAAAAAATACAATCCAA
The DNA here is from genome assembly GCF_020536995.1 of Dreissena polymorpha. Lineage (NCBI taxonomy): Eukaryota > Metazoa > Mollusca > Bivalvia > Myida > Dreissenidae > Dreissena > Dreissena polymorpha. The sequence continues at coordinate 10,864,022 of NC_068364.1, forward strand.
GGCAAGTAATAAGCTTTAAAAGGGAGATCATTTCTAAACCTGGCAAATGATATATTGAAAATTTATTTCAAAGCAGCGCAATAGGGGGCATTGTGTTTCTGACAAACACATCTCTTGTTCTATTCAACAGAGTTAGCGTTATGCCTTGCAAAGTTTTTTTCGTCAGGAAATTGTATTATTTTCTGGTGGCAAATAAACAGTCCGCCCATATTTTGTGTAAATCCTTTGTAATGATTTAAAAAATGCCAAAATAATACGTCATGTACATCATTTCATTCTTTCTTGGGGAAAGCCTGGGCATTACATTTGAATGCTGCATGAAAACTTTGAAGTGCAGGGGAGACAACTATCTTTAAGACTTTTTACTTTTGGTTAAAAAAACATGCTTTTTTAAGTGGAAACTTTTTCATCTAAATAAAAAATGGGCATTTTTTGTTTAAATATTCAAGTTTGCAGCCAAAACAGTGTTGGATCAATGTATATTGCACTCATATTTAACCAGGTTTTCCAAAGGAAAAACTGGTTATTAGATTGGCGAATGCGGGCGGGCTGGCTGGCGGGCGGGCGGAATAAGCTTGTCCACTCTTTAATTCAAATAGTTTTCATCCGATCTTTACGAACCTTGGTCAGAAGTTGTATCTAGACAATATCTAGGTCAAGTTTGAATATGGACCATGCCGGGTCAAAAACTAGGTCATGGGGTCGAATAACAGATTGATTTTGAAACAAGGGGGGAAATTGTGATGAACAATCAGTAGCAATGCACATTTTGAATTGCAGTTGTCTCCCTTTATCAGACTTTTTTTATATTGAAAACCTGGTTTTGTGACAATTTTTTCTCTTGTTTTAAATTAGAAACATGGAGATTAAAAACTCTGCACTGTAAATGGTAACCTACGGTATTAAAAAATCCAACCATTTCAAGGACGTCAGAGACATTTTAGCTATTTACTATTTATGACTATAGCTGTCCTACTTGAGATCATGGTTGCTGTTTATAATCCCTCAAGAACTGCTGAATGAGCGGTTTAAGATAATTGACATAGTATGTGAAATTTCTATTGGTAAACTGGACTAAGAGCACCAATAAAACGCGTGACTATGTCAACTGACAAAAAATCCAACAAAAAAACAACCAAGTAACTATGGCAATGAGCAATGCTATTTATACAATCGTTTTATCATGAACTATGTTCCATTCAGAATGTGTATATTGTTTGCTGATTGTTAACAATTCCTCCTTACCATGACTGTGTGTTTGTTTGTTCCGTATTAGATTGTGACACTGGTATGTGTTCTACAAGCATAATTACCTTCTTCAGCACTCTCCCTCTCTCTCACACATGCAAGGGCTATTGTCTGTGGTCTCAACTAGCTATCCTTTGTAGAGTGAAGGTCATCTCCGCATTTTAGTATTTTAGATGTACTATTTTAAAGGTACATTTTGACCCATTCAGCGAAAATGGTAGGCGGGTTACATTCTTGATTAAATCTAAAAATAACTATATTTTGGGTTTTCCCAGCATCACAGCGTTTGAAATATCACCTGGCAGTTTCGTGTCTGGTTCCTGTCCCAAACCTCTTGATAAATTTGAAAGAGGACGGGAACCAAGCTGCCTTTACCGTTATCAATGATAATCAGCGAGGTATGCCGATTGAGACAATTTAGCTAACTCAATCAGACTGGCTCGGTCCTGTTCATATGTCGCCATTGTGAAGAATTGTTTCATGGTATGATAACTTAAAAAACAATAACACTCTGCTTTTAAACACTTCAGATGTGGGTTGAGGGATAAACAAGTCAAACTTTATGAGCAAAGACAAACACCTTATCAATCTGTTGTGTCCTTAGTCATGAGACTGCAAAGATTAGATTATTAATTACATGATTTGAATTTCTGTTTACCATGTAAGGCTTCAATTTCACCCAGACTGAATATGAACTTAAGATTGCTAGTTATAATCGTTTCAACAGCAGCTTGATATAACACTAGGAAACTGACACATAGATGCATATGACCATTTCAAGCCACTACATATACCCTTTCCCAATGTGAACAGTATTGAGGCAAACCATTTGTTGTGGACATCTTTAGTAGATTTTACTAGTTTATCTAGAACCAACAATAGTTGCTGCAACTTTAATTCAGCTGTTGCCTATTACAACTCCCTATCCATGTATCACCTAATCTTGACTTCTTGACCTAGACCTGAAATTGGCTATCCAACTCCATCAAAAGGGGGGGGGGCAAACACAGTGTTTGTCAAAAACACAGATTCTTGCTTTCATGTTGGTCAGTAAGATGTTCATTAAAACAATTGCTGATTATATTTAGTAAATAGAAGATGACTGCTGCTTCAAAATGTGAAGTTAAATATTTTTGAAACGTGTTTAAGTTAAATTATGCCTGAAGAGTTAATTTTAACAGTATTTGCTCAGACAATTTTTGTGATAAACCACTTAAAAGAAATTGATTTCTCTTCCAATTGCTTGTGTATCAAAGGATGATTACTTACTGCAATCATGGGCTTTTATGTAGTGCTAAGATATAAATCCATGAAGGTTATTATGGACAGGTGTCTACTGGTCAGTTGTTATCCATGTACATGTGAACTTTACTGTGGATATCATGTTGAGGCTATGGAAAAGAATTAAGTCTGTTGCTATGGGTAGTGTTGCTATGCCATGTTGTCAACTGTTCAGTGTTGTTTTCAGTGACAGTTCAAGGAATAACAGCCATGATGGATTGCTTGTTTAAGACTGCAGGTGCTTATGCATGTCCGCCTTGTTGCCCAGCTGTAGCATGCAGTCTGATTTAAGAGGCCCGCCTTGTTGCCCAGTTGTAGCATGCAGTCTGATTTAAGAGGCCCGCCTTGTTGCCCAGCTGAAGCATGCAGTCTGATTTAAGAACCCCGCCTTGTTGCCCAGCTGTAGCATGCAGTCTGATTTAAGAGGCCCGCCTTGTTGCCCAGCTGTAGCATGCAGTCTGATTTAAGAGGCCCGCCTTGTTGCCCAGCTGAAGCATGCAGTCTGATTTAAGAGGCCCGCCTTGTTGCCCAGTTGTAGCATGCAGTCTGATTTAAGAGGCCCGCCTTGTTGCCCAGCTGAAGCATGCAGTCTGATATAAGAGGCCCACCTTGTTGCCCAGCTGAAGCATGCAGTCTGATTTAAGAGGCCCGCCTTGTTGCCCAGCTGTAGCATGCAGTCTGATTTAAGAGGCCCGCCTTGTTGCCCAGCTGTAGCATGCAGTCTGATTTAAGAGGCCCGCCTTGTTGCTGAGCTGTAGCATGCAGTCTGATTTAAGAGGCCCGCCTTGTTGCCCAGCTGTAGCATGCAGTCTGATTTAATTAAGAGACTTTAAACATGCCCTCCATCTCAACTATGGCTTTATTTATAATTTCACATTTCTGCATGAAACATTCATTTGTTTGCCTCAGTTCAGATTGTTACGTTTGTTCTTGTAATATGTTTGCCCTATTTAATAAATCATATTAATTTTATATCTGATTCTTTTCTTCTGTGACTTTAAGAATGATTCCCAACAATGATTGGTCATTCAGTTTTTGCTACTGATCCTGGTTACTTTTATTCTGAGTTCTCCATAATTTCCGCTGTCTTTTAATTATTTTAATAAATGATTGAATGTTGAACATTAAATGTTATCTATTTATTTAAGCTGTGCATGTTGTACAGAACCATCCCTCTCAGTTGTATATGAGAAAAGTAACTCCTGCCTACATTACAATATACTGAAGATTTGAATTGTTTATGTTTTCAAACTTTATTCAACTTTTATAGGTACACACATTCAATATATGTAAATGTAAATGCAGAATTCTAGCAATTTGGTTTTTAGCTCGACTATTTTATATGAAATGTATATAATGGAGCTATCCTACTCATCCCGGCGTCGGCGTTTGTGTTAGTGTTAGTGTGCAAATGTTAAAGTTTTCGTACTACCCAAAATATTTTCTTTGTCCCTTGACATATTGCTTTCATATTTGCATACTTGTTTACCAACATGACCCCAACCTATAAACAAGAGCAGGCAACTCTATCAAGCATTTTGTCATAATTATGGCCCCTTTTCCACTTGGAATATGCAGCAAATGTTAAAGTTTTCGTACTACCCCATTTATTTTCATTGTCCCTTGACATATTGCTTTTATATTTTGCATACTTGTTTACCAACATGACCCCAACCTATAAACAAGAGCAGACAACTCTATCAAACATTTTGTCATAATTATTGCCCCTTTTATACTTAGAATATGCATAATATTGATAAATCTATGTTAAAGTTTGCGTACTACCCCAAATATTTCCTATATCCTTTGACATATTGCTTTTATATGTTGCATACTTGTTTACCAACATGACCCCAACCTATAAACAAGAGCAGACCACTGTATCAAGCATTTTAACATAATTATGGCCCCTTTTACACTTAGATAATTGAACATTTTGCTTATATTGCCATAACTTCTTTATTTATAATCACATTTTATTATTACTTTGACAAAACAACACTTACCTGAATACCACAATGGATTCCACCCAAACAATACCCCACGCCCCTACCAGAATTCCCTCCCCCCCCCCCAACCTCACCCCAACCTTTTTAAACATCAACTTATAAATTACCACACCCCACATTATACCCCCCTCTCACCCCCCTACCCCACCCACCCCCTCCCCCCCCCAATTTTTCTTTTTAAACATCATCTAATAAATTACCACAGCCCACATTATACCCCCCTCTCACCCCCACCCCCCCCCTCCCCCCTCCCCCCCACCCCCCCCCCCCCAAAAAAAAACAACAAAAAAACTTTTCTTTTTTTTAAACATCATCTTATAAATTACCACCCCCACAGTATACCCCCCTCTCACCCCCTACCCCCCCCCACCCCCCCCCCCAAATATTTTTTTTAAACAAAATCTAATAAATTACCACACCCCACATTATACCCCCCTCTCACCCCCCCCCCCACCCCCCTACACCCCCCCCCCTCTCCTAACCTAAAAAAAAATATTATTTTTTTCCTTTTTTTGTTTTTGAAACATCGTTTAATAAATTAGAGAATATTAACAATTTCCCCATGATGGCTTACGTTATACTGTCAAACACTCGAATAGTCGAGCGCGCTGTCCTTTGACAGCTCTTGTTATATAAAGCAGTTCATTTGGAAATTGCTACTTATTAGGAATTCATTTTCCAGGTTAGGTTATGTATAAGTTTTTAGGAATTGAAATTCAACATGTTTCATCTTTAAAATAAGCCCCTTCCTTTAAAATGTTGCAAATGGATCAAAATTACATAATCAATCCTTGCTGAATTCTGTATTGCTATTCTTTATATAGAATATATACATATATATGCATCTATGTAAAGAGATTGTTTTTATTAATAAATAACAAAGATGAATGTTATTTATCTTAATTTGTCGAATTTGGCTTACATGTTGTTCTTTTATTTCAACTTTTGTTTTACGGAGATAATCTTTCATTTTTTAACAGTTTGGCAATCAAATATAGAAAGTAAAATGAGTTCAACTTTAATAGTAGTATATTGAAATAAAATGCTTGTCAGAGACTTTTTCCTATGTATTATGTTTAATATTATACAAAAAAATCTGTAATAACAAGTTGAAATTTTAAAAATCCTACAAAAAGAATGTTTGTATTAATACCATGTTGATGTTCTCATGTATGTTTTAACTATTTAAAAGCTGTTTGTTCTCTTGTATAGCTGTGAATAACTACAAGCCTACCTACCAGTTCCCAGATGATGAAGACAAGTCGGACACTAGATCAGTGGACGGTATGACCTACATATGTAACTTACACCACCCACCCTTGTGCCTGTACACTGTCTTGTGCTGCATGTCTAACCCTGCATCTTTCATACAATTACCTAAAAACTAGCAAAACTCTTAAATCAATAATAAAAATGAGCTTTCAGTCTTAACTCTTTTTACCAGGAATTGAATGTCCCAAATATCTTCAAATTTCCAAGAAAATTATTATCTTAAAAGTATATATGTGTACTCTTCTTGAACAGTCAATGTGGCTTGTTCACCCTACATATTTGTTGGATGATCATCATTATTTATGTTAATGAACATAGTTGTGTTGTTTTTTTTCGGTCCGACAAAATTTTCTCCGGACCGGCACATTTTCTGAAATGCCTGTCCAGATGACCAGCAGATTTTTTTCAATTTCGCCAAGCCTGCAAGAATGCTTTTGCCTAGGATCATGAAACTTCATAGGTACATTGATAATGACTGGCAGATGACCCCTATTGATTTTCAGGTCACTAGGTCAAAGGTCAAGGTCACAGTGACTTGAAATAGTAAATTATTTCCAGATGATAACTCAAGAATGCTTACACCTAGGATCATGAAACATCATAGGTGCATTGATCATGACTGGCAAATGACCTCTATTGATTTTCAGGTCACTAGGTCAAAGGTCAAGGTCACAGTGACTCAAAACAGTAAAATGGTTTCCGGATGATAACTCAAGAATGCTTACGCCTAGGATCATGAAACTTCAAAGGTACATTGATCATGACTGCCAGATGACCCCTAGTGATTTTCAGGTCACTAGGTCAAAGGTCAAGGTCACAGTGACTTGAAATAGTAAAATGGTTTTGGATGATAACTCAATAATGCTTACGCCTAGGATCATGAAACTTCATAGGTACGTTGATCATTACTGGCAAATGACCCCTATTGATTTTCAGGTCACTAGGTCAAAGGTCAAGGTCACAGTGACACGAAACAGTAAAATGGTTTCTGGATGATAACTCGAGAATGCTTACGCCTAGGATCATGAAACTTCACAGGTACATTGATCATGACTGGCAGATGACCTCTATTGATTTTAGGTCACTAGGTCAAAGGTCAAGGTCACAGTGACTCGAAACAGTAAAATGGTTTCCTGATGATAACTCAATAATGTTGATGCCTAGGATCATGAAAGGTAATAGGAACATTGATCATGACTGGCAGATGACTCCTATTGATTTTCAGATCACTAGGTCAATGGTCAAGGTCTCAGTGACTCAAAATAGTAAAATGGTTTCCGGATGATAACTCAAGAATGCTTACGCCTAGGATCATGAAAAAACATGGTACATTGATCATGACTGGCAGATGACCGCTATTGATTTTCAGGTCACTAGGTCAAAGGTCAAGGTCACAGTGACCCGAAACAGTAAAATGGTTTCCGGATGATAACTCAAGAATGTTTATGCCTAGGATCATAAAACTTCATATGTACATTGATCATGACTGGCAGATGACTCCTATTCATTTTCAGGTCACTAGGTCAAAGGTCAAGGTAACAGTGACTTGAAACAGTAAAATGGTTTCCTGATGATAACTCAATAATTGGGCCTAGTTTTTTTTTGTTTCCATTATTATATGCCATTGTTATTTTTTATGCCCTCCTTCGAAGAAGAGGGGGTATATTGCTTTGCTCATGTCGGTCGGTCGGTCCGTCCACCAGGTGGTTGTCAGACGATAACTCAAGAACGCTTGGGCCTAGGATCATGAAACTTCATAGGTACATTGATCATGACTTGCAGATGACCCCTATTGATTTTGAGGTCACTAGGTCAAAGGTCAAGGTCACGGTGACCAAAAATAGTAAAATGGTTTTTGAATGATAACTCAAGAACGCATACGCATAGGATCATGAAACTTCATGGGTAGATTGATCATGACTTGCAGATGACCCCTATTGATTTTGAGGTCACTAGGTCAAAGGTCAAGGTCACGGTGACCCGAAATAGTAAAATGGTTTCCGGATGATAACTAAAGAACGCATATGCCTAGGATCATGAAACTTCATGGGTAGATTGATCATGACTCGCAGATGACCCCTATTGATTTTGAGGTCACTAGGTCAAAGGTCAAGGTCACGGTGACCCGAAATAGTAAAATGGTTTTCGGATGATAACTCAATAACGCATACGCCGAGGATCATGAAACTTCATAGGTAGATTGATCATGACTTGCAGATGACCCCTATTGATTTTGAGGTCACAAGGTAAAAGGTCAAGGTCACGGTGACCCGAAATAGTAAAATGATTTTCGGATGATAACTCAAGAACGCTTTTGCCTAGGATCATGACACTTCTTAGGTACATTGATCGTGACTTGCAGATGACCCCTATTGATTTTCAGGTCACTAGGTCAAAGGTCAAGGTCACAGTGACAAAAATCGTATTCACACAATGGCTGCCACCACAACGGACAGCCCATATGGGGGGCATGCATGTTTTACAAACAGCCCTTGTTAAATCAGATTTCTTTTTTAAGAAGTTGCCTTTCAAAGCCCTGTTAATGGCAACGTTCCTTTAAGTTGTTGGTAGTCGTTTTGATTTTGGATGAAACAAATATTTTATTAAAGATTTTAATTGACAATGTATTTGATAAGAGTTTGCAGTTTGCTCCCATGTAGCTGTGTGAACATAACAAATTTTATTATTTAATATTCTCCTTGTAAAACTATATAAAATTCAATTTATTTTATTTCTTGTTAGATGTGTCAGAATGTGTCTTACAAGGTTTTGTGTTTTGTATACCAACTTATGTTAGTCATATAAAATCTCCTCAGTTAACTGAATTCTGTGGTAAATTGACTGCTGCATGGGTTTGGAGTATTGATATGATTTGCAAAAATGTGCTTTTCATTCCTTGTGTCAATGACCTCATTAAAAAAATGTTTATATAATTATAATAGTAGCAAAGATCAGAAGCTATCTGATTAAAATAACTGTTAATTGATTAAAATGCTTGTTGGTATTGGGAGTCCATGTTGATTACCACCAATTGCACATTTCCCTGTTTGCATTCATGTATCTTGTTTGGATGCATGTTAACCTCACCCTCTGATAAATTTGAAGCACAAACAGTTTATTTGACCATTAAGGCACCATATGGTGATTCTTTCTTGCATGTAATGCATGACTGCATGTTGTGTCCGCAGTGACATCTGAACACTCGCGCGTCTGTTCGACCTCGAGGTCGGAGCCTCAGTGGCACTCTGAGGATGACGGGGACAGCACGTTCATCAGCAGGGTAGAGGAGGCGAGAACATTCTTTCAGATTGCATCACCTGATAGCATGGCCATGTCTGGGGGATCGCCTGCCTCGCCTCTGCCACCCAAGTCTCAGTCAGAGTACACATACACGTCATCCACTCTCCCCAACAGCTTCACCACCTCGCCTCATAATGGAAGCGTGGATAAATCATTGCTTTTGAGCACAAATCCAAAATCGCCCAGTGCAATTGCTAACAGCTCAAAACTCTCCACGTCTCAATCAGAAAAGTATGAGAAAGCCAAGTCCACGTTGACTAACGTCTCTGAATCAGTACGAAGGGATGCAAAATTTTCCAGTGGAAGGCAAACTAAAACTTTTGATGACATTGAATTTCGGGCAGTACCTGCAAAAGCAGTAGAAACAGAAGGTATCAGTGTGCAGTTCAGCACTGTTTTAGATGTAATAGAATTTATCCAGTGTTTACTCCTAAACCCACACCCAACTGTGCTAGCTTTTGTTCTGCTACCTCACTGTTTAAAGGATTATTACTAACCACCTCTTACCTGCTTAACAGTTTGCTACTCACATCCTTTGGAAGTTTCATGTTTAGCTTACTATATTTGGCTGTGTTGTTCAAATTGATATTTACATAAAATCATGTTTATTTAAAAACTATTTTATGTATTTACATCCAAATATCCTTCAAGTTCTGTCTGACAGTGGTACCTAAACATGACATGTAAGTCCATTATTATTATTTCCAGTTTTTTGTGTTAAGCGAAATTTTCTCACAGTATAGTTTGTAAAAAGGTATCTAAAAATGGCCTGCCTATGGATTGTGTGTTCAGATATGTTTTTCGATTTTTATTGTTATGCACAAAATATAGTCCAAATGTTATGGGGGGTTTTATGGATGAAGTGAGTACATATAGGCTTATGCTGCATTTACACCATGTTCCCGGCGACCACGGCAGTCCAGTTTGTCCGAAACGTATCGCGCCGTGTGGCTTTTGCAATTTTTGACCTTAAATCAAAGGTTTGGTAGGTTTTGCTAAGTTTCCTCACGGTTTATCAAGGTATCCGTGACGTGCCGTCGAAGCGAAAACGTGGCCCTTCGACGGTGCGCTAAGTTTTCATTCACGGTCTGCCACGGATGTATAAATGTTGCTTCAAGGTACGATGCGTTCTGTTAAGTTCCCGCACGTTGTTTGCGTTTGTTATGCAGGTCTGATACGTTGTACACGTTTGCCATTCATTTGTCACGTTCTGTCAAGGTACCGTGCAGATCAAACGTGGACATCCGAGAGGTTTCGGGCACGATTGTGCTCCCGGTATAAAAGAAAACTCTCAAGCAACAGTATTTATTATAACAAAATAATTCCAGTGACATGTATGTGAACGACGAGGATGATTTTATGTTTGCCTGCTTATTTGCAGCATTAATAAAATCTTTGCGTTTTAAAGAGCTGAAAGAAGCAAAAAAGTCTGGGAAAAGACGAAAAAGGAGGCCAAGGTCCCTGTGGGTTCGTCCATGGCTATCGGAAGCTAGAAGGCAGCAGCAGGGACACTTTGATGCATTTCTTACCAGGGAACTCCGCAACGAAGATATCAACACCTTTCAGAATTATCTGAGGATGCCCCCAGAACTATTCGACGAGATCCTTGAACGGATATCTCAAGTCATCTCAAGACAAGATACGAAGTATTGCTCCTCCCTTACACCTGGATTGAAACTGGCACTGACTCTGAGGCATTTGGTGGAAGGCAAGTACTTTCAGGTTGTTCCTCCACTTGAACGTCGTTTGCAGCTCGGGGGGTAGCCTTTGTTCGGCGCTTTCTTGGTGGCATGTTTGCTCATCGAGTGTTCAGACTGAAATGAAAGTTTCCTGAGAAGCACGGCTTTTATATACTCAGCTTCAGACCGCACGAATCGTGTCAGACCGTACAACAACTCAACTGGCCGTAACGCATCTGCCTGCAAAACGCAACACACCCTAACGGGTCGGATTAAACACGTAGCAAAACGGCTATCAATTATCCTAGCTTGCCGTAGTTATCTTGACAAAGCGTAACAAAACGTAACACAACGTGATAGAAACTTAACATGTCGGGGAATGAAAAGGATTCCCGTCAGAGTACGGACACTTTTCAGGTTCTGTTACGGCCTGCTACGTACTGTCAAGTTGTGTTGCGTTTAACAAGTTCTATCACGTTTCTCATTTCCGCCGTGACTGCCGTGGCAAATTTTTTGACAGTTTAAAATTTTGGCACGGCAACCCCGTTGTGTCACGTTTGGCTATTCCGTTCCCCTACGTTGCCTCACGTTCATCCCGTTTCCTCCATGGTGGCCCAAAACGTGATTGCCGTGGTCGCTGGGAACTTGGTGTAAACGCAGCATTACTGTACTATTTCTTGCATTTTCTGTATCGCTATTGCTGTATGACATATTCTTGAGTTCAGTATTGCTCATGATTTTTTTTTTTATTATGTTATCAATAGTGAAATTGTGTATTATAGTATGATTAAGTGGTATGAATATACACATGTTTTAAAGGCGCACTTCTAGCATGTAATTGCATTTATAGGATAACAGGATTTCAATTTTCAGACAACATAACCATTTTTTGGTGATTGCACATAGTTGTATTTTATATTGACTGGTTGTTATAACACAATTGTCAACATAATTGCTATACCTTGTGCAAATCGAACCAAAACAGACTTGTTGGTGATATTTGAAACAAGAAATATCTTTAAAAAAGATATACGGCGTAAATAGTTTAATGAATGAGATCAAGTATAGCGAATGTCTTTTTCTGTGCAGTTCTTAGCTGCATCACACGCAGTACGGGATGTTACGGGGAGTTTTCGCGGCTTATTTTACATTATAACATATTGCTGGTCATAAACCTATAGATACAAAACAGAAAACCAAAAGAAGAATGGAAGTGAAATTTAAACATATGAGTCAACCGGCCACACGAGAAGTATCCGTATTTATAGGCGCGTTCTTCGAACAAACCTGTTTTAGTGGTTTGTCGGGCATTGCTATTTGATTCGATTATTAACAGTATCAATTATCATCGTGCTAATGCTTAAAGTGATATTATGGGCATTTTGCACTGTTGAATTGAGCTGAAAAGAATTAACAGGTCAAAATAGTTAGTTAAAATGTGGTTACTGATTAATTATCTGCAACTCACCTTGCTACCAGTTGTTTATAAAAATATATTTTATATTCGATATTCTTACGTGACCCACCCAGTCCTGTAAGCTGAAATGATCCGTAAAACAATTTCGTGTCTTTGTGTCGTATGAACAAATCTGCACTAAAACTAAATTTAGGTTCAACTCGTAAACTTATGATCAGTTGTCAAACGAAAGTACGGTTGATATTCAAATGCATTATTTTTCTCTTTCTGGTATATTGTTTTAGTATGATGATGCTGCATTAATTAATATAAGTGTATATGAAGTAGAAACATAAAAAATAATCAACGGTTGCAATAGACACCTATAAACTGTTACATGCTCATAATATCACTTTAGTACATTAGGCAATATGGACGAATAATTATTGTTAAATTTATCAACAATAATATTTATCATTGTATTGTTGAAAACACATTAAGAATCTATTATTTACATACCATAATTATATTGCTGAATATCTTCATTTAACATATTTCTGGTCTAAAGAAAATTCCAGGTCACCTAGTTCACGGATAGCGTCTTTATTATATAACGATTATTTTACTGGCCGCCAACTCCGGTGATGACCTGTATATAAACTCTGAATGTCCGCGAATTGACCCGATATACCTCGCGGGTTGAAATGCAATGCTTTAAAGTGAGGCCTCGCTTCCATTGCTCTTTATACTTTTACATGTTAACATGTTGACAGGAATAAGGAAGTAAGTACTAAATATGAGAACATAGCCTTTTAAGTATAAATGCTCTTGCGCTGGTAATACTCTGAAAATAAAAGGTGTACGCACAAACTGTATTGATGTCGAGAATTGAGTGTAAAACTGTTCTATCTATTAAGCCTTTTCATTCGAGATAAAATTGTTTCATACAGTAAAACAGTGTTACAAAGACGCGGATATGTTTCCAATGTTCTGGTGGTATACTCAAATCAGCCAATGGAATAAATGAAGTGTATTCATTCGTACCTAGCTGCGGGAAATTTTATTGGAATTTTATTGGACACTTACAAAGGTCAGGCTAAGGTGAAAAGCTGGCGTATGCAGCTTACGCCGAAAAATAATTTATATCACCATATAATTCTACGCTCTAGTTGCTGAACAGTGCACACAAATTGTTGAAATTCAGACACTTCAAATGTGTTGTGTTTTATTAAAACTTTGAAAAGCAAATATTGAAAATTGAAAATTTAGCTGTATCAATGCTATGCAATAGAGTGCCTTCAACACTTTGATTCCGAAATCTAGCTTTATCAGTGATAGTGCATTAAATTGGAATTTTAACAGCTAGATATAGACCTGTGAAATACAAGTTCACAGAGTGTAATTTGTAACATGATTCATAACAGTATCAGTTTTCAAAATCTTGCATCAGTGTCTATTCTAGAAAACCAAAAGTAGAGGGGAAATTCCCCCTTGACTTACAAATTAGGGGATTTTTTTCAGAAAAAGGGGGAAGGGGGGCATTTATCAAATACCAATTTTTAAACATCTTTGTTTTAATGTTTAATCGTTTTACCTTAAATATTATTACATACTGTCAGGTCAGTGAAATACTGTTAAATTAAACAGCACTTTCCATAGTAATGAACTCTCTTGACTAAAAAAGTAAAATATGTTACCACATGATATTTCTGTATCCTTTTAAATAATAAAAAATAGACATTTACTGATATGCATGCCTTTCATGATATGCAGAGCTCAGCGCTACAAAGTTTTGTTACAACAATTGATACGCTCTCACCGAGCGGATGACGTGACATGCAGCATGATTTTCACCTGCTTTATATCGATACAAAGAAATCTATTAAATACATGGGAAGTGTATTTGAACCTATAATTTGTTAACGTCGCGTTAACATTAAAATTCGGAAGCGTGTTTTGGATAATAAATTTAATAACGCTCCTTCAAGAATAATGAAGACGTTTACAGTTATGTGTAATTAATTCAACGATAATTTGTTAAAACGCGTCAAGTGTCGAATACATGTTTTAAAAATATAATGCATGAAATGCAAAATTATCACAATTATTACACCGGGTTTTAATCATCAGTTTTCTAAGTTACTGGACACAATATCATCGTGAAGTGCTTACCATATTGTGCATTAATTGAGTTAGGTATAACAAAGCCCACACAATTTTTCACAAATACACACACTTATGGCAATCATGTCATGCGTTGTCTGCATGATTTTACTGCAGGTATTGACTGCCTACAAGTTCTGTCGCTCTTTCAAAGAGTGTGCTCTCATTTTCCAATATCGATTTTTCAAAACAACAACCCATTGCATTTGATATTGCTTTGATCTTGATATTGAACGTTCAAATTTTGTCGCACACATGCTTAAAATATACGCAATCTTCAGAAAAATAGCGTGAATCGTGCAATCACATGGTCTAGAATGGACACTGTTGCATATAGAGCTTGATATTTATGGAATTTTAATTATGGTAGATAAAGTACATGTCTAAAATGTAATAACATTGTTTCAAGTGCTTTCATCATATTTTTATGCCCCTGGTAGGGTGGCATATGGCACTTGAACTGTCAGTCAGTCCGTCAGTCTGTGTGTCCGTCTGAAAACTTAAATGTTGCCCATAACTTTTGCACTATTGAAGATAGCAACTTGATATTTGGCATGCATGTGTATCCCATGGAGCTGCACATTTTGAGTGGTGAAAGATCAAGGTCATCCTTCAAAGTCAAATATATGGCTTCAAAGCGGCACAGTAAGGGGCATTGTGTTTCTGACAAACACATCTTTTCTTAAAAATCATTTAACTTCTAAAACATCATATGGCAAATAACTGCATTATACTGTGACTACACAATTAGTTCTCAATCATGGTAGGTTGTTGTGAGGGTAAGTCATTCAAAGTCAATAAGAGGTCACTCAAAAATATATCATGAGGCAGCCATGGGCCAGTTTTAAACACGCTCTTTAATTCCCTTTCTCTACTGTGTCTTTCATTGTCTTGCTTTCATGTTGTATCAATTCACGCTTGTGTAGTGCAACAAACAATAACCTGACTTACCCAGCATCAAATTATACAGTTCTATGTCATTGTGTGTGCCGCCCTTGACAATGATCTCTAATATGCAAGTCACTGACATAATGCAAGCTGTCAATCAAATTCATCTCTTTAATTGTCTCATCCAATCAGAACAGGCAGCTGGAAACATAGAGGTGATGAATTGTAGTAGCGCTGTAGATGCTTAAACAAATAGTTTTTGTCCCCTACTGGTTTCACCGGAGGGGACTTATGGTTTGCGCTCTGTATGTCTGTCTGTCTGTCTGTCTGTCTGTCTGTCAGTCAGTCAGTCAGTCACACTTTTCTGGATCCTGCGATAACTTTAAAAGTTCTTTATATTTTTTCATTAAACTTGAAACATGGATAGATGGCAATATGGACATTATGCACGTCATTTTATTTTGTTCCTACGTCAAAAATTCTGGTTGCTATGGCAACAAATAGACTAGAAATACTGCTGAAAATGGTGGTTTTCTGGATCCTGCGATAACTTTAAAAGTTCTTAATATTTTTTCATGAAACTTGAAACATGGATAGATGGCAATTTGGACATTATGCACGTCATTTCATTTTGTTCCTACGTCATAAATTCTGGTTGCTATGGCAACAACGAAAAAAAAATCTGACAATGGTGGAATTTCTGTCAATGGCACGGAGCCGGTAGGGGACTATATTGTTTGGCAATAGTCTCGTTTATTCAGAGAAAGGGTTTGCCACAGTTTGTAAAAACCCACTACACATTTTTAACCACAAAATCTCACCTTTGTACAAGCTTCTGAATCAGCAATCAAATATTTAAGTCCACGTTTTCCACAATGTTGATGTGATATTACATGGAGTATATTTTGTGCATGCTTTTGAATGATGAAGAATTAACAGATATACATTAAAACTGTTTATTTGTAGCTAGAACTTGTTCACATTATATGAACAATACAATTTACCAATTCGTTTCAGATTCCAAATTTAATTATGCACAATAGGTATATTTCAGGTAAGTTTTTATGCCCCCGGTAGGGTGGCATATAGCAGTTTAACTGTCAGTCCGTTTGTCTGTCTGTCTGTATGTCCGTCAGAAAACTTTAACATTAGCCATAACTTTTGCAATATTGAAGATAGCAACTTTGTTTTTGGCATGCATGTGTATCTCATGAAGCTGCACATTTTGAGTGTAGAAAGGTCAAGGTCATCCTTCAAGGTCAAAAGTAAAAAAATACAATCCAGGGGAAATAATAAGCTTTAAAAGGGAGATAATTTCTAAACCTGCAAAATGATATATTGAAATTTTATTTTAAAGCGGCGCAACAGGTGGCATTTTGTTTCTGAAAAACATCTCTTGTTAAAATACATTTAATACATAATAATAGCTTCTTACCATGTCAGTGTTATTTTCATGTGCCTATCAACTGTAATAATTAACATTTACACTAACAAATCTTTGAACATTTTCAAGTTTATTTTTTGGACTGGTCCAAACTCTTTAATGAAAATCTGCGGTTAATTTTCACGTCTTATAATAAGATTAATACAGTAGTTTTGTAAATATAACAAATATGACATATAATTTAAGAGTATAATTGCTTCGGAGGGTGGGCAGATTTGTATGAAAAGCCAGGTTCAGTGAGGAGCTAAGGAGAGAGTAGAATTGAACGTATAGATGTAAAGATACAAGTACTAGTAATTGAGAGAGTTGGTGGAAGTTTGAGAGAGAATGGATTTTACCTAGATTGTGAAGACAGTTAACAAATAAACATTATTGGTGTATATATTTATTCTGGTAGTGTGTAAATAAAATGTAGAGTGTATATACTGTGTTGTGAAGTTATGAACTTTACCCCCCCCCCCCCCCCCAAAATTGTAACAGTATCATAATGCCTTATTTACATTGGAGTCCATTTATTACTAAATATAACAATAAAATAATATCTGAAAACACTTTAATAAAGGGTGTCAGTATTTATAAATTTAATATTTTACTGTACCTTCAAATAAAAATGGTTAAGTTGTGTCTGTTTGTTATTATGTTGTTTTGGATAATGTTAAGCATATTTCCATGTTTATTAAAAAAAAGCTTGTTAGTTGAATTCATAACATTGGAAGGTTAAATGCTGCTGAATTGTTGAATACGAAAAATTGTGCACACTGAAAACATGATGTGTTAAAAATGTAGCACATCATGTGAAAATATTTCCTTTTCTATAAGTGAACAAATTGAATGCTCAGGGCAGTTTTACATTGACTGAAGTCTGTTTTTCTTGCAGATGTGAACTCCTACAGGCCCAGCTATGAAGCGCCAGCTCGCTCAGTGAAAGGTAGGTCAACCTTTGAAGGGACAGTTGTTGATACTGACAGAATGCATCAAACAACAGCATTAATACTCATTTAACAGGTTGGCTCATCTAGCATGAAGTGTGTAAGGTTTGATTCTTCGACGTTGATTTCAAATCATGACACCATGTCATCATTTTTATGCCCCTGAAGGAGGGCATATAGTGATCAGACCGTCCGTCCGTCTGTCCTTCCCTCACACTTTGCGTTTAGGTTTCGCGTTAAGGGTTCACTCATAACTTCTATGTCGCTTCAGAATCAGATAGCTACTTGATATTTGGCATGCATGTGTATCTTGTGGAGCTGCACATTTTGAGTGGTGAAAGGTCAAGGTCATCCTTCAAGGTCAAAGGTCAAATATGTGGCTTCAAAGCGGCGCAGAAAGGGGCATTGTGTTTCTGACAAACACATCTCTTGTTCTCTGGTAAAATCCACCTTGTCATCATTGTTTGCAGATAATCTCTACCTTATTGTTATTATTATCCCCTGCCATAGACGGAAGGATATAGTTTTGGCGTTGTCTGTCCTTCCGTCTGTCCGTCTGGAGCCATATTTTGGAAGTGCTTTGGCGGATTTCATTGAAACTAAAGGTTACATTGACCCTGTTATTATTGTGTTTAGGTGAAATTGACCCTGTTATTATTGTGTTCAGGTGACATTGACCCTGTTAGTATTGTGTTTGGATGACATTGACCCTGTTATGATCTAAATCAGGTGACATTGACCCTGTTATTCTTGTGTTCAGGTGACATTGATGCTGGCTACCGATCTGAGCCGGAGTACCGCTCCAAGCAACGTAGCAAGAGCACATCAAACATCAGCAAGGCAGCCCGCGCTTTGTAAGTCACCCTTTCAAACCTATTCATCTTTTCACTCTGGTGCAATTACACTATTACCAAATTGCAATAATTTGTCATAGGCGAATTTGAAATTACTGAACATATTACAAGATTACATCCTGTTTTATTTAGTAAACTTTATGCATTACACAATTTATAAATATATAATGTAATAATTTTTAAATTATACGTTTCCAAGAAAGGAAATGCACAATTATGCACACAACTCAAAATCTATGTTATAAAGCATGATTATAAGTACCACTAAGTGTGTTTTTACAAAGTTGTACTTGATAAATATTGAAGTATGCTGTACTGCAGTACATGTTATTTCGACCTCCCTGCATATGCGTGTGTACCCCACCCATCTCCATAATCCTGTTGACTGTACCTGTCTAGGTGGCAATGAACTGTACACAAAAATGGCTCTGCAATATTCAATTTATCATTGAATTTAATAAATGTTGACCTCTTGTGTATGTCATTGAACATTATCTGTAAAATATTGAACAATAATTTTGCTATTACCTTTTTTTAGTTACATGATTGATAGGCAAAAGACCAGTTTGGAGTCTCTCTATACTATACAGTCTCCCCCACCCCCATCTCCCCAGCCACTCACCTTCCTCCACTGGGGAACATAAATGTGGCTTATCAATTTCTTTGTTGACAAGGTCTGTCCCATTTGTTTATATGTAACCTTTGTATGCTCTGCAACAAGCATGTGCATGATTTGGACTGTTGTCAGTCTTGATTGAAATGTAATAGTTCTATGTCAGTTACATTTCAGGGTGGCCATTGACTATTGAATGCAGGAATCTTGAGTCAACCTAATGCTATGTATGAAAAAAATGAGAGAATTCAAACAAATGGCAAAATTACAGAAACATTCTGGGAATTTCGAACAAAAGTGTACACAAATTCTAAGCTGAAAATGATTTTACATTAATTATCCCCACGCTTTTTGAATAGCGTGGGGATATTGTGGTTATCTCCGCCGTCTGTCTGTATGTCTGTCCGTCTGTCCGTCCTTCCTGGCCACTATCTCCTCCTACACTATTAGCACTAGAACCTTGAAACTTACACACATTGTAGCTATGAGCATATGAGCAACCTTGCACTATTTTGAATTTTGATCTGACCCCTGGCTCCAAAGTTATGGGGGTTGTGGTGGGGCCGGGTCAAAGATTTTTACTTATTTTTAGCTTGACTATTATATATGAAATATATATAGTGGAGCTATTCTACTCACCCCGGCGTCGGCGTTTCCGTTCCGTTCCGTTAGCGTGCAAATGTTAAAGTTTTCGTACTACCCCAATTATTTTCATTGTCCCTTGACATATTGCTTTCATATTTTGCATACTTGTTTACCAACATGACCCCAACCTATAAATAAGAGCAGACAACTCTATCAAGCATTTTGTCATTATTATGGCCCCTTTTCCACTTATAATATGCAGCAAATGCTTAAGTTTTCTTACTACCCCATTTATTTTCATTGTCCCTTGACATATTGCTTTGATATTTTGCATACTTGTTTACCAACATCACCCCAACCTATAAACAAGAGCAGACAACTCTAACAAGCATTTTGTCATAATTATTGCCCCTTTTATACTTAGAATATGCATATTATTGATAAATCTATGTTAAAGTTTGCGTACTACCCCAAATATTTCCTATATCCTTTGACATATTGCTTTTATATGTTGCATACTTGTTTACCAACATGACCCCAACCTATTAACAAGAGCAGACCACTGTATCAAGCATTTTTACATAATTATGGCCCCTTTTACACTTGGATAATTGAACATTTTGCTTAAATTGCCATAACCTCTTTATTTATGATCACTTTTTATTACTACTTTGACAAAACAACACTTACCTGAATACCACAACGGATTCCACCCAAACAATACCCCATGCCCCTATCCAGAATCACTCCCCCCCCCCCCAACCTCCCCCCCCCCCAGTTTTTTTTTCAACATCGTCTAATACTGTGAAACCATTATTATTCGTCAGACATTAATTTTCGTCTTAAATCCAGCGGAATCCACGCATGTTCACAGGGCTCGAAATTAACACTCGCACACTCACAAAATGCGAGTAAAAAAATATTGCAAGGTAAGTTATAAGCTACTAGTATTTTTTGCAAGTAAAGAAATAGTGAAAAAAAAAACAAGTTATATTGCTAAATGCGTTCGACGGCATGAATGCTAAACCGTAGGTCAATTTTTTGAACGTCCGAATACCCATATGCGGAAGCGCGCACCTTGTTTGTAGACTGGTATACTTATAGTACAGATACCCAGATGGTATTGATACAAAGAACATATAACAGTCGACTATTCACACTCAAGTTAAATCCGGTTTTGACACAAAGGGGTGTACATTATACAGTGTACTGACAACTGACATTTCCTGTAAAACGCGAATGCAATAAGGCTGTATCGAATGCGTCGACTTCGTTTAGGTAGAATAGTGTTGATTAGCACTAATTGTTAACAACTTTATTACTCATTGTGTGTATTGTGTTTTTCAGGGGTATTGCAGATTATGCAGCCAACACGCAGCGAATCCGGATTAAAGACAATTCTATTAAACGCAATTAAAATATGACGATGTGTGATCAACACCAGACTGAAATATATTCTGCGCTTTTATTACAAATTAATAAAGAACATTTTGATTTGTGTTTGGTTGTTTGGTTTTTACTGCATCTACTATTTTTGTTCATATACATAAAAAACCCGTACCTTCGTTGTTTAAAACACTCGTTAACGGTTATTCAGTCCCACTTATCCACTAATCATAACAAAGAACGTGTCAATGACATAAAATAATAAGGGACAGTTACTATCACCTGAAATAACAGACTTGTTAATTGGCAAATGCCAAACAAGGCCCACCTACTGCAAGTGACTACCAAGTGTCACCCCTCTTTCCCCAGCACGATTTTTTCGCAACCGCGTATTACAAACATTACAAACAAATCGGACGCTTTTTTTTCAAAACCAGAAATGGACGAATTTAAGTGCTGACGAAATAGTCATTTTTTTAAAAAGGACGAAATTTCGTGCTGACAAAAATAAATGGTTTCACAGTAAATTACCACTCCCAACATTATACCCCCCTCTCACCCCCCACCCCCCGTACCCCCCCCCCCCCCCATTTTTTTTTTAAACATCATCTAATAAATTACCCCACCCCACATTATACCCCCCCCCCCCTCTCACCCACCCTACCCCCTCCCCCCCCCCCAATTTTTTTTTTCCTTTTTTTATTTTTGAAATATCGTTTTATAAATGACCACACCCCACATTATACCCCCTCTCAATCCCCCCCCCCCCCACACACACACAAATATTTTATTTTTTCCTTTTTTATACGCCCGTATAAAATACGGGACGTATTATGTGAAACCCCTTGGCGGGCGGGCGGGCGGCGGGCGGGCGGCGGGCGGAAGGCATCACTTTGTCCGGACTCTAATTCAAATTGTATTCATCCGATCTTCACCAAACTTGGTCAGCAGTTGCATCTAGTTGATATCTAGGCCAAGTTCGAATATGGGTCATGCCGGGTCAAAAACTAGGTCATAGGGTCAATAAGTGCATTTTCAAAGGGGCCACTTTGTCCGGACTCTATTTCAAATTGTATTCATCCGATCTTCACCAAACTTGGTCAGCAGTTGCATCTATTTGATATATAGGCCAAGTTCGAATATGGGTCATGCCGGGTCAAAAACTAGGTCATAGGGTCAATTAGTGCATTTTCAACAGCGCCACTTTGTCCGGACTCTAATTCAAATTGTATTCATCCGATCTTCACCAAACTTGGTCAGTAGTTGCATCTAGTTGATATCTAGGTCAAGTCCGAATATGGGTCATGCTGGGTCAAAAACTAGGTCAAAGGGTCAATTAGTGCATTTTACTTTGTCCGGACTCTAATTCAAATTGTATAAATCTTATCTTCACCAAACTTGGTCAGTAGTTGCATCTAGTTGATATCTAGGCCAAGTTCGAATATGGGTCATGCCAGGTAAAAAACTAGGTCATAGGGTCAATTAGTCCATTTTCAACAGCGCCACTTTGTCCGGACTCTTATTCAAATTGTATTCATCCGATCTTTACCAAACTTGGTCAGTAGTTTCAAGATAAGTAATATCAGTACAGGAAATACTGCCATTCTATACCTATGTAGGTCTAAACAATTATGATTTAAATATTGTGTTTTAGAGAACAAATGAGACTAAGTGTACACTTATTGATATCAATGCATATATATGAATATATCAGTTATATAAGTTGTTGTTGTTTTTTTTGCTTATTTCCAAAACAAATACATCAATCATCAGTGTATCATCTCCAATGGCACACGAATCGGGCGTATATTGCTCCGTCATGCGGCGCTCTTGTTTTATTTTTGAAAGATCGTCTAATAAATTATTGAATATGAACAATTTCCCCATGATGGCTTACGTTTTACTGTCAAGCACTGGAATAGTCGAGCGCGCTGTCCTCTGACAGCTCTTGTTATGCCCCCCTTCAAAGAAGAGGGGGTATATTGTTTTGCACATGTCGGTCCGTCCGTATGTCCGTCCACCAGATGGTTTCTGGATGATAACTCAAGAACGGTTAGGCCTAGGTTCATGAAACTTCATAGGTACATTGATCATGACTCGCAGATGACCCCTATTAATTTCGAGGTCACTAGGTCAAAGGTCAAGGTCACGGTGACCCAAAATAGTAAAATGGTTTCCCGATGATAACTCAAGAATGCTTATGCCTAGGATCATGAGACTTCATAGGTACATTGATTATGACTCGCAGATGACCCCTATTGATTTTCAGGTCACTAGGTCAAAGGTCAAGGTCACGGTGACCCGAAATAGTAAAATGGTTTCTGGATGATAACTCAAGAACGCTTATGCCTAAGATCATTAAACTTCATAGGTACATTGATCATGACTCGCATATAACCCCTATTGATTTTCAGGTCACTGGGTTAAAGATCAAGGTCACGGTGACCGAAATAGTAAAATGGTTTCCGGATGATAACTCAAGAACGCTTATGCCTAGGATCATGAAACTTCATAGGTACATTGATCATGACTGGCAGATGACCCCTATTGATTTTCAGGTCAAAGGTCAAGGTCACGGTGACCCGAAATAGTAAAATGGTTTCTGGATGATAACTCAAGAACGCTAATGGCTACGATCATGAAACTTCATAGGTACATTGATCATGACTAGCAGATGGCCCCTATTGGCTTACAGGTCACTAGGTCAAAGGTCAAGGTCACAGTGACTTGACACAGTAGAATGGTTTTCGGATGATAACTCAAGAAAGCTTACGCCTAGGATCATGAAACTTCATAGGTACATTTGATCATGACACGTAGATGACCCCTATTGATATTTAGGACTAGGTCAAAGGTCAAGGTCACAGTGCCAAAAAACGTATTCACACAATGGCTGCCACTACAACTGACAGCCCATATGGGGGGCATGAATGTTTTACAAACAGCCATTGTTTTAGGTTATTTTACTATAATTTCTTCATTTCTACACCGATTGTCTTCAAATTGATACTGAACCTCTCTTATGACAATACGGTCAATCTC
Source organism: Dreissena polymorpha (assembly GCF_020536995.1). Classification (NCBI taxonomy): domain Eukaryota; kingdom Metazoa; phylum Mollusca; class Bivalvia; order Myida; family Dreissenidae; genus Dreissena; species Dreissena polymorpha. Next base: position 10,888,111 of record NC_068364.1, read on the forward strand.
AACTATGCATTGCCCCATTACCAACCCTGGGGCGCCCCTGGGTCAAACATGCGGCTTGGGGATACGCGTCGGCCTCTTCCGCGCCATTTCTAGTTATGTTTGTTCCCCCCCCCCCCCCCCCCCCTCCCCCCCCCCCAAAAAATTGGTTATAAAAAATGACTAAAAGTATCAATTCGGACATGTGCTTACTGTTACTTTACCAATAATTCGCCAATTAATGCTATTTCAAATTCCAATCAAGGAAAAATGAGAGAATTTGACTGCAGAACTTAAGTGGCCACCCTGTTCATGGATGATACAGTATCAAACATTTAAAATAATATAATTCCTAATTAAGTTTAATATGGTTGAGCCCATTCGGCTCTCTGTCAAACTCAAGAGTGGTTTGCTATGTGTCACCTTTGTTTGTTCAGTTTGAGTTATTCTTTGTCTATATGCACAAGTGTATGATGCTATATGTTTTCTCGCCATGTAATTATACCCATACGAGATGTAGTAGAACAGAGTATACTTGAAAAGCAAGTAACATTAGTCAGTCTGTCTGTCCATTGACCATATCTCTCCTAGAGTTTGGAACATTTTCAATGTACTATATTCAAACTTGGATGCATTGTTTCTCATGATAATTATGTAGTTGCATATGCACGATATCTGTCCTGCTACTTTAATGCACCTGTGTAAGGAAATATGTATTAAATAGAATTTTGTCTGGAAATTTTGAAAAACTTCTTGAACTGAATTAACAGAAGCATAGTTTTCCCAAGGATCTGTTCATTACTGTTGCAGGAGAACGCAGTCCTTTCATTATTAAAGCTCCATAAATAAACACTTTTCCTGTTATTAAACAGTTGCAGTTGTCTCTTGTGTAATTCCCAATATACATTGTAGTCATGTGGCCTGGTAATGCAGACTTGATGACTGATACAGGAAATACCTGCAGATCAATACTGTACACTCCATGGAAGCCAGTAGCTAAATTATCACCTTAGCAATCCGGTCTTTCTCAAATCAAAGAAACACTTGGAGCAGCATTTCTTGGTCTGTCTTTATTTGGAAAAATTGCAATTACTGCTCTCTTGTAACCAAACAAAAGTGATGAAGACATAATAGAAAGCAATGGATATTCAGTTTTTCCTACTGGTGCATCAAAATAAAGCACCTAAGGACTGTCCTCCATTATATCTGCAGTAAACAGTGACGTTCAGTGATTTGTGGAGTTGCTATGGCAACAGTTATAAAGCATTCATGGCAGTGTGTTGGTTTGTGGGGGCGTGAGTCCACCTGAGATAGTATTGATTCAGGTGTCTATCTTGGTGTTGGTGTTGGAACAAAAGAACGGATTTTATTCCAGCTGTTTTGTGTTGTTTAAAAGGCCAGAAAAACAATGGATTGACTAAAAAACGTAAGGCTTACATTTTTTCAATACAATAGAAAATTTCTATTGGTTGATGTATGAATTGCTTACTTGTGAGTCCCCTACTGATATGTCAGCAAAGATGGTTTTAGGTTTGTTCTTTGATTTTAAATGGGATATTTTCTAACAAATTTCTTGTTTCCATGAAATGTCTCAGAAAGTGATGATAGGAATTTGATGGAACTGTGTATGCAGTCTCTTTACAGGAGGGACATGAGAATGTTGTGTGGCCATGCTTCTCAAATAATTTGTCTGGGAGTTATTGCTCTTTTGTTACAAATAAGACATTCTGTACTAAGGGTTCATGTGTATATTGTAAGGTTGTTTCTGTCAATTAATCTTTCAGACAGTTACTGCCCTTTGATTTTTTTGCATACCTGAGCACAACATGCTCATGGTGAGCTTGTGTGATCGCCGGTTGTGCAGCATCAACATTTACCTAGTTACTTCTCTAGAGGCCACATAAATTGTCCAATCTTCATGAAACTTGGTCGGAAGATTTTGCCCAATGATATCTTTGAAGAATTTTGAATAAAGTTCTGGTTGGTTGAAAAACATGGCTGTCAGGGTGGGGCATTTTCCTTATATGGCTATTGAAAAACCTTGTTAACACTTTAGAGCCCACATTTTTTGAAACTTTGTAAGAACATTTGTTCCAATAATATCTTGGATGAGATCAAAAATGGTTCAAGTTGGTTAAAAAACATTGCCACTAGGGGGTAGGGCTTTTTTTCTTATATGCCTATAGTAAAACGTTGTTAACACTCTAGAGGCCTCATTTATTGAACTATCTTCATGAAACTTGGTCAGAAGATTTGACCCAATGATATCTTGGACGAGTTTGAAAATGGTTCTGGTTGGTTGAAAAACATTGCTGCCAAGGGGGCAGGGCATTTTTCCATATTATGGCTAATTAAAGTAAAACCTTGTTAACAATCATAGGAAATCACATATATTGTCAAATCTTCATGACACTTAATTGTCAAAATATTTGTTCTAATGATATGTTGGATGAGTTAAAAAAATGGTTCCAGTTTGTTGAAAAACATGGCCGCTAGGGAGTGGGGCATTTTTCCTTATATGGCTATAGTAAAACCTTGTTAATACTCTTAAAGGGGCATTGTCACAGATTTTGGCATGTATTGAAGTTTGTTGTTAAATGCTTTATATTGATAAATGTAAACATTGGATCTAAAAAGCTCCAGTAAAAAATCAAGAATAAAATAAATAAAAAGTAACCCTTAACAGGGTTGGAACCACTGTCCCCTGGAGTCCATGAGTAAAAGTCTACCAAATTTGACCACTTGGCCATCCGTGCTCATACTATATACTATACTATACTATTTTATTCTTTATATAAGTAATCCTCATAGTTTCACAAATTATAACGACAACAACAGAACTCTCCACATTATTCAATCCTTTCGCGTTGCAACGCTTTATAATTTTCAGGTTTTTAAATCATCAAATGATGCATATAATTGCTATTTTAGAGCATGGTAAATGTTCAGAATTACTGTTTCCTCACAAATATCATAACTATAACGAAAATTTGTGAATCTGAAACAACTTTTTTTAATTGTGTTAATTTACCAAAACGTGAAAAGGCCCCTTTAAAGTAATATTTATTGTTCAATTTTCATGAAACTTGCTCAGAACACTTGTTCTTATGATATCTTAGGCTGCACAGAACAGGCCAATTCCTTTGTATCTCAGGTGTGCGACTTTGGGCCTTTCAGAGCCTCTTGTTTATATTATTTATTTAGTTTTCACCTGCTTACCCTTCCATTTACAAAGTGCATGATTAGTATTACTGATATTATTGTTTTCACCAGAGGCCATACTTTTTGTCTGTTTTAAAAAATAGTTAATTGATATACAGCAGTGACAAATGAATATGGGATTTGATCAGGAAAAGCTTCATGTGTACAGATGAATTGCGATATGAAGGCAATGCAAATCTGTAATTGAAAAGGTTTTTCCTCACTTATGTGCTCCTTTGGTACATGCAATACTTGCACAACTTTCAAAGAGCAGTTATTTATGAGACAAACAAGTAGATATTTTGCAAAGAGAAGTATGCTTAAAAACTTTGATAAGGGTCAGAAAAATAGTTTTGTATTTGAATTTTAATCCTAAGTGTTGCAGTTCCTTATACTTCTATATTCTTGTCATGTTCCTGTTCTTACTTGCTTATATCAAAGACCAAATGTGCTGCCCCTGGGACTCAGGCATAATGCTTATTTATAAACAAGTTTAGTATGAAATGAATTTGTTTGTTTTTATTAACTATGTGAATTGTTTAAATTGTAAAAAAAAAAACAAGTATATTTTATTTTAAACCAGTTTTATAAATTGTTATTGTGAATAACCCTGTTATTTGTTTGACTTGTATACAGTTGACTTAATGTTATATCAAACATGTTTAAGTATTATATTTTACTCTGCCTCCTGAATTACAGAGATATAGGTTCCTTGCCCGGTGATTTGGAAGAGTTCATCCAATATTTGGAGTAGGTGTTGAATTTGTTGTTACCCCACCCAATTTTGTTATGAATTATATATATGTTTTGTTGAGACACATTTTGTTACCACATTTATCTGTATAATAACTTAAGCTTGATAAGTATATATTGCCAATGTTCCTACAGTCTTCTGAAAATAGTTAATTATTTTTAATAATATAGATTTATGTTTATATGTGTTTCTATGCAATGCTGCAATAACTTTCACTGCTCGATGATAAGTTTTTAGATTCAATAATATGATTATGTCACCTTTTACCTTGCATTGCAAATATTACAATGATTATATGCTATGAATGAGACATATTAATTTATCATGTTTGTGATTATATAGAAAACATTGGAACTTCAGAAACATCAGGAGAGAAATTCTAGTCTGCAAGTCTTGTATTATAGGCAAATGAACAATTTCCTGCTTAAACAACACACTTAACACAATAGACATTTTACCTAAAAGAATTATTTATTCTTGGGTCAACCTTCCTGGAACAGCCAATTCATACATGAATTGTTTATCCATAGTCTAACCATACAATTTGATAATATGTAATTTAAATTAGAAACACGCAGTTGTCAATATATATTAAGCTCATAGCATCTGATAATTGAAAATATGGAGGAATAGGTAACATTATGTGAACAATTTGTTATAAATATTTCTGTTGTTATATTGTGAATAGCAAAATTTAAATTACAATTCATGTTTCAGTTACTCAAGAACTGCCAATAATAGAGGGTGTTATGTATTACCATGCTCATTCATAATGTATTTTACAATTTATAAGGTTGTGCTTCACATTTTGTTGGACAAAAAACACATGTTCATAGCCACATGACTTAAAGTATGAACATTATATTTTTAACAGTCTTGAAATGAAATGTTTATTTATTTTATTGCCTCTTTTCGGAACAGAAAGTTAACAAAGTGGTATGTTTGGTTTGTATATTTATTGACTGTGTTGTTTTGTACTGTCGTTCACCCTGCCCCATTAAACAATTGTGTGTGTTTTATTGTTAATAATTTTTATTATAATTATAATAATATATAATTTAATATTTGTGTTCTAATTTTTATAACAATAATGATTTATTAAGCCATACAATTATGTTTAATAAAATTAGAATATTGTTATGTTTACAATTGTGATTTCCCCTACAAAGTGCTTGCATGAAGTATTACATTTATTTAAATGTGTGGACTCCAGACCTAATTAAAATGGTATTGCACTCCTGACCTCAATGAAATAGTGTGAAATCTAGTCCTCAATGACATGGATATGAATCCAGACTTAAGATGGTGTGTATTCCAGAGCCAAATGACCTCAATGAAATAATGTGCAACCAAGACCTCAAAAAATGGTCTGGACTAAAGACTTCAATGAAATAATGTGCAATCTTGACCTCAATGAAATGTTTTGCATTCCAATCCTCAATGTAATGGGGTGCAATCCAGTCCTAAATATAATGGTGTGGACTCCAGACATCAATGAAATGGCATGAACTCCAGACCTCAATGAAAGGGTGTGCAATCCAAACCTCAATAAAATGGTGTGAAATCCAGACCTCAATGAAATGGTGTGCAATCCAAAACTCAATAAAATGGTGTGAAATCCAGACCTCAAAGAAATGGTGTGCAATCCAAACCTCAATAAAATGGTGTGAAATCCAGACCTCAATGAAATGGCGTGCAATCCAAACCTCAATGAAATGGTGTGAAATCCAGACCTCAATGAAAGGTGGGCAATCCAAACCTGAATGAAATGGTGTGAAATCCAGACCTCAATGAAATGGTGTGCAATCCAAACCTCAATGAAATGGTGTGAAATCCGGACCTCAATGAAATTGTGTGAAATCCAGACCTCAATGAAATATTGTGGACTCCAGACCTCAATGAAATGGTGTGGAATGCAGATATCAATGAAAGGTTGTGAAATCCAAACCTCATGAAACGATGTGGAATCCAGACCTCAATGAAATGGTGTTGACTGTAGACCACAATGAAATGGTGTGAAATCCAGACCTCAGTGAAATGGTGTGGACTCCAGACCTCAATGAAATGGTGTGGACTCCAGACCTCAATGAAATGGTGTGGACTCCATACCTCAATAAAATGGTGTTCAATCCAGACCTCAATGAAATGGTTTTCAGTCAAGACCTCAATAAAATGGTGTCGACTTCAGACCTCCATGTAATGGCATGGACTCAATACCTTTAACTTCCTAACAGATATTGTTCTTACTTTCAAATGAACTTAAACATTCTGTGAATGCAATCCAAACCTCAATAAATTGGTGTGCAATTCAAACCTCAACAAAATGGTTAGAAATCCAGACCTCAATGAAATGGCATGGACTCCAGACCTCAGTGAAATGGTGTGAAATCCAGACCTCAATGAAATGGCGTGGACTCTAGCCCTCAATGAAATGGGATGCAATCCAGGCCTCAATGAAATGGTGTGAAATCCAAACCTTAATGAAATGGTGTGGACCCCAGACCTCAATGAAATGGTGTGAAATCCAAACCTCAATGAACTGGTTTGTACCCCAGACCTCCATGAAATGGGATGGACTTCAGACCTCAATAAAATGGTGTGAAATCCAAACCTCACTGAAATGGTGTGTACACCAGACCTCCGTTCAATGGGGTGGACTTCAGACCTCAATGAAATCGTGTGAAATCAAGACCTTTATAAAATGGTGTGGTCTCCAGACCTCAATGATATGGTGTTCACTCCAGACCTCAATCAAATGGTTTGCACTCCAGACCTCAATGAAATGGTGTGAAATCCAAATTTCCATGAAATGGTGTTGGACTCCAGACCTCATTGAAATGTTGTGGACTCCAGACCTCAATGAACTGGTGTGGACTCAAGACCTCAATGAAATGATGTGAAATCCAGACCTCATTTAAATAGTGTGAAATCCAGACCTCAATGAAATGGTGTGCACTCCAGACCTCAATGAAATGGTGTGCACTCCAGACCTCAATGAAATAGTGTAAAATCCAGACTTCAATGAAATTGTGTGCACTCCAGACATCTATGAAATGGTGTGCACTCCAGACCTTAATGAAATGGTGTGCACTCCAGATCTCAATGAAACGGTTTGAAATCCAGACCTCAATGAAAAGAGGTGCAATCCAGACCTCAATTAAAAGGTCTGGACTCCAAACCTCAAAACCTCATTGTTATTGCATTGACTAAACCCTTAAACTTCCTGACAGATTTTTTTCTTACTTTCTGATGAACTTAAACCTTCTGTGAATGGTAAATCAAAGAAGTAATTGATGTTAACAATATGTCAGAATAAAGGCCTTTTGTCATTGTCTCTACATCAAAACAGTAACTATGAAATATTTTCACTCCTTTACCTGCTTGTAGCATTTAGCTGAGACTTCAACAGCTTAAGAACTACAATATAATGGTGATCATATATGAATAATATTTAGCTGCAATTTATTTAGGTGGAATTATTGCATTTATTATCTTTGCTCTATTGCATTTTAAGAAAAGTAATGTGTGGTGCATAAAAAAGTGTTGATAACAAACCTTTTACCTGTGTCAACGCATGTGTTAGGGACAGTGGTGTGAACAGTTTTATTTTTTCTTCTTAATAATGTTTGACAGTTGTTATTTTGTCAAAGAAGGGACAATTTGAAACCGATTCAGGGCAGTTTCTGTCTGTTTATAGTTGGGTTTGGTGAATTTACGTAGTGTTCTCAGTTCTGGAAAAGTTGGATTGCATAATTTGATGGTTAATCTGGCGTTGTTGAAAGAAAAAAGTTTCTTTTTGGATATTTTTGACCCAGTCTTATAAGAAGGGCGATGCAAAATGCAGCAAAATTTACAAAAAAGTGGGGGCCCTGTCTAATAGTCAATCCGTTTTATAATCGAAGAAATACCCTATAGTACTCTTAAACCCAAAGTCTCTAGGTCAACTTAAAAAAAGAGCTTTTGAACAATCTGAAGACCAAATTTATCGCCAATCTTCATGAAACTGAGTCAGAAATCTTGGCCGATTACAAAACTGGGTCATTTGGAGTAAGAAATTAAGTGGGGGCAAAACTTAATCACTAGGTTAAAATAAACAAAAAGCTTTTGAACACTCAAAAGTGGCAAAATTAATTTCCAATCTTTGTTCCTAATAATCAGGGCCTAGTTCAATACTAAGTCTGGTGTGGTCAAAAACTAGGTAAAATTAAAGAATTTTTTGTGTGAACAATCTAGAATCTAGAAGTCACATTTGTTTGCGCATTCTTCATAGAAGAACCTTTGTTCTACTGATACCATGGCGCTTTATTCAGATACGTTGAAAAACATTTCTGCAGGGATGTTTTTGATATATATGGCTATTGTAATACCATTTTAAAAACTGAGAAGTCAATTTTTGTCGCCCACACATCACAATACTTACTCAGAACATGAAACAAATGTTTTTATGATATCTGGGTTGAGTTTGCAAATGAACGTGGGTTGTTCAAAAACATGGATACCTGGTGTTGGGTCAGTTTCCATTTCAAGACTATTTGAAAAGCTTGTGCAGACTATGTTCTCAGACCAGTTGAGTTCCTTGGAGTCTGAAGTGAGTGTCTAAAGACAAAGTTAAATACACTGCAACTCCATTATAACGTATTTCGCAGGGTCCAAAGATCAAGATCACGATATATCTGGCGCGCGATATAACTTGTCAGGTCATTCATGCATGTATATGTATGGATTAGCATAGTTTTGCAATTTCAAAACAAGCTATTTACCTACCTTATGCGTTATATATGTTCAACATCAAAACATTATTCCATATAAGTAATTGAAAATGTTATAATAAAATGTGTTATCTGAAAAGAATTACCAATATTTATTGTTCCCTAAAGATGCTAAAATCTAGCCACAAATAAACACTCCTGCAAATTATTTGTACTATTAGCATGCAAGAATTATACTTTATGTACATTATCACATCATTCTTCCTCTTGGAAAGCATTGGCTTTAATATTTATGCCCCCCTTCGAAGAAGAGGGGCTAGATTGTTTTGCACATGTCGGTCGGTCCGTCCACCAGATGCTTTCCGGATGATAACTCAAGAACGCTTAGGCCTAGGATCATGAAACTTCATATGTAAATTGATCATGACTGGCAGATGATCCCTATTGATTTTCAGGTCACTAGGTCAAAGGTCAAGGTCACAGTGACTCAAAATAGTAAAATGGTTTCCGGATGATAACTCAAGAATGCTTAAGCCTAAGATCATGAAACTTCATAGGTACATTGATCATGACTGGCAGATGATCCCTATTGATTTTCAGGTCACTAGGTCAAAGGTCAAGGTCACAGTGACTCAAAATAGTAAAATGGTTTCCGGATGATAACTCAAGAATCCTTACGCCTAGGATCATGAAACTTCATTGATACATTGATCATTACTGGAAAATGACCCCTATTGATTTTCAGGTCACTAGGTCAAAGGTCAAGGTCACAGTTACTCAAAACAGTAAAATGGTTTCCAGATGATAACTCAAGAATGCTTACGCCTAGGATCATGAAACTTCATAGGTACATTGATCATGACTGGCAGATGACCTCTATTGATTTTCAGCTCACTAGGTCAAAGGTCAAGGTCACAGTTACTCGAAACAGTAAAATGGTTTCAGGATGATAAGGCAAGAATGCTTACACCTAGGATCATGGAACTTCATAGGAACATTGATCATGACTGGCAGATGACCCCTATTGATTTTCAGGTCACTAGGTAAAAGGTCAAGGTCACAGTGACTCGAAACAGTAAAATGGTATGAGGATGATAACTCAAGAATGCTTACGCCTAGGATCATGAAACTTTATAGGTACATTGATAATGACTTGTAGATGACCCCTATAGATTTCCAGGTCACTAGGTCAAAGGTCAAGGTCACAGTGACATGAACAGTAAAATGGTTTCCAAATGATAACTCAAGAATGCTTAAGCCTAGGATCATAAAACTTCATTGGTACATTGATCATAACTGGCAGATGACCCCTATTGATTTTCAGGTCACTAGGTCAAACGCGCAAAGGTTCTTTAGATACGTCAGTATTGATCTGTGACATTTAGTGAAGTTCTTGTATACACCTTCATGTGGGGACTGTGTGTATTCGACAGCCTAAGTGATTGGCTGATCTGATTTCCAGGGTGCAGAATCAACGGGGTTTTCAGGGGTTAACACACAGGCTGGACAGAATGTAAACAAACAATTAAGAACTTTATTTTTTCAAATATCTCAAGTTATTGAAATACATTTGCAACAATTTTTAGTGCATAAAAGACTGTTTTTCTTGCAGTTTGTTCCGATATGTTAAGGTATAAGAATAAATCCTTTAATACGTCTGAAATCGGTGACAAAATTTCATGTTGCATGAAGCAAAACTGTGCAGTACAAAAGGAATTTTTTAACAAGAACACAGTAAATAAAGTCATTCTAATGTATTTCACATTGCCATAAGCAGCATAAAAATCTGTCTTTTATGCACTAATTGAAGTTCTTAAGAAAAATTGTTTTAAAAAGTGTTGTTTTTTTAAAGCACAACTTACTGGTTTGTTTACATCCATTAATGTTTGATTGGGAACCCCACAAAGTCATGTGATCCTGCACCCTGATTACCAAGAAGAAAGTGATTGACAGCTGGCATCATGTCACTTTATAGCAAAATGAAATGCAGATAGTTGTTCATATTTTTATAGTATTACTAATTCAGTATGTTTTTGTTTTGTGTTGTGACATTTGCATGTAAGTTTGAATGAAAAAAAAGTTTTTAAAAGATTAAGTGTCCTCCAGATGTGTGGGTCATGTTTGGATGATACCAGCTTTTAACTAGCTAGGATATCAATCTGCCCCATTCCCCAAGAAGCCTAGTTGTGCATACCTCTGTCTGTCCATGTGACCTTATCTAATTTTGTTATGCAATAACAGCTGATGACCAAAATTAAATATTGCCATGCTGCGTTCCCTGTATGTTCACTGCAAGGTTTTATAACCAATTCACCAACTTACATTGTAATTAATAATGTAAATGTTGTTTATTGTTGTTTAAAGTAAACAAATTAGCAAATAGGCATTTCATTTGTAAGCTAGTGAACACGATTGATTGGCTAAGTTTGTTGTCTAAAATTATGAATTTTGCACCATGTTTCTTGCAGCGAATGGTCACCTGCTAATGCAAGGTCAACTCATGATGTGTATCGCAACCAGCCCCGTAGTATCATAGATTATGAACCAGGTTTTTCTTCAATCGCTTTCCGGGAATCAAAATCGGTAAGATTATTTTAAACTCAAGTTAATGTTAACTCCATCATGTAGTGAGTATCACAGGTGCATGTTTTCTGGTTTGAGCATCTTGAGAGTGATTCTATCATCCCAATAATGTATTTCAACCTTCATGTTTTGAAAAATTCAATTTCAAACTTTTGTTTTTTATCAGTATCATTTCAAGCATCATTTTGCAACAGTACTGTCCTCATATTACAAGGTACCTTTACATTCTTCATTTTGTGATTGTCAATGCTATTCTTGTTTGGTTTTGTTTATTCATTTATCAGGTTTTGAATTAAAATAAGATATATTTTTTACAAGGTTAATGTCTAAACCTGTAATTAACCTGTACATTATCAAGGGTCTATACATAAATACAACTGACAAAGTATATAGAAGTTCTGATGCTGCCCAGTGTATGAAAAGCTTCATTCACAGCTTGTAGGTGACATTTGTCTTATTGTTGTGTGGACTGAATTAGATTGTTTAAACTGAATAATTGATTTCTTTGTTAACTTGAAAATGAGCAGTCAAGCATTTCTGATTCTGTTGGGTAAATTACACTTAGGCTGGATACTGCTTCTGTGTTCAACAGCTTGCATGTGTGCACATCTGGCATAGTTGTGTTAGGAAGCAAGAGAACAGATCAATAGGGTAATAAGCACATACGGCGCTAAAGCTATTCAATAGCTCTGTGCACACAGGATAGGTGAATTTATTAGAGTTAGTTTGGAGAAAAATTATTTTGGTATTAAAATTTTAGTTTGCATCTAATTGATGATTGGATTTTACTGTGTAATTTACTTTATACAAGACAGTAATGGGCAACAGGTTAATAGATAAACCAATTCTGTTTTATTAGCTCACCTGAGCACAATTTTTAGATCATTTTTTGTCCGATGTCAACATTTTACCTTGTTAACACTCTAGAGGTCACATTTAGTGTCTGATCTTCAGGAAACTTGGTCAGAAGATTTGTCCAAATGATATCTTGGTCGAGTTTGAAACTGGGTCTCTTGAGGACAAAAACAAGGTCACTAGGTCAAATTAAAGAAAAAGCTTGTTTACACTCTAGAAGTCACATTTATTGTCCAATCTTCATCAAACTGTGTCAGAACATTTGTCCCAATAATATCTCAGCTGAGTTCGAAAACGGTTGAAAAACATAGCCGCCAGGGGGCGGGGCAGTTTTTATGCTCCCCCAAAATTTTTGGGGGGAGCATATAGTCGCCGCTTTGTCTGTCCGTGCGTGTGTCTGTCCGTCCGTGCACAATTTTTGTTCGGGCTTTTTCTCAGCAATTAATGACCGGAATTCAATTAAACTTTATGGGAAGCTTCACTATCAAGAGAAGATGTGCATATTATCAGACGGTTCTGGTCGGATGATTTTTCTAAGAGTTATGGCCCTTTGAAATTTTCCATTAACTGTACATACAGTGCAATTCTTGTCCGGGTTATTTCTCAGCAACTAATGACTGGAATTCAATGAAACGTAATGGGAAGCTTCACTACCAAGAGGAGATGTGCATATTATCAGCTGGTTCTTGTCGGATGATTTTTCACAGAGTTATGGCCCTTTGAAATTTTCCATTGTACATATAGTGCAATTCTTGTCTGAGCTATTTCTCAGCACCTTATTACGGGTATTCAATGAAACTTCATGGGAAGCTTCACTACCAACAGGAGATGTGCATATTATTAGCCGGTTATGGGCAGATGATTTTTCACAGAGTTATGGCGCTTTGAAATTTTCTATAAACTGTACATATAGTGCAATTCTTGTCTGGGCTATTTCTCCCCAACTACTGACTGGAATACAATGAAGCTTTATGGGAAGCTTAACTACCTTGAGGAGATGCGCATGTTATTAGTGGGTTCTGGTAAGATGATTTATTTAGAGAGTTATGGCCCTTTTAAATTTTTAAGTTGCTAAAGCATCCATCGTATTATTTTGTCCATAGTAATGCCCCTCAAGACGTTTCCTTTTATCTGAATATATAGTGCAATATTGTGACAAAAAAAACCTTTGGGGAGCATCACCCGTCTCCGACGGTTTCTTGTCCTTATATGGCTATAGTAAAACCTTGTTAACACTCTAGAAGTCAGAGTATGAGTCCAGATATAAGGAGAATATTGTTGTTGTTCATTGAAATGAAGGAGATACGACTGTTTTGCTTAACAAGGACAATGTTTGAAATTGTAGATACCCAAAGCTTATATCAACTTGTTATAAAAACGCAATAACAAAATTATTTAAAAGTATATTTTGTTCTTAATCAAGTGGTGGAAAACAAAGACAATGACGCTGCAATAAAGAGCTTAAATTTAACAATAAACAATGATGATTGTGTTAATTGGACGTCTATTATTGTAAAATGTAATGCGTCGATCTAATTTATGAATGCCCCCTTTTGAGTCCCAGGAAAACAAAGCGCTTATTTACGGAGACTTTTCTTACCTCCCCTGAATATTGCAGGGTCCCCGGCAATGTAGAAAAGAGTATTTTTGATGGATGTTTTATGAATTTAATGGTGATTTAAAGAATATAAGCACGATAAATGTGTGAAAAATAAGGTAATTGACATAATTTATGTTTTGTTATTCATAAATACCTGTTTAAATTGCATTTTTATGAGAGGTTGAGGGAGATACAGACAGATATTCTTCCTGACTGCTTCAACTAGGCTCTATTGATCTTATATTTTGCGCACGCGCTTCTACTAAAAGTTCCATAATTAAATTAATTAAGTCCATTTTTTTCCTGAAAATAACAATAATAGCCAGGCCTTGTGCTTATATTCAAGGTACAAGTTTACATAGTGAAACATTAATGTGTGTATCAGTCAGTCAATCCCAACGCTGAATGACTGATCAGATTTACGCGCGCACCAGGACAAAGTTCTCTTACAGCTCCGCCTATTGGATCTACATTAAATGGAAAATAATTTGTGTCTAATTTGCCGTGCTCAAACGACTAAAATAATATGGCTTGATAACAGTCTAAAATTTTCATTTTAAGTCAAATCTTCAGCTGTAATCGAAATTGGTTCCAGTCCATTGCGAAACATGGCCACAAGTGGGTGGGGCAATTTTCGTGATAATGCTATATTGAAAAATTGTTAACACTTTAAAAGTCACATGTTGGTTCAATCATCATGAAAGATGGTCAAAAAATTTGATCTTATAATATCTGGGCCAAGTTCAAAAATGGTTTTGGTATTTTCACAAACATGGCTACCAGGGAAGGTAAAGTTTTCTGTATATGGATATATTGAAACCCAGTTAAATCTCTTGTAGTTGCATTTTGTGCCTTATCTTCATTAAACTTGCTGAGAATGTGTTTTTAACGTTATATGAATTGAGTCGGTAAATGCTTCCAGTTTGTTGAAAAATATGGCTGCAATACGTCACTAGTTTGTCATTTTGGCTTATGTGCAACCTTTTTAAAACATAGTAATTTTGTTTCTTTCTAAAGATGCTTACAACCATGAAAGAGATACTCTGAAAGTGTTATGTTGTAGTTAATTTTGATGATGATGATGATGATGATGATGATTTGAACTTGGCCATAACTTTTGCAATATTGAAGCAGGGCTTTCCACAGGGCATTTAACGATCCCTCGCCGGGGCGCTTGAATTTCGAAATCAGAGTCTCCGGGGCGCTTGAAATTTTCCGATCAATGTATTTTAAAAGAGCACTCGGTACCTGCTTTCACAAGTAATCGCCATAAACACCACATGGGGTAATGGATAATCCACTGATTAGAGAATAGCATGACGCGCGTATCGATTTTTCTAGCCACATTACACAGTCATTTAAATGCTGACAAGGATGTATCAGGTAACTTTCCAGTCGTCAAACTGTGATGTTCATCGTCCCATCGGTTACGCGAATGCTTATGAGGGCGGTGTTAACTATCGACCATTATTTTTGATTGACGTTGGGCACGAAGTAAGAGTTTATCGCAGCTTGATTAGCAAGAAGCTGTAACATTTAAGTAATATAAAACCGGTAAGTAGAACAGTGCATTAAAGACGGTTTCAGGCATCATCATCACACCTTTTTACTGTAAACTAGTGTAACCTATGACTCATCATTAAAACCAGAAATTGCAAGTGGTAAACAGTTAATTACTTATAGCGAGTAAGATGTGCAAATAACTCCCGGTTACAATTATGCGATAACAATTTAATTCCAGTACATGTATATTTCATCATGTCCATTTAAAGAACTGATTCACCTCGTTTTTCTGACATTTATTCGACACGTAATGCGCTTTAACAAATTTTCGTTGAATTAATTACACACACTTGTAAATGTTTTGTCCAATAATCGCTACTTAGAAGACTGATGATGGCAACCGGCCGTAATCATCGTGGACAACGTGAATTTCATGCATAATTCCGTCAAAACATTTATTCAACTCGTTAAGTGTTTAAACAAATTATTGTTGAATTCATAACGCAACTGTTAATATTTGTTGAAATCTCAAATAGGAATAATTTAATTTGTAATCCGAAACCCATTCCCGTAAGTCGATGTTAACGCGTTTTTAATCCGAAACACACTTCCGAATGTAAATGTTACCGCAACGTTAAAATATTCTTGCTTCAAATTAGCAGTGCAAATTTATTTTGTGTTGAATCTTTTTCTCAATATAAAAGAGCGCAAAAATTATGCAGCATGTACAACATAGCGTCATTTGCATAGAAAACGTGCGTGTATCGTTTTAACAAGCACACAACACGTCAGGGGATTGACGCATGTTCAGAGGCAATATTTCATCAAATCTATAAATAGTCACTTAAAATTTATTTGATACTATAGACAAATAGCAAGGTTTGTGTTAAAGAAATAATTGAAAGCTTTTATCGTAAATATTTACCAGAAAGTGATTTATAAAAACGGAATAAATGGGATTATCGGTTAATCAATAGAAACTTAAATAATAGTAAGTATACTGTACAGTAATAGAGTCGGGTTGAAACGGATGTATTGGGGAATCGTTCGAGTCGGGATTTTACTATATGTACGGAAAAGGTTTAAAACAATTAAACAATATAAAAAATTATATATATTTTTAAATGACTTGGGGATTTTCTTGAAGAGTCATAGTGCACCAAATGACATCTTTTGACGCTGTTTTTCTTTGAGTTATAACGCACCACAGAATGTGAATTGACACGTTAAATTTAAAAAAAAATTAACTTCGGGAGGGGACACCCCTCCCTAACCACCCCTATCAGCCCCGCGGTGCCTGACAAAAATCCTGTGGAAAGCACTGTGAAGATAGCAACTTGATATTTGGCATTCATGTGTATGTCATGGAGCTGCACATTTTGAGTGGTGAAAGGTCAAAGTCACCCTTCAAGGTCAAAGGTCAAATATATTGGGGGGTGGGCATTGTGTTTCACAAACACATCTTGTTTTCAAAGGAATCTTATTTCACCTGGAGCTGTTATTGGAATATATCCATTTTATCTATTGATAATTTTAATGTGACCTATTGAACTTTTTAGAGACAGCCTCTTTTGCAGGGAAGACAACTATCTACTGGCTATAACTGGGTTGTTCCAACAGAGTTGTCCCCCAAAAAATATTTTAAGGTCTAAATATGTTTATAAACATTCTTTGTTGGAATTATTTTGATTGTCAATTTAGTTCCTTTCTGTCTCATTTGATTGCCGTTAGACCCATGGCACTTTGGTTTTATAAAAGTCTGCAAACCTGACATGTATTTTGATTTCAATTGGATAAGATTTTTATTGCGTCCTTTTGTTTAAAAATAACTGCAAATCTACACATCTAAGACTCGACCTAAAGGTTGTTTTTACTCCCAAATATGTTTTCCTAATTTTCCACTAGGTTCGCATCATACATGACAGCACATTATATACAAACTTTTACCGTAGATAATTTCAGAAAATATTGCAAGACTTTGTTCAAACTGTTCACAACTATCTTCATCTTTCCCTGTGCTCAGTAAGTCCATGGGTCTATTGTCGAATTTTGTTCTCTTGCTTAAACCACCCCTTCCATATTGTTAACAGTTGTTTTGTCTTCACAAAAACAAAAGCAATAGGATATAAAAGCAAATAGGGTTTTATGTGAATCCAAATTTCTCTCTCAATTTTTGTTTGGAGATCAGCCCTGAACTTGCAGCTGTATTAGGATTCAGAATGCATTAGGATGTGTTTTGCAGCAAAGCATTGTAAAGGGGATTTCCTAGTTGATTTGCCTACATTTTAGCTCACCTGAGCACAATGTGCTCATGTTGAGCTTTTGTGCTCACCTTTTGTCAGTCGTGCATCATGCAGCGTCAACATTTGCCTTGTTAACACACTATAAGCCACATTTATTGTACGATCTTTATGAAATTTGGTCAGAATATTTGTGCCAATGAAATCTTGGAAGATATTGAAATTGGTTCCGGTTGGTTGAAAAACATGGTCGCCAGGGGGCGGGTCATTTTTCCTTATATGGCTATAGTAAAACCTTGTTAACACCCTAGAGGCCACATTTATTGTCAAATCTTCATGAAATTTGGTAAGAAGCTTTGTACCAATGATATCTTGGACGAATTTGAAAAACATCGCCGTCAGGGGGAGGGGCATTTTTCCTTATATGGCGATATTAATACCTTTATAACACTCTAGAGGTCACATTTATTGTCCGATCTTCATGAATTTTTTTTCAGAAGATTTGTCCCAATTATATCTTGGATGAGTTCGAAATTGGTTCCGGTTGATTGAAAAACATGGCCGCCAGGGGGCGGGACATTGTTCCTTATTTGGCTATAGTTAAAACTTGTTAACACTTTAAAACTCACATTTATATATTGTCAAATCTTGTTAACACGTGGTCAGAACATTTGTTTTAATGATATCTTTGATCAGTTCAAAAATAGTTCCGGTCGTTTGAAAAATATTGCCACCAGACCACTGGTTATTATCCCCCACCATCGGGGGAGGGATATTTTTTTGGCGTTGTCCGTCCGTCTTTCCGTCTGTCCGGAGCCATATCTTGGAAGTGCTTTGGCGGATTTCATTGAAACTTATTATGAGTATATATATAGACTCTAGGATTATGCATGCCAAATGGCATTGTACACCATCTGTTAATAACGGAGTTATGGCCCTTTGTATCTTGAAAAAATGCTTTTTTGAGTGTCAAATATAACACTTTTGTGTCCAGAAGCATATTGGCGGGGGATATCAATTCAACGAATTTGCTTGTTTATCATAATATGGCTATAGCTAAACCTTGTTAGCACTCTTAAATTTACATTGATAGTTCACTCTTCATGAAACTTGATCAGAACATTTGTTTTCATGATATCTTGGGGCAGAATAGCAGATTAGTTCCTTTGTATCTCAGGTTAGCGACTTTGGGCCTTTCAGGCCCTTTTGTAATGATATCTTGGATGAGTTGAAAAATGGTTCTGGTCTGTTGAAAAACATGGCGTCATTTATAGTACATTTGTTCTAATTATATCTTGGGCTGCAAAGAACATGTCAGTTCCTTTGTATCTCAGGGCTGTTTAGGCCCTCTTGTTTTAGGTAGTTTCCAATGAGTCTTCAGACAATTTTTTTATCAAACTGTTATCAGTGTCCACCTTCAAAGAAGGACTTTAATGCTTTACACCTGTCTGAATGTCAGTCAGCATGTAGGCTATTCTGTTTTCTCAGATATCAAGAGAATGCCTTGATCTAAATTCATTCAGATTAAGATGCTTGGGAGGGAAGGAAGACCACTATTGATTGTGAGGTTGAAAGGAAGACCACTATTGATTGTGAGGTTGATAGGAAAGGAAGACCACTATTGATTGTGAGGTTGATAGGAAAGGAAGACCACTATTGATTGTGAGGTTGATAGGAGAGGAAGACCACTATTGATTGTGAGGTTGATTGGAGGGAAGACCACTATTGATTGTGAGGTTGATAGGAAAGGAAGACCACTATTGATTGTGAGGATGATAGGAAAGGAAGACCACTATTGATTGTGAGGTTGATAGAAAAGGAAGACCACTACTGATTGTGAGGTTGATAGGAAAAGAAGACCACTATTGATTGTGAGGTTGATAGGAGAAGGAAGACCACTATTGATTGTGAGGTTGATAGGAGAGGAAGACCACTATTGATTGTGAGATTGATAGGAGAGGAAGACCACTATTGATTGTGTGGTTGATAGGAAAGGAAGACCACTATTGATTGTGAGGTTGATAGGAGAGGAAGACCACTATTGATTGTTAGGTTGATAGGAAAGGAAGACCAATATTGATTGTGAGGTTGATAGGAAAGGAAGACCACTATTGATTGTGAGATTGATAGGAGAAATTTCATGTTCAAAAGTGCTTGTAATATATATGCAATATCAGGAAGGTTGGTCCAAAAAACTATTTTGTTTGGACAGGCTTTATAGAACTCTCTGACCAACAATCCCCAAAGTTAGTATGGGGGTTATTTGGTAGGACAGGACATTTTGAGGTCAACTAGTAAGAGGTCAAGGTCACAGCATCTCATTAGATTAAACTGTGTCAACAAAATATCTCGAGTACACTTATTATGCTGGTTTGTTCAGTGCAATATTAAACAATCTTTTAACTACTGCATTTATTGACAGTGTATCTGCAGTGCATGTTAAGGGACATACATGTTTTACAATATCTATGTTTGCATTTCGTTTATATAAAGCATATTTTGCAAATAAGAAATTAATCACCTCAGTTATGCCAATCCAGCCAGGAAATGTATGTTAATATGTAAATGTTTTTAGCATGAAGCGTATTTTGATATATATATGTTTTTAGCATGTAGTGTATGTTGATATGTAAATGTTTTGTAGCATGTAGCGTTTGTTTGTTAGCATGATCAGTGATGACTTGAACATTTCCTGTTTAGCATCTTTCTGAGCGACCAAAAAGTTATACAGGATTGTCCCCTGCAGAACGAGAAAAACAAGACAAGAGGACACTCGTAGCTATAAAACGAAAAATTAAGAAGGTAGCACTTCCCCAGTAGAAAAAAGCTGTCTCTTACAAACATTGTGTGTGGTGTTTTTATTTTGTATTTGAAGCTAATATGGTGAAGCCCATAGAACTGGGGGCTTTTAGCAGCTTCTTTAACATTTAAATCATTCAGAATGTAAACATTTCTGCACATCTTCTATACTACAATCACATTAGCATAAGTATTATCTCAAGTTTTGAAATGTTTGAGACTTTAGAAATTAAAAAACATAAACATGCTAAAAATTTCGGGATGCACAGAAATGGTTACATTCTGTAGGCTTAACAGCTGTTTGGCAGCCATGTGTGCAAGTATAACATGAATATTGTTTCTTGTGTGGTTGAGACAAATCTGTAACTTGACATATAAATAGAACATTTTATTAAACTTTCCTATGGTAATATGCACGAATTTACACATTAAGTTTGTTTTTCTTTAAAAGAATATTGTTATACAAGTAAATAATTACAGTTAAAAGAGAGACTAATAATCGACAATCCTTACTTTATATTTGTAGAATTGTAGCATACACAGAAATACAGAGAATGAGATCAATACCACGCTGGTAATGCGGATACTTGGATAACGGATGGCACTTCGATAACAGAGAAAAACAAAAGCCACGCAATAAATATAAGTTCCTCTTTTTTTTTCAATTTATATTCTTAATATTAGTTTTTGAGACACATTACATGGTGGGATTGATAAATATATTGTTTTGTATAATGTGGGAAGAATTTCAAAGAAGAATTATAGGATTTTGCCAACATTTGAGAATATTCCATTGGAAAACAGCATAAACTGGATGATCAGTACCCATTTTAACAAAATAAACAAACTTAGAAATATTGCAATACTGTGTTGGCTATTCCAGCATGTAGAGTAAATACTGTGCTTCAAATACTGAAATTTGGATAGTACTCAATGAAATATACACGTGGATAGAGGATATTTTAGTATGAAGTTATAATGGATGATTTTGTAGACACTTTGATTCCCAATAAAGGGCACGTCAGATAATGGAGACACTCAACAAATTGGGCACTATGATATCCGAGGTTTATCTTCAACTTGAAATGCATTTATTTATATTGGCAGGGGCGTAGCTGGGCATACCCAAATACGCACGTGCGTACGCTGTTTGGAAAAAATACAAAATTAAAGTGATCGAAAAATGCAATAAAATGTGAGGCCTAACCCGGGTTAGGCATATTTTCTATAAGAGAGATGTGTTTTCATATCGAAACCACTTAAACTGCTTGAAAGTTTGTTTGTTTTTCGACTTCATATAATGCGCATGATTTAGCTATCATTTTCGAGGTCACGTTTCTTTTGGTGGTGACTATAAATAAAATAATTATCGACTGGGCTTTATCGTTGTTTTGTACTATGTATCCGAATGGAATGCTTACGAAGCGGGCGATTTTAAGAATGGCTGCTTATTTGATGTCGCCCCATACAGAGATCTTTTCGACGGAAAATCAGACCAGCCAACATCCAGTACAGTCGTTCTGCTTTGAATTTATTGCGGACGAAGCCACTGATGCTGCCACTATGGAGCAAATGGCTCTCTGCCTTCGATTTTACGATGCAGAGAAAGCATGTCTCCAGGAGGAGTTCGTTGGGTTTGCCGAGTTCATGTCTACCACGTGCAGAGCTCTGGTTAATGCCTTCCTCGAGAACCTTCAAGCTCTTGGAGTAAACATTCAGAAAAAATGCGCGGTCAAGGTTATGATGATGTGTTGAACATGTCCGGGAAGCAGAAGGGGGGGAGCTCGCATCCAATCCAACGTCGCGAGAGCTGTATACACTCACTGCAAGGCGCACTGGTTGAATCTCGCCACCAGTATCGTGTAGTCCTTCACCGTCTTTGTACACTATAGTATATACACAATCTTACAGTCTCTGAGCTTCTCCACTCAACCGCTAGGGTCAATTCGTATACATTCGGACAAAGGGAGAAATTCGGATAATACTTCTTCCCAAGGACACTAAATCTAGCTCCAGGCCTTTAGCGCCTACAGTGCTTTGATTTTATATTGAAGGTGAGCGAATTAACCGACAATCTTGTTCAAGAGATTTTCACCGAGTTCCAGCCGGACCTTGAGGTCTATGATGTAACATTTGCCAGGGAGTGTAGAAGGTGGAAGGCGAAGTGGCAGATTTTATCTCCCGAGCCATTCAAAACCCTTGAGTCGGGGCTTACCCCCGCAACGGAAAACTCCTACCCCAATGTTCGAAGATGTCTTCTCGTTCTGCTTTGCATGCCAGTATCGACAAAAACAGCGGAGAGGTCTTTTTCTACAATGAGACGGGTGAAGACATACCTCCGTAGCACCATGGGAACGGAGCGCATGTTCGGTCTTGCCCTGTTGAATATACACCGAGAGCAAGAGATCGATCTGGAAGAGGTCGTTGCCGTATTTGCAAGACGAAAGGAGCGCTTGGCTCTTTTATTTCGTGTGTAATGTAATGCATGTAATACAGGAGACCTTGCATTAATTAGAATGTTTAAGGTTTACGTGTATTGTTGCTATAGGTAGAGAATACAAGACGAGATGAAAGTGACTAGAGTTATTGAGTAAATATGATAGACATAGTTGCTAGCTAAAAGATGGATATATAGATTTATAATGTCTCTTTTATTTGTGTTTTAACAATACAAATTAAGCTTTAGTTACTTTCATCCAAAAGTGTTATGTCCTATTTTATACCATACCATATCATGGTTTTATTTAGACATCCATTAAATGACATACCCCACCATAATTCTGGAATAAAATCTTGAAGGAAAATCACATGTTTTAAAATCGAAGATAAATGGTATCATATCCGAGTTTATCACGCCATATTTTGCACTATAATATTATCTGAAACCTCTCTAGAATGCACGTACGGCTTCATAGAGATAAAAAAATAATTCAGGGGGAACATGCCCCCAGACCCCCCTAGCATGCCATTTGCATACACTGAAAATCAGCCCAGCTACGCCCCTGATTGGTACTATTCTTACCAAAGTGTTAGCTATTCCAGCATGTAAATTAATTACTGTGCTTAAAGCACTGAAATTTTGATGATGTTCAATGAAATATGAATGAAGACAGATCATGTTTTAAAAGGTGGTATGCATGATGTTGTAGACACTTTGATAACTGACACGTCGGATAATCTGGCACTCTGTTGTAGACCGGCGAGAGTACTGGTATAGTGCCAATGAAGCAGACATCAACAGGAGTGTATATAAGCTTCAGCGTTACAATTGATATAAGAACAATCAATTGAAACTTCACGCTATAATGGTCAGATTTTAATCCCTGAGAAGTCGTGTCTTAATTGAATATGCTATAAAAAACAAAATCATGCTCAAATTCCAAAGGGATAAGAAAAATGAAGCAAATGTTTGGTGATTCGTTTTTATTAATATAAATCCAGAAATTGTTAATTATTAATGCTTTCTCTAACAGTATTCAACAGCAAATTGTGCCTTTCGGGTTCACTAAAAATTGTGTATTATATCTGTAAAAAAGTGTCTGGTAAGCTTTAACAGAAGTGCCATTGTAATTGAGATGATTGGCTAACTAAGTGTCCATGAAAATGTGGCATCCGACTCTGTAAAATTTGAAAATTCCTCCCATATGTCAGTAAACCACAAATTTAAGATGCTGTTACATTAATAGACATATTAATCTTGTAATTCGAATAGTACAGGTTTTTGAGTTATTTCTAAGTATTATTTATTTAGTTGAAATATGTACTTATCATCCACTTCATGCTGATTTTTGATGAAATTGTATCGTCTTTTTTATATAATCAAGCGTTTTTTTCGCAAATTTGTTTCTTCGCAATATGAAGTGCTATACCATAAATCGGCGAAACAAAGTTCCGTGCCAAAAGCCCACCTAACAGAAAATAAATGCGAAAAAGATGAAAAACTCACCTCTTGCGTGTGGCTTTTATTGTTCTCTGTTATCAAAGTGCCATCCGTTATCAAAGTATCCGCATTACCGGCGTGAATTATAGCGACTAGTTTCTTTGAATACCATTCACCTGTCTGTTTAGATCCATATTCTGCATCTGTCATGTCTTGAATATCAATTGTTGCCATCTCTCTTACAGCTATTTAAGTCAATAATAATCATAATAATGATCCCTCATATGTACAGATTTTTATTTTATCCCCACAAAAAAGTTTGAGAGGAGGTTTGTTTGAGTCACCACTGTCTGTCGGTTTGTGAGTCAGTCTGTCCTCAAAAGGTCGTGAAGCAAATGACTTTCACATTTCCAAAGCATATGAGTTTTTGAGAAAAAGTGTTTGGGCAGTTTTCCTTTTTATGGCAGTAGGGCTGTCACGATTCACCGGTATACCGTTATATCGCGGTGCATGTCGTGAAAAAAATCGCACCGCGGTACGGCGTTGCCGCACCGGTTTTTTAAATATTATTATATTAGCACAGATATAAATACATTACATAATTATTTTGATATAGATATCGTTTTGAAAAATGTAGAAGCGGTTCAAAAGGGCTAAATAAATAATCCGTTAATATCCAGGTCAAGCAAGCGCTTCCACTTGTAGATGTTTAACTTTCACGTTTAAAATACGGCGATGTATGGGTCCGTACCTTTTTTGGAATTAGGGACAGATTTCCTTTGCAAATAAGTTCATAATTATCCAAAAGATGTTTATTCTATTTCTTATTTTCTTTCCTTAGTATATCTATCGTTCAAAGCATGGCACTTCCGAATCATGTTATCTTAAGATTCTGAATAAGTCGAGGAAGAGTCAGAACGCTACGGATTTTCAATACTGGGCCCTCTGACTCCGCATTTTGAACATGCCCTTGAAGCGTTTGATTTACACAGATCGTAGTCACGGCTATTGTAAGCAACATGGCGGACATTTTAGAAAAAGACGCGAACAATAACAATGACTACTTCTATCAAGTTTATTACAGTTTCTTTTACAGTTTCTAGTCATACTATGATACCAGTGTTTTCTGATTATTGAGTTTAATAAAGTATGTAAAACTTTTTATTCTGCTGTTTTCTTCACAGATACATATTCTATAAAATATCGCGGTACGTACCGCGATACAGTGTTGCCGTACCACTATATACCGCGGTACGCTCACGGCGTATCGTGACAGCCCTATATGGCTGTAGTAAAACCTTGCTTACTCTCTAGAAATCACATGTTTTGTCCAATCTTCATGAAACTTAGTCAGGATATGTTTCCTTATGATAGCGTTGGCGTGTTTGAAACTGGGTCATGTGAGGTGAAAACCTAGGTAACTAAGTTCAATCAAAGAAAAGGTATGGTTTCAGTTGAGAAGTAGAATTTCACGTTGAATCTTCATGAAATTTGGTCAGAACATTTGTTTCCATGATGTGATAATTTTGAGTTAAAAATATTAATGTGCATAGATTGCAAATATTTATGTTAAATACTTCTATTATCCTGACCTCTACCTTCACAGAAAAGTTAAGCAGCTTTTTTTTTCTTCTTTTTTTTTGCTTGTCCGGGCAATAACTTTGTTGTTTATTGTGAAATTTTAAAATCATTTGGCACAATTGTTCACCATCATTGGACGGTGTGTCGCACGAAAGAATTATGTTGATATCTCCAAGGTCAAGGTCACACTTTGAGTTCAAAGGTAAAAAATGGCCGAAAATTAGCTTGACAGGCCATAACTATGTCATTCATTGTGAGATTTAAAAATCATTTGGCACATTTGTTCACCATCATTGGACGGTGTGTCATGTGAAAGAAGTACCTCAATATCTCTAAGGTCAAGGTCACACTTTGAGTTCAAAGGTCAAAAATTGCCATAAATGAGCTTGTCCGGGCCATTACTATGTCATTCATTGTGAGATTTTAAAATCATTTGGCACATTTGTTAACAATCATTGGACAGTGTGTCGCGCGAAAGAATTACATTGATATCACCAAGGTCAAGGTCACACTTTGAGTTCAAAGGTAAAAAATGGCAAAAAATTAGCTTGTCCGGGCCATAACCATGTTGTTCATTGTGAGATTTTGAAATCATTTGGCACATTTGTTCACAGTCATTGCACGGTGTGTCGCGCGAAAGAATTACGTTGATATCTCCAAGGTCAAGGTCACACTTTGAGTTCAAATGTCAAAAATGGCCATAAATGAGCTTGTCTGGGCCATTACTATGTCATTCATTGTGGGATTTTAAAATCATTTGGCACATTTGTTCACCATCATTAGACGGTGTGTCACGCTAAGAATTACGTTGATATCTCCAAGGTCAAGGTCACACTTTGAGTTCAAAGGTCAAAATTGGCCATAAATGAGCTTGTCCTGACCATCACTGTGTCGTTTATCGTGAGATTTTTAAGTCATTCAGCACATTTGTTCACCATTATTGGACGGTGTGTCGCGCGAAAGAATTATGTTGATATCTCCAAGGTCAAGGTCACTCCAAGTTCAAAGGTCAAAAATGTCTGGGACATAACTATATCGTTCATTGTGAGATTTTAAAATCATTTGGCACATTTTGTTCACTATCATAGGACAGTGTGTTGCGCGAAAGAATAACGTCGCTATCTCCAAGGTCAAGGTCACATTTTTAGTACAAAGGTCAAAAATGGTCATATATGAGTTTGTCCGTGCCATAACTATGTCATTCATTTTGAGATTTTAAAATCATTAAGCACATTTGTTAACCATCATTGGACGATGTGTCGCGCGAAAGAATTACGTCGATATTTCCAAGGTCATGGTCACACTGAGTTCAAAGGTAAAAAATGGCCTTAAATGAGCTTGTCCGGGCCATAACTTTGTCCTTCATTGTGAGATTTTAAAATCATTTGTTGACCATCATTGGACGGTGTGTCACACGAAATGATTATGTTGATACCTCAAAGGTCAAGGTCACACTTTGAGTTCAAAGGTCAAAAATGGCTTTTGTTCACAGTCATTGGATGGCGTGTCATGCGAAAGAATTCAAGAGTTTGAAGGTTAAAATGGCCGTAAATAATAATTGCAAAATAATTCTAAAAAATCGCCATAAATAAGCCTCTCTTGGTTGTGAAGACAGAATGCAAAATATTCTGTGTCAATGCGGTATGTGGGGGTATACGTCACGTCTGTGACAAAGCTCTTGTTCGTTTTGGCCAAACCATTTTTAATTATTTACGAAATTAAACATTATATATGTGAAAGTATAAAGTTTTAAACAAGCCGTTGTTCTATCAGTATAATTGTAACCTCACTTTAATGCATTGCATTCCAACCCGCATGGTATCAGGGTCATTTCGTGGCCAGTAAACGGATCGTTACATAATATAGGCGATATTGCGTTAACTTGGTGAACTGGAATTGTATTTAGACCAGATATATGCAGCTTAATGAAGATATTTGGCGATATAACTATGGTAGGTCAATCATAGATTCTTAATGTGTTTTCAACAATTTGTTAAGCATGACCGCCATGATTCCGGATATTGTTAATAATCAAATCAAATGGCAATGTCCGACACACCACTAAAACAGGTTTGTTCGATGAATGCGCGTATAAATATTTAAAATATGTACGGAGACTTCGCGTGTGGCCGGTTGACATAAATGTTTTAATTTCACTTCCATTCTTCTTTTGTTTTTAGCTCACCTGTCACGAAGTGACATGGTGAGCTTATGTGACCGTGTGATGTCCGTTTGTGCGTGTCTGTGTGTCCGTCAACAATTTGTTTGTGTAGACAGTAGAGGTCACAGTTTTCATCCAATCTTTATTGAATTTGGTCAGAATGTTTATCTTGATGAAATCTGGGTTGGCATTGTATTTGGGTCATCTGGGGTCAAAAACTAGGTCACTAGCTCAAAAACTAGGTCAAATAGTAGAAAAACATTGTGTAGACAGTAGAGGTCACAGTTTTCATCCAATCTTTATGAAATTTGGTCAGAATGTTCGTCTTGATTAAATCTGGGTTGGGATTGTATTTGGGTCATCTGGGGGTCAAAAACTAGGTCACTAGGTCAAAAAATAGGTCAAATAATAGAAAAACCTTGTGTAGACAATAGAGGTTGCAGTTTTCATCCAATCTTTTTGAAATTTGGTCAGAATGTTTATCTTGATGAAATCTGAGGTGGGATTGTATTTGGGTCATCTGAGGTCAAAAACTAGGTCACAAGGTCAAATTATAGAAAAACCATCAACAATTTGTTTGTGTAGACAGAAGAGGTCACAGTCTTCATCCAATCTTAATGAAATTTGGTCAGAATGTTTATCTTGATAAAATCTGGGTTGGGATTGAATTTTGGTCATCTGGGGTCAAAAACTAGGTCACTAGGTCAAAAACTAGGTCACTAGGTCAAATAATAGAAGAACCTTGTATAAACAATAGAGGTCACAGTACCTTGTGTAGACAATAGAGGTAACAGTTTTTAACCAATCTTTATAAAATTTGATCAGAATCTTTATCTTGATGAAATCTGGGTTGGGATTGTATTTGGGTCACCTGGGGTCAAAAACTAGGTCACTAGGTCAAAAAATAGGTCAAATAATAGAAAAACCTTGTGTAGACAATAGAGGTTGCAGTTTTCATCCAATCTTTTTGAAATTTGGTCAGAATGTTTATCTTGATGAAATCTGAGTTGGGATTGTATTTGGGTCATCTGAGGTCAAAAACTAGGTCACTAGGTCAAATTATAGAAAAACCATCAACAATTTGTTTGTGTAGACAGAAGAGGTCACAGTCTTCATCCAATCTTAATGAAATTTGTTCAGAATGTTTATCTTGATAAAATCTGGGTTGGGATTGAATTTGGGTCATCTGGGGTCAAAAACTAGGTCAAAAACTAGGTCACTTGGTCAAATAATAGAAGAACCTTGTACAAACAATAGAGGTCACAGTTTTCATCCTATTTTTATTAAATTTGGTCAGAATGTTTATCTTGATGAAATCTGGGTTGGGATTGTCTTTGGGTCATCTGGGGTCAAAAACTAGGTCACAAGGTCAAATAATAGAAAAACCTTGTGTAGACAATAGAGGTAACAGTTTTTAACCAATCTTTATAAAATTTGATCAGAATCTTTATCTTGATGAAATCTGGGTTGGGATTGTATTTGGGTCACCTGGGGTCAAAAACTAGGTCACTAGGTCAAATGATAGAAAAACCTTGTGTAGACAATAGAGGTCACAGTTTTCATCTAATCTTTATGAAATTTGGTCAGAATGTTTATCTTGATGAAATCTGGGTTGGGATTGTATTTGGTTAGTCAGGTGAGCGATTCAGGGCCATCATGACCTTCTTATTCTGTTTAGTATCTATAGATATATGATAGGCAATATGTAATAATGTCAAATAAGCCGCAAAAACTCTGCGTAACATCCCGTTCTCAGTGCGATGCAGCTAAGAACTGCATGGAAACAGACATTTGCTATCTTTGATCTGATTCAGCAAACTCTTTACCTTTCACCAACTCCAACCACAATCAACACCGTATATCTTTTTTGGCGTAGCTGTTTAATGTCACTTTTGACCTTAGATGACCTTCATCATGATAGATCCGAAATGAATAAACCCGAATTGTTCATTGGCTAATAATACGAAAATCACCGTAAACATTGGTAGTCTGATTCCCAGATTAAAACATTGGATGCATGTCATTTGAACTGAAAATGAAATATGAATATATTGTAAATTACATGTAAATTACAATAAATAAAAACTGTCATGATACAAAACATCCTCTAAACATTACATCGAAACGTTTCTCCTTAGTTTACAAAGCAATATAGCATTAATCACATGTCTGTACAATTAAAAGAATCTATTGTTTACATGTCGTAGGGGCTGCACTAAACACTACAAAAACAGGCTAGATTGCACTTTATCGGTACCCAGTTGTTTACCACTATCGACCAAGTGGGGGTTTGGGGCGGTAGCCCGCGATACTAAGGAAATATATAGGTGTTGGAAGTATATCTGTTTTGATTTATTATAATCCATATTTGCGTTTATTAGTGTTAATATGTTTCTTAGTAATTTGTTTCATTCATTTTTTATATAAAGTTCTGTTTTTCTGCAAAAAATTCATATCACTATGATGCTTGCAATATTGAGTCTTTTATGTTTACATTCTACTAACATCTGTACACATTATAAGGCTAGTATTCCATTTATCCGTATCCGCATCCATATCCGCAAAATTGTAATATGGACGCTATATTCCATTTATCCGCATGCGTCGAGCGTATCTTTCTTAATTGGGATAAAAATATGTAGTTGAAACTGAAAATTATAAGTAGATAATTATTTTGAAGGACAAGCGTGAATTTAAGTAGATATACTGTGAAACCATTATATATCGTCGGGCATTAATTTTCGTATATATCGTCAGTCGACCGATTGACAAATTCAAGATCCTAACGAACAATTATGTCCCATATTTGAACAAATTAAGACTGAATTTCCAAAGGCATGAGGCACTAAGATCCAACGTAATCAACGCATACATACTCCGTCTTTTACGTAATCAAGATAAATCCGGTTTTGACACAAAAGGGGGTAGATTACACAGTGTACTTAACTGGCACGTGACATTGCTCTTAAACGCGAAAGCAGTACAGCTGTATCGACTGCGTTGACTTCGTTTAGGTAGAATTGTAATGATAACCGCTAATTGTTAACAACTTCATAACCCATTGTGTGTATTGTGTTTTTCAGTATTGTTGCAGAAGATTATACAGCCTCCACGCACCGGATTAGATCTGGAACAAAGACAATAAACAAAATTAAAAGATGATGATGTATCTACTTACCGTATATACATTCTCCGCGTTGATTACAAATAAATACCGAACATTTTGATTTGTGTTTGGTTGTTTGCGTTTTTCTACAATACAGGTGTAAAAATAGCCTGTGCTATTTTATTGGCTATCGATCTTTTTAATCATTGACATCTATTACAAGTTTTACGATACATGTTTCAAATAAGTGTTACTGTAGCAATTGAAAACGTAACAGGTAAAGAGAAATTAGCAATCATGACGATTAGTTCCATCCAAACGTAGGGAAATTGTTTTCAGAAATTCACTTTAATGTTTGCGCGATTTTTAGGAAATCCCCGGAAAGCACGTGTTTCGAATGGCCGAGTATGACGCAATAAAACATTGCTTTGTATCCTATTGCGTTCAATCTAATTTAAACTCACTCGTCCATTGGTTGTTACATTAAATCTGAACTTTGCCCTATGAAACCGCTGTCCAATAATGCACTGTTAATTGTACACTTCCGAAAAATATTGCTCTTTATCTTATCAAATATTTACGATGCAAAACTCTTGAAATTTTATTAAAAACTGACCAAATAGTTTGCTGACACTAATTTTAACCAATAATCTTCGCACCTTCTCAACTTTCCGCCGATAAAGGTAAGAATGTTATTAGTTTGACCATGATAATAAATAAATAAGACCAATTGGCAACTGGCTTCACTGTTTCAAACCCGGGTTTCAAACACTCGTTAACGGTTATTCGGTCCCACTAATCCGCTTATCATAATAATGATACACTAATGTGGGGCAAATTATTGATCACCTGATTATAAAAGACTAGTATATTGACATGTGACAAACAGGTCCCACCTCCTAAAAGTGACTCTCAAGTGTCCTCCCTCTTTCCCCACTACGATTTTTCGCAACCGCGATATATTTCGGACAAACAAATTGGATATTGACTGATGCATTTAATTTTTTTCAAAGTCAGGAATTGGCGAATTTAAGTGCTGACGAAAACGTCATTTTTCTAAAAATGACGAAATTTCGTGCTGGCGAAAATAAATGATTTCACAGTATGGTACAAATCATCCTTCTGTCTGTAAAAAAATACAAATGGTAAATACATGAAACATCTTCTTGTGTGTTGGCTATGCTTTTCCAAACATTTGAAGTAAAATCAGTCCCAATATGCAGAACTGCGTTGGTTATATAATTTGGGGTAATTTTTCACGAATTCGATTAGTTTTTCAGTTGATTTTTTAGATGACACCTCATGGTGCTAAATGCGGTCCGTATCTTGTCCGCATCCGCATTAGAATGCTAACTTGAGCATTCTTTTGCGGACGCCTTTTGCGCGTGAGGATACGCGGATGCGGATGAATGGAATAAGTGCTGTGCATTTCAACTTGTTCTATTTTTTTGCGGATGCATATATGCGGATGCGGATGGGGATACGGACACATTATCTTTTATTTTATTCCAATATTATGTTCATAGTTTTTCAGTGGCGAATATGTTTTCTTTTCCTATTGAACCTAATTTATTACTTGTTCAATTATGAAAACCTAGTCATTACAATACTTATTGACAATAAAACATACAATTTCACCTCTTCTTGTTCTTCATTTTTATTTGTTAATACATTAAAATATATATTATCTTATTATCACTCACTACCTTCATTAAAATACATGGTCGCTTCATTAATTCCATCTCCTTTCACTGGTCGCAAACATTAGGCCATAGAAAATTAATTCCTAGATTCTTATCCCCGCCCGCCCCTCGAAAATCATCCGGCCCGAACGTTTTTTATTTGAAAAAAAATCCGTAAAAAAAAATCGAGC
Organism: Dreissena polymorpha; assembly: GCF_020536995.1. Classification (NCBI taxonomy): domain Eukaryota; kingdom Metazoa; phylum Mollusca; class Bivalvia; order Myida; family Dreissenidae; genus Dreissena; species Dreissena polymorpha. Next base: position 10,920,932 of record NC_068364.1, read on the forward strand.
CGCAAAATACTGAAGATGAAACGGCTGAAGTATGAAAAAAGGGCGCACCCCGAAAATAGCGAAGCGCGAATCGGCAACTCAATGTCTCCGAGGCGCTTATTGATTTTTAACGGCGCACGAGCATCGTCTTAAATTTTAGTGATCGAACGCGAACAACAACAAAATGTTTATTATTTTGAGTTGTAATAATGGCTTTACAACCGTCAAAGATTATTATGGGGTGTCAAAATGTGCAGAAACTTTAACTCTCGCGGACCTGTACGATTAGTTCATTTGTGGTTCGTATGATCAAGCCCCATCGTTGAAAGTTGACCACCAGAAAATCGTCTGTGCCTTCATCGGCCGAATTTAATTAGAATTGACACATGTGTCACCCAATGTTACATTATTTCAAGCTGTCGGCTGCCTAAGAAATTTTATTCTATTCTGGTACAGATTTGTATTTTCTTTTATACTTTGTCTAGTCAATGTTTTATTGAATGTCAGAATATGTTTAACATGATATTAAAAGGGTAAAATAAAACACAATAGTCAAATTTTGATAATGTTTTTCTTTTATTCTATATAATTTTACAAACATATATACATATAGGCGTTATGCATATAAACCAACAAATTCATGAAGATTTCATTACTTATATATAGGTCCGACACATAAAATGAAATAAAAAAAACAAAAAATAAAAAAAAAACACCAACCCGCCCCAATTTCCCCAAAAATTTGGATGAGAATCTAGGTATTTATTTTCTATTGCGTTTCAACATCAACGCCGTATATCTTTTTAAAGATATTTCTTGTTTAAAGATATTTCTTGTTCCAGTGTATTGCCAGATACTCTTAATATTGCTGGTTTTACTTGGACAGTTGTAAATACTGTAATAAGTGAACTATAAGCAGATATTGTCAGAAGATGACACTGCACAGGTAATAGGACCTGAATTTGTGTCATTAAATAAAAAATATTTATATGTGCAAACCTTCTTTGTAGTCTTAATACATGTGCAATCATTTATTTCATTCATACATTTCATTTTTATGTATGGTCATTATTACTATTTAAGGTACATTCATGAATGTAAAGAGTATGGCCCAATGTGCTTTGACACCATCTATCATTACAGTTAACATAATAGCAGTTCTAATAATAATGTTTGCACCTGCTGATATTGATAGTCATATTCTCAGCTTGTTTTATTATTCCAACTGCCTTAATTATTCCCCCCTTCGAAGAAGAGGGGGTATATTGCTTTGCACATGTCGGTCAGTCTGTCGGTTGGTCGGTCCAGGTGGTTTCCGGATGATAACTCAAGAACGCTTGGGCCTAGGATCATGAAACTTCATAGGTACATTGATCATGACTCGCAGATGACCCCTATTGATTTTGAGGTCACTAGGTCAAAGGTCAAGGTCACGGTGACCCGAAATAGTAAAATGGTTTCCAGATGATAACTCAAGAACACTTAGGCCTAGGATCATGAAACTTGATAGGTATATTGATCATGACTCGCAGATGACCCCTATTGATTTTCAGGTCACTAGGTCAAAGGTCAAGGTCACAGTGACCCGAAATAGTAAAATGGTTTCCGGATGATAACTCAAGAACGCTTATGCCTAGGATCATGAAACGATCATGAAACTTCGTAGGTAGATTTATAATGGCTGGCAGATGACCCCTATTGATTTTCAGGTCACTAGGTCAAAGGTCAAGGTCATGGTGACCCAAAATAGTAAAATGGTTTCCGGATGATAATTCAAGAACGCTTATGCCTAGGAACATGAAACTTGATAGGTACATTGATCATGACTCGCAGTTGACACCTATTGATTTTCAGGTCACTATATCAAAGGTCAAGGTCACGGTGACCTGAAATAGTAAAATGGTTTACGGATGATAACTCAAGAACGCTAATGGCTACGATCATGAAACTTCATAGGTACATTGATCATGACCCCTATTGATTTTGAGGTCAAAGGTCAAGGTCATGGTGACCCCAAATAGTAAAATGGTTTCCGGATAATAACTCAAGAACGCTTATGCCTAGGATCATGAAACTTCATAGGTACATTGATCATGACTCGCAGATGACCCCTATTGATTTTGAGGTCACTAGGTCAAAGGTCAAGGTCATGGTGACCCGAAATAGTAAAATGGTTTCTGGATGATAACTCAAGAACGCTTAGGCCTAGGATCATGAAACTTGATAGGTAGATTGATCATGACTTGCAGATGACCCCTATTGCTTTTCAGGTCACTAGGTCAAAGGTCAAGGTCACAGTGACAAAAAACATATTCACACAATGGCTGTCACTACAACGGAGAGCCCATATGGGGGGCATGCATGTTTTACAAACAGCCCTTGTTTATGTTAACTATACCCCAGTGCATCATGTGTATGCTGTTTTATACAGCACACAGTACTATGACATCGTTACTTCTTTATTTAGCATGCATGTAATATTCAATTATATGAGACATGGCTGTTTGCTTGCTTCTTTAACAACTGTTAACATGTTTCTTTTGGTTAATTTATTTCCAGATATTTTATTTTATGTAAGTGTTAGCTTGTGGTTACCTTAATTTGTTTGTTTTTTAACTATTTTATACACAAATGAAAGCACAGTCATTTAGTAATTTGAAAAGACTTGATATTCAAAACATAAAACAAATGTTTATTAAAAATTGTATATATTCATACCTCATGTACATCATTTAGTATTGCAGTTATCTTTAACAAATCTTTTCCGAAGTAAATCATACTTTGTTCAATTTTACAAAGTGGCTTGCAAATGCTTGTTTATTAGTCTACAAACTAGAAGGGTTGTATCGCTTACACATTGTTCATGGTATAGCTTAGTTTATAAAGAACAAATTTGCAGATATTAATAAAAAAAGAAAACAGACGAATAATCACAATTGAAGTGATTTACTAAATGTTTTTTGAAGTTATGTAGCAAATTGAATTTTGTTTAAAGATAATTATGTTGTAATATGGATAACATTAATTTTGAAAGCTGCATAATTGGTCTTAAATGTGGTTTGCTGTTGGTTTCATTGTATTGATGGCTGCCTCACTTCTGTTGTTTATTTCAGGCTCACAACCCTCCCCCAGACTTGCCAGGCCAGTATAGCACATAGTAAGTAGCAGTAATAGTGATGTAGGATATGATTGGGATCTTTTGTGGGGGTTTTCGCCCACCTGAGCATGTTTTTTCTGCGGTCATGGTGTGCTTTGGTGCTTGCCTTTTGCATGTCAGCCAAATGGGTAACATTTCTAAAATGATAACATTCTAGAGGTCACATTTCTTACCAAATCTTCATTTAACTTATAAACATTTGGGTCTGGTTTGAAACAGCCAAATCACTAGGTCACATTTTAGAGTTTGTTAATAACCCATTATTAATTTTAAAAAATTGATCAGAACAACTGTCCGCATGATTTTTCATGTGTATTTATAATGTGATCATGTTAGGTGGAAAACTAGGTCACAAGATGACAAACAAGCTTGTTAATGCTCTATAAGATGCATGTATTACCCAATCTTTATGAAACTTTGTCAGAGCATCAAATTTTGTCCTAATGATGCATCAGCTGAAATCGAAACTGGTGATTTTTGGTAGAACAAAAATAGGTCACTAAGCCAAAATAATGTCAGCTTATTTATATTCTCTAGTTCTTAGATTAATTGTCCAATTAACATGAAACTTGTTTTTGGAATTTATTCCTATGATGTCTAGTCCAAGTTGTGGCGGTCATGTGGCATCAAAATATATGTCAAATCAAATAAAAAAAATCTTGTTAACTATAAATCACAAATACTGATACGTTTTGCTGAACAATCTGAATTAAATTGAGTCTACACATCTTTTCTATTAATATCCAGGGTTGTCCATTGTCTGGATTAATTCGGAAATCTCGATTTTAGCTGTCCAGGTTCGATTTAGAGATCAATCTAAATCTGATCAGTATTTTTTAGACAGTGGTGTAAGGACAAATTCATTTTAGTGCGCAATCATTTGAGAATGAATAATGTTAAAGCTTCTTTGGAATTCAGGAAATTTGTGCTTGGTACTGAATTGGCCCAGTATTTTATTTATTGATTTCTGATTGGTTAGCCTATGGCAGGGACTATCAACTGTAACTTACGGAAAATCTTCGCTACTTTATGAAAATCTTAAAAAGTCAATGAAACGTTGCAATTGTCTGCCATCTTGAAAGTTTCACTAATCGATTAGCAAAGTAAAGCATTGCAATAGAATATTGTAAGATACTATGTTCAAATTATATATTGATTACAAATTTTCTAGGTAACTTGTTTTCAATTTCTGCAGTCAAACTGCAAATATATGCAAATTTATTTCATGTGCTAAACATGTTCATTTTTTCCAACTGTCGTTTTTGGTTCAATTTTTTTCTTGATTTTAATTTGTTTTCTTTCTTTGTTTTAACGTTCTTTATAGCTATTGTTACTTTTGAAATTACAATTATAAAATATAGGCATATCCATAACAATTTATTATTGGAAGCTTTTCAATGTACAATATATAGTTTTTCAAGCTGTTGAGCCAAAATTAATTTTTCAAGTGTAAACATATATTTTCTGCAAACATTTTACCAGTATTATTGTCCCCTACCGGTTTCACCGGAGGGGACTTATGGTTTGCGCTTTGTGCATCTGTTAGTCTGTCTGTCTGTCTGTCACACTTTTCTGGATCCTGCGATAACTTTAAAATTTCTTAATATTTTTTCATGAAACTTGCAACATGGATAGATGGCAATATGGACATTATGCATGTCATTTCATTTTGTTCCTACGTCAAAAATTGTGGTTGCTATGGCAACCAAAAATAAATATAAAAAAATCTGAAAATGGTGGAATTTCTGACAATGGTGGAGCCGATAGGGGACCATATTGCTTGACAATAGCCGTGTTTGTTTTTTTTAATCTATAAATTATTTAATCAGTGAAGAACAATTTCCTTCTCCTTACACTTATCTATTAAGCAATTTTCTTTTCATGTATTTTCCAAAAGAACATATATCATATTTAAACCACGTATGTTACATTCATGGAAATATTACAGTTGAAAGAAGCATATGATTTCAGCTTTAACAACATTGTTTTTAAGTCTTATTATACATTAAATTAAATTATTTAGAGCTCATGACATAGGTGATTCATATATATCCAATGATGACTTTTTAAATTTTGATTGAACAAACCTCCATGTCTTGGGTGCTAATTAGAATGTTGGTTTTTAGCTCACCTGATTGCTCAGGTGAGCTTTTTATGTCCCCCCACTATAGTAGTGGGGGACATATTGTTTTTGCCCTGTCTGCTGGTCTGTTGGTCTGTTTGCGCCAACTTTAACATTTTGCAATAACTTTTGCTATATTGAAGATAGCAACTTCATATTTGGCATGCATGTGTATCTCATGAAGCTGCACATTTTGAGTGGTGAAAGGTCAAGGTCAAGGTCATCCTTCAAGGTCAAAGGTCAAATGTATGTGGCCGAAATCGCTCATTTTATAAATACTTTTGCAATATTGAAAATAGCAACTTGATATTTGGCATGCATGTGTATCTCATGGAGCTGCACATTTTGAGTGGTGAAAGGTCAAGGTCATCCTTCAAGGTCAGAGGTCAAATATATGTGGCCCTAATCGCTTATTTTATAAATACTTTTGCAATATTGAAGAAAGCAACTTGATATTTGGCATGCATGTGCATCTCATGGAGCTGCACATTTTGAGTGGTAAAAGGTCAAGGTCATCCTTCAAGGTCAGAGGTCAAATATATGTGGCCCAAATCGCTTATTTTATGAATACTTTTGCAATATTGAAGATTTTGAGTGGTGAAAGGTCAAGGTCATCCTTCACAAGGTCAAGGTCATCCTTCAAGGTCAAACGTCATATAGGGGGACATTGTGTTTCACAAACACATCTTGTTGAATAGGTCTTTGTCCGTTGTCTGCCTGTCCATCCGTGGGTCCGTCGTCCACATTTGGTTTGTTAACACTCTAGAGGCCACATTTCTTGTCCGATCTACATGAAACTTGGTCAGAAGATTTGTCCCAAATGATTCCTCGATCGAGTTCAAAACTGGGTTATGCTTGGTCAAAAACTAGGTCACTAGGTAAAAAAAAAGAAAAACCTTGTATACACTGTAGAAGTAACATTTCATGCCAAATCTTCATATAACTTTGTCGGAATGTTTGTCTTAATGATATGTTGCTTGTGTTCAAAAGTGGTTCCAGTCCGTTGATAAACATGGCCGCCAGTGGGTGGGGCAGATTTCCTTCTTTGGCTATAGAAAAACCTTGTTAACACTCCAGAAGTCACAATTTTTGCCCAATCATCATAAAACTTGGTCAAAACATTGGTGTTATTGATATCTCGGACAAGATCAAAAATGGTCCAGATCGGTGAAAGAACATGGCTGCCAAGCGGCGGGGCAGTTTTCTCTATATGTATATAGTGAAAACATGTGAACACTCTAGAAGTCACATTTTTAGTCCAATCTTCATGAATTTGGTCAAAACATTTGTTTCCTAGATACATGAGTTAAGTTCAAAAATGGTTCCGGTCTGTTGAAAAACATGGCTGCCGGGGGAACAGGGCAGTTGTCCTTATATTTATATAGTAAAAAAAAGCATGTGAACAGTCAAGAAGTCACATTTTTTGCCCAATCATCATGAAACTTGGTCAAAACACGGGCTGGTCAGAATGTAAACACACCTTAAAAAACTTTATTTGTTGCACATATCTCAAGTTATTGAAATACATTTGCAAAACAAATTCAGTGCATAAAAGACCCTTTTTCTTGAATTTTGTGGTGATATCTTAAGATTTTATAATAAATAATTTAATACATCTGAAATCGGTGCCAACATTTCACGTTGTGTGTAACATAACCATATACATGAATGCGTTACACATCACATTTTTGGCCTAGAACACAGGCTTAGTAAATAAATTACACTGCAACGCCGATATATCGCGGTTGGTGGGGTCCAAAGATCGCGAGCGCGATATATCCGGCGCGCGATATAACTTGAGAAATGTCTAACTTAATTATATTGTGGTGAACTTGTCAAATTTCTCTAATGTTTTCATTTTATATACAGTGCTGCTACATATTTGTATTGTAATAATTGCAAACCAATTCTACAATAAACGTTTTCATTTCTTAATAAGTATCTGTGTATTTATCATAAAACCAAAATGTAAATTATGTTTTTTATTTTCATGTACGATCTCTGCGAATCAGCAAAAATAAAAAATTCTTGCCGTGAAAAACGTATAAAATATTTTGTGCATAGGTTCGAATTTGCCCTTAGCGTAACGGTAACAATACCGCGTGTTTTAATTATATTTTATTAAGGGGAAATGTCAATTCCACATAATTCGCGAGATACCGCGGTTCTTTTGTTGAAATTTACAACGAAACTTTTAACGGAAATTAAAATATCGCAATGTTGTACCGGCTACAAAATTTTTATTTACAAATAAATACACCCACGCCAATTTTCGCGCGCTTTTTATCAGGACAAAGAAATTCATGACCAGAACCGAAATTTAACGATTTATATACCAGTATACTGCCATTATTACCTTTGCAATGACACTAATTGAATATTTCCTAAGTGTTAAAAACAACCCCAGCCTTGTGTAAACAACATTGTCACTAATTGACAGTTTTTCACGCTTCACTGCGTACCATAGTAAGCCGCGAAATATTGTGTGTTAATACTAGCTAGAACCGGTTTTTTGCTTAAGTTAGAGAATTCTCAGATTAAAACATGTCATTTAGTGATCATGCTCGTCGGATTTTTGGGAGCCATAGCCAAAGCGCGATATATTGGACAGCGCGATATAACGGTCCGCGATATATCGGCGTTGCAGTGTAATACTGATGTATTTCACATTGCCAAAAGTAGCATACAAAAACTGTCTTTCATGCACTAGTTCAACTGTTAAAATTCTTAAGAAAATTTGTTTTTAAAAGTTATTAAAACAAAGTACCACATAACGGTATTTTTTACATCCATTAACATTTAAATGTGAACCCCACATAATCATGTGATGCTGTATCTGTAGAAGAACTCGGTTAATAAACTTGGTCAGTGGACATTTAAAACAAACAACACAACACTGAACCATGACCAATGACAACACTCTCACACAGTATTATAAAGACAATATTTAAACCAGAAAACAGTTCAAAACAGCATAATTTAGTAATAGAAAAATCAAGAAATTTACACTAAACTGGTTTGAAAATTGTAGTTAAATAAATGTCTCCAGAAACTAATACTGATAGTTAAGTGCAACATGGACAGAAGGATATCAACCAATATTAAAACTAAACACACATTTATAGTGACTATGAATCATTGAAATACCTTACCGCATAGGAAATCAAAGCGCTGAAAGCATAGGAAATCAAAGCGCTGAAGGCACTGTAGGTGTTCGCTGTTGTAAAATGTCGTCGTTGATTAGCTTGTGCGCATTGCACATGTTAATCAGTGTGCACAGGCTAATCTTATTTGACATGCATTAAGTCCCGTTTTCCCTGAAAGCAGCCAAGATGTACAGATTTCAATGATAAACACTTGACTGGCCAATGTCGTCTTAAAAGCTGTTAAACACTATCAGTCATATACACCAGGGACCCTGTATACACCCACTGCTGTCGTCTGCAACAGGCAGTGGTTGTCTTTCCATAGCGTAGTTAAGCAGTTAGGCGCATACTGATTTGCAAAATGTACTCTGTAACATTAGCGTGAGCTAACTCTCACACTAAAAATGTTGGGTACCAATTGAATAATGCAACAGGCACAATTTTATTAGCAGACAGCTATTATCACAGTTTCTAAACTTTTACTGATGCAAAGTTTAGGGTCGCGAAATTATATGACAAGCCAGAATTAAAATTCAAATATAAACAAACTAGATCTTTGAGTATATCAGTCAATGAATATATAATTGTATAAGTAAATTTGAATTGAAATTACCAGTATATATTATGATTTCAGCGATCCGAGGTGCAGAACGTGTTTTCGTTTGTTTTGTTCACCTTTTTACCCGATACCGTCCCGAACGAACGACAACTCATGTTCGCCCTTAGTTACAAAAAGACCCAATGGGTGATGAAATATTCCTGAGCATGGTTGTGACCAATCATAAAAAAATGTTATTATCCAATTATTCTGCTCAGGTGAGCTTTTGTGACTGGTCTTTGTCCGTCGTATGTCCGTCCGTCCGTCCGTAAACATTTGCTCGTAAACACTCTATAGGCCACATTTCTTGTCCCATCTTCATGAAACTTGGTCAGAAGCTTTGTCCTAATGTAATCTCGGCCAAGTTCGAAACTGGGTTGTGCCGGGTCAAAAAATAGGTCACTAGGTCAAAAAAAAGAAAAACCTTGTAAACACTGTAGAAGTCACATTTCATGCCCAATCTTCATGTAACTTTGTCAAAATGTTTGTCTTAATGATATCTTGGTTGAGTTCAAAAGTGGTTCCGATCCGTTGAAAAACATGGCCGCCAGTGGGCGGGGCAGTTTTCCTTATTTGGCTATAGAGAAACCTTGTAAACACTCTAGAAGTCACAATTTTTGCCCAATCATCATTAAAGTTGGTCAAAACATTGGTTCAATTGATGTCTCGGACGAGTTCGAAAATGGTTGAGATTGGTGATAAAACATGGCCGCCAGTGGAAAGGGCAGTTTTCTCTATATGTAAATAGTGGCAGTTTTCCCTATTTGGCTATAGAGAAACCTTGTAAACACTCTAGAAGTCACAATTTTTGCCCAATCATCATGAAAGTTGGTCAAAACATTGATTTTATTGATATCTCGAACGAGTTTGAAAATGGTCGGGATCGGTGAAAAAAAACATGGCCGCCAGTGGGCGGGGCATTTTTCTCTATATGTATAAAGTGAAAACATGTGAACACAGTAAAAGTCACATTTTTGGCCCGATTTTCATGAAATTTGCTCAGAACATTTGTTTTCTTGATACGAGAGTTGAGTTGAAAACATGGTTCCGGTCAGTTGAATAACATGGCTGCTGGGAGGGGGGCAGTTTTCTCATTATGCCCCCCCCCCCCCCTTTTGAAGAAGAGGAGTTATATTGTTTTGCTCATGTCGGTCCGTCCGTCCACCAGATGGTTTCCGGATGATAACTCAAGAGCGCTTATGCCAAGGATCATGAAACTTCATAGGTACATTGATCATGACTCGCAGATGACCCCTATTGATTTTCAGGTCACTAGGTCAAAGGTCAAGGTCACGATGACCCGAAATAGTAAAATGGTTTCCGGATAATAACTCAAGAACATTTATGCCTAGGCTCATGAAACTTCAAAGATACATTGATCATGACTCGCAGATGACCCCTATTGATTTTCAGGTCACTAGGTCAAAGGTCAAGGTCACGATGACCTGAATTAGTAAAATGGATTCCAGATGATAACTCAAGAACGCTTAGACCTAGGATTATAAAACTTCATAGGTACATTGATCATGACTCGCAGATGACCCCTATTGATTTTCAGGTCAAAGGTCAAGGTCACGGTGACCCGAAATAGTAAAATGGTTTCCAGATGATAACTCAAGAACGCTTATGCCTAGGATCATGAAACTTCATAGGTACATTGATCATGACTCGAAGATGACCCCTATTGATTTTCAGGTCACTAGGTCAAAGGTCAAGGTCATGATGACCTGAAATAGTAAAATGGTTTCTGGATGATAACTCAAGAACGCTTATGCCTAGGATCATGAAACTTCATAGGTACAATGATCATGACTTGCAGATGACCCCTATTGATTTTCAGGTCACTAGGTCAAAGGTCAAGGTGACCTGAAATAATAAAATGGTTTCTGGATGATAACTCAAGAACGCTTATGCCTAGGTTCATGAAACTTCATAGGTATATTGATCATGACTCGCAGATGACCCCTATTGATTATCAGGTCACTAGTTCAAAGGTCAAGGTCACAGTGCCAAAAAATGTATTCATACAATGGCTGTCAAGGTCACGGTGACTCAACTTAGAAAAAAGGTTTCTAGATGATAACTCATTAATGCTTACGCCTAGGATCATGATACTTCATAGGTACATTGATCATGACTCGCAGATGAAATAATGATGAAATTTGACCAGGATGTTTGTCTGGACAATATCCAGGTCAAGTTTGACATTTGGTAAAGATTGAATGAACCGACACCTCTCAGGTGAGCGAACTAGGGCCATCTTGGCCCTCTTGTTATCATGTATATATAAAGGCAAATCTTGGTGACATGTGTCCAAAACGTATGTCATTGGGTCAAATCGGAGAAAAACCTTGTAACACCTCTAGAGGCCAAATTTATTAATCGTTATCTTGATGAAACATGGGAGGAATGTTTATCTTAAAAATATCAAGGCCTTGTTTGAATCTGTGTCACGTGGGATGAAAAAATATGTTACCAGGTCAAGTCTTAAAAAATGGTATGCTTGAACTCAGGTGTGGGCCCTAGTGTTATACAAGTGTCTACAGGTGACACAAATATGTGTAACCATTGTTAGTGCATATAGTTCACTGTAGCAAGAGCATAGTTTTGTCAAAATGTAGTTGAAAATAAGATGCTTACACGGCTTTTTAATTTTTTGTGGAGCATATATTACAAGCCAGAAATGAAATCAGTAACTAGTATGTGTATATCCACGCTGTTTTGCATAATAATTAAAAGAATTTACTGATACCACAATGCACACAGCTTTTATAATTGATATGTGACATCAGGTTCCTTTCCTAAGATTGTTAAATGCATGCCCCATGATATTTGTGCGCAGTCTAGGGTTCCTTTGCACCTCTTGACTTTTTTAAACACAATTTTGAATACTGGAATTCTGTAGGGAACAGAGTAGAGAAAGGTATGGTGGTATTTGGGTTAAGAAATTTCAGCAAGAAATAAGGCTGTACTTGCTAGCATAATCTGATTAATGTAAAATTTCAACGATCTCATATGATATTTCAAGAAGGTGGTGTTTGTTTTAACGCAGTTTGCTTACCTCTGCAGCACTGAGGGCCGCCGTCGTCTGATATCAGAGCCTGCAGACACAGCGGATGTTGATGCTGCAGACGCATACAGAAGCATCCAGAAGGGAGGAGAAATCCCATATAAAGGACTTCAAAAGCCTGCGCCTGAAAAGTCAAGTGAGTCTTCATGACGTCATATAACCTTCTGTTCTACTCAGAAACCCTCGTTTTGCTATTCCAGTTCTCTTTTTCCCCACCATTTTATCCCATAAATGGTTCAATCATTGTTTCAGTAATAGTGATTTTGTTTTGACAGTATATCATTAGTATTTCAATGTGTATAATATTTTTTATGAAAGGATAAAATTTATGTTCTGTCTGTTTCCATATATATTGTACATGAAATGGTTTCGAAGAACCACTTCAATATAGGCGACTGCTCCCATACAATACAATCTTGAACTTGACCTTATATATTAGCAAATGAAAAACTAAAAGACATAAAATAAGCTGTTGGCATTGGTGTTTATATTTAGTTGGATATTTAGAATGACTTCTTTGTGGTCATGGTCGTGAAACAGATGTTAGTGAAAAGAATTCTGCATTCAGAGATGTTCTAGATTGATCATGGTTGTGGTCCCTCATTTAAACCATATTTCATGACCATAGGACAGTTTTAGACTTAAAATTATTGTCTATAAAACAGCCATACAGATACAACACCAATGTTTATATTTTGCCAAAAAAGTGCATAATGGAGAAAAAAAAATAAATGCATGAACTAGAAAGATACTGTTTTGCATGCTGTATGTAGTGAATGGAAATAAATACATGCATGTATTTTTGAGATCTAAGCTTCTGGCTTTGATAAGCTCCCACAAAGTGGTAGACATTAAGCAATTCACTTTCCCATCATACCAGTTGTAAATGTTTATCCCATATTTATGTCTGTTTGACTTAATTATCCTCCGCCAGAGGCGGAGGGATATTGTTTTGGCGTTGTCCGTCCGTCCGTCCGGCACTTTTGTGTCCGGAGCCATATCTTGGAAGTGCTTAGGCGGATTTCATTGAAACTTCGTATGAGTATATATATGCATAAGAGGATGATAACGCCAAATGGCATTGTACACCATCTGTTAAAAACAGAGTTATGGCCCTTTGTATCTTGAAAAAATGCTTTTTACTATAGGCACTTTTGTGTCATGAGCCATATCTTGGAAGTGCTTTGGTGGATTTCATTGAAACTTGGTATGAGTATATAAACCGCGCCAGAGGCGGAGGGATATTGTTTTTGCGTTGTCCGGCTGTCCGTCCGGCTGTCCGTCCGTCTGTCACTTTTGTGTCCAGAGCCATATCTTGGAAGTGCTTTTGCGGATTTCATTGAAACTTCGTATGAGTATATATATGGATAAGAGGATAATGCACGCCAAATGGCATTGTACACCATCTGTTAATAACGGAGTTATGGCCCTTTGTATCTTGAAAAAATGCTTGTTTGAGTGTCAAATATAATACTCTTGTGTCCAGAAGCATATAGGCGGGGGATATCAATTCAACGAATTTGCTTGTTTCTACTTCAACCCCATCATGTATAAGACAGTTTTAAGGGACTTGTTCACAGACATGACAAAGAAAATGAAAAAGTCATAATACTCAAGGCTTATAAAACTAGAAATGGCGCGGCAGAGGCCGACGCGTATCCCCACGCCGCATGTTTGACCCAGGGCCGCCCCAGGGTTGGTAATGGGGCCATGCATAGTTGAGATTGACCGTATTGTCATAAGAGAAGTTCAGTATCAATTAGAAGTGAATCGGTGTAGAAATGAAGAAATTATAGTAAAAGGCAATTTTGGGTGGGCGTGGCCTATGTGGGCGGGGCGCCCCAGGGTTAGTAATGGGGCCATGCATAGTTGAGATTGACCATATTGTCATAAGAGAAGTTCAGTATCAATTTGAAGTGAATCGGTGTAGAAAAGAAGAAATTATAGTAAAAGGCAATTTTGGGTGGGTGTGGTCTATGTGGGCGGGGCCCCAGGGTTGGTTATGGGGCCATGCATAGTTGAGATTGACCGTATTGTCATAAGAGAGGTTCAGTATTAATTTGAAGTGAATCGGTGTCGAAATGAAGAAATTATTGTAAAAGGCAATTTTGGGTGGGTGTGGTCTATGTGGGCGGGGCACCCCAGGGTTGGTAATGGGGCCATGCATAGTTGAGATTGACTGTATTGTCATAAGAGAAGTTCAATATCAATTTGAAGTGAATCGGTGTAGAAATGAAGAAATTATAGTAAAGGCAATTTTGGGTGGGTGTGGTCTATGTGGGCGGGGCCCCAGGGTTGGTTATGGGGCCATGCATAGTTGAGATTGACCCTTATGTCATAAGAGAAGTTCAGTATCAATTTGAAGTGAATCCGTGTAGAAATGAAAAAATTATAGTAAATGGAATTTTTTGGTGGGTGTGGCCTATGTGGGCGGGCGCCCCAGGGTTGGGATTGGGGCCATGCATAGTTGAGATTGACCCTAATGTCATAACAAAAGTTCAGTATCAATTTGAAGTGAATCCGTGTAGAAATGAAAAAATTATAGTAAATGGAAATTTTTGGTGGGTGTGGCCTATGCGGGCGGAGCGCCCCAGGGTTGGGAATGGGGCCATGCATGGTTGAGATTGACCGTATTGTCATAAGAGAGGTCCAGTATCAATTTGAAGTGAATCGGTGTAGAAATAAAGAAGTAAATGTAAAATAACCTAAAAAAATGAGTGATAATTTCTGACGCGGCCCCACCCCAACCCCTATAACTTTTGACCCAGGGGTCAGATCAAAATTCCAAATAGTGCAGGGTCGCACATATGCTCATAGCTACCATGTGTGTAAGTTTCAAGGTTCTAGTGCTTTTAGTGTAGGAGGAGATAGTGGCCAGGACGGACGGACAGACAGACGGACGGACGGACGGACGGCGGAGATAACCACAATATCCGTACCTTTTTTTCAAAAAGCGTGGGGATAAATATTGAAAATGTAAAAAAAGGTTAATCATCAATCAGTAAATAATCCATCAAATATAATTGTTTTCAAAGTGTTTGTTATTTTAATAAGGGATGTTTTATTCCACTTGTCAAGTTGGGTTAACAATGCTATTGGGAGTGCTTGATTAGCCTAATTCTAGTCTTACCAGGCAAGGGCATTTTTAACCAGGTTTTTAACCAGGTTTTCCGAAGGAAAAAACTGGTTATTAGATTGGCGAATGCGGGCGGGCTGGCTGGCTGGCTGGCGGGCTGGCGAAACAAGCTTGTCCGGGCCATAACTTTGTTGTTCATTGTGAGATTTTAAAATCATTTGGCACATTTGTTAACCATCATTAGACGGTGTGTCGCGCGAAAAAATTACGTCAATATCTCCAAGGTCAAGGTCACACTTTGAGTTCAAAGGTAAAAAATAGCCATAAATGAGCTTGTCTGAGCTATAACTATGTCATTCATTATGAGATTTTAAAATCATTTGGCACATTTGTTCACCATCATGGGACGGTGTGTCGCACGAAAGAATCACGTCAATATCTCCAATGTCAAGGTCGCCACGACTAAAAATAGATTTATTTTAAAACAAACTTACACAGGGGGTTAATTTTGTTTGTTCATTTCAAAAGTTCAGTTTGAGTTGTCTCCCTTTATCAGATTTTTTTTCACAATGAAAACCTGGTTTTGTGACAATTGTCCCTTGTCATTGTTTTAAATTGTTAAATGCAATTTTAACAAGATGTGTTTGTGAAACACAATGTCCCCCTATATGATGTTTGACCTTGAAGGATGACCTTGACCTTGACCCTTCACCACTCAAAATGTGCAGCTCCTTGAGATACACACTCATTTCAAATATAAAATTGCTAGCTTCAATATTGCAGAAGTAACATTACATGAGCAATTTTGACCCATATATTTGACCTTGAAGGATGACCTTGACCTTGACCTTTCACCACTCAAAATATGTAGCTCCATGAGATACTCATGCATGCCAAATATCAAGTTGCTATCTTCAATATTGCAAAAGTATTCATAAAATAAGCGATTTGGGTCACATATTTGACCTCTGACCTTGAAGGATGACCTTGACCTTTCACCACTCAAAATGTGCAGCTCCATGAGATACACATGCATGCCAAATATCAAGTTGCTATCTTCAATATTGCAAAAGTAATCATAAAATAAGCGATTTGGGCCACATATATTTGACCTCTGACCTTGAAGGATGACCTTGACCTTTCACCACTCAAAATGTGCAGCTCCATGAGATACACATGCATGCCAAATATCAAGTTGCTATCTTCAATATTGCAAAAGTATTCATAAAATAAGCGATTTGGGCCACATATATTTGACCTCTGACCTTGAAGGATGACCTTGACCTTGACCTTTCATCACTCAAAATGTGCAGCTCCACGAGATACACATGCATGCCAAATATGAAGTTGCTATCTTCAATATTGCAAAAGTATTCATAAAATGGGTGATTTTCGCCACATATATTTGACCTCTGACCTTGAAGGATGACCTTGACCTTGACCTTTCACCACTCAAAATGTGCAGCTCCATGAGATACACATGCATGCCAAATATAAAGTTGCTATCTTCAATATAGCAAAAGTTATTGCAAAATGTTAAAGTTGGCGCAAACCAACCAACAGACCAACCAACAGACCAACAGACAGGGCAAAAACAATATGTCCCCCACTACTATAGTGGGGGACATAAAAATCAAGCATGTGAACTGCATAGCACTTTTGTCTTTGTTCTTAAGTTAACACCTGGGTCAACAAGATAGTGTTCATGGAAAATAAATAACAGTGTTGATTGTGGTTGGTGTTGGTGAAAGATAAAGAGTTATATCAATAAGATCAAAGATAGCGAATGTCTTTTCCTGCGCATTTCTTAACTGCATCACATGCAAATCAATTACATGGTTTTGGGCCATATTTCTTGGCTCATCTTGCATTATTAGATATTATTGATCATACATCAACAAATACATAACACAAATACAAAAGAATAATGGAAATGAAATGAAAACATACAAGTCAAACAGCCTCACGCTAATCATCAATACATATTTGACATTTTTAGATAAGCGTTCTTTGATTAACCTGTTATTGGTTTGCCAGACATTGTTATTTGATTCTATTATTATGCCCACCTTCGAAGAAATAGAGGATATTTGTTGGATCCGGTGGATTATCGATTTTAATTCACGAGTGATCATAGAAAATATTTTCTATGATCATGAGTGAATTAAAATCAATAATCCACCAAATCCAACAAAGTTTCTTTTTATTTAATGCATTTTTCACAGTTTATATACATTGTTTAAAAGTTTAACTTAACAATTTTGCTGGGATAATGACATCATTTCGTCAAAAAATGACGTCAATTCACAGTAAACAATGAAAATTATCAATGATTCTCACTGATAATTTTCACTGTTTGAAACAGTGAAATTATCAGTTTTAATTCACTGATATTTCTCTGTAAACCACCAGAAAGCATTAAATAAGAGGGGGTTTATTGTTTTGCTCATGTCGGTCGGTCTGTATGTATGTCCGTCCGTTCGTCCACCAGATGGTTTCCGGATGATAACTCAAGAACGCTTAGGCCTAGGATCTTGAATCTTCATAGGTACATTGATCATGACTCGCAGATGACCCCTATTGATTTTCAGGTCACTAGGTCAAAGGTCAAGGTCATGGTGACCCGAAATAGTAAAAATGGTTTCCGGATGATAACTCAAGAATGCTTATGCCGATGATCATGAAACTTCATAGGTACATTGATCATGACTTGCAGATGACCCCTATTGATTTTCAGGTCACTAGGTCAAAGGTCAAGGTCACCGTGACCCGAAATAGTAAAATGGTTTCCGGATGATAACTCAAGAACGCTTATGCCTAGGATCATGAAACTTCATAGGTACATTGATCAGGACTCCCAGATGACCACTATTGATTTTCAGGTCACTAGGTCAAAGGTCAAGGTCACGGTGACCCGAAATAGTAAAATGGTTTCCTTATGATAACTCAAGAATAATTAGGCCTAGGATCATGAAACTTCATAGGTACATTGATCATGACTCGCAGATGACCCCTATTGATTTTCAGGTCACTAGGTCAAAGGTCAAGGTCACAGTGACAAAAAAAATATTCACACAATGGCTGCCACTACAACTGACAGCCCATATGGGGGCATGCATGTTTTACAAACAGCCCTTGATAATAGTATTGAGAATGATCGCGCCTATTCTTAATTGGTTAACATGGTGGCATTACTATTATTTAATTAATCAAAAATAATACTTATCAAGAAATTGTTGAAAGCATATCAAGAATCTATTATTGGCGTATCATAACAATATCTCCGATAATATCTTCATTTAAGGTAATTCTGGTCAAAATTAAATTCATGTACATCTAATTCACACAATAGAGTTTATATAAAGAATCTTTTTACTGACGGGGAACTGACCTTGATACCTTGGGTGAGGGAACGTATTGCATTAAAGTGAGGTCACCAGTCCACTGCTGGAACAGCAGATTATTCAAAACTTAATACTTTTACTTGTTTAACGGTAAATTTCGAAAACAATTTAAAAATATTTAGGTCAAAGCGAATATCAGGATAGAGAACATTTATACTTATATGACTATACTAGTTCACAGAATGCAAAATGGTAGTATTTACTTAATATGAGAACATAGACTTTAAGTACTAACGCTCTGACATTGAAAATCTTCTCAATATAAAGGGCCACACACAAACTGTATGAATGTTGAGAGTTAAGTGTAAAACTGTTGCATCTCTCAGGCCTTTTTAATAGAAATACAGTTATTTCATGCTGAACACGGGTTTTAAATTGTTGCAAAACACAACTGTGTATCCCTTTTCATACCATATACTGAACGAAATAGAAAGTCAAATGAATTACCTATTAATGTAAATGCAATAACTGTTTGTAGATTGCGCTTTTTCTGTTTCGAAGAGTTTTTAGCATACTAGAAAGAAATTGTATTCAATGTCATTGGAGGCTTACTAAGGTCATCCTAGATGAAAAGCTGGGTTTAACAGCTAATTTGACAAACCTTGATCCCTAGCTTATAAGTCAAGGTAACACTTGCATGACATGTGTGCCATGTGTCAAAGGTAAATGGTGAACAAAGAGGTCAACAATCAAACATTAAATATAGGAATAATACAGCTTGTCTGGGCTCTTGACTTCATCCTTAATTCTTCAGTTTTAATATCCCTTACCCCCAAATGATGACTATAATGAGAAGGATGACAGTTAACAGAACACCTGATGTCAAAAGTCACACTAAGAGGTCAATGGCAAAATATGGCCCTGCTGATTTTGACAATTGTTTGGTTTGGTTGGAAAACAGGGACACATGGGTGGGGCTGTTTTCCTGATATTTCTTTAGTAAAACCTTGCTAACACTCTAGGATCACATTTTAATGTCCAATCATTGTGAAACTTGGTCAGAACATTTTTTCTTACGAAATCTAAACTGAGTTTGAAAATGTTTCCAGTTCATTGAAAAACACGGCCACCAGGAGCGGAGCAGTTTTCCATATATGGCCATATAAAAGCCTTGTCAACACTCTAGAAGTAACATATATTCTAGAATATTCATGAAACTTGGTCAGAACATTTGTTCTTAAGCTATCTAGGTTGAGTTTCAAAATTATTCCATTTTGTTGAAAAACATGACCACCAGAGTGTGGGAAAGTTTTCCTTATAAGGTTATAGTAAAAAACTCTAGATGTCATATTTCTGGTCTAGTCTTCATGAAACTTGGTCAAAACATTTGTTCTAATGATAACTGGCTGAGTTTGTTGAAATACCTGGCCGTCCATTGACAGGGCAATTTTACTTAAAAGGCTATAGTTAAACATTGTTCACTCTTAAGAAGTTACATTTTTAGTCCAAATTGTATAAGACGTGATCACCAATATAGTGGGGGACATATTGTTTTTGCCCTGTCTGTTGGTTGGTTGGTTGGTTTGTGTATTTGTTTGTTTGCTCCAACTTTAACATTTTGCCATAACTTTTGCAATATTAAAGATAGCAACTTCATATTTGGCATGCATGTGTATCTCATGGAGCTGCACAAGTTGAGTGGTGAAAGGTCAAGGTCATCCTTCAAGGTCAAAGGTCAAATATATAGCTTCAAAGCGGCGCAGAAGGGGACATAGTGTTTCTGACAAACACATATCTTGTTTTTTCTAATAATAAAAATGATTCTGGTCCATTTATAAACATGGCTGCCATGGTGCGAGGCAGTTTTTAGCTCACCTGAGCACAACGTGATCATGGTGAGCTTTTGCGATCGCCTTTTGTCTGTCGTCCGTCGTGCATCCGTCGTCAACATTTGCCTTGTGAATACTCTAGAGGCCACATTAATTGTCCGATCTTCATGAAACTTGGTCAGAACATTTGTACCAATGATACCTCGACCAAGTTCGAAACTGGGTCATGCTGGGTCAAAAACTAGGTCACTAGGTCAAAAAAAAGAAAAACCTTGTGAACACTGTAGAAGTCACATTTGATGCCCAATCTTCATGTAACTTTGTCAAAATGTTTGTCTTAATGAGATGTTGGTTGAGTTCAAAAATGGTTTCGGTCCATTAAAAAGCATGGCCGCCAGGGAACATGTAAACGCTCTAGAAGTCACATTTTGGTCCAATCTTCATGAAATTTGGTCAGAACATATGTTTCCTGGATACGATGGTTGAGTTCGAAAATGGTTCGAATCGGTCAAAAAACGTGGCCGCCAGGGGGGCAGGGCAGTTTTGCTTATATGTCTATAGTTAAACCTTGTTAACACTCTAGGAGTCACATTTATAGCCCAATCTTCATGGAACTTGGTCCTAAGATTTGTTGTATTGATAGCTTGGCTGAGTTCGAAAATGGTTACGGTTTGTTGAAAAACATGGCCGCCAGGGTAGCGGCAGTTTTCATAATATGACTATATTAAAACCAAACTCTAGTTTTATGGGGATGTCTATGCACAATGATAATGATGATGATGATGATGATGATAATGATGATGATGATGATGATGAGTATGATGATGATGATGAGTATGATGAGTATGATGATGATGATGATGATGATGATGATGAGTATGATGATACTGGTTATGGATTCAGAAACATTTACCACAACCCAAATATCTAATTATAATAATTGCATTACTCAAATTTATTATTGCCATTACTTATGATTGTTATCTATATCTTTGCAGAAATTTAACATAGTGGTAAAACCAATAAAACAACAAGAAGTGTTACATATGAATCTTATTTGACTTTTTATTCACTTATCCTAGGCTACTCTCTATAAAACTCATTTATACCTGTGCCTGCATTGTTGCCAGGTGGTAATTGTGTAAATTTCCTGGAAATTGACCCCAATTAACTGGGCACTTTCATCAAAGAGCTTTGTGTTGATGTCAGATGGAAACCATTCATAAGATGGATAAGACAGTACAACTTGAAATGTTTTACCCCAACAATTTTCAGTTAGTCAGTAGTGTGTGTGTGATTATGAAAGATTTGTTATTTTAGCAGGTTTTATTGTTGTTTCAATTGGAAATATCAATGCAAGGTGAGTCCTAAAATTGTTCCAGTTGTTTAAAAACACTTTGTCAAAAATGTGAACAATTTGGTAGTAAAAAAAACAACAACTTATCACATTTTTTAAGAAGTACAAACAACTGTTTGAAGAAAAGTTGATTTGCATTTGTTTTTGCAAGAATAATGTATTTATGCTACATATTTTTTGTGCATTTAAATTACAAATAGTTTGGTAGTTGTTTTGATATGATACATTTTCAAATGTCTTGTGTGTGTTTATTTCTATATTTGCACACATTTATAACTATAAGAAAGATCAAGTGATGTTTTGTACTATAAAAGAAGATCAATATTGAATTTCTAGTAGCTGTACATATCCTCGTACTCATTTACTTTTTTATAACTGACTTTGATTTATGATAACAATTCAACATATTTTATTTAATTATGCAAAAATATTTTATAAAAACACAATCTCTTGAACGAATACGGTTGTTTTCAGTGTTTAAAAGTTTTCTTGCTAAACAGATTGTAAACAGTCATCCCCTATAAGATGCTGAGATGCTTATCTAATGATCTAGAATTTGGACAACAATTTGTTGAAAAATGTACTTCCATTTTCTTTTGCTGATGCTCATTATTAAATTACTGTCCTCATATTACTTTTATCCAAAATAATAGCTTTGTCGCAGCGGGTAACAAATGTCTATTTAAAAAAAAAATTAAACACACACACACACAAAACTACTGATAACGCATATATTTATATATCTGCCGAAACAGCAAACCTTTTCTTTTCACAAAACAACGTTAACAACCCTTGTTTCCTGGATATGACGGTTGAGTTCAAAAATGGTTTTGATCCATCTAGTAACATGATCGCCAGGGGGGGGGGGGGGGGTCATTTTCCTTATATTTATATACTGAAAAAGCCTGTGAACACTATAAAAGTCACATTTTTTGGCCAATCATCATGAAACTTGGTCAAAACATTGGTTTTATTGATGTCAGATGAATTTGAAAATGGTCGTGATCAGTAGAAAAACATTGCCGCCAGGGGATGGGGCAGTTTTCTCTATATGTTTGTAGAAAGCATTTTTCTTATATATATATCTAAAAAAATCTGGGTATTAAAAACATGGCCGCCAGGGTGGGTGGGGTAATTTTCTATATAGGCCTATTGTAAATACTTTGGAACACCTTATTTTTAAAGTCAGTCTTGTCATTCTAATAATTTGAAATATTTGCTGAAGAGTTTTAATCTTTGTTTCTTTCCATCAAAGTCTCTCAGGTAAGCGACCCAGGGCCCTTTGGGGCCTCTTATTTGTAATATAGATGTAGTGTAACGTTGTTAACACTCCAGCAGTCACATTTGTTGTCATAGAAACTTTTCTCTGTAATATTATATCTTGGCCAAGTTGAAACTGGATCATGTGAGGTAAAATACTTGGTCACAAGTTCAAATTAAAGAACAAATTTACTGCTTGCAGCCTTGATACTTTCAATGAAGGGGTTGAATCAAAGTGCATGTAACCACTAGACTGCTTATTTTTTGTTATTTATTTATTTATTTATTTATTTGCGTTATTTACTTTTAAGTTTGTGTACATAGTTTATTTTACGACAATGCCCCAGAGAGGGATCTTGCACAGTATAATTAAGTAGAAGAAGAAGAAAGAAATAGCTTGTTCACAGTCTAGAAGTCACATTTGAAGTCAAATCTGCAGGAAATTAGTAAGAACATTTATTGTAATTATATCTTGTTTAAGTTCAAAAAAGTGTTTTAGTCTGTTGAAAAACATTGCCGCCTGGAAGTGTAGCAGTTTCATTACATGGCTATAGTGAAACCTTTTTATGGTCAAGTAGTAAGATTTAAGTTGTTTAGCTCCTTTGAATCTCAGGTGAGCACCTTAGGGCCAATTGTCCTCTTGTTGTTTTATTTTATTGAGGTGTTTATCTGTAAAATATTGTGATAAATAACACTTTGTTTAAGATAGTTGCCGATATATTGAGATTCTTACACTTACTAACCTTGTTTATCTTGTTTATTTTACAGTCTGCATGTGGATCTCATGTAGGTTGACACTTTCAGTTAGTTGTGCTTGTCTGCCCCTCCGTATATGTGACCTGAGCTGCAAACCTAATTCAGGCCTTTCCAGGGTAGCAGCTGCAAGGCATTCCTAAACTCAATACCTGTCCCTTCATGTGATCTGCACTTCAAACCGAATTCATGCCATTGAGGGTATCAGCTGGAAGGCATTACTATTCAATTTGCAAAATTCCACTACTATTGAGTAAAGATCATTGATGTGCTTGAGTCTTTGCTACTCTTGTACACAAGTGCAGCAGCAGAGCAGAGACTAATTATCTGATGACATCAGCAGTGCCACTATGTTAAGTTCTGAAAACAATAGATAATTATGTGTGCTTTGTGTTAAGTGAAAAATATGTGAATGATCAGTGCAGGCACACCGTTTGACTCTGAGCTTGTTTCATACTGAAAGGATATCTTTGGAAACAAAAGTTGAATATGTTAAATATATCTGATCTGTAACGATTTCTTTTTGCATGAAAAGAAGATAAGATCACATTGTTTAATTATCAGTTTAAATTATTTACATGCCGCGCCACTCATTATTATTATCTTTAAACTCTTAAGATAAAAAATCACAAGCCAGCCATGTCTTTATATGATAGTTTTATATCTAAACTTGACATGACACTTGAAGATGCAAAGCTGGAAACTAGGCCCCAATCTCTCTGTTTAACAACTGGTTCCCATGTAAGTGTTAACAGGGAGCCAGGCCAATTGTCTGGTGCTATCAGTGTTGACATGGGGTATGAGTTGTTTGATAGAGATGAGCAGGAGCGTCGTGAGGAATACCGGGGCCGCGTGGAGAGGCACTACGGCCGCCTGGTGGAGGAGGAGCAGCTCTCACCACAGTCAGCCAGCCTGCTCAGTGACGCCTTCACAACTGCAGAGATACATGCAAAGTTTGGATGCAACCTAGCTAGGACAGAGGGCACCCCGCAGTATCATACCGGCATTGATAAAACTGTCTGGAGGGAGATAGATCATCAACGTTCAAAGTCCCTTGAGAGATTAAAATCCCAGCAAAAGGATGTTTCTACTGATAAAGAGGCTAATAACATGTGTAATTATCAGAACAATAGTACAGTTCAAGTGTCATTCCATATAAATAGCATGGATTCAAAATTGGATCGAGAGAATGTTATTGATTTGAATTTCAATAGAAGTTTGCTAGTGAAAGGAACTGGTCAGCTAAGTGGGAATATGGAAATAGGTTTGCAAAATTCGGAGTATAAAGGTGACATTTGTGACTCTAAAAATGGTGCCAAAGCTGCTGCTGTTAATGCTGAAAATGTTGAAAGTAAAGATTATGAATTCATTAATGCAGAATCAAACAACAATTCATTTGATGTTGTTGATGATAATGATAAAAACATTATGACCAATACCTCGACACAAGTTTCATGTGATGAAAAGGGACATTTTGGTGATTTCAGTGATACTTATATTCAGGATGATAAATACATTAAGGAAAAGGACAGCGAAAATCTTAATCTTGAGTCGGAACAAGAACTTTCCGATGATTCAGATGAAGAGTTGAATTTCTCTGACACTGGACAGAAGGAGATTGTGATCTCCCAAGGGGTTATGGCTGTTGGAAAGAGTATGGAAGCCTGGCTATGCCCCCCAAGAGCTGGAGACTTGCATCAGACCACTGATCAAGAGCTATATTACAAGGAACAAATGAAAAAGCACAAACAAAAACTGGCTTCACAGGAACGGAACAAAATGACAGAACTAGTGATACAGTGTTCTGGAAGACCCAGTGCCTCCCCAACACCCATGGACTATGATGCTGATGAGGAGAATAGCATCAGAGAGCCAGTGAGTGGGAAATATCCATCCAGTGGTGATGGGACTGACAGTAGTGACAGGGAAGAGGACCAGGGTGTTGACAATTTTAAAAAGCAACAGAGTAGTGGGAAAAGGGGAAATGGCCAAGAAGTTCAACATGGCAAAGGCTTGTTGTCTGATGAAAGACCTATAATTCCATTTGATTTTTCGAAAAAACTTCAGTTAAATAGAAGTTCTTTAAGCAATGACAAAACTCGCATAGATCCTTTAACCTATCAGTCATACACTGCAGGATTGCTTCATTCCAGTGGGAAATCTGAGAAATTTGTAAAATTACAGAAGCACTTTTCTGTGCTAGCAAGGATAGCAGCAATTGAAGATCAGACAAAGCTTTCTGCAAGTCAGTTGATACGTTTCGGGGAGGACTTTAGTGAGTTATATACCAAGTATGATGGGCAGAGTGTTGAAGAGCTACAGTGGTTGTACCAGGAACTCAGCAAAGCCAGGAAGAATGAGGAATTTTTCTACGATCTTCAAAAGTTGGCAGTCTATCAGTGGAAACCAACCAAAGATTTTGGATTGAAAAGAAAAGGGAAGTCTCTGAATGACCTGAAAAAAGTGTATGAGCAAAATGATGAAGAGAAAATGCATCAAAAAGAAAAAAATGAATCCAAAAGTTTCTTTGAGAGTCAGAACGCCAAAATGTATAAGGGAGAGAAATGTCCAAAACAAAAGAATGCATCTGCTGATTACATTGGTGAGATGTCACATGTCACTGCAAAGGTAGTTACAATTTATGGAACAAATATACCTGAACAAGTAGATCCTTTTGAGATTAAAGTGGAAGAAAGAAAATGGAAAAAAAAGGATTTGGATGTGGTGTTATCAGCTGATAACTTGCATGTTCGGCACCTGTCAGTACCATTTTCCACTGCTCAATCTCAAGGTCATAAACGGTCGGATTCATCCACTGGAGCTCAGTTTTCAAAGCCAAAACCACCTGAGCCCAGACCCAAGCCCAATGTTGCAGAAGTAACCCCTGTCCCAAGGCAGACGGCTAGGAAGCTGTCACCAGGTCCTGCATTCTCCAAAATCCTCTCAGGACCACATGACTTTGCTAACAGAGTCACCACTAATTCAGATCCTGTGGCACGGCCAATGCAATCAAATCTTCAGATTTACAACTCACTGGAAAACCCTCAATATCACGCCACTGTTTCATTGGATGAGGGCATCCCAGCTCGAAAGTTATCACGTGGAAGATCAAATGACAGTTTTTTTATTCAAAAGGATGCAGATGGAAATTATATTGTCACCTCACTGGATAGATACAGATCTGGAAGGAGTCCCAGGCATTCCGTCACTGAAAGACCTATAATTAGCCACGAAAATATAGCTGTACATCAGATTGAAAGCCATAGTTCACAGTTAGGTAAAGCTATTTTTTTTAATCCATCGGAGCCTTCACTCAGATTTTTCCAGCCTAATTCACTTTTAGTAACAGCTTCAAATAAGGAGTACCTGTGCACAGAATTGTCAAGATCACCATCACCTAGAGTGTCTCATGAGTGCATGGCAGAAACAATACTTGAAGAGCTAACCATTTCAGAGGCTCAACCTCAGTCAGAGACACATTTAAATGTTGGAGAACAATTTCCATTGCAGCTACCACCACGTCCTGTCAGAAGAAGTAGTGTAGACAGAGGCCTTAGCAATACTGTGGCAGCAGATGGGAAGGCTTGGGAACAAACTACATTGAATTATTACAGTGCAGATAATATAGACACACCTTCTGATCAGAGAAACAGTAGAATCACTCGTAGTCAGACAGTTCCAGACCTTTTAGATAATCAGCTACACTTTCCAGTGGCCAGACCAGTAACTCATGATAGACAAAAGAGCATCAGTGATCAGTATCTAGCACCAATAGGCAAGCAAGACATTATGCAATTTTCATTTGAGCATCCTTCATCCAGTGTTTCCTTGTCAGAGTCAAAAACTGTTCCAGCATTCAAAGTACGAGACTTGCGGCATCTTGCCCAGGATAATGAGATGTGTAAGAGTCAGTTTTATCCCAAATCCCTGCTGGCTTTTCACCATAATACGGCTGAGGAAACTGTGATGGAGGCATCAGATGGTCCTGTTCCCCAGGCACCAGCTATAGGGAAAATGTTTGAGACAAAACCAAGGATAATCATAAATCAGTTCCTGCATATAGATAAAACAGGTAATAATAGTGGTATTAATACTAATTTAAAACCAAACACATTAGAAAAAGGTGAAAACCGATTGTTTGACAGAGAGAGCTACACTGATAAACGTCGGAATAGTGCCAGTAGCACGGATACATTCATTGTCAAAGACAGTGAGGATGAGACAGACTGCCCTCCTCTCAATCTCACATACACAAAAGAAAACTTCTTTGACTCATTGAAATCAGAATCAACACCAGCTTTGACAGGGCAGTTTGGTCAGATAAAACCAGTGTATTCATCAAATATGGAAAAAGGGACATTTGAAGTAAAACCTCATGATCTGCACCAGAAACAGCCCCCAAATATACCAGAAAGAAACTTGGGAGCAAGCAAGAACAAACACATGGAAATGAATGTCCCATTGACTCCCCCTCCAAGTTATCACAGTAAACATCAAGGCTTTTCTTTCAAAGAAGAAATTGGAGAAAGAAGTTGTGGTTATTTGAATGATTGCTACGATGATTATATCCCAGTGGATGGAATTGTTAAGGATACGATGAAGACATGTGACTTGTACAAATATTCCAAACCAAAGACATTGACCAGGACTCCATCCCAGGTCAGCAAAATGACAATGGACTACCTCCAGGAGATTGAAAAAGAATGGGCATCAAGCAGTTGCAAGAAGTCAATGTGGAACTCAGCAGACCACAAGGATGCAACCAGTTTGCCAAGACCAGAAACTTGTGTTGGGTCTGATAAGGCTGTCTCACCCAACAAGTGGGAGCCTGTACTAGAAACACAGGGTTGCAATATTTCACAATCACAGATTAATCATGACATTAACAAGAGTGTTCCAAAAATCGCACAGTATGTTAATGAGGAAACCTGTGCAAGACAGATGGGTGTTGACTTTGTTAGTAACTTACAACCCAAGTCTTTATTGACAAGAAAGTTGACCCCCTCAGCAGTGCCAACTCCAGCTACAAAAGCATCAGCACATGGTTCAGATGGCAAACCTAAACTGTTGCCATGGAAACAAGAGCAGTATAGTGACAACAGTGTCTCTGTAGGCAAACTGAGGCAAGATACATACACAAACAAGGCAAGAGATGGACAGAAACTACCAAACTATTTGGAAACAAATAGTTCATCCCTGTACCATTGTGAAAAAACTCCTGATGATAATGGAAATAAGCTGCTGGACAGTGTTGCAGTGCAGAAAACTGTAGGCCACATTAAGAGATCAGTTGGTAAGAGACCAACACAGCCCTTGCATGCCTTGTGACCCATCTTGCCTTCCCTGCATATGTCTGTGTCACCTTTAGTTATTGGTTCTGTTTAGCCTTTTGCCTTGCCCAATAGTTTTGCTGTTTTTATGAGATTATTTAAATAATGTCTAGTTCATGTATTTGAAACAAATATATAATGATTTAATTAAACACAATTTATTAAGGTTGCATTATTTGTAAAGTGATATCTTTGCAAAACTGCTAGTTCATGTATGTGCAATTACAAAATGTTATACTATATTTTTATTAAGAACAATAATTACAATATTTGTCTTGATATGTAATTAAAATAAGTTTCAAATGATTTTTTTATCACAGAGCTCACAATATAGTACATTAGTAAATTAAAATCTCAAATTCATAATAATTTCAGTTTATGCTTAAACTTATTTTTGATCCCTGGTTTGTCTGGAACTACCGAATCTTTCTTGATATTTGTTTGAATGATGTTTTTGTTCTGTATCATGTTCAAATGCATGGTATGAATATTTCAGTTGATATTATTTTAGTTCATATGTGAATTCAATCATAATTCGTTACAAATGAAAAAAATCTTAATGCTGGTGTTGTCTTTATGAACATATCCCACCTGGATATGTGTAATATAGGCATTTATTATTTCAAATCTCTTACTTCTGATTGTAGGACATAAGCCCCCCAGGACAACCCCTCCCCTCCCCCCAATGAAAAAATGAACATTTGGACAATTGCCCCCCAGTAGAAATGACAGGTAGGATATAAGCCCCCCAGTGCTTATTTTGCATCTGGAATTTGCCCCCCAGTGCTTATTTTATAAGTGGACATTTGCCCCCCAGTGCTAATAGCATATGTTGTTTCCATTAGACTAGTATATATCTGTTTTTGGATTCAGTATAATTTCATATCTCATAAATATACAATCAAAGAAACTTGGATCGTTATAATTTTAAATAAAAAAGGTCCAGAAACTCACTTTAATTGCCTAATCTTAGGTAAAACAAACATCTTAAAGAATTTTATTGTTAACCAGGTTTTCCGAAGGAAAAAACTGGTTATTAGATTGTCGAATGCGGGCGGGCTGGCTGGCTGGCGGGCTGGCTGGCGGGCTGGCAGGCGGGCGGAACAAGCTTGTCCGGGCCATAACTATGTCGTTCATTGTCAGATTTTAAAATCATTTGGCACATTTGTTCACCATCATTGGACGGTGTATCACGCGAAATAATTACGTTGATATATCCAAGGTCAAGGTCACACTTTGAGTTCAAAGGTCAAAAATGGCCATAAATGAGCTTGTCCTGGCCATAACTGTGTCATTCATTGTGAGATTTTAAAATCATTTGGCACATTTGTTCACCATCATGGGACGGTGTGTCGCACGAAAGAATCACGTCAATATCTCCAATGTCAAGGTCGCCACGACTAAAAATAGATTTTTTTTAAAAACAAACTTACAAAGGGGGTTAATTTTGTTTGTTCATTTCAAAAGTTCAGTTTGAGTTTTCTCCCTTTATCAGATTTTTTTTTCACAATGAAAACCTGGTTTTGTGACAATTTTGTCCCTTGTTCTTTAATTAGTCAATCAAAAGGATTATCAGCTTGTTAAAGGCTTGTGGCTTTGATCATATACTTGTTAATGAAAATTAAAGGCTTTTTTATTTAATCAATCAAAAGGATTATCAATAATAATTATCATAATTTAGTACAAATAATGATAATTAAAGTGAACACATATATGAACTAACACCAAATCCAACTTCAGTCTCTTGTGACTCAGTGAAATATTGGAATATTTTGACACTTATTATGTAAGTGGCCCTTACCAGTCAACCCAGGGGTCAAGAGGAGTGATCAAAGTTACCCGAACAAACAATCCCAGGTATCCAGTTGATATGTGGAATGTGAATGAAGCGACTCTGAATGACGGGTCACATACCAACAATATTTGCGAGTCTTGGAACAATGGATTGGCCTATCTAGCAGGACAGAAGAACCCCAGTCTGTGGTATTGTATGAGTAGCATTCAGAAGGATCAGATCAACGTGTTGACAGAACTTGAACGTGTTGACAGAACTTGAACGGTTGAGACGGGGTGATCAAGTGAGGAAACGGGTGAGGAGGGAAATGAAACAGTACCAACATAAGTTGAAGAGTCTGTGTTAACAGTTCTCCGAGGGAAAACAGACTGTCTCTGCATTTCTGCAGGCGCTTGGACAATGGATCAAATTTAAGTATTGATGCCAATGTAAGTTTTGAAGAGTGTAATATGAGAGTATGTCTAAAGTGTGCAAATAATATCATGTATTTGATTCTATTATATTATATGAGTTGTTCCAGTAAGACTGATTAAAAATGTTCAATGGTTCAATGGGTTAGAACGTATATAATGCAATAATTAATTCAAGCAACAATTTCTTGTTTGTCAATATGATATAATGTGTTATCAATTTACAATAATAATTAAATGGATTTATTGTTATAATAGAATATTAATTCTTTCCAAAAATTTGCTTCTTTTGTGCTTTATAATATATGATAATTCTCTATATTCAAACACTTGATGTTATAAATTGCATTTTTGTGATAAACTGCTTTAAAGTATGTACAACTGTAATTGCTATTGTATTTATAATTGCAAAATAAAATTATTATTTTTTAACACGGTATATTCTTATTTATCCCTTCCATTATTTAAGCCTTTCAGTGGTGGTAATTGGTTAAATGGATTATCATCTCAAAGGTTTTGAGTAAGCAGGTGGTGATAATTGGACATGATTATCTGCTCAATCGAGTAATGTCATTGAAAATTAGGCACTGGGGGGCAAATGTCCTCTTCTAAAATAAGCACTGGGGGCAAATGACCAGATGCAAAATAAGCACTGGGGGCTTATATCCTACCTGTCATTTCGACTGGGGGGCAATTGTCCAAATGTTTATTTTTTCATTGGGGGGGTTTTGTCCTGGGGGGCTTATGTCTGGATCCCCTTACTTCTGGATAAGTATGAAATAAGAATAAATGTTGTTGGAATGCGTCTATAAATTGAATTCACATGCATGTTAATGTCGTGCTTAGAGTTCATTCTTCCTTGTGAGTCCCCTACTGGTGTTTCATCATAGGGGACTGAAGGTTTTCCCTCCGATAGTCTGTCCATCCACAAATTTAATGTTGTAATAACACAAAGACTACAAAAATGTGATAATTGGGCTATAGGGTTGCCATTTGTCTCCTGTTCATCTCTTCCTCTTTTCTATTTTAATGACCATCTTTCCGCAAAAATATGAAATAACTTGTAAAGAACACAAGTTGTAGTCACGAAACTTTGTATGCTTATTAAAAGTGCAGACGAGATTATGCATGACACTTCAGAGGTCAAATGTCTGGTGACTTTAACTTCAAACAGAATTACATAATCATACTGCAATTACTTAAAAGGAACATAAAATATAATCATAAAACGGAATACACATGAAGAGCAATGTGAGGTTTGTGCACAATAGTTTTTCACCAGAGGTCAAATGTCAGGTGAATAGTTAACATTGCACTTGTAAAGATAAAGTGCAACATGAAGTTAATGCCCAACCAACCATTAATTAATAGGGATCAACATCGGTAGGGGACTCTTGTATTTCTTGCAATACTTCCAAAGCCTTGTTTTGCATGTTTTAGAGAAACACCATGGTGAACAGAGCCTAGACTCATCCCTCTCTTCAAATGATCCAATTAAATCACCTGATATAAATCATCAGCCAATAGCAAGCATTGTTTCTTCACCTTACGAATATTGTCAACCAATCAAAGCAGAAGACACAAATTCTTTGTACTCAACAAATGGATCAATAAAAACCACCAATATACCAAAACCTCCTGTCAGGAATACATTGAAGGTTTCTATTCCAAGCTCCAAATCTACTAGCTCAAAGCACAAAAGCTCGCAATCTGCTGCCGACCAGTTGGGTGTGAAAAGTCACCCACCCATGCGTGTCAATGGAGGTACTTTGTCTCACTTTTTTTTGCATTGTGTTTGCTGTTGTGTTGCTGTAATTTTTAAGTCAAAGTGCCAGAATTTTTAGAGTTTCTGAATTGTTAGAATTCAGTTTATTAATAGCATGAATAGCAAGAGCCTCAATAAGTACCTTTCCTGTTAAACCCATTGTCTTTCTGGATTCTAAATCTCACCAAATGGCTAGTTTTAAACCTGACCTTGCTGGGTTAAAAATGCATGCGAATCGGGTCCATGAAAGAAATATTTGTATATACTTTAATTACTGAAGTTTTGCCCACATTATGATAATTCATTGGCAAATGTTTTTGGAATTGTTCTTGAATAATGGTTTATATACTACCCTCTTGAATAGCTGTTGATTCTTTTCAAATAATTTATGTATGAGTAAATTAAAATTGTATTGTAATGGTAACTGAATGATAACTGAATAAGCGACTTGTAAACCTGGTTTCATTTGGTGTTTCAATGCTGTGATGTTTTTAACAGTGGAGGAGGAGACTAGTGACCTTTGGGGTGAGTATCTGCCTGGTTACCATAGAAACCATAACCTGCATCTCCATGGCAGCCAGGCATATCCATGGCAGCCATATCACTCACCAGTCTCAGATCGTCGGGCCACTAACATCACACTAACGAATGGCTGCACTGTTATTTCTATTGCTTAAAATACTTGATGTAAACCATTCCTTAATGTTTGGTCAAAATATACACACAACAGATGAAATTAGATATGCCTACAGGTTAAATTTATGCCGTCTAGCACACTCATGTTCCTACAGCCATACTTTTGCGCCTACAGGCATAAATGTATGGCGTCAGAATATATATTTAAAAATAGTTTTTGACCCTACATGAAAAATTTATCCACTATCTGTCAATTGCATTCCATGTAGTATTAACACATAACTAACAAAAAGGTCCAACATTGGAAGAAAACAATAAAATGATTGTTATGTTAATACTAAAATCAAGGAAAACTTTACCAAGAAAAACAAAATAAATGAAGTGACTATAGGCATGGATTATTGCTTAAAGTTGCTAACAGGCACAAATTTGTGACTATATGCATATTATGGATATACCTGCATATACTGGTAGGCAAAAATGTGTGCCTTTTAGCAACTTTTAATACCTGTATGTATACCTTCCTACTTTTGACACAAATGGTATATCATAGTTAACACCTGCCTTTCTTAAAGTTACTTACTTTTATACAAATTAAATTGATGTTTAAGAGCCCAGAAACACTGATTTTGTATGGGTTAAGTGTATTTTACTAATTATTTTACGAACAATTTGTTGATTTTTAGCTCGGCGTTTTCGGAGAAAACCTGAGGTATTGTCATAGCCAGCTCGTCGTCTGACGTCCGCCTTCCGCCATCCGTGTCGTCCTTAAACCTTATCATTGGCTCTAAAATCAAAGTGCTTCCACCTACAACTTTGAAACTTCATATGTAAATGCACCTTGATGAGTTCTACACGCCACACCCATTTTGGGGTTACTAGGTCAAAAGTCAAGGTCACTGTGACAAAAAAAATAAAAAATTCTGACAATCTTTTATTTATTCAAAACTGCACCCGTAGCCGAGCGTGGCACCCGTTATGCAGTGCTCTTGTTAGTATATATGTTACTTTAAACTGAAATAAAAACCAACAACATTACTTTTTTAAAGTGAAGATGGATCAAAAATTGGTTACATATAATCAGCTATTTCAGTTTTCTTTTTGTATCTCACTATGTATGCACATATCTGCTTGTACAAGTCTTAATCTAGATTGAGCTCACCTGAGCACTACTTGTTTATGGTGAGCTATTTAGACTGCCTTTTGTTTGTTGTGCATTGTTTATTGTGCGTGGTCAACATTTACCTTGTTAACGCTCTGTAGGCCACATTGATTGTCCAATCTTCATGAAACTTGGTAAGAACCTTTGTCCCAATGATATCTTATCTGAATTCGAAACTGGGTTTGTGAGGTAAAAAACTATGTGACTAGATAACATCAAAGAAAACACATGTGAATATTAAAAGTAATTAGATAGTCTAATATTCATAAAACTTGGTCAGAACATTAAATGCTTATGATGTCTCATTTGAGTAAAAAAATGGCCATGGTTTGTCAAAAAACTTGGTCGCTATTGGGAGTGGAAGTTTTCCTGATTGTTATCCCCTGCCATAAGCGGAGGGATATTGTTTTGGCGTTGTCCGTCCGTCTGTCTTTCCGTCCTTCTTTCTGTCTGTCTTTCCGTCCGTCCGGCACTTTTGTGTCCGGAGCCATATTTGGAAGAGCTTTGGCGGATTTCATTGAAACTTGGTATGAGTATATTTATGGATAAGAGGATGATGCACACCAAATGGCATTGTACACCATCTGTTAATAACGGAGTAATGGCCCTTTGTATCTTGAAAAAATGCTTTTTTGAGTGTCAAATATAACACTTTTGTGTCCAGAAGCGTATTGGTGGGGGATATCAATTCAACGAATTTGCTTGTTTATAGTGAAACCTTGCGAGCACTCTATTAGTCCCATTTTTAGTCCAATCTTCATAAAACTT
This sequence comes from Dreissena polymorpha, assembly GCF_020536995.1. Taxonomy (NCBI): domain Eukaryota; kingdom Metazoa; phylum Mollusca; class Bivalvia; order Myida; family Dreissenidae; genus Dreissena; species Dreissena polymorpha. The sequence continues at coordinate 10,956,489 of NC_068364.1, forward strand.
GTCAGAACATTTGTTCTAATGATAGCTCTGCAAATTTAAAAAAACGTGTGTGTTTTGTCAAAAAAATGGCTGCTAGGGGGTTGGTGCAGTTTTCCTAATATGGCTAAATTGAAACCTTGCAAACAATCTAATAGTCACATTTTAATCTAATTTTGATGAAACTTGGTCAGAACATTAAAATTTTGATAGCTTGGCTGAGTTCGAAAATGGTTAAAAAAATATTGCCGCCAAGTGGTGGGGCAGTTTTCCTTATATGACTTTTGTAAGACCTTGTTAACTCTCTAGAAGTCAAATGTTTAGTCCAATCTAAATGAACTTTGGTCAGATCTTTTGTGCTAATGAAATCTCAGCCGGGTTTGAAAATAGTTGTGGTTCATTGAAAAACATGACAGCCAGGGACCAGTTTTCCTTATTTGGCTATTGTGAACCTTGTTTACACTCTAGGAGTGGAATTTTCATGAAACTTGGTCAGCTTATTTATTTTAATGATATCTGGGCCCAGTTTAAAAAAATGGTTCCTGTCCATTTAAAAACATGGCAGGGCAGTTTTTTTTTTATATGAAGGTTTGTAAATGCTTTATTTGCCTCATTTATTGTTCAATCTTAATGAAACTTGGTCTGAATACTTATCCCAATCAAATCTTTCTAAGTTTGATACTGGGTCACACGAGGTCAAAAACTAGGTCACTAGGTCCAATTAAAAAAAAGTTAAACTTGGTAAGAACATTTGCTATACCACCCCAAAGGCGAAAGGATATAGAAGTGTTATTGTTCGTCCGTCATTCTCTCTTTCCATCATTCAGTCTGTCCATATGTCACAAAATTTTGATATTGGTGGGGGATATCAATTCAAGGAATTAGCTTGTTCTAACAATATCTCATACAAGTTCAAAAATTACAATATTTATAGAAATTAAAGGGATCAGCAAAAATTTACAAAAGAAAGCCAAAGAATATGCTTTACCTCAACATTAAATACAGAATTTTTATTTTATTTATAATGTATTTATTAGGGATGGGAACCAATACTGAAAATGATAGTATAATATCTGTTTGTCACTATTGGATTATATATTGGAATATTTTATTGAAAAACCTATGATTTAAATGTAAAAACTAATGATTGTCCACATTTAAGTGCTGTTTGAAATTGTATCTTAAAGGGGCCTTTTCACAGATTTTTGCATTTTTTGAAGTTTGTCATTAAATGCTTTATATTGATAAAGTAAACATTGGATCTAAAAAGCTCAAGTAAAAAATCAAGAAAACAATAAAAAAAAAGAAAAAAGGGTAGACTCGAACCACTGACCCCTGGAGTCTAGGAGTAAAAAGTCTCTGCATTAGACCACTCGACCATCCTTCCTTATACAAGTAATGAAGTATTTTATTCTTCATATGAGCGATCCTCGTAGTTTCTCAAAATATAACGACAACAACAGAATTCTCCAAATTATTCAATCGTTTTGCGTTGCAACGTTTTATAATTTTCAAGTTTTTAAATCGTCAAAAGATGCATATAAAGGCTATTTTTAGAGCATGGTAAGTGTACAGTATCACTGTTTCCTCACAAATATCATAACTAAAACGAAAATTTGCGAATATTAAACAACTTTTTTCAATTTTGTCAATTAACCAAAACGTGAAAAGGCCCCTTTAATATATGCAGGTTTGATAAAAGTGATAGAGAAAACATTTTTCAAAAACAAAAATTGATTTTTAGGTTCTTTTTTTCACTTCATACATTTTAAATTAATAAGACATCTTTATATCCGGTAAACATTTACTGTAATTCTCATTTAGTTCAATGCTATTCTAAATTATTTGGAGGACTGCCCCTAGATGTTTTTTTTTTTATAATTTGCAAATTTGTTTAGATCCAATATTATGTCAAAACTTGGATAGAACTTTGATGATATATAAATTATATTTCCTCGTTGTACACAAATTACATGTCGAGGGTTTGGCGCAAAACTATTGTAACTATGATTTTTTCTCAAAACCACTTTCCACTAAAATTGTACATATTTTCATACCCTGCATCCATAAAAAAAATATCACAGTTATATAATTAACATGTACAATTTTATAGTGATCCTGCAAAAATGTTGTATCTAAAATATGTAAAGAATGTATTGCAACACTATTGTATTTCAAGATACATTAGTGTTGCAATAACATATTTGAATCCAAACAAAAAGTCATATTGCAATACTATGGTATCTATAGATACAATAGTGTTGCACATATATACTCAGTAGTTATATATTTTCCTTTTTATTGCAACACTATTGTTACTCAAGATACAATAGTTTTGCAAATTAATTTGCATGTATTTTCATATAAATATATTTTGTGCAAAACTATTGTAACTTGAGTTACAATAGTAATGAACCAAGTTTTACTGCATTTCCAATATATTTTCAGTGTAAATAACATTACCGATGTTTGAATTTACACAGGTACATAAGTTTAAGTATGGCATTTCTGACTATGATAAATAACATTTTGATGTTTTAATGTATACAGGTACATAAGGCTAGGTATGGTATTTCTGACTATAATAAATTACATTATTAGGATGTTTGAATTTACACGGGTACATTAGTCGAGGAATGGTATTCCTGACTGTGGTAGAAAACATTAAGAATGTTTGAATTTACACGAGTACATTATTCAAGGTATGGTAAATCTGACTGTGGTAAATAACATTAAGAATGTTTAAATTTACACAGGTACATAAGTCAAGGTATGGTATTTCTTACTATGATAAATAACATTAAGGATGTTTGAATTTACATAAGTCACGGTATGGTACTCCTGACTATGATAAATAGCATTTAGGATGTTTGAATTTACACGGGTACTTTAGTCAAGGTATGGTATTTCTGACCATATGATTAATAACATTTAGGATGTTTGAATTGACACAGGTACATTAGTCAAGGTATAGTATTTCTGACAATGATAAATAACATTTAGGATGTTTGAATTTGCACGTGTACATTAGTCAAGGTATGGTATTCCGGACTATGGTAAATAATATTTAGGATGTTTGAAATTACACAGGAACATTATTGAAGGTAGAGTATTTCTGACTGTAGTAAATAGCATTAAGGATGTTTGAATTTACACGGGTACATCTGAGTATGATAAATAACATTTAAGATGTTTGAATTTACACCGGTACATTAGTCAAGGTATGGAATTTCTGATTATGGTATAAATAACTAGGGATACGAGAGGTTACAAATATAATTAACTGGTTAATCTTTTTCAGTAACCGGTCATTAACCGGTTACCGAAACGCCTTATGTAGTTTAAATAATTTTTAGTACGTAAAAAATGTCATACAGCTCGAACCACTCCGTAGAAACAAAAGTTATTTCAAATTTGAAATCGCTTGTGTTGATAACATGCCAGTTTGATAATAAAATGTACTATACAAATTATTTTCATAATTTTATAAATGTATGCTATATATTTTTTTATTTTTCCTGTGTAAATGCATAGGAGTAAAAAATTAAAGAACTACACAATGTTCATTTTTATGTTTTATTAACTTATTTTTGGTTGGGCCGCTTATATTACGTTTACGTCGTTTCGTTCACAAAAATGGCGTATTCCTTTGTTCGTTCTGTTATAATATTTAAAACTCAAATTGCCTTAATATAGAAATGTTTTTTTCCTTTCAATGCGACGTAAAGTGGGCTATGTGTGTTCAACGAATCCGCACCTCTTCTTATTCGATAATTGCATACAATGTATTTTGTTGTTTGCATTTTAGCGTTTGTAGACGAAGCTGTATCGTTTGATTTTCATTTTACAATAAAAAATGTGCATAAAATAAAGGACACAAAAGCAAATTAAATTAATTTTGAACGAAATGTATGTTGAATATTTAATATAATCAGTACATTTATTAAATAGCGATGTAACTAAGTATAATGATTTTGAATACTGATAGTTACGTATGTTAGTAAACGTACCATAGCGCACAAATTTTACGCAATTACACGAATACATAATTTAATGGGTTTATTTTTAAAATATTTCTATTTGATGTTTAATAATTTAATTAGTTCATAATTTGCTTTCTTAAATAAAACTTGCATCGGACAGTAATGGTCGTATTGTTGGACGTACATTATCACAATGATATTAATTTTTAACTCGTAAAGATTGTAACTACGAATGCAATTCTTCATAAAATTGTTACTTATAAACACGGTATTTTCGCGAGCAATCAGTGTTGGATATTGGTTAACAAAACATCAAAATAAGCCGTCCAAAGTCTCAACTGTTTTTTATTGCGAGTTCAATAAACGTGGCAATTACGTCTTCGCTAATACCGGTAGATCCCACTCACCGCAGTTCGCTAGTTAAATTTTAGCGAGTCAAAAGACTAATAGTATCAGTTATCAAAACGTACCCCCTATTTGTTATCACAAAGGTATTGATTAATTGCTTTATTACTTTGTTGACATGTTATTTATTACCGGCAATGGTGCGGCCTGTTGTTCTTACAAGTCGCCAGCGCAAGTTGGCAGTATGCCACACGAAAAAAGTAAACAAGTACGAATTATTCCATGAAAAAAGCAACATAATCAAATATTTTTTTCTAGGTTAACCTTTTCCGAAAATGTAAACGATTAACTGGTCGTTTCAGAAGGTTAACCGGTTAGCCGGTTTACTTCTTGCATCCCTATAAATAACATTAAGGATGTTTGAATTTACACGGGTATATTAGTCAAGGTATGGTATTCCTGACTATGATAAATAACATTTAGGATGTTTGAATGTAAACGGGTACATTCGTCAAGGTATAGTATATCTGACTATGATATAACATTAAGGATATTTGAATTTACACAGGACATATTAGCCAAGGTATGGTATATCTGACTATTATAAATAACATACAGGATGTTTGAATTTACAAGGGTACATTGGTCAATGTATGGTATTTCTGACTATGATAAGTAACATTTAAGATGTTTAAATTTACATGGGTACATGAGTAAATGTATAGTATTGCTGGCTATGATAAATTACATTTCGGATTTTTGAATTTACACGGGTACATTAGTCAACGTATGGTATTGCTGACTATGATAAATAACATTTAGGATGTTTGAATTTACACCGGTACATTTTTCAAAGTATGGTTTTCCTGACTATGATAAATTACATTAAGGATGCTTGAATTTTAACACCGGTACATTTGTTAAGGTATGGTACTCCTGACTATGATAAATAGCATTTAGGATGTTTGAATTTACACGGGTACATCAGTCAAGGTGTGGTATTCCAGACTATAATAGTAAATAACATTAAGGATGTTTGAACTTACACAGGTACATTAGTCAAGGTGTGGTACTCCTGACAATGATAAATAGCATTTAGGATAATTTTACACAGGAACATCAGTCAAGGTATGGTACATTATTTAAGGTATGGTATTTCTGGCTGTGGTAAATAGCATTTAGGATGTTTACATTTACACAGGTTTATAAAGCAAGGCATGGTATATCTGACTATGATAAATAACATTTAGGATGTTTACATTTACACCGGTACATAAGTCAAGGTATGGTATTTCTGATTATGGTACATAACATTTAGGATGTTTGAATTTACACTTGTAAATTAGTCAAGGTATGGTATTCCTGACTTTGATAAATAACATTAAGGATGTTTGAATTTAAACGGGTACATTAGTCAAGGTATGGTATATCTGACTATGATAAATAACATTTAGAATGTAAGAATTTACACGGGTACATTAGTAAAGGTATCATGGCATTCCTTACAGTGGTAGATAACATTTAGAATGTTTCAATTAACACGGGTTTATTTGTCAAGGTATGGTATATCTGACTATGATAAATAACATTTGGGATGTTTGAGTTTACACGGGTACATCTGAGTCAAGGTATGGAATATCTGACTATAAATAAAAACATTTCGGATGTTTGAATTTACACTGGTACATTAGTCAAGTTACGGTATTTCTGAGTATGGTAACTAACATTTAGGATATTTTAATCACATGGGTACATTAGTCAAGGTATGGTATTCCTGACTATGATAAATAGCATTTAGGATGTTTGAATTTACACGGGTACATCAGTCAAGGTATGATATTTCAGACTATGGTAAATAACATTAAGGATGTTTGAATTTACACAGGTACATATTAAGTCAAGGTGTGGTATATCTGACTATGAAAAATAACACTCAGGATGTTTGAATTTAAACGGATACATTATTCAAGGTATGGCATATTTGACTATGATAAATAACATTTTGATGATTGAATTTACAAGGGTACATTAGTCAAGGTATGATATTTCTGACTATGATGAATAACATTAAGGATGTTTGAGTTTACACGGTCGGGTACATCAGTCAACGTATGGTATTGCTGACTATGATAAATAACATTTAGTACAATTAAGTTAAATGTACACGGTATTGGTGTTGTATCAGTACCGATATGGTTTCATGAGTTAAATCTGATGCAACGACCAAGAAATTCAAAGGAGGATTCTGTTGAATCAAATTGAAATGGGAAAAAGACAGAGACCTCATAAGGGGCCTTTTCACAGATTTTGGCATGTATTGAAGATTGTCATTAAATGCTTTATATTGATAATTGTAAACATTGGATCAACAAAGCTCCAGTAAAACAAGAATGAAATAAAAATAGAAGAAAAAAAACAGTAACCCTCAGCTGAGCTGGAATCACTGACCCCTGGAGTCCTGGAGTAAACGTCTACCGCTAAGACCACTCGGCCATCTGTGCTTATACAATGATTGATGTATTTGATATTTTATATACCGTAAGCAATCCTCGTAGATTAACAAAATATAAAAACAACAACAGAACTCTCCAAATTATTCATTTGTTTCCTGTTGCAACGCTTTATAATTTCAGGTTTTTAAATTGTCAAAAGATGCATAATGGATAATTTAGAGCATCGTAATTGTTCCGAATTTTACTGTTTCCTCACCAAATATCATAACTATAACGAAAATTTGCAAATCTGAAACAACTTTTTTTTATTTTTTCAATTTACCAAAACGTGAAAAAGGCACATTTAATGCTTTGCAAAGCTCATGCCATTCCATTGGTGTCCAACATACATTCTTCTTTCTCCTCCTTTATGAAAATTTTGTATGAAAGTTACTGATGAAGTAATGTTTATATGTTAGCATTAAGTATCATTTTAATGTTTTGGATTTTTTGTTTTGTTTGTTTATAATGAAGTTATGGACCTAAACATTAGAAATATAGGAATAGTGTGTAATTATAACAAAACATGTTTTAATTGCATAATGCAGACTTTTAATTCACATATCAATTGCCAATTATTTCACAAGTTCTGCAATTAAATGACTGTCTTTATACATTATTTGATTATAACTATGGCATTTTAGTATAATGGCATACAATGGGAATTAAACAAATCTTTGCTAAATAAAAAAAAATAAGATTAAGGAAATAACATATTTCAATTTTATATTAAAGGTACTTAAGGTAAATCTACTTTTGTAAATATTAAAGATACCTATCATATCAAGACTTAAGTGTTTATTTTCACTTGCAACTGTTATGTGGCATTGTATCAATGATTATTGATATTATTATCATAATACACTCATTTAAATTTGTTTATTTTGATGGAATGTTATTTTGTAAGATACCAGTCTTGTCAGTTGTAAGTACCTGGCCAGTCATGGTGTGCATTTTCTACTGTAACAGTTGAAATGAAACCAACCGTCCATCGAAGTATACTTAATTTAATGTCATTAAAAGATTTCTTCCCTTCTTTATAATTACATTATAAAATTAAGGTTATAAACAAAAGGACATGTCCATTAAAAATCTTCCTTTATAGTTACAATATTTCTTGGATATGTCAAAACCATCAATTTTAGATAAAAACTTAGTGCAAAAGTAATGTATCTTTAGATACAATAGTTTTGCACCAAATTATATTGGCTAAAAAGGAATAAATTTTAACGCAACAGTATTGTATCTTGATATTAATCAAATACATTTAAATGAATCAATATTTAAACAAATTGTTAACTGTTATGTTTAAATACAGTTATTTACTACAAGTTTTAGCCTGGTTTTTATCAGGAAGTGAAAATTAGGGAAACAAGGATGTTTTTTTGATCTCCTGTAAAATTCTAAAAATGTGAGTTACAATAGTTTTGCGCCAAACCCTCGATGTTGACTTTGTCTTATCAATTAAGCACTTATAGTTCCAAAAAATAGTTACAAACACAAGAGGGTGATACTGTGATAAGTTTTTACTTAAAAGTACTTAGAATCTAAATCGTAGATGTATCTAGAATATATAGAGAGTTTGAACGGAATGATCTCCAGCCTAAATAAATTGATACTTATTAAAAACACATGTAATTGGTTAATATTGGAGAAACTAAATTCATGAACTTAATATATGGATGATTGGCCATTAGAAGGTTTTGTAAGTCGGGTTGTCTCTATTGTTTTATTTGTGAGAGGATGAATTATGAATAACATGTCAATTATCTTGAACAATAGATTAAACATGCTGAATTAACACCTCTGTAAAAGTCCAGATAAAACCAATACAAACACTACCTCTCTCTCAACAACCTCCAGTATGACAATTATCAATATATTAATGATGACAGCTGTTGTCAAAACTGTGACTGATACATATTAAAAGTCATCTGCACAGAACCAAAATTGTGATAATCAAATATCTGTTCCACTAGTTTATTTTATTACAGGAGAAAAAGTTTATATGTTAATGCATAAATCCTTTTTAGCTCGACTATTATATATGAAATATATATACTGGAGTGGAACTATCCTACTCACCCGGTGTCTGCGTTAGCGTGCAAATGTTAAAATTGTTGTACTACCCCAATTATTTTCATTGTTCCTTGACATATTGCTTTCATATTTTGCATACTTGTTAACCAACATGACCCCAACCTATAAACAAGAGCAGACAACTCTATCAAGCATTTTTTATAATTATTGCCCCTTTTCCACTTAGAATATGCCGCCAATGTTAAAGTTTGCGTACTACCCCGAATATTTCCTGTGTCCCTAGACATATTGCTTTCATATTTTGCATACTTGTTTACCATCATGACCCCAACCTACAAACAAGAGCAGACAACTGTATCAAGCATTTTGACAGAATTATTGCCCCTTTTATACTTAGAATATGCATATTATTGATAAATCTATGTTAAAGTTTGCGTATTACCCCAAATATTTCCTGTGTCCCTTGACATATTGGTTTCATATTTTGCATACTTGTTTACCATTATGACCCCAACCTACAAACAAGAGCAGACAACTGTATCAAGCATTTTGACAGAATTATTGCCCCTTTTATACTTAGAATATGCATATTATTGATAGATTTAAATCTATGTTAAAGTTTGCGTAATACCCCAAATATTTCCTGTGTCCATTGACATATTGCTTTCATATTTTGCATACTTGACTACCAACATGACCCCAACCTATAAACAAGAGCAGATAACTGTATCAAGCATTTTGACAGAATTATGGCCCCTTTTATACTTAGATAATTGAGCATTTTGCTTAAATTGCCATAACTTCTTTATTTATGATCAGATTTTATTAATACTTTGACAAAACAACACTTACCTGAATACCACAATGGATTCCACCCAAACAAAACTCCACACCCCAACCCAGAATCCCTCCCCCCCCCCCCCAAAAAAAAAAAATAATTATTTTTCCTTTCTTTTTATTTTTGAAAATTCATCTTATAAATGACCACACCCCACATTATAGCCCCCTCTCACCCCCCTTCCCCCCCCCTACCCCCTCAAAAAAAATGTGTTTTTTTGTTGTTATTTTTTTAAAGATCGTCTGATAAATGACCCCACCCCACATTCTACCCCCCTCTCAACCCTCCGTCCCCCCCCCCCCCCCAAAAAAAAAAAAAATTATTTTTTTTTTTTCCTTTTTATGTCCCCCACTATAGTAGTGGGGGACATATTGTTTTTGCCCTGTCTGTTGGTTGGTTGGTTAGTTGGTTGGTTGGTCTGTTGGTTTGCGCCAACTTTAACATTTTGCATATTTGGCATGCATGTGTATCTCATGAAGCTGCACATTTTGAGTGGTGAAATGTCAAGGTCATCCTTCAAGGTCAGAGGTCAAATATATGTGGCCAAAATCGCTCATTTTATGAATTCTTATGCAATATTGAATATAGCAACTTCATATTTGGCATGCATGTGTATCTCATGGAGCTGCACATTTTGAGTGGTGAAAAGTCAAGGTCAAGGTCATCTTTCAAGGTCAGAGGTCAAATATATGTGGCCCAAATTGCTTATTTTATGAATACTTTTGCAATATTGAAGATAGCAACTTGGTATTTGGCATGCATGTGTATCTCATGGAGCTGCACATTTTGAGTGGTGAAAGATCAAGGTCAAGGTCATCCTTCAAGGTCAGAGGTCAAATATATGTGGCCCAAATCGCTTATTTTATGAATACTTTTGCAATATTGAAGATAGCAACTTGATATTTGGCATGCATGTGTATCTCATGGAGCTGCACATTTTGAGTGGTGAAAGGTCAAGGTCATCCTTCAAGGTCAAATATATGGGTCAAAATTGCTCATGTAATGTCACTTCTGCAATATTGAAGCTAGCAATTTTATATTTGAAATGCGTGTGTATCTCAAGGAGCTACACATTTTGAGTGGTGAAGGGTCAAGGTCAAGGCCATCCTTCAAGGTCAAACGTCATATAGGGGGACATTGTGTTTCACAAACACATCTTGTTTTATTTTTGAAAGATCGTCTAATTAATTATTTAATATGAACAATTTCCCCATGATGGCTTACGTTATAGTGTCAAGCACTTGAATAGTTGAGCGCGCTGTCCTCTGACAGCTCTTGTTAACTCACCTAAGTACCAAGTACTATTAATGATCTTTTGTGATAATCCTATGTCAGGCATCAGTTCTTGTCTGTTGTCTGTCATTTTGCATCAATGTTAAGCTCATAGCACACAATTTAAGGGCTACATTTTTAATTCAATGTTGATAAACTTGCTCTGAATGTTTATCTTAAAAATATCTAGGCTGAATTCGAATCTGGATTATGTGCATCCTAAAATGAGGTCACCAGTTCTAATTTTAGTTAAACCTTGTTATCACTCTAGAATCCATTAGTCTGATTCAATCTTGATGAAATGTGGTCAAAATGTTGATCTTGACAATATATTGGCCAAGTCTGAATCTGGTGCATATGCATCCAAAACCTAGGTCACCAGGTCAAATCTTTAAAAACTAGATCAAATCTTTTTAAAAAAAACACACTCTTAACCCATTTATGCCTAGTGGCCTCTCCCATCCTTATAAATTGGATAATTTTATTTCCAAAATTAGGGATGTCTAGTATATTTATTTCTATATTTAGAACATTTCTTATAGAAATTATTTTAAGCAAATAGCGAAGACCCAGATGAGACGCCGGGTCTACGCTGTTTGCCAAGGCCTTTTTTCTAGACGCTAGGCATACATGGGTTAATGCCACATTAATGACTGATAACAACTTGGTCAGAATGTTTATCTTCATTTTTCATTTATTTTTAACCCTGTATACACAACATGGCATTGATATGCCTATCTAAGGTGTTGATATTATCACCTTTAGTATTTTTCATGTGTAGATGTTATAATAAATCACATATTTGTACTGGTGTGGTGTTAGCAAGGCTGTCTGTCCTATTGCAGCGTTCCGTCACCTGACCACGGACGAGGTTCGAGCCAGGCAGCAGCACAGGCCAAGCTCACGTGAGCGCAGTCGTAAGGAGGAGGAGGAGGCCTACAGGAGACGCAGGCTTGTAAGTAGCCCACACAATTCTCCTACAACAGAGTTCCGTACCAATGCCTGAAACACTAACTTTGTTAGTTATGAGTGTTGATTGCACCAAGTTGCTTTTACTTTGTATGTTTAGTCATGGTGAAAACTAGACTTAAGCTTGTTGGATAGTTTTCTTCATTAAAAAAAGACAAAATCTTGCCACATTTTTAAAGGTAAAATCATACAAGCTAACAAAAAATATACTTTCATTCAACCTGTTTCTTTTTGTTCATTTTAAAAATGCATACAAGTTTGTATAACAGTTTTTAGTTGTTCTCTAGAACAACTGGGGTTTATGGTTCTGTTTTGAAAATCGGTACGTCTATCACTACCGTTCACAAAAATCACTCGCAAATCGAGGATTGAAGGCAATCTTCGCCATGAAATAATTCCCGGAGGTATACTTTACGCAATTAAAAGTAGTGCATTATGCTGGTCACACGGAGAAAGAATTCGCAGATCGGAAAATAAATAAAAACTGTTTACATAACAGTTTTGCCTAATGAAAATAGTCCACTGCGTGTTACGTTATAATTGCGTAACACAGCTCTCCTTAAAGGTCACAGGGTCAAAAGATGCATTGGCGAAGACGCAGCAGGACTTCTGAATGAACTCTAAAGTACACATACACGTGCGCAGATAAGGCTATCAGATCAACGGTAGAAAAACAGAAAATTCAAATACTATTTGACTATGTGATCAATAAAACCATTATTTCATTGTGCAAAGCAAATTAAAAATATTAAAAGAAAAATGTTTTATTTTAATATGCATATAAATTCCATTACATTATTGTTTCATAAGGATAAGTAAAACGCAATTATTTGGGAAAATTCGTGACAATCGGAATTTATTTATCTATATTCGCTAAAACTCAAAAGGAAACAACAAAACTGTTAATTTGTTGATCAATTTCAATATTATTGTGTGTGATATATGTTTAAATAATGCTTCACATTTTGACTTGATAATCGTCCAGGGAAGACATAATTGACTATCGATAAACGTTGATTACACAGTATTGCTTTAAAGATGAGAAAACAAAAACTACAGAAATAATATAGTGTCATGATAATGTTGCATTTTTTTGCTAAGCTTATATTGGCCATTTTATTATGATCTAGTCTAATTGCTGGTTTCACACAATTCTGATAAATACCAGGTGTAGGCCATCATCTCTCCTGTGAGTGGTGACTCACATACCTCTTAATTTCTGGTAATGACTCATATCTTCCGGCAATTAAACCATGACCGTTTGCCAGTAATGTTTAAACTTGTATATAAATCCCATGATTTTACATGGATAGTTTTATCTCTGCAGTCACTATTGTTGTTCCAGCAGTGATGTTACTTTTTCCCTGCTGTCACTATTTTTGTCACGGCAGTGATGTAACCTTTCCCTGCCGTCTCAGCTATTTTATGACAGGGACTATAAAAGGCCTGGGGAAACTTGTGAAGGGGGGGGGGGGGGAATTGGATTTAGAATGGAATGGTTGAAATTTAAGAAATAGAACTTAGAAATACGAGATTAAACTTAGTATGTTTTAACTTGATGTGTATTTTTAAATGTTGGACTTTTGTTGGAAATATTGGAAATAAAGTGTGTATACTTTGTTAATAAACTGTATTAGTAGAAACAAATGACTTATTTAATTTCTACTAGCTCGGCTAGTTGTACAAGTTACATGGAAATTTGTGCAAATGGACTGGTGGCAGCACCCGAAAATAAGACCACAGGTTCTTGACTAAATATAAATTTAGTTTAGATAATTTGTGCTAAGTTAAACTTTGATTGCTACCGTCTAATTTAGTTCACATTTTGCGACAAAAAGACGGAAATCGTTTCATTATCTAACCAAAATGTTTGCCCTACTCATTCAGTTGGTATTGAAATCGTTCTTGAAAGGCTACCAAAATTCGCCAGTTTGCTATAAATAACACAGTTTGACTTCAATTTTCTATCGAAAATTATTGTGCAAAGATGTTCCATTTATAAGAAACAAAGATATTTTTATAGACCCATGTCATGCAAAAATGGGTCATATGTCATATGCGGCTAGCTTAGCTTAGCTATGGTCCAACCTGCCCATCTTGCAGTAGGTCAGGAGATACCTAATGAGACCAAAAAACTGTGTGTGTTTTATATAGCTCCTGACCAGACTGCGCATACATCTTTAACTTCGCTAGCCAACACGCCATAAGACCGATTTTCGCATGATGCAGCTCTAAAAGTAGGATATGAATGTGTCAAAAGAAAACCGCGGGTTAATCAAATATAAAATTACCATATATTTCGATGGTGAAAAAATAAACTCATAATAAGCAAGGTGAGGACACAAATGATAAGATTTCCCGTAGTATAATTTTTATTTATGAACATTTACGTGTTGCTTGAATACATGTGCAATTAATAACACACATATCATGCGGTGAATATGCAACTTACCAGTGACAAAAAACAACAACAGCCTCTTAAACCTTTTTGTTTAATTTAATTATTTAAGACATATTTTTCTAACTTTATTTCAAAGTCGGGATATTTTAATGATGATCGTCAAGGGGGGGGGGGGATCTTGACTGACTGCTATAAGCAGGTAACCACAGTTCTCAGTTGACTTAGAAAGCGGGTTGAAATGTATTGATAGAATAAACCAACGACTCAACAGCAATATCACCTCATTAAATATTTTTGGAATCTTGAAAATTAATTATGCTCCTTTTTTAATGGCCAGGAAGTAATTGTTATCCACAAATTTATGCTAATAAGACTTATAAATTATGTAGTATGTATACCATTTTTCAGGAGCAAATCTTTGAGGAGGAGAAAAGGAAGAAGGCGGCCCAGCAGCAGGCAGACATTGAATCTCGCAAGCACTCTGACTTCCTCCTGTAAGTATAGCTATGTCTCCATAATCACAAGTGTGTCGCAATTGTAGCTTTCACACCTATTCCTTACTTTAAAAAAGTATTACTCCACCCACAGTAAAATGTTATATTCTGGCTGGGTAATGATGCTGAAAGCTGTGTGATATTAAATACGTTTATGTCATACAGTATTTCTTATCATTGGAATTTATCTTATACATGGAATTAATGTGGTTTGTCTGTTAATCATGCACATCACCCATGGCCCTTACACGATTCAGATAATAACTTAAGGTCAAATGGTTGCTTTTAGCTCATATTAGCACAGTGCTCATGTGGAGCTTTTTATCCCCACGCTTTTAGAAAAGCGTGGGGATTATGTGGTTATCTCCACCGTCTGTCCTTCCGTCCTGGCCACTATCTCCTCTTACACTATTAGCACTAGAACCTTGAAACTTACACACATGGTAGCTATGAGCATATGTGTGCCAGTGCACTTTTTGGAATTTTGATCTGACCCCTGGGTAAAAAGTTATGGGGGTTGGGGTGGGGCCGGATCAGAGATTTTCACTCATTTGTTTAGGTTATTTTACTTCTTAATTTCTACACTGATTTACTTCAAATTGATACTGAACATCTCTTATGACAATACGTTAAATCTCAACTATGCACGGCCCCATTACCAACCCTGGGGCGCCCCTGCGTCAAACATGAAGCGTGGGGATACGCGTCGGCCTCTTCTGCGCCATTTGTAGTTAGATACTGTGATCATTTGTCTGCCTATGTATTAGGTGCATGCGTGTTTGTGTCAACCTTTTCTTCTAACAACTTCTGCTCCTGAAACCTTTGACAGATTTTAATGAAACTTCACAGAAATGATCCTTGGGTGATCCTCTTTCAAAGTTCCAGTCCATTGCATATCAAGGTCGCTAGAGCTATAAATAAATTTGTTAAATGAAAACTTTAAAAATCTCTAAAACGGCAGGGGATAGGAGTTTCATGTTTGTTGTGTAACATGATCTAGTGTACATCTATTAAGTTTGTGCCCTTGGGGGTTGAAAATGGCCACGCCTCATGGATCACATGATTTAATATAGATTTATATAGCAAAATAACTTTAAAAATCTTCTGCTAAAATGGAAAGGGATACCATTGACAAGAGATACCATTTGTCTAAGTTGGGTTCCAAATTTTCCCTGCTTTGGGTTTTCAGACATAAAACATTAAAACAGGAAACAAGCAAATTTTCCTTACAAGCCAGTTTTTAAATCATATTATGTTTGTTAAAAAAAGGAACTGCGACGCTGTTTCATCAGTTTATGCATCCTATGCAGTTCAAGTATATCCCTGAATGACTTGCATAAAATACTTGTACAGTTCTAATATTCATTTGTGCATTTCTTTTGTGTGGAGATTACTTGCTGTTAATTTAATTTGAAACATGAAAACAATAGTGATTACAGACATTCCCAAATGTGCCGGACCATTGGACCTAATTTGGCGACCAAAAAAAAATTTGTCATTATTTTTTTTTTAATACGGATAATTGCTTTGTGCTTTTAAAACTTAGTCTGTTAAATTATGTAATTGATATCCCACATGTGTTCTGTTGCTTTAGGTACTTCATTGATTCCTAACAAGTATAAATGTGATTTCTTTTGTGTAAAAATATTTGTTATTATTCTTCAGTCAGTGTCACACTTGACTATCCGTTTCTAAAAACATTTGTTGTCCCCTGCCGGTGAAACCGGAGGGGACTTATGGTTTGCGCTCTGTGTGTCTGTCAGTCAGTCAGTCTGTCACACTTTTCTGGATCCTGCGATATGTTTAAAAGTTCTTCATATTTGTTCATGAATCTTGAAACATGGATAGATGGCAATATAGAGATAATGCACGTCATTTCATTTTGTTCCTACGTCAAAAATTCTGGTTGCTATGGCAACAAATATAAAAAATTAAAAATAATCTGACATTGGTGGAGTTGCACCGGTAGGGGATCATATTGCTCGAAAATAGTCTTGTTTTAACTGCAATTTGCATTCCATCATACAATTATTGAATTTACAATTGAGAAATTGCTTTGTTTTTTAACTAATATTTGGTTTAAATATTTTTCTTAAGAATACTGTGAGTGTGTTGTGATTTGTTAGTGTTCATTGTTCAGTGTTGTGTCGTTTATTTTTCCATTTCATTTTTCCAATTATTTTTATGTCAATAAATATGAGTCGGTGACATGATGTTTCGGTCCTATGATTCCCAGTCCGGTCCTGCAATCACCGAATGTCCTGTGAACTGAATGTTCTGTGGACTTTAAATACTTTTGATCATTAATGTGTTAATGAACATTTTGTTTTGACCTACTATAAATAGTAAAGGATATTTAGTTGATATTTTACATGGTCAAGACCATTTTGTTTTTACTCAAATGTTGTAGTACTCACTCATCAATATTGGAACATTAAAAATAGTTATAATATACAAGGCGTTAAATGCATAATTCAGTAAACAATGACCATTTATTATCTCTGCTACCTAAGAATATTGAAAGGGAGGAGTAAATCTTTTTATTGGTACAAAGTTTACTAGAAAAATAATACATTAGTTAAAAATATGATAACACGACCCCCTACTATCGAAAATAATAGTGTTTGTAGTATTTGTATGTAGTGAAGCACCATAGATCTATCTGATTGAACATGATACTTGATAGATCCATACAATTCATATAGTTTTTTGCTAATCAAGAGAAATATTAGAAATATTGTTTATTTATTGTCTTAAATGAAGTTTTATTCACTTAAAATGTTTTTGAATTTCATGAACTAGTAACCAAATTTTATGTAGCCAGTGTCATAATTGTAGAGACAGTGAACCCTGGATTATTGCACTAATTGGTATGATCCATGTTGAGTACGTAATTGCAAAGTGTCATCTATAAATCAGGATCCAGCTTAATACAGTCTGGCCACTAAGTGGTCATGTGTTCATACTAGATTACATTCTTGTCACTTATTAGTTAAGATTCGATAGCAATAAGATGACTGAAAGTCTTACTGTAAGAACGCTAGTCTGTTTGTATTGTTTCTCATTAGCGAAATTTTTGCTAATATATTGACACCTATCATAATGTTTTAAGTGTTTTGTTAATTTTGTAAATCAAGGGATTAATTTAAAGATCAAGTACTGGTTCAAGTCCCAGGAAACAGACTCAAGAGCGTTTCAAATAAGCCTTAGGCTTTCTATGCAAATCGAGCTAAAAAAATAGGTTTAAACTAATTTAAAGATCATTTTAAGATAATAGATGTAAAATGACTGCTTCATAAATGCAAACAGTAGTAACCACTATAGAACAGATAAATGCAGGCCTTGTTACGGAATCATCGAAATATAATTGTGTTGTGATAATAGCTGAAATTAGTTAAACGATACCTGTCTATTACATATTATAGTTTAGTAGTGCAATTGGCAACTAAAAGTATTAAATGGATTGCAAGGAAACTTCTTGTAATGAAAATTAAGAAGAAGTGATGAGTGCAAAAATCATAACTCTTTCTTTGATATTTATGGAGTCACTGCCCTTTTATTTTCAAGAGTATAGCATGACTATTAGTTAAAAATTGATTAAAATTAAATTTAATACGTCAATAGAGTACATTGAAATTACTGTTTTTCATGAAATAAATAAATAAAACTTGTCTGTTGTCTCAAACTTGTAAGGTTAATATCACACTTATAAGTAAAAACAATACTTGGGCAATTCAGCATTAACATATGGTGAAGCTCACCTGAGCACAATGTGCTCATGGCGTGGTTAGCTTTTGTGATCGCCTTTTGTGTGTTGTGCGTTTTGGGGTGTTAACATTTGCCTTGTTAACACTCTAGAGACCACATTTTTTGTCCGATATTCATGAAATTTGGGCAGAAGATTTGTGCCAATGATATCTTGGAGGAGTTTGAAAATAGTTTCAGTTGCTTGAAAAACATGGCCGCCAGGGGTGTTGCATTTTTCCTTAAATGGCTATAGTAAAACCTTGTTAACACTCTATTGAGTCCACATTTATTGCCGATCTTAATGATACTTGGTCAGAAGATTTGTCCCAATGATATCTTGGACAAGTTCAAAAATGGTTCCGGTTGGTTAAAAAACATGGCCGCCAGGGGGCTGGGCATTCTTCTTTATATGGCTATGGTAAAAACTTGTTAACACTCTAGAAGTCTCATTTATTGTCCAATCAACATGAAACTTGGTCAAAACATTTATTTTAAATGATATCTTGAATGAGTTAGAAAATAGTTATGGTCTGTTGAATTACATGGCCACCAGGGGGCTGGGAAGTTATCCTTATACGGCTATTTATTTATAACGAGGTGTACCAGGTGACCGGCGAAATTACTAAAATTGGAAATACCCGTGGAAGACAACATACACGCACGAACAATAGCCAGCGGAATGTGGTGAGAGGGGATTATCGCGAGGGCAGTGAGGCGGAACGATCCGATGACGAAAGCGAAGCTGGGGCAACAGGCGGGGTGGAATAGGATCGAGGTCAAGGCCCAACAGAAAACATTACCATTATAACATGGAATGTGTGTGGTCTAAGGAAACTTGTAAATAATTGTGACTTTGTAAATTATCTACTTTCATTTGATATCATAGGTTTATTAGAGACATGGGGTGAGAAAAACAATGAATTTTGTGATTTATTAGCAAATTATACATGTTTTGACTATGTGAGAACAAAAGTAACTAATGCATGGCGTAATAGTGGTGGAATAGCCGCGTATGTAAAAAACGATCTGTTAAAAGAAGGTTTCATTTCACAAATATGTCATAACTATCAGGATTGTATTGTTCTGTATATCAAAAGTTCTATGTATAGCTCTTTAAAAGATATCATATTATATATAGCCTATGTATCGCCAGAAGGTTCACCAATTTATGAGCGAATGAATGAGAATAATGGTATCACTATTATTGACTCTAATATTTCTTCTTTAAGAGTACTTTATGCTGATGCATGTATATACCTAGCAGGAGATTTAAACGCACGCACAAAAAAATTATTAGATTATATACCTGATGATAATGTGGATAACATTTTTAACATAGAGGTTGATTATAACACGGATCCCTTTGATCGCCCACGTAATAACAAAGACTCAGAACGATATAACAATTTTGGGAAAACACTCGTTGAACTGTGTTGTACGCAAGGTATGCATATTTTAAATGGGCGTAGCTACGATGATTTTTTAGGAAATTTTACATGTCTTACAAATAATGGCGCTAGTGTTGTTGACTACCATGTTGTATCCACTGAGCTATTTTCTCATATTACTTATTTTTGTGTGGAGATTAGGGATGAGTCTGATCATTTGCCTATTAGTTCTAAAATAGTTTTGGGGAAAAAGAAAATTATTCGTGCTAATTGCGGCAATCAACATTACTTTAATAACGGTAGCGAACACTTACCAAAAATAGAAAAGTATAAATGGAAAGACGCACACAAGCAAAATTTCATAAGAGTATTTGAAAACAGTTTCAACATTCAGCATGCGCAAATATTTGAAGCAATCGCGTGCACGGATATTGACGAAGCGATCGATAAAATTTTAAATTTGTACAAATACGCTGCATCCGATATGAAGGCTAATTATAAAACACACTATCTTAATAAAAATGACAATTCATTAAATCAACCGTGGTGGGATAGAGAATACAACGCAGCTAAACAAACGAAGTACGCAGCATTACGAAGATTCCGTTTAAGTAATGATGCATCGGATTATCAATACTATATATCACTCCGTAGAGGGTTTAAAAATATGTGCTCGGACAAAAAACAAGCGTATCAAACGACGAAAAGAAACGAATTGGTTTCATCGCGTACTAAACCAAATTTGTTCTGGAAATTAATAAAAGGTAGTCATAAGACGAAAAACAAAGATTCTTGTAATATAGATCCATTTGCATGGTACGATTATTTTAAAGGCCTTCTTTGTAAAGAAAATCAACCAAGTCTAATTGATATACAGCTAGAGGTTAACGAAACTGAAGATGATCAAGATCAAATTTTAAACTCAGAAATCACGAACGAAGAAATAATAAAAAGTATTTCAAAACTCTAAGATGGAAAATCGCAAGGGACCGATGGCCTTGGGGCAGAATTTTATAAAAGTACGATGCATATGATAAGTCCTTTACTTCGAGATTTATTTAATAAGATTCTAAATACAGGGCATTTTCCAAATATCTGGCGGGATAGTATAATTGTGCCGATTTATAAGTCAGGCGCTACAGATGACCCCTCTAATTATAGAGGTATATCATTAATTAATGTAATGTATAAAATATTCTCCAATATCGTATACAACAGATTATGCAAATGGGCAGATTTTAACAATAAAATAGAAGAAGCACAAGCCGGTTTTCGCAAGGGATATTCAACCATTGATAATTTATTTACTCTTCAAAGCATGGTCCAAAAATATACGTGTAAACCTGGTGGTAGGTTTTATGTTCTATACGTAGACTTCCAAAAAGCATTTGATAGTTTGATTATTCATAAACTATTTACAACTATGTGTAAAAATGGGGTCAAGGGGAAGCTTTTTCAAGTATTAAAATCGATGTATTCAAATCTACGCGGATGTGTACGGGTAAATGATAAAAATGTCACGCAAAACTTCAATTGTAACATCGGCACTAGGCAAGGGGACGTAACCAGCACTATAATTTTTAATTTATACATGAACGAGTTGTCTACCTTTCTAAAATCTAAAGGTCATAGGGGTATTTTTATCACCGAAGATATTTCAGACATTATTTGCATTCTTTTTGCCGATGACGTTGCGAGTTGCGCCGATACCGCGATCGAGCTACAATCACAATTGAACTCTATATCAGAATTTTGTGATAATACTGGTATGACAATTAATCAACAAAAGACTGAAATTATTGTTTTTAGAAATGGAGGTCCGCTAAGAGCATACGAACATTGGGTCTTAAAAAATAATCCCGTAAATGTCACATCTGTATATAAATACATGGGTCTTCTTTTTACACCCAAATTATCATGGAGGAAAGCGAAAGAAAAACTTGCAGCTCAAGCCCGAAAATCTATTTTTGCTATTAAATCATACCAAAGAAACTTTGGATATTTTTCATACACGGAATATTTTAAATTGTTTGATTCAATGGTTAAACCCATACTTACATATGGCTCTGAGATATATGGAATAGAATTCTCAGACATTCTCGAAAAAGTACAAATCGAGTGTTGTAAATATTTCCTTGGTGTAAATAAATCTGTAAATGATAGCATTGTATTAGGAGAATGTGGTAGATTACCTCTTTGTATAGAACATCATGTAAAATGCGTTAAATATTGGTGTAAATTGATAAGTATGACAGAGGATCGATATCCTAGAAACTGTTATATTATGTTAAAGCGGCATGACGAAATCGGAAGAACTAATTGGGTGACATCTGTAAAAAATATTTTGTACCGTTATGGATTTGGTTTTGTTTGGATAAGTCAAGAGATAGGAAATGTGGAATTATTCTTAATGTCATTTAAACAAATATTGATTGATTGTAATACACAGAACTGGCTTGAAGCTCTTGGAAATTCACCAAGATGCGATACTTACAAACAGTTCAAATCTATGTTAAACCCAGAAAAGTATTTGTTTATCGATATACCATTTTATGTTCGAAAGTCAGTTGCTAGATTCCGTTGTTCAAGCCATAAATTAGCTATTGAAACTGGTCGACATTTAGGAATTTCAAGAGAAAACCGATTATGTACATATTGTTCAGTCGTTTTTAATAATATGTGTATTGAAGATGAGTTTCATGTATTTTTTAAATGTCCAAAATTCAACCAAGAAAGGCAAATGTATATCTTTTCATGGTACAATGGTGAACAAAATTTCTTAAATTTTTGCAATCTTATGCAAATCTCTGACGAAAGTAAACTTAAAAGCATAGCCTTTTTTGTAACTGAAATAATGAAAAAGAAAGATGTAGATCAAAATTGATGTTCAAACTTGATGTATCACAACTCAAAAAATAACATGCTGTTACTTATGTATGCTGTATTTTGGGCCGGTGGCCTTTATTTACAAAATAAACTTTTGTCTTGTCTTGTCTTGTCTTGCTATAGTTAAACTTTGTTAGCACTCTTAAAGATTCATTTATAGTTCACTCTTCATGAAACTTAGTCAGAACAATACTTGGGCTGCACAGAACAGGTCAGTTCCTTTGTATCTCAGGTGAGCAACTTTGGGCCTTTCAGGCACTCTCGTTTCAATTAAAATCATTTGTTGTCACTGCATTATTTGAAATATTTGAGAACAATAACATTCTGCATTATGGTACCTTTAACTCATTTTATCAACCCACGGCCAGACATGGCGTTCTTGTTAAATTATGGTCCTCATAGTAAAATGTTATTATAACTAGTTCATGACCCAAGCTGTCATTCAGATATGAAGGTCACAATTTTAGGTAATTTTTTTTACATAATTGCAGTAATATATTTACTCTGCCATTGCTCAAAACTTGGAATAGATTTAACATACATAAAACATATATTTTATGAACAGACACTTCTTCATTAGCTTGACCTATTTTTGTCTATCGATGTTGAAAGTCACTACCCAAGGTCAAATATTTTGTTACAAGAGCTTATCAGAGCTCAAATGTACACATGCATTTTAAGGATTTTCAAATAACCTAGGAGTTTTAGGTCATATTTGAGGTTGTATGTCCAAAACAGCGATTATGTTTATGAGAGGCTTGTCAAAACTCTTACATACTCATGCATTAAAAGACTTAGCACAAATTATACCCAAATGTTATGAAAAAATGTGCACCTTTGAGGTGATCCTCCTACTTGAGCTCAATAGTTAAAATAGAGCATATTGTTGTCGCCATAATCTGTATCAGAGCAATATGAGGGGAATTGTCACCTTCATTGATATAGCTCTGGTTGCTGTTGTTGCTGTCACTACAATGTGCAAGAATAACATGTCAAAAATTAGGTTTTAGTTGCATTTTTTCAAATGTACAGTAATTACCCTATGTTTTTCGGACACTTAAAAAAATTAATTTTGTTCGTGTCCGAAAACTTAGATACGAAAAATATTCACATAATACAGGTGTCGAAAATTGAAGTGTCCGAAAATAGCGTCAATTGTATCAACCACTACCGGTAATAGCATGCACTTGTAAAATACCATTCCGTATAGTATAAATTACAGTTATATATGTGTACTGCATTTCTAATAATTTTAAATGCTTAATTTATTTGACAGATAGTTACTACAAGGTTGTACTTTGACCAACAAGTTCAAAGATGAGCATGTGATGTACCGATACTCGCTAGTACGAACCTGTAATTAACGCAATAAAAAACAAACTATGAATTCTTTCTTTTTTCATTTCCGATATTTCTTGTCTAACACCTTCCATTGTTCGTAAAACTTGCAATAAGGTGCACCAACCTTTGAAACGTTAAGTATTTGTCACAGTTATTTTACTGAGAATGGGTAGTACCATTGCGGTAGATAATTGAACTGCTAATTTGCCCTACCCCTGGTAATTGTCATAACGCTTATGCTATCGGGCGAAACCATTGTTTAATATCGGTTTACAAGGTTTTTTACCCTATAACGCAAATGTAATGGTCCGTTGCCCTCAGGCATGCACCTGCAATGTTTTATTATGTTAATCCGGTTGTAAAACCCTGTAATCAAAGTGTCATTAGATATCGAAAACAGGACCGATATTTGGTAAAATAGCGCTGTAAAATATACTGTCCGAAAACTTAGAGACATTAATTATGGACGAAAACTCGTGTGTCCGAAAATTAAGAGTCACGAAAAATAATTATTTTTGCTAAAAACAGGGGTGTCCGAAAACTTTGAGTGTCCGAAAACATAGAGTAATTACGGTATGTTGTATATTTAATTTTGGTTGTTTTCCTAATATGCTTTATATATTTACTATTCTTGTACTGTTTATGGGCCACATCATGAATTATTAAAATAGTGAATTAATGATGTGTTTTTTTTATATTCACCTGCAACAAGGTAGCAGTGTGTATACTGGATTAACCATAGACATCTGTCCGTCCTGTTGTCAGTAGACACAATCTTGTCTTTCTAATTACCCTTACTCTCTGTAATTAACAATGTACAACATTCAAACGTGCATAGATTGTTCCTGATTATGTGACATTGTGCAAAGTGCTCTTTTAGCTCAATAGGTTAAACACGACCCCATTAAAGCAGAGATGGACCAATCTCAGGAGCAACATGCAATAATACGAATAGCCCCTGATAAACACTGACCAACACGTCTAAACAGAGCATCCCGGATCTACACGACAACAACACAGATAAACCCAGCAGCGATATGGAACAAACACGATTTGCCTCTGACCGACGACAATTTATATAGAAGCAGGTGATTCCATCAATCTAGCTGTTCTGTTAGTGTAGTGGTTTGAACAAGCGCTTCTCACCTAGGTGACCCAGGTTCAATACCAATTCCTAGCAGCATAACTCCGGTTACTACGGCTTCCACCAACAGCACAAGACAACACTAATGTTAAAATCTTTCAGGAAAAATAGCTGGAAATTGCAGGTATGATTCAAAATTGGTAAACAAATTTGCTTGTGAAGTAAATTAATTAGGTAGGAGTGCTGGGACACCGTCACTCCAAGTACTCACATAATGACGCCAAAGGCGCGGAAGGGCCTCCTAAACTGCGAAACGCGCACACACACACAAAGACGGTGATTCCATCATTCTCAATCGGATCTCTTCAAATGACAGCCAAAATGAAATGTACTGTAAAAGTGGGCCTTCCAGTTCTCAAATGATCATATACGAGCTCCATCGGCTAGTTATGATGAACAGCAGAAAGAAGAAGAAATAAGCTCAATGTCCAGATCAAGATCGCCATCAGCTTCATTAGTAGGTCTAAAAGCATCAGCACCACCCTTGTGCGTTCAGAGGAACATTGGGCTGACATTGCTGATTGGTTTACGGAGAACTCTATGTTGTAAATGAAGAGCATGAAAAAATACAAAAAACAGCAAAGGAGAAAGAACTCTGTAATTCAAACGCAGCAGAGCTTAATCTGGAGTCTCTGCCTATGTTGAAGACCTTGTACAAGAGAATCAGGAAGAGACAAGGAGAGAGGCAGAAACAATAAACTTGATAATGCAGAACTTTGTGTTCCTGGTGTCTCACATAGCGAGATGGAAGGAATATAATAAATACCATATAATTACAACGTGTTGTACTTACATGTGTTCCGGACTGTTAAGGACGCACGAGGACAACCAAGTCATTCATATAGCTGCCCCCGGACCCTAAATGGCAGCTACACTGAGTATCCCGGATCATCCCGGATTTTGCCATCGTCCCGGATTGTTACGGATCAACACAATTCAAAACTGCTGTGGCCTCCCAGAGCTCCAAGGACATTCCCAGATGTTTCAGGACCTACAAGAATCTACACTGAGGTACAAGGCGGCTACACAGTTTACATGCCGGATTGTGCCAGATATCATCCGTGTTGATCCGGCATCTAAATGGGACTGGGACTTAAGCTATTTTTATCAATCTATATCTTGAATCGTGTTCATCATGCAACATCTACTTTGAGCTCGGTGCCATATAATTACAACTTTAGAAACCACATTTATGATTCAATGTTGATGAAATATGGTCAGAATTAGTATTTATTATTCATTCTTGATGAAATTTGGTCAGACTCTGTATAATTCCAATATCTAGGCCAACTTTGGATTTGAGTCAAGTGGGCTCATAAGGTCAAATCATAGAAAAAAACTTGTGACCTCTCTAGAAGCCACATGTATTTATCACTCTTGATGAAACTTCATCAGAATGTTTCAAGTTTGTATTAAACATTTAGTCACTAGTTAGATCTGTATAAAACGTTGTGAACATTCAAGAGGTCACTTTTTTTTTTTATCAGTCTTACTGAAACTTTACCAGCATTTTATCTTGACAATGTTAAGGGCAAAATTCATGGTCATCATAGAAAAAATATAAAAATACTCTAGATTCCTAGTTTATGACCTGATAATGGTGAAATTTAACATGACTCACCCATATATGTATATAATGCTTGGTCACAACATCAAATGATCCACTGTTGATAGTACCATTTCAGCTTGTGTGAGCGCTTTGAGCCATCAGAGCCTTCTTCTTATTATCCTCTATTAAATATTGCAAAAGATTTTGCTCATTTTTTAGCTCACCTGAGCACAACATGCTCATGGTGAGCTTTTGGGATCACCTTTTGTCCATCGTGCGTCGTCCTCCGTCATCATTTTGCCTTGTTAACACTCTAGAGGCCACATATATTGTCTGATCTTCATGAAACTTGGTCAAAAGAATTGTCCCAATAATATCTTGGTTGAGTTTGAAACTGGGCCACGTGAGGTTAAAAACTAGGTCAATAGGTCAAATGAAAGAAAAGGCTTGTTAACACTCTATAAGTCACATTTATCGTCCAATCTTCATGAAACTTTGTCAGAACATTTGTCCCAATAATATCTTAGCTGAGTTCGAAAATGGTTTCTGTCAGTTGGAAAACATGACCGCCAGTGGGCGGGGTAGTTTTCCTTATATGGCTATAGCAAAACCTTGTTAACACTCTAGAAGTTTTATTTTTAGTCCAGCTTAATCTTCATGAAACTTGGTCAGAACATTTGTTCTAATAATATCTTTGCTGAGTTCTTAAATGGTTCCGTTCCTTTGAAAATATGGCCACCAGAGGGAGGGGCAGTTTTCCTTTTATTGCTATAGTAAAACCTTGTTAAAACTTTAGGAGTCCCAATTGTAGTCTAATGTTCATGAAACTTGGTCAGAAGGTTTGTTCTTAAAATATTTCAGCTGAGTTTGAAAATGGTTCCGGTCCGTTGAAAAACATGACCGCCAGGGGGCGGAGAATTTTCCTTATATGGCTATAGTAAAACCTTGTTAACCCTCTAGAAGTCACATTTATTGTCCAATCTTCATGAAACTTGGTCAGAACATTCATTCTAATGATAGCTCGGCTGAATTTGAAAATGGTTCCTGTCTGTTGAAATAAAACATGGCCGACAGGGGGCGGGGCAGTTTTCCTTATATTGATATAGTAAAACCTTTTTAATGCTCTAGAAATCATATTAATAGTGCAATCTTCATGGAACTTGGTCCGAAGATTTGTTCTAATGATAGCTCAGCTGAGTTCGAAAATGGTACAGTTTGTTGAAAAATATGGCTGCAAGGGAAGTTGCAGTTTTCCTAATATGATAGGTCAAGTAATGTTTTTTACCTTAAAAGAAGACCAATGATGAATTGCTTGTACATATTCTCATACTCATTTACTTCTTTATAACTTATATATTATATGATAACAATTTAACATATTGTATTTAATCATGCAAAAACCTTATTCATAAACATTAAATCTATTGATAAAATACAGTTGTTTTCAGTATCTAAAGCTGTTCTTGCAAAACAGGTTGTAACTAGTCATCCCCTATAACAGCCAAAGATGCTGAGATGCTTATCCAATGATCTCAAAGCTGGACAACAATTTGTGAAAAAAATTACTTCCATTTTATTGTGCTGATGTACATTATTAAGTAACTGTCCTCATATTACTTTTATCCAAAACATAGCTTTGTTGCAACAGGTAACAAATGTTTTATCTGCCGAAACAACAAACCCTTGCTTTTCACAAAACAACTTGAACAACCCTTGCTGAATGTTAAAACTGCTCAGGTGAGCGACAGAGGGCCACCACAGCTCTCTTGTTTGCAGGTGGTATTTTTCACTATGGTGACAAGCTATAGCTTGCTCTGTTTTTTGTGAAATAACTGTTGTTGTCTCGTGCAGTATTACTGATAATGACAATAGTTGTTCAGCTGGATACTCTCATTTTGAACTGGCTTTTTAGGGAGTTTTTGATAATATTCTACTGTCTGTCTTATTATTAGTGTTTTTACTTAACATACATGCTATGGGGAACTTTTGTAATCACCTTTTGTCTATCCTTTGTTGTTTGTAATCACTGTAGAAGCAATAAGTTGTGTCCATCCTTTGTCAAAATTATTAATCAGCAAGTTTTGAAACTTGCGCAGATTTGGTAAAAAAAATAGGTTACTAAGTAAAAGTAAACTGTTGAGAAGTCATATTTTTAACTCCTGCAGTAAATGTGCAGGTTAACGTTTGTGTTCACTAACGGCAAATCTCTGTCTACCACAGATATTGAAATCAAACTAAATATAATTTTATTATTATGTATTTAAGGTCTTTGTTTACAACTTCTGGTCAAGACCTATAAATGTGACTCGCCTTTTAGCATGATAATGCAGACCTAACAAGGGGTGCATGTGGAGCAAATTGGGTTAAGGTCAAGGTCACTGTTGCTAAAAAGGGATAAAAGGAGATAAAAATTTGTGCTGAACAACTCAAGTTTTGCTTGTAGGTATGTTACAGACTAATCTAGTGAGGCGTTGTATTTTAGGAGAGTGGGGTCAAGGTTACTGTTAAAAATATTCAAAGTGTTTTCATTTGATAACTTTACTTTCATCTAAGGTATTGAGCTGTAATTTTCTGTGTAGGTAGTTTATATGCAAATGGTATATGCACAGTTAATTAAATTCAATTAAATGAAATAGGAAAAAAAAAATTCTTGGAATTGTAACATTTCATGTTATATTCCACAATTTTCATCTTTTAGTTACATTAACTGCACAAATGATACATATTTTCAACTTCAAATATTGAGACATGAGTGGGGAACTATTGTTTTTGCTTTCTATTTCTATATCAGATACATTAGTCTCACCCCAACCCTTCATATGTCTTTATGGTCATTATTAGGGATGCAAGAGATTTACCTGTTAATCTACCAAAACGACCAGTTATCTGGTTACATTTTCTGGAAAAGGTTAACCTGGTTAAAAAAAAATCATGGAATAATTAGTGCGGTTTTGCGTGCGACATACTGCAAACTTGTGCTGGTGCCCCAGTTAAAACAACATGCCGCACCGTCGAGGGTATTAAATAATGTGTAAAAAAACAACAAAGAAATCAAGTAATAAATCAGACCTTTGTGGTTACAAACAGAGGGTAAGTTTTGATAATTGTCATTATTGTTATGTTTCACTCTTAAATATTTAGCTAGCAAATTGCGGGGAGACGGGGCTATTAGCAACGATGTAATTGACACCTTTATTTGCTCGCGATAAAATTCAGTTGGATGGCTTATTTTGATGTTTGTAAACCAATAGCCAACGCTGATTGTTTGCGATAATAAAGTGTTTGTTAGTAAAATTTTTATCAAGATTTGCCTCAGTAGTTTTAAACTTGTCATGCTAACGTCATATTTGTTTTATCATAATTTAATGTTTTCATTAGTAATTTACCTCACCACTACCATCTGAGGCAAGTTTTATTTAAAAAAAGCAATTTATTAAACTCATTTAATTTATTAACACCAAGAAAAAAGTTACATAAAAATAAAATCATTAAATCATTTATGCAATTGCTTTAAAGTTGCGCGGTACGGTGCGTTAACAATCATGCGAGTGAATTGTTTACCCGATGGCGACCCGTTGGTGGTGAGAAAATAAACGTTTCCCAACAATAGCGCACATGGTTTGGGAGCTTTTGTCTATTCCATTGACATCTGTGCCATGGGAGCGATTGTTCTCAAAAACATGTCGTCCTTTTATCAAGGCTCGCAATTGCATCAGCAACAAGCTAGTGGACAGAGTGATTTTCTTGACCAATTGAACACGTGTTGTGCATGTTCTGCATAGACATGTGTGTTTGCTGATTTGTAGAAACTGTTGGATAGTGTTGCACTAGCTTAAATATTTAAAATAAAATTTATATTATGTAAAGTTTAGTTTAAGCAATTAAAACAGACCGAATCAAGAAACAGAACATTATTGTGAGCAATACGACCCGAACGTAATATAAGCGGCCCAACCAAGAAAACATTAATGACATGTACAAATGAACATTTTGTAGTTGTATAATTTTTAATTACATGCGTTTACGTAGGAAAATAAATACAAAACAAAGCTACATTTACAAAATTATTGAAATAAATGTTATAAAATATTATAAAGAAACTGATATGTTATCAACGCAAGCTATCTCAAATTACTTTCGTTTCTATATAGTACACGTACGAGGGGTATGACACGTTTAAAGTATATTTAACATTTTTATGCCCCCCTTCGAAGAAGAGGGGATATATTGTTTTGCACATGTCAGTCTGTCCGTCCGACCACCAGATAGTTTTCGGATGATAACTCAAGAACGCTTAGGCCTAGGAACATGAAACTTCATAGGTTCATTGATCATGACTTGTAGATGACCCCTTTTGATTTTGAGGTCACTAGGTCAAAGGTCAAGGTCACAGTGACTCAAGTAGTAAAATGGTTTTCGGATGATAACTCAAGAACGCTTACGCCTAGGATTATGAAACTTCAAAGTACATTGATCATGACTCGCAGATGATCCCTATTGATTTTCAGGTCACTAGGTCAAGATCACAGTGACTTGAAATAGAAAAACCGTTTCAGGATGATAACGCAAGAACGCTTACGCCTAGGATCATGAATCTTCATAGGTACATTGATCATGACTGGCAGATGACCACTATTGATTTTCAGGTCACTAGGTCAAAGGTCAAGGTCACAGTGACCCGAAATAGTAAAATGGTTTCCGGATGATAACTCAAGAATGCTAAAGCCTAGGATCATGAAACTTCATAGGTACATTGATCATGACTGGCAGATGACCCCTATTAATTTTCAGGTCACTAGGTCAAAGGTCACAGTGACTCGAAACAGTAAAATGGTTTCCTGATGATAACTAAATAATAATTAGGCCTAGGATCATGAAACTTAATAGGTACATTGATCATGACTGGCAGATGACCCCTATTGACTTTCAGGTCACTAGGTCAAAGGTCAAGGTCACAGTGACAAAAAACGTATTCACACAATGGCTGCCACTACAACTGACAGCCCATATGGGGGGCATGCATGTTTTACAAACAGCCCTTGTTACTATATAAGGTTTTTCGGTTAACCGGTTTATAACTGGTTATGGCAAAAGGTTAAACCGTTAATGTTTTTTGTAACCTTTTGCATCCCTAGTCATTATATTAGGTCACTGTCAGAAAAAATACATATACTATTTAAGCCGAGGAATAATTGAGTTTGTCTTGGGACAGCTCTTCTGTGTTTGTTGCAGAGTTACTTGGACTTAAACTTACGAAATTGATTCAATAAATCAACATGAAGCATTTTGTTATTGTTATCAATGTGAAGGAGTGAAAGACACAAATTTTGCAGAGTTTTGACCCTTTTTAAAGTTTTTTAATAACCACAAGATGAAATTCACAGGATTTATCAGTACTAATAGGAGGCGTTTATAGAGACGTTTTCTTTCTTAATTAAAGTCTAGTTTTGAGTGTTGATAAACAGATATCATGAAATTATAGAATGTAAGTGGGGAAAAAGTTATTAGATGTTGTGTTTTTGTTGTTGCTTTTTGTGTTGTTGTTGTTTTTTGTTGGGGGGGGGTTCAGTCTGTCATTTATTGTCATTGTAAAAGAAATACATATCTAGAATGTGATTTTTAGCTAGGCTGTTTTGGAGAAAATCCGAGGTATTGTCATAGCCATCTCGTCATGTCCGTTGTTGTGTCCGTCGTCGTGTCGTCTGCCGTCCACGTCGTGCTAAAACCTTAACATTTTGTTTACCTTTTGAAAATTGGCTCTAAAATCAAAGTGCTTCCACATACAACTTTGAAACTTCATATGTAGCTGCACCTTGATGAGTTCTACACGCCACACCTATTTTTGGGTCACTAGGTCAAAGGTCAAGGTCACTGTGACCTCTAAAAAATGTAATATTCTGACAAGCTTTCATTTATTCAAAAATGCATCCGCAGCCGAGCGTTGGCACCTGTTATGCGGTACTCTTGTTATAATTATGTGTTGTAATTGTGTTTTCCCTCGTATCACTTAGGTCAAACCAACATCCAGGGACAGTGTAAGTAACTTCTTTGCTATAATATTAGAATGGGATTTTCTGTTCTCACTAACACAACCACTAACACTTTAATGTTGATAAACCAGACTTACCGTAGGTAATACAAATTGCTGACAAAACATGATGGTTGAAATTTTAAGAACTAATATTTATTTCCCGAAACTCATTTAGGCAAGTTAAATTTTGAAATAAAAAATATTAGTAATCATTAAATTAAACTTTGTAGTGATAACAAACTGTTTTAAATGATTTCCAATAGTAAAAAGTTGTGAAAATAAATACAGTAGACTTGTCAATTTGTATGCAATAAATGCATTGATCTTTGCAACTAGGTATGAACCAGAATTTGTTGAAGCAACTGTGCTTTATTTTATGCTTACCGGTGGTTTATAGAAAAATATCAGTGAAATAAAACTGATATTCCACTGTTTCAAACAGTGAAAAATAACAGTGAAAATTATCGTTTTTTTTCACTGTTTTACTGTGAAATGACGTCATTTTTTCGACGAAATGATGTCATTATACCAGCGAAATTCTCCAGTTAAACTCTTTGACAGGGTAAATAAATGGTGAAAAAAAGCATAAAATAAAAAGAAAATTTGTTGGATCCGGTGGAATGTTGATTTTAATTCGCCACTCGTGAAAATATTATTTCCTTTGATCACTCGAAATAAAATCAATATTCCACCGAATCCAACAAATATCATCTCTATATCTGCTTTATGTGCTGTTTGAATGCCCCAAACTAACTTTGCATTGTTATTTTTGTGGAACAATACAATTTAAATTGGATGTCGATAGGTGAAATTAAATATATAGGAACTAACTGGGACAGTGTTACACAAAATAATTGTATTAAGTCCAGGCTTAATTAGTAGTTTCTAATAATAAGTGACCTTCTAGGTAAATTATATCGTTACTTTGTAAGAGTTTTGTTCAATACATGTCAATATATATAATGAAACTCAAATAATACCTGCACAGTTTGGGGAAATTGTTTCATTTAAGACTTGATATATTTTTTTATGCCCCTAAAGGAGGGCATATTGTTGTTGCACTCTTTGTCCGTGGATTGTTGGTTGGGTCAGTCGGTTCAGATTTTGTGTTAGCTCTGTAATTTACTTCCCTGGAATGAATTGAATATTCCTTTGGATTACTAATCCACATGACCAGACAATGTGTTGCAAAGAACTTACATGCTCCTTTGTCACAGGTCAAGGTCAAAATCCAAGGTCAAAGGTTATGAGTTTAATTTCTGTAACTTAAACATGCCTGTAAGGATTTAAATAAAACTTAAGATCATTATTCCCCAATGCCCCAACAAGCCTATAGTTTGGGGGGTAGAAGTCATATCCTGTAACTCAGTTAATATGTAATAGTGTCAGAGATCATTATTCCGAATGCCCCAACAAGCCTATAGTTAGGGGGGTAGAAGTCATATCCTGTAACTCAGTTAATATGTAATAGTGTCAGAGATCCAATGCCCCAACAAGCCTATAGTTTGGGGGGTAGAAGTCATATCCTGTAACTCAGTTAAACTCAGTTAATATGTAATAGTGTCAGAGATCATTATTTCGAATACCCCAACAAGCCTATAGTTAGGGGGGTTAGAAGTCATATCCTGTAACTCAGTTAATATGTAATAGTGTCAGAGATCATTATTTCCCAATGCCCCAACAAGCCTAGAGTTTAGGGGGTAGAAGTCATATCCTGTAACTCATTATTCCCCAATGCCCCAACAAGCCTATAGTTTGGGGGGTAGCAGTCATATCCTGTTACTCAGTTAATATGTAATAGTGTAAGAGATTTTCCTTATAAATGTGTTCAATAATTATGTAAATGCTTTCCTATCGCAGACCAATCACCTCCTGATATCAGCTAAATAGCAGATGTTTGTCTGCAGTGTATTTCCCAAGTTTGGTTTATCCACACAGTACAGGGGATGACCTAGGATAACCAAACTGCTTAAGATGACGTGTTAGCTTTACCATTGATGTTTAACACTGTCCTATAAAAAAAAGATAATATAACAAATATGGGCAGTATACTGGAATCACCATGGACCTATATGTCCATCTTTCCGGCTCTCCATAGACATGACTTGTCCAGAGGCATTCTGCCACTTTTTTGATGGAATAAGCGTTTCATTTTGATGGCATTTTTCCTTAGGATATGAAATTTGGCATGTGCAATTCTATTTCTATGATAAAAGTAACAAAAGTTATGGCCATTTTTAAACTTATACATTCTATGACATCATGATACACATAAAGACATTTCGTAGCTGTTTTGTCAAATTCTAGTTTAACTTGTATTATAATGCTTTAGTTTTATTATGCTTTAGTTATGACTCTTGGATTATATTTAAAAAAAATACAATAAATTTAAACAAAATTAATGTGTATGAGAATGTGAACTGATGTGTGTGTGCTCTATTCAGAGGTATAAAATATTGCACTTGTCTGTCCTTATGGCTGTACTTTATAGTTTTGTATCATGCAGTAGTTTGATTATGCTGTATTGAAAACTAGTTCCCTTACATGTAAAATAACAACATCATTACCACTTGCAGTTTCTTTACATCAAGATTTTTATTTTATAAATAACAGTTTACTTTCTTTCCAAATTTCTTGTCAGTTTTGTTTGTATATAAATTAATAAGTTTGTTGTGCACAATAAATTTGTGTTTTACTATTAATCCTCCTATGGCAATTGGAACATTATATTGAGCTATAATGTGTTGCTTTGGTTTCTTATTCACAGTGTTGCCATTGTTTCATATGCACTGTGTGGCTATGGTTTCTCATGCACAGTGTTGATATGGTTTCTTATGCACTGTGTTGCCATGGTTTCTTATGCACTGTGTTGCCATGGTTTCTTATACACAGTTTTATCTTGATTTTTTAATGCATAGTGTTGCCATGGTTCAGATCAGATGATCATTCTAATTCAGTGTTGCCATGGTTTAGATCAGCTTATCATTCTAATGGACAGTGTGGCCATTGTTCAGATAAACTGATCATTCTACTGCACAGTGTAACCATGGTTTAGATCAGCTCAGGTCATTTGTATGCAGTATGCTGACACAGTTCAGGTGAGCTGATCATTCTTATGCAGAGTTCTGCCATTGTTCAGATCAGCTGACTATATATCAGGCTTTATTGCCCTTTGCAGTTGGCTATACACTGTGACTTTATTGAAGTTGTATATGATTACCACATGGGCTCACTGGTCAATAATAATCGGAAGTATACAGGGTCTGACAACTGTCAAGAATATGAGGTTAAAGTCAGATAAAGATGATGATTATGCATGAATGGAATGCACAAAAACACTAAAAGAACAATTACCTTTTTTACTAACAGCTTACCAAATTTAGCACTGTTGCTTTTTTGTTTTTGACACACATTATACTTTATTATGACATTATTTTGATAACCATAGTGTTTCTAATGTTAAAATTAAATTAATTTGTACTGTAAATGGTGATACACGCATTAGAGTCATTTTAATTTATTTGTGAAGACGAAAATCAATAATGGGCTCTATTCTGGATAAAAAGTTAATGTAATTTCAATTTAAATATAAACAATATAGATAAGAAAAAAAACAACAAATTTATTGCCTTCTTGTGGTAATGTTTATAATTTAGAAAATATACTGTTGTTTCCTACTAATTTTCACCAATTTAACTATGTTTAAAGTTCAAAAGATGATTTAACACAATTAGACAATAAAAAATATATTATGAATTTCACATTATCTGGAAAAGAGACTATTTTTCAGTCAATGTTTACACTGTTTGTGTATGAAATATAATTTACCCAAGATGCACCAGAAACACCTGAATTGCTCCATGAATATGAAACAAAATGCAAAAATTGGCATATACATCATATGTTTTCCATCTCATAGTCCTGATATACAGTATTTGTTTTTTCAGCTATCAGTCCTGGTCAGCACAGTCAGTTTTCAATCAATTAGACCTGATAGGCACAATCTGTTTTCCTTCTAACAGTCCAGATGGGCACATTCTGTTGTCCATCTAACAGTCCTGATAGGCGAAACCTATTTACCATCTACTTGTCCTATTAGGCACTATCTGTTTTCCATCTAACAGTCCTGATAGGAACAATCTGTTTTCCATCTCACAGTCCTGACAGACACAATCTGTTTTCCACCTTAAAGTCCTAAAAGGAACAATCTGATTTCCATCTAAAAGCCCTGATTGGCACTATATGGTTTCCATCTAACAGTCCTGATAGGCACAATCTGTTTTCCATGTAACAGTCCAGATAGGCACAGTCTGTTCTCCATCTAACAGTCCTGATGGGCACATTCTGTTGTCCATCTAACAGTCCTGATAGGCACAACCTGTTTACCATCTTCTAGTCCATATAGGCACTATCTGTTTTCCATGTAACAGTCCTGATAGGCACAATCTGTTTTCCATCTTACATTCCTGATAGGCACAATCTGTTTTCCATCTTTAAGTCCTAAAAGAAGCAATCTTTTTTCCAT
This sequence comes from Dreissena polymorpha, assembly GCF_020536995.1. Classification (NCBI taxonomy): domain Eukaryota; kingdom Metazoa; phylum Mollusca; class Bivalvia; order Myida; family Dreissenidae; genus Dreissena; species Dreissena polymorpha. The sequence continues at coordinate 10,993,910 of NC_068364.1, forward strand.
CTAAAAGTCCTGATAGGCACAATCTGATTTCCATCTACTTATCCTGATAGGCACAGTCTGTTTTCCATCTAACAGTCCTGATTGGCACAGTCTGTTTTTCATCTTACTGTCCTGATAGGCAAAATCTGTTGTCGATCTACTTATCCTTATAGGCACAATCTGTTTTCCATCTACTTATCCTGATAGGCACAATCTGATTTCCATCTACTTATCCTGATAGACACAGTCTATTTTCCATCTAAAAGTCCTGATAGGCACTATCCTGTTTTCCATCTAAAAGTCCTGATAGGCACAATCTGTTTTCCATCTAACAGTCCTGATAGGCACAATCTGTTCTCCATCTAACAGTCCTTATAGGCACAGAGTGTTTTCCATCTAACTGTCCTGATAGGCACAATATGTTTTCCATGTACTTATCCTGATAGGCACAATCTGTTTTCCATCTAACTGTCCTGATAGGCACAATATGTTTTCCATGTACTTATCCTGATAGGCACAATCTGTTTTCCATCTATTTAACATGCTAGGCACAGTCCGTTTCCGATCTACTTAACATGATAGGCACTATCGGTTCTCCATCTACTAATCCTGTTTTCTACAGATCTACAATCTGTTTTCCATCTAACAGTTCTGATAGGCACAATATGTTTTCCGTCTCAAAGTCCTGATAGGCACAATCTGTTTTCCATCTAAAAGTTCTTAAAGGAGCAATCTTTTTTTCCTTCTAAAAGTCTTGATATGTTTTTCGTCTAACAGTCCTGATAGGCATACTCTGCTTTCCATCTAACAGTCCTGATTGGCACAGTCTGTTTTCCATCTAAATGTCCTGATAGGCAAAATCTATTTTCCATCTACTTATCCTGAAAGGCACAATCTGTTTTCCATCTACTTATCCTGATAGTCACAATCTGTTTTCCATCTACTTATCCTGATAGTCACAGTCTGTTTTCCATCTACTTTTCCTGATAGGCACAGTCTGTTTTCCGTCTTAAAGTCCTGATAGAAACAATCTGTTTTCCATCTAACAGTCCTGATAGGCACAATCTGTTTTCACTCTCAAAGTCCTGATAGGCACAATCTGTCTTCCATCTTAAAGACCTAAAAGGAACAATATTTGATTTCCATCTACTAGTCCATATAGGCACTATCTGTTTTCAGGTGAGATAAAACAGATTAAACCTGTAAGGAACAGTAGATGGAAAACAGATTGAGCCTATCAGGACAGTTAGATGGAAAACAGATTGTTTCTATCAGAACTGTTTCATGGAAAACAGACTGTGTATATCAGAATTTGTAGATGGAGAACTGATAGTGCCTATCATGTTAAGTAGATGATGCCCTGATAGGCACAATCTGTTTTCCATCTAACAGTCCTGATAGACACAATCTGTTTTCCATCTAACAGTCCTGATATGCACAATCTGTTTTCGATCTAACATCATGATAGGCCCACTCTGTTTTCCATCTAATAGGCCTGATGGACACAATATTTGTTCCATCTAACAGTCCTGATAGGCAGTCTGTTTTCCATCTAACAGCCCTGATAGGTACTATCTGTTTTCCACCTAATAGTCCTGATAGACACAATATTTGTTCCATCTAAAAATGTAACAGTCCTGATAGGCATAGTCTGTTTTCCATCTAACAGCCCTGATAGGCACTATCTGTTTTCTCTCTAACAGGGATAGGCACACACTGTTTTCCATCTTATAGTCCTGATTGACACAATATTTTTCCATCTATCAGTCCTGATAGGCACAATCTGTTTTCCATCTAACAGTCCTGATAGGCACATTTTGTTATCCATCTAACAGCCCTGATAGGCACACTCTGTTTTCCACCTAACAGGGATAGGCACACTCTGTTTTCCATCTAACAGGGATAGGCACACTCTGTTTTCCATCTAACAGCTCTGATCTATCAGGGCTGTTAGATGGAAAACAGAGTGTTATCACAATATTTGAGTGTCATCACAATACAGAGTGTCATCACAATACAGAGTGTCATCACAATATTTGTTCCATCTAACAGCCCTGATAGGCACACTCTGTTTTCCATCTTACAGCCCTGATAGACACAATATTTGTTCCATCTAACAGCCCTGATAGGCACACTCTGTTTTCCATCTATCAGTCCTGATAGACACAATTTTTATGCCCCCCTTCGAAGAAGAGGGGGTATATTGCTTTGCTCATGTCGGTCGGTGGGTCGGTAGGTCCGTAGGTCCGTCCACCAGGTGGTTTCCGGATGATAACTCAAGAACGCTTGGGGCTAGGATCATGAAACTTCATAGGTACATTGATCATGACTCGCAGATGACCCCTATTGATTTTGAGGTCACTAGGTCAAAGGTCAAGGTCACAGGTGAAGGTCACAGTTACTGGAAATAGGCATTATAAGGATTTAGCATGGTTCAAAAAAGGGAAACAACTACGGTTTATGCATGTTCTTTTTATTACAGATTTGCCTCCCTTTAATTCATTCAAAATCTCATTTTACAGCAGAGATTCCAAATCTGACCTGTAAATGAGACCCATATTTACTGCCAGTGCTAGGTTACCTTTTCCCATTTGATCATTCTTAAGTATTGGTATTGTAATGCTGCTACTGCTGCTGCTACTGCTACTACTACTACTACTACTACTACTACTACTACTACTACTACTACTACTACTACTACTACTACTACTTCTACTACTACTACTACTACTACTACTACTACTACTACTACTACTACTACTACTACTACTACTACTACTACGACGACGACGACGACTACTACTACTACTACTACTCCACCACTACACCACCACCACCACACCACCACCACCACTTATTCTACCATGGTCTACTATTACTACTTCTACTACTACTGCCACTACTACTACTATTTTTACTACTACTACTACTACTACTACTACTACTACTACTACTTCTACTACTACTACTACTACTACTACTACTACTACTACTATTACTACTACTACTACTACTACTACTACTACTACTACTACTACTACTACTACTACACCACCACCACCACCACCACCACCGTTCACAGTGACAAAAAACGTATTCACACAATGGCTGCTACTACAACTTTTAGCCCATATAGGGGGGCATGCATGTTTTACAAACAGCCCTTGTTGTTCCATCTAATAGCCCTGATAGGTACAATATGTTTTCCATCTTACAGTCCTGAAAGGCACAATCTGTTTTCCATCTAATAGTCCTGATAGACACAATATGTGTTCCATCTAACAGTCCGGATAGGCACAATCTGTTTTCCATCTACTGGTCCCGATAGGCACAATCTGTTTTCCATCTAATAGTCTCACAATATTTGTTTCATCTATCAGTCCTGATAGGCACAATATGTTTTCCATCTACTTGTCCTGATAGGCACAATCTGTTTTCCATCTGATAGTCCTGATAGACACAATGTTTGTTTCATCTATCAGTCCTGATAGGCACAATCTGTTTTCCATCTAATAGTCTAACAATATTTGTTTCATCTATCAGTCCTTTTAGGCACAATCAGTTTTCCATATACTTGTCCTGATAGGCACTATCTGTTTTCCATCTAATAGTCCTGATAGACACAATATTTGTTCCATCTATCAGTCCTGATAGGCACAATCTTTTTTCCTCTAATAGTCCTGATAGACACAATGTTTGCTTCATCTATCAGCAGACCTGTTAACTTCTACGGATTTGCTGTAGTTACTACCGATTATTTGGCTTAACTATGCGCTACGGATTTGTACTGAAAAACTACAGATCCATTGATCAAAATGGTCAAATGTCAGTTTTAAATCGTACTATCGCTTATTTTCGGTCTTAATGGTTAATTTATCAATCATAATCATTTTGGCGCTTGCGTAGTAAAAAACGTTGAAATTCAAGCCTCCCGGGGAACGAGTGCCAATCGAGATTGTCGAGTCGTCACCGAAGTGACTTGCGTATTGGTTTGCAAATTTAGCCGAATATATACGATTTGATGTTGCTATCCAGTATACACATCTCTCTCTCTATTGCGGAGAATAATGACGATAGTCGATGTATCGTGATTGAGCACGCCTGTTTTTACACACGTCCAAGATGGCGGCAAGCAGACGAGAAATTGCGATAAACGGCGAAAATAATAAATACCATTCAAATTAACAACGGATAATATCATATGGTCATTAGGGAATAATGTAATGCGTGTGTCAATTAACGCAACATACTACGTTTGAGATTTTAAAAAAAACAAAAAAACACATATTTATCAGAAATCTGCACAGTGAATGTGCGTCACGGAAACGGGTGTTGGAAAATTGGAGTTTAGTCTACTCACAAAGTTAAAGCATTTATTATAATAAGATGAGTATCGTTCGAAAATGGAAAGAGACAAACATGATTTGATTTATATGTTAGTGGATCTGTGTATAATCAGATTCATATGCATATTCTGCTTTATTATGTTTGTTACGCTGTACAGTTAAATGAAATATCATTGAACTGAGGTTGTCAAGTGCAAAATATTGAAAGGTAAACAAATAAAATATATTATTTTTACTCCATTTAATACATCATTAACACAACAAGAATACTAAAGGATGTTTGTCAATATTTGTTTATGTTTTCCCCTTATGATATTTAATTTAAAAAAATACTGAATTAAATTAATAGCTGCTCTTAAAGAGCTTATGATCAAATGGTGTATTTAAGAATCTATAGATTATTGCAAGTTTAATATGCATGTGGATATATATTAACTATATATTGTCTTCATTTTAAGAAGACATTGAAGCAACACTTTATAATATAAAATGCTGTCAAACATGCACTTAATTTTTTTTTTTTTTTTACTTATAATCATATGCTTAATGTCTCCAAATTTCATGGTTTCTCGCGCTATTTTTCCAATTTTATGGTTTATCGCGCTAATTTTCCCAATCCAAATGGCACAGGCTGTAACAGATCAAAGCAAAAAAATATCACTTAACAGATTTTATTATTAGCAAGTAAATTAATCAAATGCTTTATGTACCGTTAAACTGATATGCACCCAGTCATGGTGTTTTAATGCTCAAAATGATTGAAAAGTTTAAAACTACTGACAACAGCCCCAAACTACCGAGAGATGCCCTCCATACTACTAAGAAGCAATTGGTAGGGTAAACAGGTCTGTATCAGTCCTGATAGGCACACTCTGTTTTACATCTACTTGTCCTGATAGGCACAATCTGTTTTCCATCTAATAGTCCTGATAGACACAATGTTTGCTTCATCTATCAGTCCTGATAGGCACACTCTGTTTTCCATCTACTTGTCCTGATAGGCACAATCTGTTTTCCATCTAATAGTCCTGATAGACACAATGTTTGTTTCATCTATCAGTCCTGATAGGCACAATCTGTTTTCCATCTAATAGTCCTGATAGACACAATGTTTGTTTCATCTACCAGTCCTGATAGGCACAATCTGTTTTCCATCTACTTGTCCTGATAGGCACAATCTGTTTTCCATCTAATAGTCCTGATAGACACAATGTTTGTTTCATCTATCAGTCCTGATAGGCACAATCTGTTTCCCATCTAATAGTCCTGATAGACACAATGTTTGTTTCATCTATCAGTCCTGATAGGCACAATCTGTTTTCCATCTACTTGTCCTGATAGGCACAATCTGTTTTCCATCTAATAGTCCTGATAGACATGTTTCATCTATCAGTCCTGATAGGCACAATCTGTTTTCCATCTACTTGTCCTGATAGGCACAATCTGTTTCCCATCTAATAGTCCTGATAGACACAATGTTTGTTTCATCTATCAGTCCTGATAGGCACAATCTGTTTTCCATCTACTTGTCCTGATAGGCACAATCTGTTTTCCATCTAATAGTCCTGATAGACACAATATTTGTTTCATCTATCAGTCCTGATTGGCACAGTCTGTTTTCCATCTAAAAGTCCTGATAGACACAATGTTTGTTTCATCTATCAGTCCTGATAGGACTCTTCTGGTGTCCTGTTACAGGCCCTCCCAGAAGTCGCCGATCCCTAGTGACAGGTTTGAGGAGCCTACGGGTCGATACGGGGCGGTCCCGGATGAGAGAAGACGTGGCTTTCAGATCCATGGAAAGGCAAAAGGCTTGTTCAACTTCACAGCTCAAAATAACAGGTCAGCACTTAACATGGTGTCTTATCAGGACTCCAAGGGGAATACTGTAGTAGTTGTCAATAAAGATCAGGTTTTCTGTCATGCATATCGGTTGTTAAGAGGAAAAATCACTAAATCAAAATAGTTATTTCACTGTTAAAATTTTAAAAATTAACGCATTACAAATTTTCTCTGTTTCAAACCAGTTCCTGAACAAATACAGTGATTGGAACAGACCCTAAGACCAACAAATATTTTATATATTTAGGGCTTCCACGGGCCAATTCTTATACAATTTTGCATGAGAGTGACATTACACTACAATTATACTGTGGAAATATTACAGGGAACTTACATTTCGGAAGGGGGACATTCTGTACCTGATTAGAAAGGTGGATGCCAACTGGTTTGAAGGAGAGATAAATGGCTGTGTGGGCATCTTCCCTGTGAATTATGTGGAGATTTTGACTTCCATAGAGGAGGCAAACAGCGCTGCCCAGCAGTCAGAGGGGCTGGCACGAGCAAAATACAACTTCACCGCACAGACTTCTGTAGAACTCTCAATGAGAAAGGTTAATGGAGATTTTATTTTCGGAAACAAATAATTTTGTATGCCCCTTTCGAAGAAAAGGGGGAATATAGTTTTCGCACTGTCCGTCAGTCTGTCTGTCAGTCTGTCACACTTTGGTGTCCGCTCTCTAATTCAAATAGTTTTCATCCGATCTTTACCATACTTGGTCAGAAGTTGTATCTATACAATATCTAGGTCAAGTTCGAATTTGGGTCATGCCGGGTCAAAAACTATGTCACGTGGTCACTAAGTGCATTTTAAGGATTAAGTATGGTGTTTGCTCTCTAGTTGAAGTAGTTTTCATCCGATCTTCACCAAATTTGGTCAGAAGTTGTGTCTAAGTGATATCTAGGTAAAGTTAGAATATGGGTAATGATGGGTCAAAAACTAGGTCACGTGGTTACTTAGTGCATTTCAATAACTTCTATCAAAGCGTTTATTGGGGACATATGTCATCCTATGGAGACAGCTCTTGTTTTTATTTTATTATGCCCCCCTTCGAAGAGTAGGGGGTATATTGCTATGCTCATGTCGGTCGGTCGGTCCACCAGGTGGTTACCGGATGATAACTCAAGAACGCTTGGGCCTAGGATCATGAAACTTCATAGGAATATTGATCATGAATCGCAGATGACCCCTATTAATTTTGAGGTCACTAGGTCAAAGGTCAAGGTCACAGTGACCCGAAATAGTAAAATGGTTTCCGGATGATAACTCAAGAACGCTTATGCCTAGGATCATGAAACTTGATAGGTAGATTGATCAGGACTCGCAGATGACCCCTATTGATTTTCAGGTCACTAGGTCAAAGGTCAAGGTCACGGCGACCCGAAATAGTAAAATGGTTTCCGGATGATAACTCAAGAACGCTTATGCCTAGAATCATGAAACTTCATAGGTAGATTGATAATGACTGGCAGATGACCCCTATTGATTTTCAGGTCACTAGGTCAAAGGTCAAGGTCACCGTGACCCGAAATAGTAAAATGGTTTCCGGATGATAACTCAAGAACGCTTATGCCTAGAATCATGAAACTTCATAGGTAGATTGATAAGGACTGGCAGATGACCCCTATTGATTTTCAGGTCACTAGGTCAAAGGTCAAGGTCACAGGGACCCGAAATAGTAAAATGGTTTCCGGATGATAACTCAAGAACGCTTATGCCTAGGATCATGAAACTTGATAGGTAGATTGATAATGACTCGCAGATGACCCCTATTGATTTGCAGGATTTTTAGGTCACTAGGTCAAAGGTCAAGGTCACAGTGACAAAAAACATATTCACACAATGGCTGTCACTACAACGTAGAGCCCATATGGGGGGCATGCATGTTTTACAAACAGCCCTTGTTTATTTATTGTTAAGCTTGGACAATTTTTGTAAGTAAACTTAAACACTTGATAACATATCTGTTCAGCATGAATAAAATAAGTTGAAGACAACAGTGAGAAATAATCTTCTTATTTACCGTAATTACTCTATGTTTTCGGACACTCTAAGTTTTCGGACACCCTTTTTTTTTTAGCAAATATAATTATTTTTCATGACTTAATTTTCGGACACTCGAGTTTTCGTCCAAAATTAATGTCATTAAGTTTTCGGACAGTATATTTTACAGCGCTATTTTAGCGAATTTTGGTCCTGTTTTAATATCTAATAACACTTCATCATGGGGTTTTACAACCGGATGAACATCATAAAACATAGCAGGTTTATGTCTGAGGGCAACGGACCATTACATTTGCGTTATTGGGTAAATGACCTTGTTAACCGGTATTTAACAGTGGTTTCGCCCGATAGCTTAAGCGTTATGACAATGACCATGGGTAGTGCCAATTAACAGTTCAAATATCTACTGCAATTGAACTACCCCTTCTCAGTAAAATAACTGTGACAAACACTAAACGCTTCAAAGTGTGATGCACCCTATTGCAAGTTTTACAAACAATTAGACAACAACTATCGGATATAAACAAACAAAGAATCCATAGTTTGCTTTTTTATTGTGTTAATGACAGGTTCGTACTAGCGAGTATCGGTACATCACATGCTAGTCTTTTAACTCGTTGGTCAAAGTACAACCTTGTAGTAATTTTCGTTCAAATAAATTAGGCATTTAAAATTATTTAAAATGCAGTGCAAACATATATAACTGTTATTTATACTATACAGCATGGTATTTTACAAGCGTGTGCTATACCGGTAGTCGTTGATACAATTGACGCTATTTTCGTACACTTCAATTTTCGACTCTAAGTTTTCGGACACCTGTTTATTGTGAATATTTATCGTATCTAAGTTTTCGGACACGAACAAAAATAATTATTTTTAAGTGTCCGAAAACAAAGAGTAATTACGGTATACACTTCCATTAAATATTAATTCATATGAAAACCACTAAACATTTTTAAATATAAACAAACACACACTTTAAATCTATCATTTATGTTGTCAGGGTGAGGTTGTGATTTTGTTGCGTCATGTTGACGAGAACTGGTTTGAGGGTCGTGCAGGCAACAAGCAGGGTATCTTCCCTGTGGCATATGTGGACGTGGTTCGTGCCCCCTCTACCCCCCTGGTCACCCCAGCACCCTCCGTCATCACCACGCCCATGACCGGCAGAGGTAAGGCACCACGCAACCAGGGCAATTGTGCAGATATATCTGCATCACAAGTGTAGTGCAGTATAAGAAAATAGCAGGGGGTAAATCGTACGCAAGTAACTGGTGTGGCATAAGTGAGAAAATTATTATCTGGTGTTCAAAATGGCGATCAACTGCTGATTTGTATATGTTTTTGTCCAAACTTTTGAAGGTTTGTTCATTTCCCATACTTATTTGACAATATCCTGATCTACTAATATGCATTTAATCTCGGTATATATCCTGTAGATGCATTGTCAATATTAAAAAGTTATTGAAGACTTTATACGCAAGTTCCTGATTGTTTACGATTTACCTAGGTTGGCGCTAAATTAGTAGCCAAATTTCAGCGTTACATCATAACCTTATTTGCTTTACATATGAGTGAACCTAAGGCTTAGTGTGAGAGACTAACCAAGAATGAAAAACATAATAATTATTAGCATAAATGTATTGGTATCAAAAAGCATTGATATAAGTATAAATCAAACCACATTTAAATAAAATATTGTTCACCTGAAATTAAAGGCATCATTTTATTTATTTGTATTTCATTTTTATTCATTTTAAGCACCGAGTTGCACGTCAATATTTAGTTACAGCACAAGGTTGGCTGGATAATGATCAAAATCCAGCTTTCCCTTTAAGGATATGAAAACAGTAAACAAGTCTAATTAGTATTTTTAATACAGCATTAGCTTATAAATTAAAAGTGACTAAAAATAAGTTGAATCAACAACTATGAATTCTTACTTCCAAATTGAGAAAAATTAAGCAATGTTTTCATTCTATGTGATTTTGAGTCACAGAAGTTATACTTTGTTTAGAAAGCCATATTCTGTAGTACTTTTAAGGCATAGCTGTTTAACCCAGCTTTTCACCTGAAATGACCTTTACATAATGCCAGCAGACCCAAATGAATACAATCCGTTCATTCCATGGGCTGATTTTAGCATGATCCCCCGGAACATTGGCAATAACATCGCATCTTTGAAGTATAGGGTGGAACTCTAATCAGTTCAGGGAAATGCGGACCACTCTCTGCTTGTTCATTTTGGCCCAGTCAAATTACGCTTTACCCGTAAACTCCATCCCCAAGAATTTCAGTGTCAGTAAATGGTCGGGAAGACAAAGTCAAATAACATAAGTTTTTGGGACAGCCATGAATTTGTTTTAAATTGTTAGACAATAGTGTCCATGATATAAGGGATATTGTTTATTTATCTAGCCACACATGTATGATGTACACAGTCAGTGTGTCTGAAAATCTTTCCTGCAAGCCAGAATAGGCTACTGACATTTGCCAGTTTGCTATAAATAGCACAGTGTGACTGGAATTTTATATTGAAAAGTATGTTTCATTTACACAAGCAATGAGATTTGTAAAGACCCACATGCGAAAATGGGACTTATGCAATTCACTGCCAACATTATGCTCCAGTTCAGCCTGCGCATCCGCGCAGTCTTGTCAGGATATGCATACTGAGGAGATACCGTGAAACATTGCATGCTCTTTTATAGTAGGAAGCGTAGCCCCTGACAAGACTGCTTAAGTATGCAGGCTGGGCTTGAGCTACGCTGGAGGCATATGCCATAAGACCATTGTTTGCATGATGTGGATGTGACAGTGTTATTTATATGTTTGGACAGAAAACTGTGTCTTAATCAAATATTAAATATTTTAATGACGAAGAAATACATTCATAATAAGCCATGTTAGGAAACATATTATGAGATCACATGTGGTAAAATTTGTATCTAAGAACACTATTATGTAGTTTTATGTACATGCACTTCATGACAAACATTTCATGCAGTTGATATGCGACTTTTAAGTATAAAAAAAGGACACAACAATTTAATTTCATTTACTTATTTAATAACTAAAAAAAGTAAATTGTCTTCCTTTATTTCAAAGTCAGGATATACAATGAATTTCTTTTTTATGCCTCCGGTAAGGTGGCATATAGCAGTTAAACTGTCCATCAGTCCGTCTGTCTGTCTGTCAGTCTGTGCGTCTGTCCAAAAACTTAAACATTTCCCATAACTTTTGCAATATTGTGGATAGCATCTTGCTATTTGGCATGCATGTGTATCTCATGGAGCTGCACATTTTGAGTGGTGAAAGGTCAAGGTCAGGGTCATCCTTCAAGGTCAAAGGTCAAATATATGGCTTCAACGCGGAGCAGTAGGGGGCATTGTGTTTCTGACAAACACATCTCTTGTTTAAAGATATATCTTGTTCTTACTTTACAAAATATAAGTAAATATTTTAAGTTAGTGTTAGTTTGAGATGTAAGAAGTGTTGCTTTGTGGTCATGCTTATTGTCAGTTACTTTATGTTTTTTGAAATTCTGACTTAAAACTAGACTTGTTTTGTCATTTAAGTACAAAACACAGTTTTGATTGTTTGCAATATGACTTTACTTTAACAACCAACCATTTAACTTGTTACTACACTAGAAGCCTTTTTCAGGACTCAAATGTATCTTAATAAAACTTAATAATAATTTTTATCTTGACAATGTCTAGGACAAGGTCCAAAGTGGGTCTTTTGTCTTCAAAAACTAGGTCACTACATCAATTAAAAAAAAATTGTTACCACTCAAGGAAATCATTTATGACTCAATCTTGATGAAACATTGTCAGAATAATTATCTTGATAATATCTGAAATTAATTGAAATCTTACTCCCATTATTCCCAAAGCTAGGTAACCAGGTCAAATATAACAAAAACATTTTTCTCACCACATTTATTGTTGTCAGAATGTTTAACTTAACAATATCTATTAAGATTTGAATCTAGCTCATGTGTGTTCAGAAACTAGGTCATCTTAGACAAACATTTTTACCAATCTATATGCCAAATTTAGGATAAAGTCTTGGTGAAACTTGGTCAGTATGTTTATCTCAACAATATTTAGGCAAAGTACGAATCTGGGTCATGTGTGATCAGAAACTCGGTGAAATCTTTAAAAAAAATTACCACAGTCTGGGAAACATTTATTAAGCAAGCTAGAATGTTTGTCTTAACAATATTTAAGCAATATTTGAATCTGGGTCAGATACATCTAAAAACTCGGCAATTGTAAAAAAAAGTTACCTTTTTAGGGCCACATTTATGACTCACTCGTGATTGAACTTGAGGAATGTTCACTTTGACAATATGAAGGCCATGTTTTAATCTGGCTCATGTGGGGTCAAAAAGTAGATCACCTGATCAAGTTTTCATGAATAGGTGTCCCTGAACATAAGTGAGCATGTAAGGGCGATCATGTTTTCAATAATACGAACAATATTATAATTATTTCAACTGTCAATCCATATTTTTTTAATAATGATTTTAAAAGAAAAACTACAAGTTGTATTTAACATATTGCAACACATTATTTAAATGGGTATGGCCAACTGTTTTAGGCACTTGCTGTCAGCTCTGGTACCTTAAGACTTCTTAGGAGTTGCTATAAAATCATGTAACAATACATAATAAAAATGTACAAAACCAAAGAATGTTAACAGGAAATATTTGTCATTGACAGGCACACCTGAGATGTTGTCGCCCCTTAGTTACGACGGAGCGCCCACTCCTCCGCCCCAGCCCTCCCCTGGAGCCTTCAGGTCGCCCCCCCAGGATCAGCCCATTCTTTCGGGCAGTCTTTTGGGCAACCACAAGCAACAAGTATTCAGTCAGCAGGCCACTTCACCACAGAAAGCAGAGGATCAGTTTGGACCGAGCAGCCACCATGATCACGCACCCCAGAGGCAGCACAACACTGCCCCTCCTCATAGACATCATAATGGCAGTCAGAGTCAGTCAAGGCAAGTGAATGGAGGATATTCTACATTGCCAACACAAAGCAAACGTTACGAAGGCTTTCAGAGCCAGCAACACTTCAGAAAAGACAATGTTCCTGCCATGCAAATTACAGCCAAGTCTGTGTCAAGTCCTAATGTGAGGGCGCAAGACCACTGCAGGAACAATAACCAGGAGGAGGACCTTGCCTTGGCCAGGTAGGTTTGCTCGCCACACACACTGACAGTTGGATTGTTGTACAAACTTTTGTACTGGTTCATAACAATTAATTGATAATGTAATTTCCAGCTTTTACAAGGGCAGGCTAATATGTGGAGGTGTAAGGTTTAAGATTCTTGTCATGATTAACTAATTTTATATTATATTTTCTATTTGTTAATTACTTATTTTGATAATGAATGCATGTCATTATAATTTTTAATGTATTTAAAGCTCAACAGGGGGCTCATGCTGAGCTTTATTGATTGTATTTTGTCATTTTTTTGGCGTGGATTGCCCATTGTCTGTCGTCAACATTTACCTTGTTACCACTGTAGAAGCCACATTTTTTTTGTTGAAGCCTCATGAAACTGGGTCGGAACATTTGTCCCTATTATATCTAAGCTGAGTTTGAAAATGTGTCACCACGAAGTAAAAACCCAGATCAAATTAAAGAAAAAAAGCTTGTTTAAGCTCTAGAAGTCAAATTTATATTGGAATCATCATAAAACTTAATCAGAACATTTGTTCTAATGAAGTCTTATCTGAGTTTGAACAAAATTTCATGGCAAGACCTGGTCCCGAGGGGGTTGGGCGGTTTTCCTTTTATGACTTTGTTGAAGCCTTGGGAACACTCTAGAAGTCACAACTTCATGAATGTTTGTCCCATTTGTCCCAATGATAACATGGCCTTGTTTGAAACTGGATGATGTAAGATCAAAAACTAGGTCACTTGGTCAAATGAAAGAAAAAAAACTTGTTTACACTCTAGAAGTCTCATTTTAAGTCCAATATCTTTGATACTTGGTCAAGACATTTGTTCTAATGATTGCTCTGCCAAATTAAACAAGTTTGGGTTGTCTTAAAACATGGCTGCCATGTCCGGGGCAGTTTTCCTTACATGGTTATGGTGAAATCTTGTTAACACTCTAGAAGTCTATTTTTTAGCTCAATTTTAATGGAACTTGATCAGGACATTTGTCCTAATGATATATCGGGTGATCAAATAGGTGTCAATATTTTAAAAGCTAAATAGTGTCGCCACAGACCATGGTGTTATTTAAATAACATGGCATTGGCTATATGCAAGCTGGTGTGGATCTTGGAATGTAGTTTATACTATGATTGGTCAATTTAGTTTTATCAGATTGGCGTTACTACAGCTGTCTCAAATATGGACAAGTTTATGGTTACGACACTTCTCTATGTATAGGTCTTTCCCTGAAAGACATGTTTGCTATGTAATGCATACTATAGAATTGATGTTACACTTTACAAAGATGATTGCATATATACCCTAAAGTCACTATGCTACTGCCAACCCTTTACTTGGCTGCATAAGGCATCACAAATGTTTGCAATTCAACTTTGTACTAGTGCTGGTTACTTACTTTGTGATGGTATAAGACTTTCACACAGGACCCCTTGGATACCAGTATGTAGATCTGAAAACTGTCCATAGCAATAGAAGTGTTTAACACTTTCATGTTGTTATGCTTGAAACAGAAAGTAAAAGTCATGGTCACATTTTGTGTTGAAATTGAAAATACTTTTACATAGTAACCCATAATGCTTTCTGTAAAGTTCATAGGTCAGTATGACCCAGTGTGTACACAATCATGCTTGATCATAGGTCAGTATGACCCAGTGTGTACACAATCATGCTTGATCTGATACTTTGCTGTTCAAGTGTAAAGTTCATAGGTCAGTATGACCCAGTGTGTACACAATCATGCTTGATCTGATACTTTTCTGTTCAAGTGTAAAGTTCATAGGTCAGTATGACCCAGTGTGTACACAATCATGCTTGATCTGATACTTTGCTGTTCAAGTGTAAAGTTCATAGGTCAGTATGACCCAGTGTGTACACAATCATGCTTGATCTGATACTTTGCTGTTCAAGTGTAAAGTTCATAGGTCAGTATGACCCAGTGTGTACACAATCATGCTTGATCTGATACTTTTCTGTTCAAGTGTAATTTAAGAAAATAAAATGCAAATTCAGATTTTGTGATGTTTTGAAGAACTAAAATAAACACAATCATGTAATTAAACTGTGAAGTTACTACACAACATTTATGTTTTAGATATATCTTGTATTCTGTGCTAAGTTTCATAAAGAATTATGTTTATACCCCCATTACCATTGGTAATGGGGGCTATATAGGAGTCACTTTTTGTCTTTGGCTGTCGGTCTGTTTGTCCCAAAAATTTCATCTGATCTTCACCAAACTTGGTCAGAAGTTGTATCTAGATGATGTCTAGGTCAAGTTTGAATATGGGTCATGCCGGGTCAAAAACAAGGTCACAGGGTCACTTATTGCGTTTTAAACGGAAAGTTTGTCCAGACCATAACTATGTCATTTATCGTTAGATTTTAAAATGACTTGGTACATTTGTTCATTATCATGGGACAGTGTGTCGTGCGAAAGAAGTACGTCGCTATCTCCAAGGTCAAGGTCACTCTTGGAGTTGCCCATAAATGAGCTTGTCCGGGCCATAACTTTGTCATTTATTGTGAGACGTTAAAATCATTTGGCACCTTTGTTCACCATCATTGGACGGTGTGTCATGCAAAAGAATTATGTCGATATCTCTAAGGTCAAGGCCACACTTTGAGTTCAAAGGTCAAAAATGGCAATAAATGAACTTGTCCGTGCCAAAATTTGTCATTTATTGTGAGATTTTAAAATTACTCGGTACATTTGTTCACAATCATTGGACAGTGTGTCATGCAAAAGAATAACATCAATATCTCCAAGGTCAAGGTCACACTTGGAGTTCAAAAGTAAAAAATGGCCATAAATGAGCTTGTCCGGGCCATAACTATGTCATTCATTGTGAGATTTTTAAATGACTGTTCATTAATTTTGTTCACAGATATTGTACGGCGTGTCATGCAAAAGAATTCATGAGTTCAAAAGGTCAAAATGGCCATAAATGATAATGGCATGATAATTCTTAAAAATCACCATACATTAGCTTCCCTTGTTTTGTGAAGACAGCATGCAAAATTGTCTGTGTCAATGCAGCATGTGGGGGTATATGTCATGTGTGACAAAGTTCTAATTTTACATATGGCATTTAATGTTAATGGCATTGCAGATAAGAATTTAGTATTCTAACCAGAGTGGTTTGTTTGAAAAGAAATTCAAAATACAACTACAATAAAATTGTAAAGTTAATAATTAAAAAAATGAAATAAAATTGAAATAACATTTTGACCAGAAAACTGCTCTGTAGGCTAACACAGTTGGTAGAGCTTATGGGTCGGTATGCTGACTATGGGCATGTGACTTCGATACCGCGATATACAAATGAAGTACTTACTGCTATATTTAAAATCAAAGCGCTGAAGGCACTGAAGATGTTCGCTATTGCATAATTCAACACGCAATTCATTTTTGAAAATCAATCGCAAGTTTGAAATGAACACACGCCATTCAACTTTATAAAGTGTGTGTCATAGCGCACGGTCGAGTTTTGTGTGCACTTTTTATCCTCCTTATTATTTCATAGAAATAACTAAGACAAAATAAAAACAACATGCTTTTTGGAAGTTCTGAAAGCATAGAAAGTATGATGAAAATGGTAATGATAACTTAATATAAAGAAAATTTGCAGTCACCATATTAAAGGAATATTTTTTTCTTATATCAAATGACTATCTCACCAAGAATATAAATTCATAATGAAAGTTCCGTGTACAAAACTTTTGATTTTTGACACCATATACAAATTCAAAATATACAACAATCTTCGTATCTTGTATATGGAGGAATAAAAGTATATAAACATTGCTGTTTATGCTTTACTTATTACCCGAGCAGTTCACACGGTGTCAACAACGCTAACATAAACATAGGTATAGAGCACTCATGCGCTTTTAGGCGTAGCTGTTTCAGTTTTCATCTTAGTGACTTTTACATAACGCCAACAGACACGCATGAATATTTTCGAATATTTAATAAGCTGATTCGAGATACAACCTCTGAATTTTTGCTATATCACTGCGTATGTGCTCAATTCAAAGGATGTAGCACTGTTCAGTGTAAGGAATTCCGGACTACTCTCTGTATGCTCAAACGACACAAATTGTGGCCCTGTTACAATTACGCGTTACAATCCATCTCGCAGAATTTCACTTTCGCCTCCAAGATGAGAAAACAATCATTAGCGAAATAGTATAGTGTCACGATTAAGAGAAAATCGTTTAATTATCATACCACAATGTTTGCCGTACTTGGTCAGCACGTCTGGAAATCATTCCTTAATGTGTGGATAGGCTGCCATTATTAACAAGTTTGCTATTTTCAATTCAATTTTGTATCAAAAAGCATTGTTCTTAAATGTGGCATTTTCAATTCGCAATGAGATTTGTAATGACCCTCTTCATGTGAAAATGGGTCTTATTCCATATGCGCCCATCATATAAATAGCCCACTCAGCTATCACTCCTTCTGGTAAGGAGAAAAATAACATATTGAGTGATTTTAAAGCGAACAGCATCGCCTATGGCCTGACTGCGCAAAAGCACATTTTGGGTTTAGCAAACGCTTGCCGAAACGCATAAGACCCATTTTCGCATGACGGCGCTATTGACGTGTGATTTAAATGTGTCGAAAGAAAACTGCGTTTAAATCAAATATAAACATACGATATATTTCGATAGTGAAGAAAGATACTCATAACAAGGCATATGAGGACACATATGAAGTGCTCTCCCGTAGTATATTTTTTATTTTACTCACACTAATGTGTGGTTTGACAATGCTAACACACATTTCATGCGGTGAATATGCAGCTTACAAGTGAAAAACACAACACAATAGTTAAACTTTTGTTTAATTGTATTTAATTATTTAGAAAAGTAAATTGCTAATTTTATTTCAAAGTCAGCGTATACGCCGACTACATTTTTAAAAGACATTTATTGTTATAAATATATTTAATATAATATATTAGGTTGTTTTCGGTTTTAGCGATTAAAAAGCATTTTCGAGGTTGCCTATAGTATGCCTGTAGTAATTCATGAACTCATATCCAACTGTCTATGTATTGAGAACTGTGAATATAAACAAGCTTAACCTTCTACTTACCTTCTGCTATTGCATTCGTATTATTATTATAAATTGTTCGTTATATTCAGGTTTAGCAATTATGAAACTTTTTTTTGTCTATCGTATCGCTGAAGTTATTGTTGAACTTATGTTCAACGTTTTATAAATTGAGAATATAAACAAAGACCTATAGATAATATGGGTCTTTGATATAAATAAGCGTCAACTTTTTCCCGAATCTCTCATTTTACGACCTGTACTACGTCATTGAGTTGTATGCGAGAGCGTAACCTATTGCGTTGTTATAACCCGTAAACTTTCCTTTGTTTATCGACAGACGCATCTATTAATAGCTTCATATATCATGAATGCCAAAACAACCGGGAAAAAGAACCACGTGACCAAATAGGACGCAAAACGCAAATACCATGCGACTACGACTTTTATTATGTAAGAAAGCTCCGCAATTCCTTTGAAGTCGGAGCCTTGTGATTGCTATTTCTTAAATAATTGACCTCTAACTGATGTAAGCAAAGGAAACGCAGCACCTATAGGTCCCTGCTTCTATGTGCGAAGGCAGATTGAATTTTACTAATGTATGGTTTGCCTATTATAACACACATTATAATGCGGTAAATATGCGACTAACAAGTAAAAAACACTATAATTAAACTTTTGTTTTGAATTAAGTTATTTAGAAAACAAAATTCCAAACCTTATTTCAAAACAGCAAGACTACATTTTTTAGAGAATATTATTGTTATATTTAAATGTTTTTTTAAGTTTCAGCGATAATGAAACATTTTTTTATGTTGTCTATCGTATCCCTGTAATAATTGTTGAACTCGTGGTCAACGTATTATTAATTAAGACCTGTGAATATAAACAAGCGTAACCTTATACTACTGCGTTATTCTCACACGGACTCCCCTTTGTTTATCGCCAGCCTCAGATTTATGAATGAGCTGAGCGAAAATACTACGTCACGCACACGCAGCAGAAAGTGGACTATTTTAATCATTCAAAAACAATCTCCTCCGCGACACGTACAATACGATCATTGTTTATTGATTCTTTTCTATAAAACACCGTTCGAAAATATTGAATGTAACACGATATTAATATAATGTTGCCATTTGTGAATACACATAATTGGAGAACTCAAACCTCTTGCATAAATTATACAACTCTTTCTTGCGCAGATACGCAAGCGGGTATTGGGTTAATCATACCTAGTCGTATCGACCTGAATTTCACACTAAGCACTTTAGACGGGCGCTAAAGCGCCCATCTAAAAAGTTCTCAAACTTGTTTTATGAAACATGGTATGTGGACAGAGGGGGACAGGGAATATGCCCATTACCTCAGTTATTTTGCCAGAAAAAATGTGGTTGCTAGGGTAATAGATAATATGTACCTCAATTTCTCTAAATTTTCAGACTTTTAAAAATATTTTTTTTAAATTGTTGCAAAAATGTAGATATGAAAGTTAAAAAAAATACGGGTGTCCAAAAATTTAGAGACAAACTTAAAAGATTGCATTGACGATCCGATGCGGGTTTACAATATGTAAAATGTATTAACGACTAATATCATGTGCTTGTTAAATACCATGCTGTATAGTTCAATTTACTTTTACATGTATTTGCATTTTATTAAAAATTATTTCTCAAGCTCTTTTGTACAGAAAGTTACACCGACAATCTTTTATTGACCAACTGGTTCAAAGATGAGCTTTTTATTTACCAATACTAGTATTATAATTAACCTGCAATTAATGCACTTTAATAAAAATCTGCAAACTATGAGTTCTTTGTTTGTTCTTCAGCTGTAGTCCAACACCTTCAATTGTTTGTATAGTAAAAGGGGTGCATTGCATTCTAAAGCGTTTATTATTATGCCCCCCTTCGAAGAAGAGGGGGTATATTGCTTTGCACATGTCGGTCGGTCTGTCGGTCGGTCCGTCCACCAGGTGGTTTCCGGATGATAACTCAAGAACGCTTGGGCCTAGGATCATGAAACTTCGTAGGTAGATTGATAATGGCTGGCAGATGACCCCTATTGATTGTCGGGTCACTAGGTCAAAGGTCAAGGTCACAGTGACCCGAAATAGTAAAATGGTTTCCGGATGATAACTCAAGAACGCTTATGCCTAGGATCATGAAACTTTATAGGTATATTGATCATGACTCGCAGTTGACCCCTATTGATTTTCAGGTCACTAGGTCAAAGGTCAAGGTCACGGTGACCCGAAATAGTAAAATGGTTTCCGGATGATAACTCAAGAACACTTATGACTAGGATCATGAAACTTCATAGGTACATCGATCATGACTGGCAGATGACCCCTATTCAGGTCACTAGGTCAAAGGTCAAGGTCACAGTGACAAAAACATACACAATGGCAGTCACTACAACGGAGAGCCCATATGGGGGGCATGCATGTTTTACAAACAGCCCTTGTTTGTCACAGTTATCTCTCGGGATTAAACCATTTTTTATTACCCATATACATGGTTATTTACCCAGTTACGCAATTGATATAGTCCATTGCCCTAGGGCATTCACCTGCTAAGGTTTTATGACCTTAATCCAGTCATAAAAACGGATAATGGAAGTGACACAGAAAAGCAAAAACTGGGAAGAAGTCAGGTCTGATAAAAAAAAAAAGCGCTGTAACATTTACAGTCCATAAATTTAGAGTAATAAATTATTGACGAAATCAGAAAAATTTCCGAAAAAAAATCCAACAAATTGAGTCATTAAAAAAAATTATTTTAGCCAAAAATGGGGAATATGCATGTTAGTCAGCCCGTCGGTTTGTCTGTCCATCAAAAAAATCTAGATCCTGTGTTAACTGAAAAAGTGCTTAAGCTAGATTGATGAAACTAAGTATATGGATAGAGGTTCATCTTGGCCATATGCATATAATTTCAGTTTTTTGTAAGGCAAAAAGAAAATGTGTTTTTTATGGTCACAGAATTTAGTGAAATCTTAAATCTGGATTCTGTGAACTCAAAGCTATGTTGATGAAACTTATTTAAGTTGGTATAAGGCAAATGCATATTATATATTTTTTTAGTTGGACCAACATTTTGTGTTGTTACAGAATTAAATTAAAACTAAAATCTGCATTCTTCAATAACTAAAAAGAACTTAAGCTAGGTTAAGAAAACTTCTGGAGATTTTGTCCTTACTCCAACAACATAAACCCGGTAGGCTATAACCTCCCATGTTTTGTCTGTGACAAAACTCTTATAAATTCTTGTTTGTAAATTCTGTGAATCAGTTATTCCATTCTGTGTTGAAGTTGCATAAATTCATTCTGAATGTTGGATGGTGCAGCAATATATTACTCCATTCTGTATGTTAGGTTTGCAACAATCTGTTACACGTTCTGAATGTTGCATCAGTCTGTTACTCCATTTTGTACATTTGGTATTGCAGCATTCAGTTATTCTGTGTTGGGTGTTATAACTATCTGTTACTTATTCATGATGCTGCTGGATGTTTTAACAATGATCTGTTACTTCATTATACACATATAATGTTGGGAGTTGCAGATATCTGTTACTCCATTCTGTGTGTTTGGTGTTGCAGATATCTGTTACTCCATTCTGTGTGTTTGGTGTTGCAGATATCTGTTACTCCATTCTGTGTGTTTGGTGTTGCAGATATCTGTTACTCCATTCTGTGTGTTTGATGTTAAGTCATTTCTGTGCTTGATTGCAGCTATCGTGCCATCTATGCGTACAAGCCCCAGAATGAGGATGAGCTGGAGCTGTGGGAGAATGATGAGGTGTATGTGATGGAGCGCTGCGATGACGGCTGGTATGTCGGAACATCCGGCCGCACGGGCATGTTTGGCACTTTCCCTGGCAACTACGTCATCCGCACACAGTAGCTAAACCAAAGCCCAGTTCATATGGTATAGTTCATTACCTACTTATGTTACTTGTCATTTTAAGATAGCTGGTGGAGAATCTTGTTTAAATTAATTTAAATAAAATTAATGCATTAAATATTTGTTGAACCCAATTGCAAAAGCTGTATAAAGCAGTCACAATAGTCAAGTGTACATGTGTGCATACCTCAGAGCTTTTTGTATACTGTAACTTTGTCAGTGATCATTCAATTTTAAAATAATTTACCACAAATGACCAATATCATAAGACTCCCTATGTCAAAGGTCTAGATAACACTAGGTCAAAGGTCAAATAAGGCCTTAAAACAGATTGTCCAAATTGTAACTTCATCACTCATCATGCAATTTGTAAAATAACTTACCTGAAATGTTCAAGGTCATGATAGAAATCAAAGGTTAAACCAATGCTGCTTTTTATGCCCCCCTTCGAAGAAGAGGGGGTATATTGCTTTGCACATGTCGGTCGGTCGGTCCGTCCACCAGGTGGTTTCCGGATGATAACTCAAGAGCGCTTGGGCCTAGGATCATGAAACTTCATAGGTACATTGATCATGACTCGCAGATGACCCCTGTTGATTTTGAGGTCACTAGGTCAAAGGTCAAGGTCACGGTGAACCAAAATAGTAAAATGGTTTCCGGATGATAACTCAAGAACGCTTAGGCCTAGGATCATGAAACTTGATAGGTAGATTGATCATGACTCGCAGATGACCCCTATTGATTTTCAAGTCACTAGGTCAAAGGTCAAGGTCACAGTGACCCAAAATAGTAAAATGGTTTCCGGATGATGACGCAAGAACGCTTAGGTCTAGGATCATGAAACTTGATAGGTAGATTGATCATGACCCGCAGATGACCCCTATTGATTTTCAGGTCACTAGGTCAAAGGTCAAGGTTACAGTGACCGGAAATACTAAAATGGTTTCCGGATGATAACTCAAGAACGCTTATGCCTAGGATCATGAAACTTCGTAGGTAGATTGATAATGGCTGGCAAATAACCCCTAATGATTTTCAGGTCACTAGGTCAAAGGTCAAGGTCACGGTGACTCGAAATAATAAAAAAGTTTCCGGATGATAACTCAAGAACGCTTATGCCTAGGATCATGAAACTTCATAGGTACATTGATCATGACTCGCAGATGACCCCTATTGATTTTCATGTCACTAGGTCAAAGGTTAAGGTCACAGTGACAAAAAACATATTCACACAATGGCTGTCACTACAACGGAGAGCCCATATGGGGGGCATGCATGTTTTACAAACAGCCCTTGTTATATAATTAAATAATTATTCACAGTGTGCTAGACATGTCACAGACAGGCATCTTTATAGTATATACAGTACAGTCCACGCGTTTTCCCCAAAAAACTTGCTCCCTCCGCGGGGCTTTTGTCTGCAAGCGAGTGCTTCTGCGGCGGGGAAGGCGAGGTGTACTCGCTTAAATCTTCGGCATTCAGCCGAGTTAGCTTATACCCGCGGCGTGTATTAATTTAGCCTAGTCGGTAACTGCAGACAATTTCCGTTCTTATCAGGACACCGCCGCACAACACCGCGGTACCAGTGTGCTACTGTGCATGCCAAAAAATAAAAATATTGTAATTAAAAATTGTTTAAATACTGTGGCTAAACCGAATGGTAGGGATAACTGTATACACACCGCTTTTCTAATGTTCACATTTATCCGATAATCCAATATAATTACAACATCACTTACGAAAAATTAATCTTAAACATTTATGACGATAAAAAAAAAGAATTTCATAAACACAACCACATGCCTACGCCATTTTTATGCCCACAGAACATAGGTTCTGGGGGCATATTAAAATCGCACCGTCGGTTAGTAAGTCAGTCAGTTAGTCAGTTAGTTAGTCCGTCCGGATTAGTTTCCGCTCAATAAGTCAAGCAATTGTCATCAGATCTTCACCAAACTTCATGACAATGTGTAAGGCAATAACATCTAGGTCAAGTTCGATAATCAGCCAAATTGATCCAGACACTCTTGAGTTACCGCCCATGAATCATCGTAAAATTTGTTTTTTTCTTGTTTCTGCTCAATAACTCGATCAATTGTCATCAGATCTTCACCAAACTTCATGAAAATGTGTAAGGCAATAACATCTAGGTCAAGTTTGGTAATTAGCCAAATTGACTTAGGCACTCCTGAGTTACGGCCCTTGAATCATCGTAAAATTGGTCTTTTTCTCGTTTCCGCTCAATAACTCGAGCAAATGTCATAGGATCTCCGCCACACTTCATGAAAATGTGTAAGGTCATAAGATCTAGGTCAAGTTTGATAATCAGCCAAATTGACTAAGACACTCCTGAGTTACAGCCCTTGAATCATCAAAAAATTGAGTTTTTTTCCTTGTGTTACCAAGTTGTGCATGTTAAATTGTTATTGTCCTATATCAAAACTTAACTTTTTTTGTGATCCCGGTAGGGTGGCATATAGCAGTCGCACTGTCCGTCTGTCCGTCCGTCCGTCTGTCAGTCCGTCGCACTTTTGCGTTTAGGTTTCGAAAAATGCTCATAACTTCTATGTCGCTTAAGATGTAACCTTCATATTTGGTATGCATGTGTATATGGACAAGGCCTTTCCATACGCACACAAATTTTGACCCCTTTGACCTTGAACTTAGGGTCCGCATTTAGGTTTCGAAATCTGTGTTTAGGTTGCGAAAAAGCGTTTTTTAGGGGCATATGTCTTCCGATGGAGACAGCTCTTGTTCAGAAGTGTAAAGAGTACAGTGCATTATGGGACACAGCTTTCATTGGACGAGTGAATTTAAATTTAGATTGAATGCAATATGATCATGTACAAAAAAATATTTTATTGTGTCATACGCAGTATGTAAAAAAACGTGCTTCCCGGGGACTTTTTGATAACGGGTAAAAATTAAAGTGAATATCTGTTAAAAGTTACACTGCGTTTGCATGTAAATAAATCGTCTGAATTATTTCATTTATTTTTCTTACACGTACTGCTCTGATAGGGAATACATGTAATAAACACTGACTCACGAGTTTTTCACACCTTTATTGACATTACACAGCAGATTAACACCAATTAGCTGTCGAAGGTTGTTTAACCTCTAAGCGTTTAAAATCGGTTAAACGGATGGATAAAGCAATGAAGCTGTGATCGTCCCCATCTTTGTACCGGATTGCCGAATTTCGAATTTCCAGTTTGCCAAGTCATTTTTTGCCGATTCCTAATGGACCGAATATTTATTATTTCGGTTATTTACAATGTATCCTTGTTTGCCGAATGCATATATATGTGCTTGTAATAAATGTAATTTTATTTGAAAATCAGGAAGTCAAACAAAGTTAAATTGATCGTTATCTCGTTAAACACTTAGTTTCCTCCTCGTTGCCCAACGCCGAGGGTCGCCGCGTCGGCTTATCAATTTGCCAATCGTTAACCTTGGAGTCCCCAATCATGCAAACTCCTTCTCTCTCCATAAGCGTGCCTGCGGAGTAGCGAGGGAAATTGGGGAAAACGCGTGGACTGTACTGTATGTAGATATGAATCTGTAACTAGTTCAAATGTGGTGTCTTATCAATATTAATCATATTGAAACCATTTAATTTTAAATTAATCAATCACATTAACAATATTTTGATTTTAAGATATTTTCTTGTTTTAAGGAGAAATGAGAAAATATGGTCATTACAAATATAATCTAAGTGTATTTGTATGGAAATTTCAGATTTAAAAAAATAAGATCATAAATCCATAAAATTGTTTTCAGTATCAACTCAGTGACAATAAAAGCTTAAATGTATAATGGACACACATTTAAGAATGTTTTCAGCAAATGTAATTATTCCCTTTGGAGCTTTGTTAATGTGTGCAGGTGTTCCATTGGATAATAACTGAATTATAGCATTGTCCATGGGATTACCTGAATGAAATTGATTCAGATAGGATGATCTGAACAATAGTCTTGCCCATGTGACAAACAGAAGAACATGTTTTAGGGATAAACTGAGTAACAGTATAACGTTGCTGTCGTTCTCAAATCTCGTAGCTACAAAATGCCAACTTTTCAGGAGAAAGAAAAAACCGTCTCATTTTTTTATAACAATGTTTTAGAAATTGAAATTCTGTAAAAATACCAAACAAATAAAGCTGCAAAATACGGTATAAGCCGTAGACGCGTAAGTCATACTGATAAGTCATACTGACAGTCAGACATGGTAGCTACAATATTTTGTCACCACAGTTTTGTCATTTTTATGAGGTACGACAATTCGTCCTGATAGGAAACCTCGTAGTTGCAAATAATTTTTTTTATAAAAACGTTTTTGTCAAATTTGTCCAAACGAAACGACGTACCTATATGTGAAATGGCGCCGCTACGACTTTTCGCCGGGAAAAAAGCCAACAATCATTCTACAACATTTCGTCATGTGGCCTTTTCAAGGGCTCTGATTGGCGTAGAGCTACGAGATATAGCACAAAACACGTGCCAGACTTAATATATTCGGAAAAGACGAAAAAAATATTCTGAAAATTTTGGAGCTACGAGGTTTGAGAACGACAGCGACGATAAGGTCTGCCAGTTATGTGTGCAGTGCATTCAGACGACTGTTTTATCTGTCTTTAGCTCACCTGAGCACAACGTACTCATGGTGAGTTTTTGGGATCACCTTTTGTCCGTCGTGCGTTGTCCGTCATAAAATGTTTGGCTTGTTAACACTGTAGAGGCCACATTTATTGTCTGATCTTCATGAAACTTGGTCCAAATATTTGTCCCCATGATATCTTGGTTGAGTTCGAAACTTTGTTATGTGAACTCAAAAACTATGTCACTAGGTCAAATTAAAGAAAAAGCTTGTTAACACTCTAGAAGTCACATTTATTGTCCAATCTTTATGAAACTGGGCCATAACATTAAATTTTGTCTTAATGATGTCTCAGCTGAGTTTGAAAATGGTTTTGAAAGGTTGAAAACATGGCCGCCAGGGGGGCTGGGAAGTTTTCCTTAATATGGCTATAGTAAAACCTTGTTAACACTCTAGTAGTCACATTTATGGTCCAATCTGCATGTAAATTGGTCAGAACATTTGTTCTTATGATAGCTCGGCTGAGTTCGAAAATGGTTCCGGTCCATTAAAAAACATGGCCGGCAGGGGGGGGGCGGGGAAGTTTTCCTTATATGGCTATAGAAAAAACTTGTTAACACTTTAGAAGTCACATGATGGTCCAATCTGCATGTAAATTGGTCAGAACATTGGTTCTTATAATAGCTCGGCCGAGTTTGAAAATGGTTCCGGTCCGTTAAAAAACATGGTTGCCAGAGGGCAGGGAAGTTTTCCTAATATGGCTATAGTAAAACCTTGTTTACCCTCTAAAAGTCACATTTATGGTCCAATTTTCATGTCACTTGGTCAGAACATTTGTACTCGGCTGAGTTTGAAAATGGTTCCGGCCCATTGAAAAACATGACCGCCAGGAGGCGGGGCAGTTTTCATTATATGGCTATAGTAAAATCTTGTTAACACTTTAGGAATCACATTTATAGTCCAATCTTCATGAAACTTGGTCAGAATAGTCTTTTAATGATAACTCAGCTGAGTTCTCAAATAGTTATGGTTCGTTCAAAAACATGGCCATCAGGGGGCAGGGCAGTTTTCCTTATATGGCTTAATTGAAACCATGTTGACACTCTAGTTGCAATGAGGGTTTTGGTGCACAATGATGATGATGATGATGATTGTGATGGTATACTGGTAATGGATTGAGAAAAATTAACAACAACCCAAATATCTAATAACAATTATTGCATTACTCCAATTAATTAGTGCCATTACTTCAGATTTTTTTCTTTAGATTGCAGAAAGTCAACATAGTGGTATGAATCTTATTTGACCTTTCATTCACTTATCCTACTCTCTTTAAAACTCATTTATACCTGTGCTTGCATTGTTGCAGTACAATACTGTTGACTGATGCCTTCTTGAATACAGGCTTACAGTTCCCTGGAAATTGGCCCCAATTAACTGGGCTCACACATCAAAGACCTTTGTCTTGATGTAAGATGGACACCATTGATAAGATAGACTAAGGTAGTTTGCAGTCATTCAGTAGTTTGTGTGTGATTATCAAAGATTTGTGATTTTAACCGTTTTTATTGTTGTTTCAATAAAAATTATCATTGCAAGGTGAGTTTGAAAATTGTTCTGGTAGATTAAAAAAACTTTGTCCAAAATGTGACCAATTGGGTAATAAAAAAAAAACAATATCACATTTTTAAGATGCACAAACACTGTTTGGTTAAATAGAAATGTTGTTTTGGAAGTTGTTTTTGCAAAATTGATCTATTTATGCTACAGATTTTTATTTTGCCCCTGAAGGAGGGCATATAGCGATCGGACCGTCCGTCTGTCTTTCCGTCACACTAAATGCGTTTAGGTTTCGAAAAATGCTCATAACTTCTATGTCGCTTCAGATAGCAACTTGATATTTGGCATGCATGTGTATCTCATCGAGCTGCACATTTTGAGTGGTGAAAGGTCAAGGTCATCCTTCAAGATCAAAGGTCAAAAAACAAATTCAAGGGAAGTAATAAGCTTCAAAGGGAGATAATTATCTGTACCTGCCAAATGATTATAAAAAAAAATTCAAAGCGGCGCAGTAGGGGGCATTGTGTTTCTGACAAACACATCTCTTGTTTTGTGCATTTAAATTCCAAATAGTTTGACAGTTGTTCGGATATGATAAATTTTCAAATTTCTTGTGTTTTTTTACTTCTATATTTTAGCTATAAGAAAGATTAAGTGTCAAATGTTTGGTTCCTAAAAAGATCAATTTTGAATTTCTAGTAGATATTCTCATACTCATTTACTTTCTTATAACCGACTTTGATATATGATAACAATTCAACATATTGTATTAAATTATGAAAAAACTATTTCATGAACATACAATCTATTGAAAGAATACAGTTGTTTTCGGTATCTAAAGCTGTTCTTGCAAAAACAAGTTGTAACTAGTCATCCGGTAAAACATCCTAAGATGCTGAGATGCTTATCTCATGATCTCAAAGCTTGACTACATATTTTGAAAAAAAAATGTACTTCCATTTTCTTTTGCTGATTATGCTCATTATTAAATTACTGTCCTTATATCACTTTTATCCAAAAAAACCTTTGTGGCAATTAGAAACAAATGTCTAATTTAAAAAACATAAACAAACATAAAAAAATACTTATAAGCATATAATTATATATCTGCCAAAACAACAAACCCTTTCTTTTCATAAAACAACGTTAACAACCCTTGCTTAACGTTACTTCTTCTCAGGTGAGTGACCCCATGGCCACCATGTGCCTCTTGTTAGCTCACCTGAGCACAATGTGCTCATGGTGGGCTTTTGTGATCGCTTTTTATCCGTCGTGCAGCGTCCATGGTGTGTCGTCCGTCGTCAACATTTTGCCTTGTGAACACTCTAGAGGCCACATTTATTGTCTGATCTTTATGAAATGTGGTCAGAACATTTGTCCCATTGATACCTCGACTGAGTGCGAAACTGAGTCATGCTGGATCAAAAACTAGGTCACTAGGTCAAAAAAAAGAAAAACCTTGTGAACACTGTAGAAGTCACATTTGGTGCCCAATCTTCATTTAACTTTGTCAAAATGTTTGTCTAAATTATATGTTGGTTGAGTTCAAAAATGGTTCCGGTCCGTTAAAAAACATGGCCACCAGGGTATTCCTTATATGGCTATAGAGAAACCTTGTGAACACTCTAGAAGTCACAATTTTTGCCCAATCATCATGAAACTTGGTCAAAACATTGGTTTCATTGATATCTTTGATGAGTTCGAAAATGGTCCAGATCGGTACAAAAACATGGCCGCCAGGGGGCGGGGCAGTTTTCCTTATATGGCTATAGAGGCCACATTTATTGTCCAATCTTCATGAAATTTGGTCAGAAGATTGGTCTCAATGATATCTTGGATGAGTTTGAAAATGGTTACGTTTGCTTGAAAAACATGGCTGCCAAGGGGCGGGGCATTTTTCCTTATATGGCTATAGTAAAATCTTGTTAACACTCTAGAGGCCACATTTATTGTCAGATCTTCATGAAACTTAGTCAGAAGATTCATCCCAATAATATCTTGGACGAGTTCAAAAATGATGCTGGTTGGTTGAAAATCATGGCTGCCAGGGGCAGGGCATTTTTCCTAATATGGCTATATATCATGCTTTAGTAAAACCTTGTTAACACTCTAGAGGCCACATTTATTGTCCGATCATCATGAAACTTGGTCAGATAATTTGTCCCAATGATATTTTGGATGAGTTCGAAAATGGTTCCGGTTGGTGGAAAAACATGGCCGCCAAGGGGGCGCGGCATTTTTCCTTAAATAGCTATATTTAAACCTTGTTAACACTCTAGAAGCCATATTTATTGTACGATCATCATGAAACTTTGTCAGAAGATTTGTCACAATAATATTTTGGACAAGTTCAAAAGTGGTTCCAGTTGCTTGAAAAACATGGCCACCAGTGGGTGGGGCATTCTTCCTTATATGGACTTATGAATCTTCATGGAACTTTGTCAGTATATTTGTTTAAATGATATCTTGGATGTGAATGAAAATGGTTCTGGTCTGTTGAAAAACGTGGCTGCCAGGGTGTTCACTAATCATGATAGTTGGTAAGAACATATTGTTCTAATGACATCTTGGGCTGCACAGAACAGTACAGTTCCTTCAAATCTCATGTGAGTGACTTTGGGCCTTTCAGGCAGTCTTGTTTTAATTACATGGCAGTGCATGGCCCTCTTGCAACAAAAATGTTATGGACTTTATGTATGAAATTGAACTGACATTTCATTTAAGTTAAAGTGTAGATGAGATATCCTTATATCCCCATATAGCTTTGTAAAAACTAGTCCCTCTTGCACATGCTTTCAAAATGTTTATATAGAAAGCTTGTTTAAGTTGTTTTTTCTTGCAAATGAGGTTACTGACATTCTTTACATTTTTAACTTCCAGAAGAAAACAAGACAACAAACCAGAAGTGCCAAGTGAAATGTGTAGTACATGTGTGGGTTGTAAATGTTTGCAAATAAACAATACGCTTCCAAGTGAGTGAAGTCATCATTATGTACAAAAGATATGGCACCTAATCAATTCTTCAATGAATTATGTGGAATTCAGCTTGTGTTAGAATGTACACAGTGTAGTATGTTGGCTGATACCATAGTTTAGTACATAAACATTGCCAAGTAGTCAGTTATGCGTCATGTGTGCTGTACTGAGCCATGTATAGACACTGGGTCTTGGACTGTATGCGGAAAGGATACACATGTCAGTATTGTGACACTGAACAAACTTTACTTATTAAATAAGAAGTGTGAAATACATGTACTGCTTTCTGGATAGTCTCTAATGGAACATCAAATAGTCATATTGCCAAATATGCTCTAAAATTCTCATTCAAATTTTAATCCTGTCATGGAGCTTTACTACACAGTTATATTGTACTCTAGTAAGTAATGACATGAAAACAAACATTTCAATAGTATCACATGTTTCAAACATGTGAGTTTACTTTGTAAATTTACTGTATTAAGAAATTTATGAATATTTTACAATGGCAATTTGTTATAATGCATAAATATAATTTATATAATGCATAAATATAATTTAGTAAGTGATTTGTAGATGTTTAATGTACATATACATATATATTCTACTTACGTTTAAATCCAACCGCAATTTTTGTCTTTGGGAAAACTCTGTATTAGTTATTGTTATAATTAGTTGTGTTGTTTTTTTGCATAACTTTATGTTACCCTTTTTATTGGAATTTTAAGTTATGTTTAATTGTATTAAAACTGTTTATTTAAGATGGAAACATATTGCCCTTATATCCTAAATTAATACAATTTCAAAGGTGAACTGTTTAACTTCCTAACAAAATAGAGGTAAGATAAATATACACCAAATTACTGTTTGGAAATGAATGCTTACATAGTACTGAGCTTATTCAAAAAGTAGAAAGTATTTTAAGCTCACCTGGGCATGAAGTGCTGAAGGTGATCTATTGTGATCACACAATGTTAATTTCATTTTTGCTCATGGTGAGCTTTTGTGATCGCCTTTTGTCCGTCGTGCGTCGTCAACATTTTGTCCGGTCCGTTGAAAAACATGGCCGCCAGGGGGCGGGGCAGTATTCCTTATATGGCTATAGAGAAACCTTGTGAACACTCTAGAAGTCACAATTTTTGCCCAATCATCATGAAACTTGGTCAAAACAGTGGTTTCATTGATATCTCGGACGAGTTCGAAAATGGTCAGATCGGTGAAAAAACATGGCCGCCAGGGGGCGGGGCAGTTTTCCTTATATGGCTATAGTAAAACCTTAACACTCTAGAGGCCACATTTATTGTCCAATCTTCATGAAATTTGGTCAGAAGATTTGTCTGTATGATATCTTGGATGAGTTCAGAAATGGTTACGATTGCTTGAAAAACATGGCTGCCAAGGGGCGGGGCATTTTTTTCTTATATGGCTATATATGGCTATAGTAAAATCTTGTTAACACTCTAGAGTCCACATTTATTGTCCGATCTTCATGAAACTTGGTCAGAAGATTCATCCCAATAATATCTTGGACAAGTTAAAAAATGATGCCTGTTGGTTAAAAAACATGGCCGCCAGGGGGCGGGGCATTTTTCCTTATATGGCTATAGTAAAACCTTGTTAACACTCTAAAGGCCACATTTATTTTCCGATCTTCATGAAACTTGGTCAGAAGATTTTTCCTAATGATATCTTGGATGAGTTTGAAAATGGTTTCGGTTGCTTAAAAAAAATGGCCACCAGGGGGCGGGGCATTTTTCCTAATATGGCTATATATCATGCTTTTGTAAAACCTTGTTTACACTCTAGAGGCCACATTTATTGTCCGATCATCATGAAACTTGGTCAGATAATTTGTTCCAATGATATCTTGGATGAGTTCGATAATGGTTCCGGTTGGTGGAAAAACATGGCCGCCAAGGGGGCATGGCATTTTTCCTTATATAGCTAAAGTTAAACCTTTTTAACACTCTGGAAGCCGTATATATTGTACGTTCATCATGAAACTTTGTCAGATTTGTCCCAATGATATTTTGGGCAAGTTCGAAAATGGTTCAAGTTGCTTGAAAAACATGACCACCAGTGGGCGGGGCATTTTTTCATATATGGACTTATGAATCTTCATGAAACTTTGTCAGTATATTTGTTTAAATGATATCTTAAATGTGTATAAAAATGGTTCTGGTCTGTTGAAAAAGGTGGCTGCCAGGGTGTTCACTAGTCATGAAAGTTGGAAAGAACATTTTGTTCTAATGACATCTTGGGCTGCACAGAATAGGTCAGATCCTTTTGAATCTCAGGTGAGCGACTTTGGGCCTTTCAGGCCCTCTTGTTTTTTTATGCCCCCCCCCCCCCCTTCGAAGAAGAGGGGGTATTTTGTTTGGCTGGATGTGGGTTGGTCGGTAGACCAGTTCGTTTCCAATCAATAACTCGACAACGATTTGACCGATTTGCTTGATACTTCACATGTGAATTGGCCTTGGACAGAAGATCACCCTTATTGAAATTGGTGTCGATAGGTCAAAGGTTAAGGTCAATGTCACAATAAGTGTGAAAATTGTTTCCAATCAATAACTCTTCCATGAATTGACCAATTGACTTGATACTTTACATGTGCATTGGCCTTGGACAGTAGATGACCCCTATTGAAACTGGGGTCAATAGGTCAAAGGTCAAGGTTACTGTCACAATAAGTTTGCAAATCATTTTTGATCAATAACTCTTTAAGGAATTGACCGATTGTCTTGATACTTCATATGTTCATTTGCCTTGGACAATAGATGACCCTTATTGAAATTGGGGTCACTAGTTCAAGGGTCAAGGTCACTGTGACATTAAGTATTAAATTGGTTTCCGTTTGATATGTCATCAAAGGATTGAGTGATGGGTGTCAAGGCCCTTTTGGGGGGGGGCATCTGTCTCTGACTGCGGAGCTCTTGTTATCATATTATTATATTGTTCTCTTGCCTTTTAGGTAAAGAATGCGCAATGGTGAAGGCGTATGGACACTACAAAAATAAATATCCAAATCATAATATCAATGGCCAAGAGGTTTCATATTTTGTTGGCAATATGATATGGAGGTCTTGCACAAAGAGTATTACAAACTGGGTTAAACAAATCTTGTCATCTCACACCGCAAGGTCCAGTTGTCTCCTATTTCGCAGAAGTATTTGGTTGCTCTTCAAATACTGGTCACACCCTATACAAGGTTTGTACAGATGATAAAAATCTTCCTCTGAAACTTAAAGATCCATATATAAATAGTTTTAGTAGTTAAGTGTCATTTGGTGCGCTTGTTTCATGCTTTTAAACTCTTGTGTGAGATGTAGGGCAATCATGGCCCTCTTGATAAATTGTAAATTAGTGCATTGGTTTGGCAAGTGTAAGAAGCTCAGAATACAATATTTGTTTTGAATAATTAGATGACAAGATGCATTAAGCATAAATTATCATATAATGATGTGGACAATGCTACATGGGACTACAGTAGTAACAAAATCATAGGTACCTAGATTTGAATATGGCCTGATGTTGGCTTTGCTTGATTATGGTGTTCCTGCAGAAAAATTATTAGTTATCATTGTTTTCTCGTTGTTATAATTTAGCATTTATAAACTATTATATTCTAGTCACTGTTGATTTTCATGGTGACGTATTATATTTGACTCACTTTTTCTTGTGTTTTGTTTATGCGTACCAGAATACACTGTGTTGTGGAGTCTGCTGATCATGAACAAAGAATTCTATTTGTTCTATTTTATTTGGAAAGCAGTTTTTCTCATTCTCCATAAAGTTATGTTCAGGTAGTTATTATTTGTTGGGTTTTAATAGTTATTGTGGTTAATTATTTCTTGTGTTATATACTGGTTGTGTCAGTTCATGAAATATAATAGAAATGCATATTTATTTCTTATAAACTTAATTATATAGTTGTGCTTTAATCATTTTTGTTATTGTTAATCATTTAAATAACATCAAGCAGGAAAATAAGTGCCAGGTAATGTTAAAAGGACTTGTTCTTTTATTTTCCTATTTTTATCTCACCTTAGTAAAATGTGCTCATGGTGAGCTTTATTGATTGTCTTTTGTCCGGTATGCGTTGTCCGTTGTCAACATTTACCTTCTTAACACTTTGGAGGCCGCATTTATTGTTTGATCTTAATGAAACTTAATGGTCATAATATTTGTTACAATGATATCTTGGCCGAGTTTGAAACTAGGTCACGTGAGGTCAAAATCTAGGTCACTAGGTCAAATTAAAGAAATAGCTTGTTAAACTCTTGAAGTAAATTTATAGTACTTCATCTTCATAAAATTTTGTCTGAACATTTGTTGTAATGATATCATGGCCTAGTTTTAAAATGGTTCTGGTCTTTTGAAAAACATGGCCGCCATACCTGGGCAGTTTTCCTCACATGGCTATTCTAAAACTTGTTAACACTGTAAAAGTCACATTCACAGTCCATTCATCATGAAACTCGGTCAAAACATTTGTTCTTATGCTTGGCTGAGATCAAAAATGGTTATTGTTTATTGAGAAACATAGCCGCAAAGGGTAAGAGACGTTTTCCTTATATGGCTATAGTAAAACCTTGTCAACAAAACATTGTTTTCCAATGTTAATGACACTTAGTCAGAACATTTGTTACAATGATATCTGGGTCGAGTTAGAAAAGGGTTCTGGTTTGTTGAAAAAACATGCTCACCTATGGTTGGGGCACTTTTAATTATATGACTATAGTGAAACATAGTTAAGACTCTAGTTAGTCCAATTTTCATGAAACTTGGTAAGAATATTATGAATATTAATATGTCGACCGAGTTTGAAACTGGGTCATGTGAGTTAAAACACTAGGTCTCTAGGTCAAATGAAAGAAAATGATTGTTAACACTCATGAAGTCTTATTTCAAGTCAAATCTTAAGGAAGCTGGTTGAGAACATTTGCTGTAATGATATCTCATCCTAGTTAAAACATAAAAATGTGCCTAGAAATAAAAAAATGTTTTATAAAACTCTTTTTTTATTCTTAACTCCATCTCCTCAGAATAGCTTAGTTCTTTCTAGTCTCAGGTAAGTGCCTTAGGAAACATGGCTCTCTTGTTTTTAAATGTCATTGAAAAAATTATGAACACCAATAGGATTTTTGGAATATTTTTTTATAATTATGCAAGCAAACAAAAAAGGTGCATAACACTGGGATTGAAACCCAGGCGGAAAAGCTTACCACACAATTTTTTTGAAATTAAAAGCATATTTTCAACGCTCTCAATAATACACAAATATTCAAAATTATCTACAAATATTTTATAATTTTATCTACTGATGATTATCCATAAATACACTGTTATTTTAAATATTTTTTAACTGAGGAGTGTTGCTAGTTTGCTGGTTTGCATATGGGAACAAGTTCCTTTAATACAGGAATATCAGGTCTGCTTTCAGGGACCTTATTTGAGTTTCAAGGAATTGTATATCCCGATTCATAATCAATTTTAAGTAACTGTTGATATGTTAACAACTTAAGCAAATATTTGACTGGGGAAAGAACACATGTTTCACAGTATTCAATATTTTATGGGGGACTTAACAAATGTTTGGTTTATTTGAATAAACAGTTGCCATTGATTGTGTGAGTGTTCTTTTTTAAGCTTTAAGAAGGGCTTATCCAGCCAAGCAATTTTTACCTGGCTCATGCGGAGACCAGATATATCAGCCAAATCATGTAGTTTATATATCCTCCATTTGCTGGGCGTTTTTCCAGTAATTATGCCCCTCTAAAAAAGAAGGGGTATATTGTTTTGCTGGATGTGGGGTCTGTTTGTCTGTCGGTTGAGCAGTCTAAATGATGGTACAGTCAAGTAACCATTACTGGATCATTACCCATAGAGGATCACTTTGATGTTTCAAGACTGCATATCGCGATAAATAGTTGACATTTTTAGATGATATTCTGCCTAAAGCATCTTCAAGGAATGTTCTTTAAAACGCATTGTTTGAGTCGTAAACAGAGCTACTCTTTGTCAAACATTTCGGTATGTTTTGCTGACATGTATATACGACTTTGTTGCCTTCCGTCTTGTTTCCAAATTGAGGTTGAACATTTTTCACGGCCACATGCTATTACTCTGTTGGAAAGTAGAAAGTTTACGCATTAATTTAAAGGCCATTTAGTAGTCTTTCTGCCTACAAAAGTCCAGTTTTGATTTGTGTTTAAGATTTTGCAACACCTTAAATGAAATTAAGAATAAGGGCAATAACGGATTAAGCGTGATAATATGCGTATTGATAAAATATTATATTAAAATAAATGCAAATCTTGATGATTCTTACAATGAATGATCTCAATCGTAATGTTTTACTTATGTTCCATGTTCAATATCGATGATTAGATATGATTCGAACAATTTACATTGTTTATAAGATGCCCATATCCTGTCGATTTTTTTAGGATTTTCAACAGATAATTCACACAAGAACACCATGCGTAAAGTGTGGATACAAAATCACATACAGAAAACAATTTATAACAAAAAAAATTAATATAATTGATAACTGGCAATGTAACTTGGTCATTGTAAATTACACATTTCATGTTTGGACAGTTCAAATAGCGTGTTAGATGCCCCCCCTGAGTGGTTTCAGTCACGTGATCCGTTATGGCTACAACTGATCTGTTCATGCATGAATTCTGCGGCGAAAAAAAGGTATGTGCTGAATCAGTAAGCAAAGGTAATATTTAATCAAACTGGTGTAAAAGAAGTCAAAAAACATTTATTGCTTTTCACCAGAACAACTTACTTACACTACTGATCCGGTAATGGTAACTTGACTGTTGACCAGTTTGTTTCCAATCCATAACTCGTCAACGAATTGGGCTTGATAGTTCACATGTGCATTGGCCTTGGACAGTCGATGACCCTTATAAGCTCTACTGGCCGAAGGCCGGAAGAGTTAATGTCATGGCGTGGTTTCCGTCGTGCGTCCATGCGTGCAATAGACTTTTTAGCTCACCTGTCACGAAGTGACAAGGTGAGCTTATGTGACCGTGTGATGTCCGGCGTCCGTATATGCGTGCTTGCGTGCGTGTGTGTGTGTGTGCGTCCGTCAACAATTTGCTTGTGTAGACAGTAGAGGTCACAGTTTTCATCCAATCTTTATGAAATGTGGTCAGAATGTTTATCTTGATGATATCTGGGTTGGGATTGTATTTGGGTCATCTGGGGTCAAAAACTAGGTCACTAGGTCAAATAATAGAAAAACCTTGTGTAGACAATAGAGGTCACATTTTTCATACAATCTTTATGAAATTTGGTCAGAATGTTTATCTTGAAGAAATCAGGGTTGGGATTGTATTTGGGTCATCTGGGGTCAAAAACTAGGTCACTAGGTCAAATAATAGAAAAAACTTGTGTAGACAATAGAGGTCACATTTTTCATCCAATCTTTATAAAATTTGGTCAGAATGTTTGTCTTGATGAAATCTGGGTTGGGATTGTATATGGGTCATCTGGGGTCAAAAACTAGGTCAAAAAATAGAAAAACCTTTAACAGCATAATTAATTGTTTTTCACTAAGTGTATTATAATAATTTATATATCAGATTAAAGAGAATAAAATTTTCTTTATTATGGTTTAATTTCATGAAAATCCATAAAGGATAACTGTTACCCCCCCCCCCCCCCCCCCCCCCCCCCCCGAGCTTACCCCAGGGGTTCCAGATTGTTAAATGTACACCTATTGTGTATGGTTTGATACATATAATACCTATACGAGGGTTATTTTTTCAAACTATGAATTTTTGTCAATATTCGTTGTTGAAAAGTCAAACCATACACAATAGGTGTACATTTAACAATCTGGAACCCCTGGGGTAAGCTCGGGGGGGGGGAGGGGGGGGCAAATTTATGATACTGCTTCCTGTGATCATCGTAACCCACTTTCGTTATAGTTTATAGACGAGTTAAAGCGTGATGTCCAGGGTTGGCACCAATCGACCACCCCCGGTTTTAACCGCCGGTTTTAACCGGTTAAAACCGCCCCGGTCAATACTCCCGAAGTGGTCATTACTGGTCAATACTGGTCGATTGAACTTTACCCCCAATTTTGATTTATATTCCATGCCTAATTAAACAATATTGATAATATAAATTAAACAGACATGTTGCCAACAATGTCTTAAGCTATTAATACCCACTATTTTATACCTGTTCATGCAATTTGTAGGCCAATCTCTCAAAATTTGCAAATTAGTCAAAGTTGGTCAATTGGATTTTTCTGGTCGATTGAACTTTTTTAAAAATTGTAATGAATTATGAATGCTCAGATAATTCTGTGCTTGATTCAACAAGAACCTGAACCTGTCAATTACTGTGTATGAGTTGTTCCTCATGCCCCACTGTCCCTACAGTCTTCTTACAGTCTTCTCACCTATACAGGTTAGGGTACCCAAAACTGATGATAGGGCCTTAAATGGCACCTTTTTGACATGATCCTTACTTGTCATGTATTTTTGCATTGATTTCTTTAAATACTTTTTAAACAAAATAGTGAAAAAATCTTTCATTTTCCATTGATATAAAAATAAAAAACATATTAAGAAATAATTATTAAAAGAAAAAATAATTTAAAAGAAGAGTAGACCCACAATTAGAAAACATTATTTTTTGGCAAAATCAAGAACTTTGATTGTTTATTCATTTGAATACCAATTGAACTTTTAAATATGAAAGGGAAAAAACCCTCTTAATACAGAAAGGAAACAAGTTAAAAGTAACTATTAAGTACAATGCAATCTCCTTTTGTGTGAGTGATATGAAATAGCCTAAGGGCAGATTTGCTTAATTGTCAATATCAGAGACATAACACTGCATGCATTTTATTACCAATTAAGGCTTAGAGGCCAGATTTATTACCCTAGAATACACAAGAGTTCTGTTTGTCCATCTGCTTATCAAATAGATATATCAATAGATAAGTGAAATACTATGGTACCTACAATAGTAATAATACTTTAGTAGCAGATGTGATACACTGAGATAAAGGTATTGCCTTAGTCCTTATGTATTTGTGGCTGTTTCCATAAATAATAAAGAAGTAACTTTTTACAGCTTTTAAGATTTTTTTTACAATAAATAACTCAGAAAAGAGTTTATCAATTACAGAATAATTATTCATTTAATATAAAATGGCTCCTTTGTGATGTTTAAATGCTACAATTTTCAATCGACCAGTATTGACCAGTAAAGACCAGTAATGACCAGTATTGACCGGTTTTAACCGGGTATTGACCGCCGGCCCGGTCAATACTCAATTGACCGGTCAATATGCCAACCCTGGTGATGTCACACGCACCTGCAAAGTTTAGACACTGGTTGGCAAAAAGAGGTGGAATTCATATAAGCACATATAGAGAAGGTTGACATAATCATCGTTTTTATTGATAATCATGAACTGTATCAAATATAATGTTACTATTTATGTCTGAATAAAACATAAGCATGCATGGAAATTCATTTTTGGAACGATTATATTGTTGTTATTATTTGTTTTTACTAAAATCGAGCTCAGGAGTGGAACACTATCTACGAGCTCTGTATGTGGTTACCACAAATATCTCTACTAAACGCATCTTCACGTCCATTTAAGATACAACATTTCAGGAATAGAAATTCTTTTAGAATAAATTAAATTTAATGAAAGAACACAAATAAGGATGAAACAAACAACAAATAGATCGCTTTTTGTTCGCAACATATAGTAACTGATTTTAACCTTAATATTATAGATCTGTACAAACTTACATTGTTACACAACAAATAAATTCATAAATCTTATTGTTTGATTTAATGGCGCACACCAAATTTGACAGTTTTGTTTCAGCATTTCTAACCGTGTCAATTGCACCGTTGTTCGTCACAAGCATATTATCTCGTTATGATCGGAGACTGCCCAGACAATTACACAGAAAACATGCCGGTGTCAATAACATAGGGACCTACACTTTAATTGGGTCCCTGCATAGACCACATGTGGCAGACTTTATGATACCTCCATGTCATCTCTTGGCATATTGAGCAGTCATATTGAGCAAGCCAAATATTAAAGCGAAAATACGTAACATTTGCTTTAATAAATAATTTAACATATTAAAAAAAGAAGATATTTGTCCGAAACGGATTAACGGGAACATGTGTATCTATATGTTAGGCAGTTTAATCATAATAATACAGTGCTTTATAACTTTAAATTTAAAATATTGTGCAATATTACTGCTACACAATTGATGTATTTAACGCGGGTACCGTCAAATGTAAACTCGGCAATTTAGTGTAAAGATTGTACGTTCTTGCAATGCACGTTACACCATAACGAAACCAAGCAATCACAATGGATAAACAATATTTGCGTAAAATAAATTAAATAAATATATATATATATTTATCATAAAATGCTAGATTGTTACATGCATCACTCCTTATTACTTGTTAAGAGATTTCAATATACATGCAAAGACAGTTCAATTTGCAGAAGATGCAGGTTTTATTTCCATTTGTATATTAAAATTTATTAATATTGTAATTCAATGGAAACGAAACGGAAATTCTATGGAAAAGAAAATTACCACAACATTTAACGATTGTAATGTATTCCGTTTTTATGGCATTGTTTTATAATTGATTAAATGCGCCTCTTATAATACACTTTCGGTCGCTGATGAACAATAACAATATCCATACACAAAATGTTTGTATAGGTCCCTGCTGTAACTAGTGTTTTTGCCAACCAGTCAGTGCGCATGCGCGGAAAATCCCAAATGTAAACAATAACAATTGACATGACGCCTTATCAGTGATCGCTCCGCCCACTTAATCACGTGGCTCAGCGGGAAGAAAACCTAGACAAGCTAACACCAAAATGGCTTCTTTGCCTATAGACTGCATATAGATTTACGCGATATTCCGGATGATTTTATAGACTTGTTTAACACCATATTACACTTGTAAAGGGGTTGATGCCATTTAGTTATTCTGCAAATGCAAAAAAATATACGATTAAAGAGAACATCATCTATTTATAACGGGTAAATCGGTACATTAAACACGCTCTCAAACGCTTGCGCGCTTACCGAAATCGAACCCGTTATTACGTGTAATGGTGGTATTTGCAATAAATTAACTCTTCACCGGTATTTACCCGTGTTATTAACAAAATAATTACCGAAACATCCCCCCTACCCGTGTATTTGACACAAAATAGCGCTTTATAACTGGGAATTCGGTGAAGTTTTACGCGCTTTCTGACGCCGGGTGGGTACCTCAATCCCACATGTTATTGCGTATAAAAGTGATATTAATCATATTAAACATTGCTTATGGGACATTTATCAATTACTGTAATTTAAAGCGCAAAAAAACAACACAGTAAGTTTTTTTGGACATTTTCATATATAAAATTAGCGTTGTACGAAATGGAATACGGTCAGGCTATTATAAATTAATAAGGCTACCAATATCAGACGCTCGCGCAGGTACCGACTTCCCCGAAGTTTCCGCATTTATTGGTTAACTCACGGAGTGTATATTGACAGGAGATGAATCGAGTATTTGACCCTTACTTTAGTAAATTCAATCTTATGCAAAAACTATTCATCCGATTTTATTGGTTTATACGTTATCTTGTTGCTTATTAATTCCTCTTTCAAAAAATATAACTTTTAGTATATTCCTGTTGTTATTAATGGATTTATAGCGAGTTAAACACAAGAAATACAAATTTTATGTTTTACCACCGCGCGTTTTAACGTGTCGTGGCTATCGATCTTTTACGATTAGCGTACAGCGAAGCGCCGAGGTTATACATTTTGATGTACCCACTCACGTCTTTTGTTAAATTATAGTTTCATTTCTCGGCCGATTTTGACAAATTATATATCATTAGAAAGCTTACGTTACGCAGTAAACAGATATATCAATATATATTAAGTTTTTCTTCTGATTTCGACAGCCCGGCGAGTTATAACTTTAACTTTTGCAAATATCATACCGTTTTGGAGTTTTAGAATCTAGATTTACGGTTGACATGTTCGTACTTAATACCAATTTGTAGCGTTTATATTTGGAGTTCAGTTTTAAAAATTACATCTTGCTTAGGAGAAAAGAATTCTGTATACGATAGAAAAAAAATTTGTTTAAAAACCAAAGTAATTAAGGAATGAAGGCGGGAAAATGTAGCGCGCGTTCCTAACGCACTGAACTGATGCTACGGTCTTGGCGATTATGCTTTTGTTTAGAAATCGGCCATTGAATTTCTTTTGCCATCTTATTATATTTTTTATGGAATATATTGTAGTATTTTGTTCACGAAACATATCAATAAAGCTTATTATAAATGAATCTTAATAAATTAACGATTTCAGCTCTTGTTTATAACACAGAAAGGTTGTAAAATTTATGATG
Organism: Dreissena polymorpha; assembly: GCF_020536995.1. NCBI lineage: Eukaryota > Metazoa > Mollusca > Bivalvia > Myida > Dreissenidae > Dreissena > Dreissena polymorpha. The sequence continues at coordinate 11,037,841 of NC_068364.1, forward strand.
AAACAGCGTATATAGCGGACCCTCTCGATATTATTCGGCTTTGCATGCATACTTGAAATAAAATGGGTGTCAAAAACATTCATCGTTTGCTGTTTATTATCAACAAGGTAATTATGTATAATTATTTGAAATGTTATTTACCTTAAATTATCAATTTATTAAAGATTCTTGAAAATCACGGTCCGTGTTACGCGGGTCATTTCGTATTTTGACATCAGGGCATCATGTCCAACTATTGAAAATCAGATTTTTTCACCGGGACGATGACGGCTTGGATTTAGACAGGCAGACAGATAGTTTATTCAGACTTAAACAACAGTACATCGTCTTCAACTCAAATATATAAATTATTTTTAGACGAATTGTTAGGTGATTACACATATAGCAGTGATGATTCTGAGAATGTTGCCATGTTTCTTATCCGTGTATTCTAGAGTCCATGGTTTGAGCATTTTTATCGCGGTGTTCAAAAAAAGATATCTCAATAATCTTGTTTATTGATAGATCTGTGGTTTTATTGCCCCTGTGTTCAGCACAAACCAATTATCTCGTTATGATCAGATACTGTGCCGACCAATACTAAATAACACTATGGTGTCATACGCCACAGCAGGGACCTATACTTGTATATTGGTCCCTAACCACAGGTGGCAATGTCTGGTCAGATTACACTTTTTATGATACCTCCATGTCTTCTCGTGGTATTAGTGGTCATTTCTTGGAGTAATGTAACGCCCAATACTCAATTTTGCGTTTATGAGATATGTAGCGTATTGAAAACATTTATAGTCATCTGCCCATACAGATTGCCATAAACTAAATACTGTATAGATGTCAGCCAGCTAAATCACAATAATTATAAGTGCTTAATACCTATACATGTACATTTTAAACATTTAAAAAATCTAATACTTAACATTTGACGTATTTAGCGGGTACCGGTAAAAAAACTCCGTCATTTCGTAGTCCTATAAAGAGTGTATGAATAATCTTTCCGAAAAATACAAATAATACAGTGTTTTAATTTAGAATTCTATATATTTATAACTCTGTTAACTTATAAAGATATTTCAATATACATGCATAGACAGTTGACCGTGATTTTCAAGAATCTTTAAATAATTTTAATTAATTTATAATTTATGGTTAATAACCTTTCATATAATTTTACATAATTACCTTTTTGATAATAAACAACAAACGATGAATGTTTTGACACCCATTATATTTGAAGTATGCAAAGCCGAAAAATATCAAGAGGGTCCGCTATACATTTGTATACGCTGTTTCATCATAAAATTAACACCCTTTCTGTGTTATAATCAAGAGCTGAAATCGTAAATTTATTAAGCTTCATTAATACTTAGCTTTATGGATATGTCTCTAGAACAAAATATTTCAATATATTTCATAAAAAATATAATAATCATGGCAAAGGAAATTCAATGGCCGGTATCTAAACAAAAGCATAATCGCCAAGACCGTAGCATCAGTTCAGAGCGTTAGGAACGCGCGCTACATTTTCCCGCCTTCATTCCTTAATTACTTTAGTTTTTAAACAATTTTTTTTTCTATCGTATACAGAATTCTATTCTCCTAAGCAAGATGTTATTTTTAAAACTGAACTCCAAATATAAACGCTACAAATCGGTATAAAGTACGAACATGTCAACCGTAAATCTAGATTCTAAAACTCCAAAACGGTATGTTATTTGCAAAAGTTAAAGTTATAACTCGCCGGGCTGCCGAAATCAGAAGAAAAACTCAATATATAATGATATATCTGAAAACTACGTTACGTTAGCTTTCTAATGATATATAATTTGTCAAAATCGGCCTAGAAATGAAACTATAATTTAACAAAATACGTGAGTGAGTACATCAAATTTATAACCTCGGCGCTTCGATAAAAGATCGATAGTTACGACACGGTCACGTGACTTAGACACGACAAGATATTTGGCGTAACGGTCCCGTTTCTTATCCGTGTAATCTAGAATCCGTGGTTAACTAATATCAATAATAATAACTCTTTTACAATAGCATTTATCGATACGTCTTTATTGAAATAATAACAAAATGGTTTTCACTTGTTTCTGACACACACAGATACGCGATTTTGAACGGGGATTTCGTAAAGTTACACGAATTGGGTACCAAAATTCTCAATTATTTTACATGCACACGTGACATAATACATACTCAATAATGCTTAGTTATTGCTTATATGGCATTTCAAGTTTGTGAAATAAATTAATGTTCTATAAAGGGGATCTCGGTAATTCTTGAAGCTTCCACTCGCTCTTGTCAAGACCGCATTGCCGCGTTGGAAATGGTATAAGAACATTGGAGAATGCGTTCGAAACGACGCGGTAGAGGGCGCGCCCGGTAGAGTTGTTCATCTGGTAGATATATAATACAACACCGTTCTAAATATTACCTTTTACGAAAACTACCGTAAACGACCGACAACTCTGGTTCTCCGTCGTGTATGAATTCAGTATTACTAATGCATTCGTCTTAATGCATTCGGCATTCGGTTTACTTCATGTGAGCTGCTGCCTTGTGCTTATTCGTTTCGCTTAGTAGAACTTACAAAAAATGCCATTTTCTAGAAATACTAAGTATTGAAATGATAATATTTTGCAGCGATTTTCACGATCTCTGTGTCTTATTCAACGCAGAAATGAATTTCCTTTCTGGAAATGTATGGGTCAACTTTTAAGAAATAACACGATACACAACTCGCATGACCCAGTTGACAATGATCATGCAGTCTTTATAAATGAAATCTCTAGTTGTAAAGACACACCTCCGCATTGGACCAATGAAATCACTCGTTTGTTTAAAATGTCAGTTAGTTGAAATGTATGTAAACAAAGGTTTTAAACGGCGCTGGACAGTTAGTCTTGATGCATAATGTAACGACAAGAACGGTAATAATATTTTTTCACAAGTTTTATTGAATTATGGTATCAAAGTACATGAACTTTGTAGGGAAGATGCCCTTTACTCCGTGAAGATTTCAGTTTTCAAGACTGCATGATCATTGTCAACTGGGTCATGCTTGTTGTGTATCGCGTTATTTTTAAAAAGTTGACCCAGCATTTGTAAAAATATTGCAAGATTTTGAGTTGCATACCTTGTTATATATATATATATATATATATATATATATATATATATATATTTGATAGTGAATTTTTTTTTCAGAAAAGATAATTTTTCGTTATAATATGATTATTTATCATTCAAAATGATGTTTTCACTAATTAATATCAAAGCAACACGCTAACCACCTGTGGTTTGTAGATGCGTAAGTATTGAGGAAAGTAAGCAAGTATGTAAGCGTGAATTTGTGTAAATATGTGAGCATGCATGCACATATGCATGTATACAAGTATTTCAGTTTGCAAGCATGTAACTACGTAAACATTAAAATATAAGTACATGTATGTCATTATAAAAGTATATAAGTTTGTAAGTATTAAATGATATATCCATATATGTAATGATGGAAGTATGTAAGTATGTAATTATTATGCTTGTATGTTTATAAGAATGTAAGCATGGAATTACATATAATGCGTCAAATAAATATGTACACGCGTTTTAGTGTTTTGTTTGTGTGTGTGTTGTTATTATAATATTTTGATGACATAGTCAGGTACCGATACTATTTATATTTGATATACCGGTATTAAGTTTAATTTAAGTTATTTAGTTAGGTGTCTTGTGAAAACATGTGTCAGTAAAAGAACTGCCGTTTATTATCCACAGGTGAATGTCTTAGTTTTGTCAACATTATTTTGAATCACGTAAATTTTGTTAGACTGACAGGCGGACGGACGGACAGACGGACGGAGACTATTACTATATCCCCTTCCGAAATTTCGACGGGGATAAAAAGAAAAAAGTAACCCTTAACTGGGCTCAAACCACTGACACCTGGAGTCCTGGAGTAAAAGTCTACCGCCTAGACCACTCGGCAATCCGTGCTCACACAATGACGATTGTATTTTATCCTTTATATAAGCAATCCTCGTAGTTTAACAAAATATAACGACAACAAAAGAATTCTCCAAAATATTCAATCGTTTCGCGTTGAAACGCTTTATAATTTTCAGGTTTTGAAATCGTCAAAACATGCATATAATGGATGTTTTAGAGCATGGTAAATGTTCAGTATTATTCTCACAAATATCATTACTACAACGAATATTTACGAATCTGAAACAACCTTTTCAATTTTGTCAATTTACCAAAACGTGAAAAGGCCCCTTTAAACCATTTTTTATCAAGAAAATCAATAAAACCATATAAACGTTTGGATTGCATTTCAGAATGTTGTGTCTTCGGAAAGTGGTACAGTGAAAACAATCTAATCATATCAAATTAACGTGTATTAAGTATACTGTGTTATAGGCTATCGCTTTTGTTTAACTGAAATTTCGATCATATGAAACAAGAAATATCTTTTAAAAAGATATACGGCGTTGATTGTGGTTGGAGTTTATGTAAGGTAAAGCGTTCAATGAATGAGATTAAGGATAGCGAATGTCTTTTTCTGTGCTGTTCTTCGTGAAGACGCAGCGATGACCTGTATATAAACTCTGACATTGACACACACTAACCGCGAACTGACCCGAGGTTGAAATGCAATGCATGAAAGTGAGGCCTCGCTTCCACTGCTCTTTATACTTATACATGTTAACATGTTGACAGGAATATGGAAGTTAGTACTAAATATGAGAACATAGCCTTTAAGTACAAACGTTCTCGCGCTGGCAATCCTCTGAAAATAAATGGTGCACGCACAAACTGTAATAATGTCGAGATTGAGTGTAAAACTGTTCGATCTATTAAGCCTTTTCATTAGAGATAAAATTGTGTCACAAAGACGCGGACATGTTTCAAATGTTCTGGTCGTATGCTCAAATCAGTCTATGGGATAAATGAAGTGAATTCATTCTGACCTAGCCGCGGGAAATTTTATTTGAATTTTATTGGTCAGTTACAAAGGTCAGGTAAGGTGAAAAGCTGGTGTATACAGCTACGCCGAAAAAAACCCAACTCAAATGTGAAAGATAACAGACTGTTTCTTCAACCGGCATTTACTTTTGCGGTCACGTGATCAACGTTGTTCAACACCCTCCCCCCCCCCCCCCCCCGTGGTACAGGTATGCTGACACTCTGGATCGGCAGACGATTTATTTCTTAAATTCGGAGATAGTCGGTGTATCACGACTGGTATGCTGACTTCACTGTCTTAATATCTGGGAAATACTTTACGCACATGCCTTTAGACCGGTTTTCTACGGAATCCGGATAGTGCCATCTATAATCTCGCACTTCTTTCATCAAGGGCGACACTAGACACACGAAGCGATACTTGATCTTTTTCTTGGCATTCGCGGCGAAGCAAGATCTTTTTCTTGACAGTCGCGGCGACGCACGATATATTTAACACGATATATCGCCCTTGTGTAGGTAGCCAAAAAGGCAATATATAGTGTTAAATATATTGTGCGTCGCTGCGACTGTCAAGAAAAAGATCAAGTATCGCCGCGACTTTCAAGAAAAATATCGTGCGTCGCCGCGACTGTCAAGAAAAAGATCAAGTATCGCTTCGTGGGTGTAGTGTCGCGTTCAAAGGGCGACACTAGACACACGAAGCGATACTTGATCTTTTTCTTGACAGTCGCGGCGACGCACGATATTTTATTTTTCAAATATCGCCCATATTATCCGAATCTCGTGTATCGCGGTCTAATTTTAGACCGCGACACTAGACACACGAAGCGATACTCGATATTTTTTCTTGACAGTCGCGATTTGTACTGTTCAAATATCGCTGAAATAATATCGCCTGTCCACTGTCAGGTTTTTTAAACTGTGTTACAGTAATTTTTAACCATTTATTATTATCCCCACGTTTTTCGGAGAAAAAGTGGGGATATTGTATTGATGTGCGTCTGTCCGTCCGTCCGTTCTGGCCACTTGCTCCTCCTACACTATTAGCACTAGAACCTTGAAACTTACATACATGGTAGCTATGAGCATATGTGCGACGGTGACAGTGACGGAATTTTTATCTGACCCCTGGGTCAAAAGTTATGGGGGTTGGGGCGGGGCCGGGTCAGAGATTTTCACTCATTTTTAATGTTATTTTACATAAACTTCTTCATTTCTGCACCGATTTACTTCAAATTGATACTGAGCCTCTCTTATGACACTAAGGTCAATCTCAACTATGCATGGCCCCATTACCAACCCTAGGGCGCCCCGGCCACATAGGCCACGCCCACCCAAAATTGCCTTTTACTATAATTTCTTCATTTCTACACCGATTCACTTCAAATTGATACTGAACCTCTCTTTTGACAATACGGTCAATCTCAGCTTTGCATGGCCCCATTAACAACCCTAGGGCTTGCCCACATAGGCCACGCCCACCCAAAATTTCCTTTTACTATAATTTCTTCATTTTTACACCGATTCACTTCAAATTGATACTGAACCTCTCTTATGACAATACGGTCAATCTCAGCTATGCATGGCCCCATTACCAACCCTGGGGCGCCACGCCCACATAGGCCACGCCCACCCAAAATTGCCTTTTACTATAATTTCTTCATTTCTACACCGATTCACTTCAAATTGATACTGAACCTCTCTTATGACAATACAGTTAATCTCATCTATGCATGGCCCCATTACCAACCATGGGGCGCCCCGCCCACATAGGCCACCGCCCACCCAAAATTGCCTTTTACTATAATTTCTTCATTTCTACACCGATTCACTTCAAATTGATACTGAACCTCTTTTATGACAATACGGTCAATCTCAACTATGCATGGCGCCATTATACCAACCCTGGGGCGCCCCGTCCACATAGGCCACGCCCACCCAAAATTGCCTTTTACTATTATTTCTTCATTTCTACACCGATTTACTTCAAATTGATACTGAACATCTCTTATAACAATACAGTCAATCTCAACTATATAAGGCCCCATAACCAACCCTGGGGCGCCCCGCCCATAATAGGCCACACACACCCAAAATTGTATTTTACTATAATTTCTTCATTTCTACACCGATTCACTTCTAATTGATACTGAACTTCTCTTATGACAATACGGTCAATCTCAACTATGTATGGCCCCATTACCAACCCTGGGGCGCCCCGCCCATAATAGGCCACACGCACATAGGCCACGCCCACCCAAAATTGCCTTTTACTATAATTTCTTCATTTCTACACCGATTCACTTCAAATTGATACTGAACCTCTCTTATGACAATACAGTTAATCTCATCTATGCATTGCCCCTTTACCAACCCTGGGGCGCCCCGCCCACATAGGCCACGCCCACCCAAAATTGCGTTTTACAATACTATCTTCATTTCTACACCGATTCACTTCAAATTGATACTGAACCTCTTTTATGACAATACAGTCAATCTCAACTATGCATGGCGCCATTACCAACCATGGGGCGCCCCGCCCACATAGGCCACGCCCACCCAAAATTGCCTTTACTATAATTTGTTCATTTCTACACCGATTTACTTCAAATTGATACTGAACCTCTCTTATGACAATACAGTTAATCTCATCTATGCCTGGCCCCATTACCAACCCTGGGGCGCCCCGCCCACATAGGCCACGCCCACCCAAAATTGCCTTTTACTATAATTTCTTCATTTCTACACCGATTCACTTCAAATTGATACCGAACCTCTTTTATGACAATACGGTCAATCTCAACTATGCATGGCGCCATTACCAACCCTGGGGCGCCCCGTCCACATAGGCCACGCCCAGCCAAAATTGCCTTTTACTATAATTTCTTTATTTCTACACCGATTTACTTCAAATTGATACTGAACATCTCTTATGACAATACAGTCAATCTCAACTATGTAAGGCCCCATTACCAACCCTGGGGCGCCCCGCCCATAATAGGCCACACACACCCAAAATTATATTTTACTATAATTTCTTCATTTCTACACCGACTCACTTCTAATTGATACTAAACTTCTCTTATGACAATGCGGTCAATCTCAACTATGTATGGCCCTATTACCAACCCTGGGGCGCCCCGCCCATAATAGGCCACACGCACATAGGCCACGCCCACCCAAAATTGCCTTTTACTATAATTTCTTCATTTCTACACCGATTCACTTCAAATTGATACTGAACCTCTCTTATGACAATACAGTTAATCTCATCTATGCATTGCCCCTTTACCAACCCTGGGGCGCCCCGCCCACATAGGCCACGCCCACCCAAAATTGCGTTTTACAATACTATCTTCATTTCTACACCGATTCACTTCAAATTGATACTGAACCTCTCTTATGACAATACAGTTAATCTCATCTATGCATTGCCCCTTTACCAACCATGGGGCGCCCCGCCCACATAGGCCACGCCCACCCAAAATTGCCTTTTACTATAATTTCTTCATTTCTACACCGATTTACTTCAAATTGATACTGAACATCTCTTAGGACAATAAGGTCAATCTCAACTATGTATGGCCCCTTTACCAACCCTGGGGCGCCCCGCCCATAATAGGCCACACCAACCCAAAATTGTCTTTTACTATAATTTCTTCATTTCTACACTGATTCACTTCTAATTGATACTGAACTTCTCTTATGACAATACGGTCAATCTCAACTTTGCATGGACTTATTACCAACCATGGGGAGCCCCGGGGTCATACATGCGGCGTGGGGATACGCGTCGGCCTCTGCCGCGCCATTTCTAGTTAATATTGCTTTGTATAGGTCCCTGCATTGACGGAACACGCCTACGGTATATTGTGAAAGGACACTAATGATTCAACATTGACGGAACTCGCCTATAGCGGTGGACATTTTCACAATGTGAAGTAATTATGTGCCCATGCTTTTCATAAAGTCATTGCGCTTAAAATAATGATAATAGTATTTTCTAATGAAGGCATGTCAAGAACTAATATTCGGAAATTTATCACATCCTGTGTTGCATCTAATTATCGTGGTATTACATTAGTAAATATTATAGCTAAGACGTTTTCACTTACATTGCGCAATCGAATTAATTCTTGGTGCGACAATAACAATATGTTTAACACATCTCAATTCGGGTTTCGAGATAATCGTGGCACGATTGATTGTATTTTTATCTTGCACACTATAATCCAGAACATTATTAATAGTAAATCAAAACTCTATTGCGTTTTTATTGATTATGAAAAAGCATTTGATACTGTTATACATGAAGCTTTGTGGGTCAAATTAGTACAAGCAGGAATAAGCTGTAAAATGTTAAAAATGATCAAGTCTATATATCAGAATGTAAAATCATGTGTTAAAAACCATAAAGATATGTCTTATTCTGAGCTATTTGATGTTACGTTAGGAGTAAAACAGGGTGAACCATTATCACCTTTATTATTTATTTTATTCATTAATGATATAAATGATTGTATTAATATTAATAATTTAACCGAAAAAGATATTCGTTTATTATCTATTTATATGTTATTATTTGCTGATGATATTGCATTATTTACTACAAATCAAGAAAGTCTACAATTACAATTAAATTCTATTTATCAATACTCCTGTAAATGGGGATTAAAAATAAATGTAAACAAAACTAAAATTTGCATATTTGAAAAAAGGAAAAGTACATGTTTGTACAGTTGGACTATTAATCAACAGGCTCTCGAAATTGTTGATGAATTCTGCTACTTGGGCCTTAAACTTCACTACACTGGTAATATATCTAAAGCTATTAAGGCAAATAATGAACAAGCCTTAAAAGCTTACAATCATTTATTGTCAATTTTTAGTAAAGTGAAGCTTAGCACTAAAACAAAACTCTCTCTATTTGACTCCCTAGTTGTTCCAATTATTCTATATGGATCTGAAATATGGGGAATTTACAACATTAAAGAAGTAGATAAACTTAATTTCAAATTTTGTAAAACTATTCTTGGTGTACGCTCACAGACTTCTAATGCTGCTGTTTTGGGTGAATTAGGCAGATTTCCTCTTTCTATAATATGTAAACAACGTGCACTCAGTTATTGGGTTAAAATTAAGCAAAACCCGAACTCTTTGATGCACACGGTTTATAACGAACAATGTAATATTTACAATGAGAATAATAATAATAACACAAATATGTGGTGTACATTTGTAAAACAACAATTAGATCAACTAGGACATGGTATATTTTACAATAACTTAAATGACAACTGTAATTATTCTTATGAAATTAATTAAAGAATAAAAGATCAGTTTATACAAAATTGGCATGATACAATTAATAGCCAACCGAAATTAGAATACTACAAAATGTTTAAGACTGAATTCGCTTATGAAAAATATTTAGATTGCATTAATAATAGAAATAATAAACAACAGTTATCCAGATTTAGCGCCCATAAATTAGAAATAGAGACTGGTAGATATAATAACATACCCAGAGTTGAACGTAAATGTAAACTATGTAACGCAAACACTGTTGAATCGGAATATCACTTCTTTCTTACTTGCTCCATCTATAAAGATCTACGAACAAAATATTGTATTGGTTCTAACTGGCCAAACTTAGTCAAATTTAAAAATATACTATCTTGTCAAAATACTACAGTAATTAACAATGTTGCAAGATTCATTACTGAGGCAATGAAACTCCGTGATGAAAAAGTAGAAGTATTTGCTGCTTCTTAAATTAATGGTGTATGGAATCGTTAATATATTGTTTATTTACTACTTGTTTCTTCTTACATAATTGTCAATACATTTACTTTTGTAAATGATGTTTGAACACTTTACATAGTTATCTATGTGTACAATTATGTATGTTCTTTGTATTGTACTGATGCACTTCAACCATAATTTGTTAACTTAAATATGTAAATGGTCAAAGGCATTTTCCAATAAAAAACTTGAAACTTGCTGTAAAATGTAGGGGAACATTATTATCAATAAGTCTTGCGGTGAATCTATGACATTGCAATTTTATTGCATAATTTTGATAAAAGTTGCAACCTAAAATGGGTCTTGTAACGATTTGGTAACAACCAAATTTGTGGGACATCTTGCAAAATGAAAACAAATAAATAATCGGGGACATGTATTAATTTTCTCTATGAGTACATAGTACCAACATAATTTCTTATTTATGTTGGCTTTCTTATTAGTTAAATTAAATAAGGAACCAAAAACTTACGCAATCAATAAGATACATTCAATGTTTATCTCGGAATTGAATAGCTTAATTTAAAAAATTGACTTGTCTGCTGCAGGAGCATGATTGGGTTGCGAATTTACGGTAATATGGGATGTCTCCAAGAAACCACAACAATACATTCAGCAATGGAACAAATTATTGCACCCTGTCTGCAGCCATACTAATACCATTGGTTCCATTTCAAAAAGTTCTTTAACAGCAATTAAAGTGACTTTTTCACATATTTCACAAATATCGATACAAATGAATGGTTGGTATGATCCTTTGTTAATATCATCGGGAAATGCAGTATATTTACTACCTACTGATACATTTCTACACGTATGTGCCATAACATCAAATAGTATTGTAAACTGTCAAAGGAGCAATTAAGAGTCTTCATAAGTGTTAATTGTGTGTATCAGGTTTGTATGGGCTAAAAATCTGCACATTATGCCTCTCATCATCATTCCATTCATTATTTTAAGTATTTTAATTGCCAATGAAATTAATAAGTATTTACTTTATTTTATAAGCTTTAAGTTATGTTTTTCTTCAATAAAAGGGCATCCATTAAAAAAGTTTGTGCTCAAGAAAATACAGATACACACACATTCATTTATTTTGGCCTTTTGCTGATGTATTGATTGATGGCGCATACAATGATATCGGAAAAAAACACATGCTTTCCGACTCTGGTGCGTCCAATTCACTTTCAATCGCCCTTTTAATCATTTAACACTGATTCGAATGAATATAAATTGCACATGCATGGTCCAAATAGCCCAAAGCAAATGTAAAGGAAGCTTGAAATAGGACAACAATGAGTTCCCTGTAAGGTTAAATTTCACTAAATCTTAAGTATCCCTAATTGGTCCAAGGAAAAATGCTTTGAAAATTAACAGTTTTATAATGGGATCATATTGGAAGTGGATGTAGTGTATTCTTCATCCCCTTGCTTACTGCTGCATGGATAACAACTATCTGTAGCAATATGATGATTACAACATTCTGTAGCAGTAAGATGATTACAACATTCTGTAGCAGAATGATGATTACAACTTTCTGTAGCAGTATGATGATTACAACTTTCTGTAACAGTATGAAAATTAAAACATTCTGTAGCAGTATGATGATTACAACATTCTGTTGCAGTATGATGATTACAACGTTCTGTGGCAGTATGAAAATTGCAACATTCTGTACAAGTAAGATAGATGATTGTAACATTCTGTAGCAGTATGATGATTACAACATTCTGTAGCAGCATGGTGATTACAACATTCTGTAGCAGTATGATGATTGCACATTTCTGTAGCAGTATGATGATTACAACTTTCTGTAGAAATTTTATTATTACAACATTCTGTAGCATTAAGATGATTACAACATTCTGTAGAAACTTTCTGTACCAGTATTATGATAACAACTTTCTGTAGCAGTATGATGATTACAGTATCTGTAGTAGTATGATAATAACAACATTCTGAAGCCGTAAGATCATTACAACATTCTGTAGAAGTATAATGATTACAACATTCTGTAGCAGTATGATTATTACAACATTCTGAAGCCGTAAGATGATTACAACTTTCTGTAGCAGTATGATGATGGCAACTTTCTGTAGCAGTATGATGACAACATTCTGTAGCCGTATGATGATTACAACATTCTGTAGCAGTATGATGATTACAACTTTCTGTAGCAGTATGATGATTACAACGTTCTGTAGCAGTATGATGATTACAACATTCTGTAGCCGTAAGATGATTACAACATTATGTAGCAATATGATGATTACAACTTTCTGTAGCAGTATGATGATTACAACATTCTGTAGCAGTTTGATGATTGCAAAATTCTGTACAAGTAAATTGGATGATTATAACTTTCTATAGCAGTATGATGATTACAACATTCTATAGCAGTATGATGATTACAACATTCTGTAGCAGTCTGATGATAACAACTTTCTGTAGCAGTATGATGATTTCAACATTCTGTAGCAGTATGATGATTACAACATTCGGTGACAGTATGATGATCACAACATTATGTAGCAGTATGAAGATTACAACATTCTGTAGCAGTGTGATGATTACAACTTTCTAAATCGATATGATGATTACAACTTTCTGTAACATAGCAGTATGATGATTACAACATTTTGTAGCAGTATGATGATTACAACATTCTGTAGCGAAGCTGTATGTTGATTACAACATTCTGTAGCGAAGCAGTATGATGATTACAATATTCTGTAGCAATATGATGATTACAACATTCTGTAGAAGTATGATGATTACAACATTCTGCAGCATTATGATGATTACAACATTATGTAGCAGTTAGATGATTACAACATTCTGTAGCAGAATGATGATTACAACTTTCTGTAGCAGTATGATGATTATTACAATATTCTGTGGCAGTATAATGATAACAACATTCTGTAGCAGCATGATGATTGCAACATTCTGTACACGTAAGATGGATGATTATAACTTTCTGTAGCAGTATGATGATTAAAACATTCTGTAGCAGTATGATGATTACAATTTTCTGTAGGAGTAAGATGATTACAACTTTCTGTAGCAGTATGATGATTACAACATCTGAAGCAGTATGATAATAACAGCATTGTGAAGCCTTAAGATCATTACAACATATTATAGCAGTATGATGATTACAACTTTCTGTACCAGAATTATGATTACAACTTTCTGTAGCAGTATGATGATAACAAAATTCTGTAGCAGTATGATGATTACAACAATCTGTAGCAGTATGATGATTACAACATTCTGTTGCAGTCAGATGATTTCAACTTTCTGTAGCAGTATGATGATTACACAATTCTGAAGCAGTATGATGATTACAACATTCGGTAATAGTATGATGATTACAAAATTATTTAGCAGTATGATGATTACAACATTCTGCAGCAGTATGATGATTACAACTTTCTGTAGTGTAGCAGTATGATGATAACAACGTTCTGTAGCAGTATGATGATTACAACATTCTGTAGCGAAGCTGTATGATGATTACAACATTCTGTAGCGAAGCAGTATGATGATTACAATATTCTGTAGCAGTATGATGATTACAACATCTGTAGTGGTATGATTATAACAACGTTTTGAAGCCGTAAGATGATTACAACTTTCTGTAGCAGTATGATGATTACAACATTCTGTAGCAGTATGATTATTACAACAATCTGTAGCCGTAAGATTGATTACAACTTTCTGTAGAAGTATGATGATTACAACTTTCTGTAGCGGTATGATAATTACAACTTTCTGTAGCAGTATGATGATTATAACTTGATGTAGCGAAGCAATATGATGATGACAACTTTCTGTAGCAGTATGATGATTACAGCATTCTGTAGCCGTATGATGATTGCAACATTCTGTACGAGTAAGATGGATGATTATAAATTTCTGTAGCAGTATGATGATTACAACATTCTGTAGCAGTATGATGATAACAAAATTCTGTAGCAGTATGATGATAACAAAATTCTGTAGCAGTATGATAATTACAACATTCTGTAGCAGTATGATGATTACAACATTCTGTAGCAGTCAGATGATTACAGCATTCTGTAGCAGAAGCTGTATGATGATTACAACATTCTGTAGCGAAGCAGTATGATGATTACAATATTCTGTAGCCGTATGATGATTACAACATCTGCAGTAGTATGATTATAACAACGTTTTGAAGCCGTAAGATGATTACAACTTTCTGTAGCAGTATGATGATTACAACATTCTGTAGCAGTATGATTATTACAACAATCTGTAGCCGTAAGATGATTACAACTTTCTGTAGAAGTATGATGATTACAACTTTCTGTAGCAGTATGATAATTACAACTTTCTGTAGCAGTATGATGATTATAACTTTATGTAGCGAAGCAATATGATGATGACAACTTTCTGTTGCAGTATGATGATTACAGCATTCTGTAGCAGTATGATAATGGCAACATTCTGTACAAGTAAGATGGATGATTATAACTTTCTGTAGCAGTATGATGATTATAACATTCTGTAGCAGTATGATGATAACACAATTCTGTAGCAGTATGATGATAACAACATTCTGTAGCAGTATGATGATTACAACATTCTGTAGCAGTATGATGATTACAACATTCTGTAGCGAAGCTGTATAATGAGTACAACATTCTGTAGCGAAGCAGTATGATGATTGCAATATTCTGTAGCAGTATGATGAATACAACATCTGTAGTAGTATGATAATAACAACGTTCTGAAACCGTAAGATGACTACAACTTTCTGTAGCAGTATGATGATTACAACATTCTGTAGCAGTATGATTATTACAACAATCTGTAGCGGAAAGATGATTACAACTTTCTGTAGCAGTATGATGATTACAACTTTCTGTAGCAGTATGATAATTACAACTTTCTGTAGCAGTATGATGATTACAACTTTTTGTAGCAGTATGATGACAACATTCTGTAGCAGCATGATGATTACAACTTTCTGTAGCAATTTGATAATTACGACATTCTGTAGCCGTAAGATGATTACAACTTTGATTATTACAACATAATGTGGCAGTAAGATGATTACAACATTCTGTATCAGAATGATGATTGCAACTTTCTGTAGCAGTATGATGATTACAACATTCTGTAGCAGTATGATAATTACAACATCTGCAGTAGTATGATAATAACAACATTCTGAAGCCGTTAGATCATTACAACATTCTGTAGCAGTATGATCATACTTCTACAGCAAGATGTAATCATCATGCTGCTACAGAAAGTTAAAATCATCCATCGTACTTGTACAGAATGTTGCAATCATCATACTGCTAGAGAATGTTGTAATCAGTATACTGCTATAGAAAAATGTAATCATCATTCTGCTACACAATTATTGTTATCATCATACTGCTACGCTACAGAATGTTGTAATCATCATACTGCTACAGAATGTTGTAATCATCATACTGCTACAGAAAGTTGTAATCATCATACTGCTACCGAATGTTGTAATCATCATTCTGCTACAGAATGTTGTAATTATCATACTGCTATAGAAAGATGTAATCTTTAAACTGCTATAGCAAGATGAAATCATCATACTGCTACAGAAAGTTGTAATTATCATACTGCTACAAAAAGTTGTAATCATCAAACTGCTACAGAAAGTTGTCATCATACTGCTACAGAAAATTGCCATCATCATACTGCTACAGAGAGTTGTAATTATCATACTGCTACAGAAAGTTGTAATAATCATACTGCTGCAGAATGTCGTAATCATCATATTGCTACAGAAAATTGTAATCATCATACTGCTACAGAATGCTGTAATCATCATACTGCTTTAGAAAGATGCAATCAGCATACTGCTACACAATGTTATAATCATTATACTGCTACAGAACATTGTAATCATCATACTGCTACAGAATGTTGTCATCATACTGCTGCAGAAAGTTGCCATCATCATACTGCTACAGAAATTGTAATCATCATACTGCTACAGAAAGTTGTAAATATCATACTGCTACAAAATGTTGTAATCATCATACTGCTACAGAAAGTTGTAATCATCTTACGGCTTCAGAATGTTGTTATTATCATACTACTACAGATGTTGTAATCACCATACTGCTACAGAAAGTTGTAATCATAATACTGTTACAGAAAGTTGTAATCATCATACTGCTACAGAATGTTGCAATCATTATACTGCTACAGAATGTTTTAATTATCATACTTCTAAAAAAAAGTGTAATCATCATACTGCTACAGAAAGTTGTAATTATCATTCTGCTACAGAATGTTGTAATCATCTTACTGCTACAAAATGTGGTAATCATCATAATGCTACAAAATGATGAAATCATCAAACTGCTATAGAAAGATGTAATCATCATACTGCTACAGAATGTTGTAATTAACATACTGCTACAGATTGTTGTAAATCATCATACTGCTACGCTATAGAAAGTTGTAATCTACATACTGCTACAGAATGTTGTAATCATCATACCATTACCGATTGTTGTAATCATCAGTATGCAGTATGAAGCAGTATGCTACAGAATGTTGTAATCATCATACCGCTACAGAAATTTGTAATCATCATTCTGCTGCAGAATGTTGTAATCATCATACTGCTACAGAATGATGTAATCATCAAACTGCTATAGAAAGATGTAATCATCATACTGCTACAGAATTTTGTAATCATCATACTGCTACAGAAAGCTGTAATCATCTTACGGCCTCAGAATGTCGTAATCATCATATTGTTACAGGATGTTGTAACATCATACTGCTACAGAATGTTGTCATCATACTGCTATAGAAAGTTGCCATCATCATACTGCTACAGAAAGTTGTAATCATCATACTGTTACAGAAAGTTGTAATCATCATACTGTTACAGAAAGTTGTAATCATCATACTTCTACAGAAAGTTGTAATCATCATACTGCTACGGAAAGTTGTAATCATCTTACGGGTACAGAATGTTGTAATCATCATACTGCTACATAATATTGTAATCATCATACTACTACAGAATGTTGTAATCATCATACTGCTACAGAATGTTGTAATGATCTTAAGGCTTCAGAATGTTGTCATTATCATACTACTACAGATGTTGTAATCATCATACTGCTACATAATGTTGTAATCATCATACTGCTTTAGAATGTTTAAATTATCATACTGCTACAGAACGTTGTAATCATCATACTGTTACAGAATGATGTAATCATCTTACTGCTACAGAATGTTGTAATCATCATAATGCTGCAGAATGTTGTAATGATCATACTGCTACAGAATTTTGTAATCATCATACTGCTACAGAATTTTGTAATCATCATACTGCTACATAATATTGTTATCATCATACTGCTTCGCATCTGAATAAAGTTTTCCGTCAAAAAGAAGCAAAGTTCAAATTATACAAATTTGCAATTTTTAATGCAAATGTTAATTTTTGCGTTAATAGATGCATTGCTGTTTTCGCATCATAATTAGACAATTGCAAATTTGTAAAATCTAGCTGCATTTACTTTGCTCTCATCAGTACACACAATATTTACAATTTTTACCGTTTTACATATGCACATAAACAATGTTCAAAAATGACTCTTTTTTTAATTTGCAAATTTGTAAAATTTGAATTTTGCTTGTTGTTTTTTTACTTTTTGGCGTTTTCACATCTGAATTAAGATTTCCTTCAAAAAGAAGCAAAGTTCAAATTTACAAATTTGCAATTTTTAATGCAAATTTTAATTTTTGCCTTATTAAATGCAATGCTATTTTCGCATCATAATTAGAAGATTGCAAATTTGTAAAATCTAGCTGTATTTACTTTGTTCTCATCACTACACACAAAAAAATTACAATGTTTACCGTTTTACATATGCAAATAAAAAAATGTTAAAAAATGACCTTCTTCAGTGCAAATTTGTAAAATACGAACTTTGCTTGTTTTTGACTTTTTTGCGTTTTCGCATCTGAGTAAAGATTTCCATCAAAAAGAGGCAAAGATCAAATTTTACAAATTTGCAATATTTAATGCAAATGTTAATTTTTGCGTAATAAATGCATTGCTGTTTTCACATCATAATTAAAAAATTGCAAATTTGTAAAATCTAGCTGTATTTACTTTGCTCTCATCACTTCACACAAAATTTACAATTTTTACCGGTTTACATATGCAAATAAAAAATGTTCAAAAATGACTTTTTTTTTTAATTTGCAAATTTGTTAAATTTTAACTTTGCTTTTTTTTAATTTTTGCGTTTTCGCATCTGAATAAAGTTTTCCTTCAAAAAGCAGCAAAGTTCAAATTTTACAAATTTGCAATTTTAAATGCAAATATTAATTTTGGCGTTTATAAATGCATTGTTGTTTTCGCATCATAATTAGAAAATTGCAAATTTGTAAAATCAAGCTGTATTAACTTTCCTCTCATCAGTACAGACACAATTAACAATTTTTACCGTGTTACATATGCAAATAAAAAAATGTTTAAAAATGATATTTTTTTAAATTGCAAACTTGTAAAATTTGAACTTTGCTTGTATTTTACTTTTTTGCGTTTTCGCATCTGAATAAAGTTTTCCATCAGAAAGAAGCAAAGTTCAAATTTTACAAATTTGCAATTCTTAATAAAAATGTTAATTGCATTGCTATTTTCGCATCATCCTTAGAAAATTGCAAATTTATAAAATCTAGCTGTATTAATTTGCTCTCATCACTACACACAAAATTTACAATTTTTACCGTTTTACATATGCACATAAATTTTGTTTCAAAAATGACTTTTTTTATTATTTGCAAATTTGTAAAATTTGATCTTTGCTTTTTTTTTTTTACTGTTTTTGCGTTTTCGCATCTCAATAAAGTTTTCCATCAAAAAGGAGCAAAATTCAAATTTTACAAATTTGCAATTTTTAATGAAAATGTTAATTTTTGCGGTAATAAATGCATTTCTGTTTTCGGATCATAATTAGAAAATTGCAAATTTGTAAAATCTAGCTGTATTTACTTTGCTCTCATCACTACACACAAAATTTACAATTTTTACCGTTTTATATATGCAAATTAAAAAAATGTTCAAAAATGACTATTTTTTTTAAATTTGTCAATTTGTAAAATTTGAACTTTGCTTGTTTTTTGTTTTTTTACTTTTTTGCGTTTTCGCATCTGAATAAAGTTTTCCATCAAAAAGGAGCAAAGTTCAAATTTTACAAATTTGCAATTTTTAATGCAAATGTTAATTTTTGCGTTAATAAATGCATTGCTGTTTTCGCATCATAATTAGAAAATTGCAAATTTGTAAAATCAAGCTGTATTTACTTTCCTCTCATCAGTACACACACAATTAACAATTTTTACCGTGTTACATATGTAAATATGAAAATGTTCCAAAATTGCTATTTTTTAAAATTGCAAATTTGTAAAATTTGAACTTTGCTTGTTTTTGATGATATTATGATGCGAAAAAAGCAAAGCGTGAATCTTTTTATACTGTTTTTACCGTTGTACTCATCACTTGTTACACATGTTTTCACTGTTCCAGATATGCAAATAAACACAATTCAAAAATTGCAAATTTGTAAAATTTAAACTTAGCTTGTTTTTTGTTTTACAAAAGTCAACTTTGTCAATAACATTTTTATTACAATTCTTAAATGTGTTACATAACGTTAACACAATTTGATATTCTATTGTTGAACCATACAATATATCAAAGGAACAATACAAAAAGATAAATGGAATTTATTGGCAAAATGGCGGAATATAATTTACACCAGACTAGCACCAGAGTAAATAACACCTCAGCTATAGACTAGCACTACAACTGAGGCATGTCGCGGAGGCGACCGGAAGTACTGCCCTAAAGGTAACCCCCAACCCAGTTGCACTATTAATTTAGCTTCTCGTTTATGCAATCACCGCCACCAGATAAAGCACCGCATTCTATGCTATTTTGCAAGAGCACCGCAACGTGCTCACATTTATTTATGCAATTCCTATTTCAACGAACACCTGACTGGTTCGGAAATATATATCATTATACACGCGCAATTGCTAAGGCCAACGCAACCGGCCAACTAAATTCTTGGTACGCAGTACCTGCGATTGTCAAGTGCAACTTATAATACAATATTCGCAATGCCACAATTTCCTTAGCCAAAAAGAGCTATTCCAAGTACGCCTAAGCACGCAGTGCCATCGAGCGAGTATCAGAACACCCATACTATCCCGAAAATAATTTTGAAAGCATTCCTGCCATCCTCACACAGACTAGTACTACGTGATGGATGACAACAAAATGCAAAGTTTACCTCCCCTAGACATATGTTTATTATCCTATAGTTAATTATTTATACCTTTAATACTTCCGATCACCTCCAAGACATAGAATTTCCGCCACAACAATAAATTTATTTATTTTCCCCCAAATTCTATGACGTATTTTAGACTAAGCTTAATAGACACTCGCGCACTGAATCTAAGTACATGGCGAGCCCAACGTCAGACAAATGAACGCCATCATTTCTGAAAAACCCAGGTGTTTTTAAATATATGTCAATATTTAACTCATGCCCTTCCACAACGCGCATCATTTTATGGCCAAATTAATTTACGCGTTTCCGTTTTTTGTCAATTTGCTTGTTTTCTGTTTCCGGAGCCCTCCAATTAAATGTTGGCAAAATGTTTGCCCAGACGATAATGCTCGCCGGAAATGCCCGATGTAAATATTCAATCGAATCTTGAATGTGTTTAAAACAGACCTGAAGGTTATGCCGGATCAAATCATTACCCCCAGGTGGACCACAAGTACCTTCGGTTGCATCCGGAATAGAGCGGGGAGCTGCATGTGGTGTACGGCGTCTGCCCACCCCATACCGGAAACGCCCATCCAAACCACTCGTGTCCCACCCGGGAGGTTAAGGTCCGGCATCCCTTGCAACTCCGCCCGCTGACCGGCCCAATAGGGGATCGAATCTCCAGTAATCCAAACTTCTGAAATAATATTTATACAGGAGCAGTTACCTAATATATGACATATACGCATTCGAGTTCCACCTGCCCATCCGCATAATTTGATCGTTTGACACCCCTGTTCTTGTTAAATGTGTCGCTCTGCCTATTCTAAAACTATGTGATTTAAAGACATTGCAATCAAAGCCAGACTGAATTAAACATTTTTTAAGAACTGCTGAAAATTGATAACGCGTGACTGGTCTATAGTTATTGTGCTCAAAAAGCCGACCCGATGTTACGGGCCGAATGCCAAAGTATAGTTTGAGGTTGCAAACTGGGCATATTAATTTATTTGTTTCACAAGGAAGTCTCAAATAAATAGGATTTTCAAACTGATTAGTTTTTTACTGTCTTAAACATATCAAAACCTGCTGCTGACCGGCGGCCAGCCGCACGTCTTCAAACAAAAATGACATATTGCCATTATGTGTAAAAACTAATTCGTTGATTCTTAATAAACCAACAAATGCCAATGTAAAGATAGCCTTGAACAATAAAGATTCGTAATGATCATGAGCGACCATTGGAAGAATTGAACATATTTTTTCCAACATAGAGATCGTGATAGGGGCTCTTTTATCCACGACAGGCCTTTGCCTGCGACAACCCTGGAGTATTTTGCTAACAACAAATATGTCCGAAATGCAGTAACAACCATTAATCCTATGATAAAATGACAACCCAGATATGTATGTTGTTATAGAAGACGGTGAATAATGCTTCTCGAAACAATACGTAACAAACATATTACATGGCTACATGGAGCTGGCCATACTACAGCTAATCTATACAACTCCCTGAATTTATTAAATGAACATATCGCCGTTTTATATGATAATTGCGTGTTTTTAGAAATGCCTGCGAGTACCAATTCGTTAGTTCTATATTGAATATATTCCAGAGATAGGCCGGCATTGGAGTTGCTGCCGTGTCCGCCAACGGGACCAGTCTCCGAAAGCGCTCTAGCTGAAACCGTGATAATGCATCTGCAACATCGTTTTTGCTACCGGGAATATGGTCCGCTTTAAATACACAATTGTGAAAAATTCCTTGCATGGTCAATACTCTCAATAAAGCAAGAACGCGAACCGACTTGGACGACATAGTATTCAAAATGTAAACAACGGCCTTATTGTCACAATGAAAGCGAATTTTCTTGTTAGTCATATGTTTACCGAACACGACCGTGGCTACCACTATAGGAAACAATTCAGCCAGCAATGTTATATCTTTAGTTAGCCCTTTCCGAACCCAATCTGCATGCCACTTTTCTGGACACCAGTGGCCGTTAAACCAGATACCGAAACCTATAACACCCGAACTATCAGTAAATAACAGGATGTCGTCATTTGATAGCCAATATCGATCGTGAAAAACAGAAACCCCGTTAAAATGTTAAAAAAAAAATTAACGAGCCGATGAGAGACTGCATTACTTTCAACTTAACCTTTTTGCTGTGAAGAACAACGTGAATTTTTTCGACAACCTCTTTTACTTTATCAGCGGGGATCCTAACAACCATATTAACAGTGTCAAGTTCGAGCCCTAAAAATACTAAAACGTGCGTCGGTCCATCCGTCTTCTCGTTAGCTAATGGAACGCCTATTTCTTGCATGGCTTCAGTAAATATTTCCATATTCCGAAGACAATGTAGCGCCGTTAAATGTCGCATCGCCTTTATACGTCGCAGGCTACGAGATTTGTCGCAACGCTGACGATAAATGTCGCAAGGAACGATAAATGTCGCAAATCCTACTGACGATATATGTCGCAATTTTAACGATAAATGTCGCAAATATTTCAACTGACGATATATGTCGCAACATTTACGATAAATGTCGCACACCTGTGTATGTCATGTTAAAAATATAAAGTTGAAGTAAAAATGACTAACACTTTCAGGTTAGATCTAGATTACCCGACGAGGTTCATTTGGCCGACTTTCCCCACTTTTTAGTTAGTATTGCCCGAATTGAATCAGTTGTGGTCAGTATTATCAATAATTGACAGCTGCGGTGAAGATCGACCGAAGCGGTCATATTTATTCATTTCAGACCAAAAAACTTTAAGTTGTTTTAAAAAATGACAAAAATCCTTGTTTTGTCTTGATCGGAAAACGGAAAAGCGAGGTGCCCGTAAGTTTTTGTTTTAGGTTTAAGGCAGTTTCGACAAGTTTGGTTAAATTAGGTCAGTCTTACAGGAACCGTCTGGGTAAAACAAATGTGAATTCCTCGGTATTTCTGCTGGATACTGACAGCTTTGCTAACTTTGCATCAGCGATAGAAGGCAAATATTCTTGGATAGAATCATCGAACCAGGATCGCACCGGGACCAGATTTTATAAAAAAGCTTTGCAAAGTCATATACATAAAGTAAACGTGATTTGCATGAGCCTTGTTGGTGAATTTTGACATTTTTTCAATGTTAACAAAGGCATTTTAATTTTGAAAGACGATAACAAAAATGAAAAACAATGACGCTTAAGATTACGTTTTGTTATCCGATGCGAACATTTAATTTCTTCAAAACGTAGGACACGGGTGCAATATTTGCGGGTGTTCATTTTCTTGTATCTTTAAGACGTTGTCAATAGTCTTTAAACGAAATATTTAAATTGGTACATACATCCCGTCTATTTACTTAATGGTTTAATTGTCATTATAAAATGCATTTAACATGAAAAGTATATGTTTCAGCAAAAAACGTATGATTGTCGCAACTAGTATTATCCTTAATACATCGAGACCAGGACCGATTTCATTATTTATTTCCTATATGGATTCAACATACTGTAATAAAGTTTATATGCGAAAATGAGAAATCTTCAATGCAAAAAGGATCGTCTTTGCATCGCCTTCCTATTCCACGGTGAAATATCACTTATATATGGCGAAATATATTTTAATTACTGAATGCATATATTGCAATTATTCAATTTTGTAGCGGAAATGTTGCGACATCCATGTCAAATAAAAAGACGTCGACGTCGCCAATAAACGTATCGCGAGCGTTAAAAGGCGACTACTCTAAATGAATTTGTCGGTGCAGAAGTATTATGCTGCCACCGGACTAAAATACTTTAGAGTTTTTTCATTGGCTATCTTAATGAAGCGCACGTGCCATCGCAATTCGTAATCACGCGCTCTGTATTAAATAAGCCAATGGAAACAATCGGTAGTGTTCAACCCGGAGACAGATTCTGACTTCTGCTCCGACACAAACAGTAGAGTATTCGCCCTTAAACTCAGTGCGCAGTGACTCGCGATACCTTAATTTAAACAATACTGTAAAATGTTGAGATAACGGGGTACGAGGGTCAGGCCCAAAGCATCTAGAGTTTTTGAATCATTATCAAAGTACTTGACAAATTTACATGACACTGTGTCCACCCATCGTATTACCAAATGCTTATTACATGTGTTACCGCATGGGGAAAATATGTTTCGTTTGCTCTGGAATAAGGGAACGCACAATTAAGGTCTCATATGATCGGACGGGGAAATGACGTCGTAACCATAACGATTTAATTGGAATAATATCATGCAGTGTACCTGTATGTCAAGCTTGGTGAACAGAGCTTTTGATTAAGGTCTTATAATAGAGATTGGAATTCCCTAATTTTGCGATTTTTCGAAAAATGGTATTCTTAAAATATTACAACAGTTTAACGTTGATAAAACATTTTAGTAAAAGCAATAAAATAGAACCGTTAACAGAGTTTTATTTTATTATTGTTCACTAACATAATATTAATGCTGTATTAAAGGTTGATATATTTGCTGTTGTTGATTGTGATGGCGCTAGCAAAGGGCTGGAAGACGTGCGTGCTAATGTCCGATACAGAGTATAGGGTAATGTTCGAAGTGGTATCGGACGGGGCGTGTCATGTACCGGTTGCAGAAAAGACACCCTTAGAACGATCTACACTGCGAAGAAACTGCCACATTATCAGAAGAGCAATGCAACGTCTTCGAACAAAGCACCTGTAATGCATGTGTGCAGCAGTTCTGTGCACGATATACTTAAAATCTATATCGTCAATATGGCAGACACATGCATTTATATACATAAAGAAACATTTAAATTCATTTTAAGCGTAATGGATATATTAAGTCGGTTTGTGTGGTTACGAGCCATACCTAGCAAATCAGCCGATGTAATCACTTAACATTTGAGTCGCATATTTGCAGAATTTGATAAAACCAAAATAATTCAGCATGAAAGAGGACGTGAACTCGATGGGGAAGTACAACGGTTGTTGAAAGTTCTCAATAAAAAGATTCGCAAAATTCGCTCTTATCACCCTCAAAGTCAGGGTAAACTTGAAATGATGCATAAAACATTGAAGCAAAAGATTGCATACGATTTCACGCATGCTGATAGCTTTGGTTTAAACTGGGCAAAACAGTTACCAGAGTATCAACGTATATAAAACAATGACCAAAAACAATGTAGAGCAAGGATTCGAAGTCACCGCATGAACTTTACTATGGAAGGGATCCTTATAATAAAAATTCAAAGCAAAATCGCAAACTGCTAGTAACGAAACTAAGAGATGCCGCAAAATCGCAAACCTAAAGTGTAATAGCCGAAATGACAGATGTCACAAGATGGCAAACAAAACACCGATTTATAATATTGGAGACTGTTACGCTATAAGAAAAATAGATTTATTGAATAGGAGAATATGGGCAGTGATACAGAAGCGATCTTTGAAAACAAACATCTACAAATTAAATATCGCGGCCCCGAATCTGCTCGAGCAGGACAATCTGCCCGTTCGGAAGATAAATGGTGTCACGTAAACAACCTCACACACTATTCGTGTACATCAACTGGTGCAAGCAACAAGAAACGGTTACATCGAAAACAATATTATACCTACAACAAAATCGTCTCAGCTTGATAACTTGACGGCAATCACCTTAACCAATATGGGATACATACGTCGGAAGAAACGCTTAGACAAGACGTAGCAACCTTTTTGAGGCCAGCACCCGTACTTGGTAATAGGATTTGTGGAGCAAACTGGTGGAACTCAATACTTGAGCAACCATGAAAATATTTGTTGCGGATGTCTACAGAATATGAATACGGTGACCAAATAGCATTGCAAGCGATGTCGCAGCTGTATAATATGCACATTTTGATAGTGTCGTCTAGGAATAGTGCCACTATATTGATAATTCCGGATGGGAGTATATGTCTGACAAGCCGTTACCCTCGAATAATACTTGGACATAATAATGAACGCTGGTGGTGATGACCTGAACGCTGACGTTGATGACCTGAGCGCTGGCGGAGATGACCTGAGCGCTGGCGGTTATGACCTGAATGCTGGCGGTGGTGACCTTAGTGCTGGCGGTGATGACCTGAACGCTGACGGTTATGACCTGAACACTGGCGGTGATGACCTGAACGCTGGCGCTGATGACGTGAAGGCTGACGATTGCATACACGCGGACGGTGATTACCTGAAAGCTAGCGGTGATGACCTGAACGCTGGTGGTGATGACCTGAGCGCTGGTGGTTATGACCTGTGCTCTGACGGTTATGAACTGAGCGGTGGCGGTGATGACCTGAACTCAAACAGGTGTGGAAAGAACGCGCGCGTATACATATTTAAAATATGAATGGGTGATTCATGATTGTGCGGTAATCCAATTCTTTTATTGCATATTAAACATAGTATTTGTGCGCTTTAGCTATTGATAAATTATCATCAATATATTATATTGATACATGCATATTAAAATCTGGCTAAACACCTCGTTCAGATATTGGTGGGATTCATATTACATTTACGAAACAAAAGCATCCGCAACATAAGTCACCACAATTCTAATTGATTTCATTGGTTTAAATATGTTAATGTCGTTCACAAACAAAACGAACAACAACACCGTATTTTTCGCTTTATCCATTTTCAACAAAAAAAAACTCCCTGTTAACACGCTTGATATATTAACGCTTAAAAACAACTGTACAAACGGATGTTATTCAAATTCCTTAACAATTTTCCCCAACGCCTATATCCTGTATCAAAAAAACAAGCAGTTAAACAAATTATACCCTGTAATGAAATCCTAACATCGAATTTAAATTCAACTGAATGATTCAATTTCTGGCGTATTAATATTTATTTCAATTTTGCAGTAAGAATAGGTAAAACAATCTTCTTATACGCTTGCACACAATTTGCTGATAATGCACTTGTATACATTGTCAGCTTAACGTCTGTATAGATGTCGAGCTAAAATTAATGCCTATTTATATCACACAAACATATAAAGTCAAAACCTGTGCATGATTGCATAATTGTAGGAAATCAAGTGAAACATCATATCAATGAAATCATGTTGGTTTTTAATCAATCGGTACATAGTCATTTAAGAACATGGCGGTGTCCTTAGCTCCAAATAACAGAAAGGTATCGGTTGCTATATGTAACAATGATTTTTGCATTCGCTTGTTCTTTCTATAGGTTGGGTTGTTGGTGGCTTTCGAATTTACTCTTGAACTTGAACTTAATCTCGCGTTGCGAGTAAGGATTTCAAAATGAATTGCTGCAAATATAAACCTATTTTAGAATGTGTGTCGCTTAAATAACCAGATAGAGTCTGTCAATGTTAAGTCATTTCATTAAAGGTGACAAAAATGGCTTGCCCAAGCTCCAATTGTTCATTGCGTTTTGTATGCAATATCATGAACTTATAATACTCTGCTCTTTTAAATGCTTGGAGGGAATAAACCATTAATGGAAAAAAATATTTCACCATCATAAAACGTGTGATGCGCACATTCCCCGTACGTTTCAGTTGAGTCGTTAACATGAAAACAACTATTAAGCACATATTGATGTAAAAGCGTCATTACCAAACATCAAACGCATGGAAAGTTAATGCGATGACAAAAACTAACTAAATCTTTTACATCCTAGTTTATTGAAGCATAAATAAAATCGTTTACTCTCAATTATATCAATTTTCCGTTACCAGGCACGTAAATAAAATCCATACATCCACTAAAAGATTTGTCGCTGTTAGCCGGATGTTATAGAAGCGTCAGACCGGGAGTAATTTGAAAGTATAATATTGAAACAATAACCTCGGATTCTTCGAATTGAAGTTATCAAAGAACTCAGTTTTCTCGAGTGAAACATGATAACATGTATATTTATCGCGCAAAGCTCATTTTTCACTTTAATTTTGTGATATGTGCTAAAATAATTACAACTCCTATCCGAGAATGTCATGTATGTCATACTCGTAGTGCTTACATTAATAAATGTAAGGCTACAAGCACTATACGTCAGAACGTTCAACTGGTTTATATCGAGTGTAATTATTGTTGTTGTTAATGTTGTCAATTGCCTTTAGGCCACTTTTAATTATTAATACAATCATACAGCAATTTTACAACATAGACCAATAACTGGTGCATATTTTATTATCTAAATTTTCACAATTGTTTAGATTAATCGGGTTAAATTAAGAATAATAATATCTACAGCCGCCAATCTAGAACTTAATGTACAGTTATACAATTTTCATCACGTTGTGTTATAATCTGAATGTAATGGCGTTCATATAATGAAAATAAGTATTTTGTTTGGCCTCTATGAATAATACACGAATATCAATTAGGAAGCTGGCGAAGGGGCGGAAATTGATCATAATGTTGATTGAACAGAAAGAAAATTATTGCCTGTCAGTAGTAATAGGCGTGTATTACTTTAACAAGTACATGTACACACTTAATTATGGTAAATGTATGTATTTCTTATACATTCAAAACACAGTCAGGCTAACGTTTAGTGTTTATTTATTGATTATTTTGTAAAACTAGTATTGTTCGTTCTAAAAAGCTCGGATTTTTCAAATTATTTACTTAATATTTCTATAACGATTTTATAATACGTGTATTATTACCCATGCGTTTTTTTTGTTTCACGTATAAATAATCGAACACAAAATCATGGACTTTATATCTCTCTCTATATATAGCACAACATTGGGAGTAAGTTTCTTTTATTTATTTAGCAAAATATATTGAAAGCAAGGTGTTATAATCAGTCAAGCGCTATCAACGAGGTTACGCAAAAGACGCAAGATGGTGTATTGTAATATCGACATCCCATTGTTGACAAGCAGTCGTTTTATTTTACCTGATGTATTAATAGACTCAGATTTGGAATGACCTGTGCTGCGCAAAAATACCACTTGACTGACGTAGCATATAGTGGACGTTTTTTTAATAATTCATAAACTTACTCTTCCGCGACGCGTATAGTTAAAAAATGTTGCAAAACTTGCTATTAAACTAAGTTGTTCGCAAGCGAACGACTAAAAATGATCTGACACGAGTTGCCATTCCAATATAATGATACATGAACAACAGTCATGTAACTACCATACAATATTCAATACAATTTTATCGTAATTTGTGTAGCTGTAATAATGTTACAGTTTTATCACATCTTACAACCTTTAGCCAATCTTGATAACAGCAGTCCATTTAGCACAGGGAAATCAACAACTGGCCACTCGAGCCAAGAATTATAGGAATTGATTGGGTCAATATTGACCACAACTGACTATTTCGGACAAAACTGACCGCAACTGACCATTTTGGACAATACTAACTTAAAACTGACCATTCTGATGGAAGTCGGCCAAATGAACCTTGTCGGGTATAATAGATCTAACCTAAAAGTTTTAGTCATTTTACTTTAACTTTTCATTTTTTTACATGACTTACAAAGGTGTGCGACATTTATCGTTAATGTTGCGACATATATCGGCAGGTAGATTTTTTGCGACATTTATCGTTAAAGTTGCGACATATATCGTCAGTAGGATTTGCGACATTTATCGTTCCTTGCGACATTTATCGTCAACGTTGCGACAAATCTCGTAGCCTGCGACATATAACGGCGATGCGACATTTAACGGCGCTACAGACAACCCTGTTCTGATATGTGCCCAGAAAGGAAGTCAAAAGCTACCGGTTTGTTAAACGGGCCTTGATAACATAGTCTAGAAATGTCGAAAACGTTTCAAACGATTTAGGTGAAATACTGCAACCAAAAGCCGCACATTTATCAAAATAGTATTTCTCATTAAAATAAAATCCAAGCAATTCAAAGTCACAAGGATGGATTGGCAACAATCTAAATGCACTCTTTATGTCCATTTTAAACAAAAAACAATTTTTACCCAGATCCTGAACCATATAAATTGCTTCGTCAAAATTCAATTTTTTGTTGTACTACTGATGAATATTGAGCCGCAGATTTAAGGTTTTTGGAAAATCTGGCCTTTCGTTCGCCTTCATAGCTTAGCCTAAAGCCGTCTTTGAAACCTGACAAAAGTACATGTTTATCAACTGAATTATAATTCTTTAGCCATGACTCTTAAACTTCTAATTTGATTGGCGATGGAGCTACCTGCTATTAGCGACCAAAGCCGCCCCTTCCGGGCCTATGAAACGGCATTGACCTTGGGGCACCACGTGGTTGATCGCGAAAGCGACTGACCTCTAGACCTTGAACGTTTGGCTGGCGATATATATTTGACAGACCAGAATGCCCCCTATTCCCCGGAGAACATGAAGTGAAGGGGTGACTGCCACCGCAGTTGACACACACGTGTTCAAATTTACAGCTATGACCAAATCGACATGAACTTTTGAGAAAATCCCGACAAAAGTACCGTCCCGTTTTCATTTGTGATACACCCGTTTCTCTAAATGACATGCATCTAAGCCACAAATCCTGATTGAGCGCCGACCATGAAGAAGGCATGACCGCCTGTCTAGACCGAAACTGGTGGTCATATTCCCTCCAAGACATTCCCCCCTGCCGTGCTGTACACTCTTATTGTATAGAAATAGTGTAACATTTCGTAAAGCCTCTGAGATTGAGCAGATAAATATATATCCATGAAAATTATAAATGCATCTGACCAACGTTCGATTGAACTAATAACATCTTTGCACTCCTTTTTTGGACGACTTTCTAACGACCCATTATTCAAAACTAAAACAGAACCGCCGTTTGTGTAGTCCGCTAGCTCAACTGGTCCCTTAAGCAATAATGCAAGATTTATGTATTCTCCACGACAAATACGATGTTTGTCTAGGCAATATAGAAATGCTCTAAAAGCTATTCATTTGAGACAGACATGAATAATCGTTTGCATTGTACGTCACCTCGTGCTCAACCACGTTGTGACCACGTGGTTGACCATTGGCTGTGCTAAAAAAAGTCGCAAAAATCAATTATCTCACCATTTCCGGCGCTCTCGTCTGCGCGTAGAGGCTTTGCAGGTGGCGCTGCTGCGGTTGCCGCCTCTGGTTCTGGCCCAGGAACCGGGGTTGGTGCCGGATCTCGTACCGGCACCGTTTCCGCTGCAGCCCTTCTACGCCGTCTGGCCATTGGTTCCACCGCCGGTGCCGGATTGACCGCCGCTCTCATCCCCTTTTCCACTGTTCGTTCCCGTCCCGCTATGGCATTTCCTGTCCGTCTCCGCACGCCTTTGCCTCTACCCGACATTGTAGATATATGAATGTGTATACACAAGTTGTTTCAGCGACAGCTATTTCGTAAAGAATGAGAAGGAATGGTGCTCTGGTTTATATACCTATGAGTGACGTCAGAAGGTCACTATTAAATCGATTTCGTCATGGATTATTATCATCTGCTAGTATCTTATAATCGCACGAGATTTAAACCTTTCTTTACCGAAGACATGTATTCGCTACTTCAAATAAATGAAATTATTTTTTTATATAAATTAATTTTTATTATGCAAATAAACAAAGTTAAAAAAATTGCAAATTTGTAAAATTTGAACTTTGCTTCTTTTCGATGATATTATGATGCGAAAACAGCAAAGCATGAATCTTTTTAAACTGTTCTTACCGTTGTACTCATCGCTTGAAACACATGTCTTCACCGTTACAGATCTATACGCAAATAAAAAAAGTTCGAAAATTGCAAGTTTGTAAAATTTAAACTGAGCTTCTTTTTGATGATATTATGATGCGAAAACAGCAAAGCGTGAATCTTTTGAAATTGTTCTTTTTGTTGTACTCATCGCTGGAAACACATGTTTTCACTGTTCCAGATACGCAAATAAACAAAGTTTAAAAATTGCTAATTAGTAAAATATGAACTTAGCTTCTTGTTGATGCTATTATGATGCGAAAATAGCAAAGCATGAATCTTTTCAAACTGTTCTTACCGTTGTACTCATCGCTTGAAACACATGTTTTCACCGTTTCAGATACGCAAATAAACAAAGTTTAAAAATTGCAAATTTGTAAAATTTGAACTTAACTGCTTTTTGATGATATTATGATGCGAAAACAGCAAAGCATGAAACTTTTAAAACTGTTCTTACCGGTGTACTCATCGCTTGAAACACATGTTTTCACCGTTCCAGATACGCAAATAAACAAAGTTCAAACATTGCAGATTTGTAAAGTTTGAACTTAGCTTGTTTTTAATGATATTATGATGCGAAAACAGCAAAGCGTGAATCTTTTTAAACTGTTCTTACCGTTGTACTCATCACTTGTTACAAATTTTTTCACCGTTCCAGATATGCAAATAAACAAAGTTCAAAATTTGTAAATTTGTAAAATTTGAACTTATCTTCTTTCTGATGATATTATGATGCGAAAATAGCAAAACATGAATCTTTTCAAACTGTTCTTACCGTTGTTACTCATCTCTTGAAACACATGTATTCACAGTTCCAGATACGCAAATAAACAAAATTCAAAAATTGCAAATTTGTAAAATTTGAACTTCGCTACTTTTTGATGATATAATGATGCGAAAACAGCAAAGCATGAATCTTTTCAAACTGTTCTTACCGTTGTACTCATCGCTTGAAACACATGTTTTCATCGTTCCAGAAACGCAAATAAACAAAGTTCAAAAATTGCAAATTTGTAAAATTTGAACTTAGCTTGTTTTTAATGATATTATGATGCGAAAACAGCAAAGCCTGAATCTTTTTAAACTGTTCTTACCGTTGTACTCATCACTTGTTACAATTTTTTTCCACCGTTCCAGATATGCAAATAAACAAAGTTCAAAATTTGTAAATTTGTAAAATTTGAACTTATCTTCTTTCTGATGATATTATGATGCGAAAACAGCAAAACGTGAATCTTTTCAAACTGTTCTTACCGTTGTTACTCATCTCTTGAAACACATGTTTTCACAGTTCCAGATACGCAAATAAACAAAATTCAAAAATTGCAAATTTGTAAAATTTGAACTTCGCTACTTTTTGATGATATAATGATGCGAAAACAGCAAAGCATGAATCTTTTCAAACTGTTCTTACCGTTGTACTCATCGCTTGAAACACATGTTTTCACCGTTCCAGAAACGCAAATAAACAAAGTTCAAAAATTGCAAATTTATAAA
Source organism: Dreissena polymorpha (assembly GCF_020536995.1). Classification (NCBI taxonomy): domain Eukaryota; kingdom Metazoa; phylum Mollusca; class Bivalvia; order Myida; family Dreissenidae; genus Dreissena; species Dreissena polymorpha. Next base: position 11,072,120 of record NC_068364.1, read on the forward strand.
ATTTGAACTTAGCTTCTTTTTGATGATATTATGATGCGAAAACAGCAAAGCGTGAATCTTTTCAAACTGTTCTTACCGTTGTACTCATCGCTTGAAACACATGTTTTCACCGTTCCAGGTACGCAAATAAACAAAGTTAAAAAAAATGCAAATTTGTAAAATTTGAACTTTGCTCTTTTTCGATGATATTATGATGCGAAAACAGCAAAGCGTGAATCCTTTTAAACTGTTCTTACCGTTGTACTCATCACTTGTTACACATGTTTTTACAGTTTCAGTTATGCAGATAAACAAAGTTCAAAAATTGCAAATTTGTAAAATTTGAACTTATCTTCTTTCTGATGATATTATGATGCGAAAATAGCAAAACATGAATCTTTTCAAACTGTTCTTACCGTTGTACTCATCGCTTGAAACACATGTTTTCACCGTTCCAGAAACGCAAATAAACAAAGTTCAAAAATTGCAAATTTGTAAAATTTGAATTTAACTGCTTTTTGATGATATTATGATGCGAAAACAGCAAAGCATGAAACTTTTCAAACTGTTCTTACCGGTGTACTCATCGCTTGAAACACATGTTTTCACCGTTCCAGATACGCAAATAAACAAAGTTAAAAAATTGCAAATTTGTAAAGTTTGAACTTAGCTTCCTTCTGATCATATTATGATGCGAAAACAGCAAAGCTTGAATCTTTTCAAACTGTTCTTACCGTTGTACTCATCACTTGTTACAAATTTTTTCCACCGTTCCAGATATGCAAATAAACAAAGTTCAAAATTTGTAAATTTGTAAAATTTGAACTTATCTTCTTTCTGATGATATTATGATGCGAAAACAGCAAAACGTGAATCTTTTCAAACTGTTCTTACCGTTGTTACTCATCTCTTGAAACACATGTTTTCACAGTTCCAGATACGCAAATAAACAAAATTCAAAAATTGCAAATTTGTAAAATTTGAACTTCGCTACTTTTTGATGATATAATGATGCGAAAACAGCAAAGCATGAATCTTTTCAAACTGTTCTTACCGTTGTACTCATCGCTTGAAACACATGTTTTCACCGTTCCAGAAACGCAAATAAACAAAGTTCAAAAATTGCAAATTTATAAAATTTGAACTTAGCTTCTTTTTGATGATATTATGATGCGAAAACAGCAAAGCGTGAATCTTTTCAAACTGTTCTTACCGTTGTACTCATCGCTTGAAACACATGTTTTCACCGTTCCAGGTACGCAAATAAACAAAGTTAAAAAAAATGCAAATTTGTAAAATTTGAACTTTGCTCTTTTTCGATGATATTATGATGCGAAAACAGCAAAGCGTGAATCCTTTTAAACTGTTCTTACCGTTGTACTCATCACTTGTTACACATGTTTTTACAGTTTCAGTTATGCAAATAAACAACGTTCAAAAATTGCACATTTGTAAAATTTGAACTTAGCTTATTTTTGTTGATAATACATGTATGATGCGATAACAGCAAATCATGAATCATTTCAAACTGTTCTTACCGTTGTACTCATCGCTTGATACACATATTTTCACCGTTCCAGATACGCAAATAAACAAAGTTCAAAAATTGCAAATTTGTAAAATTTGAACTTAGCTTCTTTCTGATGATATTATGCTGCGAAAACAGCAAAGCGTGAATCTTTTCAAACTGTTATTACCGTTGTACTCATCGCTTGAAACACATGTTTTCACCGTTACAGATACGCAAATTCACAAAGTTCAAAAATTGCAAATTTGTAGAATTTGAACTTTGCTTCATTGCGATGATATTATGATGCGAAAACAGCAAAGCGTGAATCTTTTCAAACTGTTCTTACCATTGTACTCATCACTTGTTACACATGTTTTCACAGTTTCAGTTATGCAAATAAACAAAGTTAAAAAATTGCAAATTTGTAAAATTTCAACTGAGCATCTTTTTGATGATATTACATGTATGATGCGAAAACAGCAAAGCATGAATCTTTTGAAACTGTTCTTACCGTTGTACTCATCGCTTGAAAAAAAAATGCAAATTTGTAAAATTTGAACTTAGCTTCTTTCTGATGATATTATGATGCGAAAACAGCAATGCGTGAATCTTTTCAAACTGTTCTTACCGTTGTACTCATTGCTTGAAACACATGTTTTCACCGTCACAGATACGCAAATAAACAAAGTTAAAAAATTGCAAATTTGTAAAATTTGAACTTAGCTTCTTTTTGATGATATTATGATGCGAAAACAGCAAAACGTGAATCTTTTCAAACTGTTCTTACCGTTGTACTCATCGCTTGAAACATATATTTTCACCGTTCCAGAAACGCAAATAAACAAAGTTCAAAATTTGTAAATTTATAAAATTTGAACTTTGCTTCTTTCTGATGATATTATGATGCGAAAACAGCAAAGCGTGAATCTTTTTAAACTGTTCTTACCGTGGTACTCATCAGTTGTTACAAATGTGTTCACCGTTTTAGATATGCAAATAAACACAGTTCAAAAATTGCAAATTTGTACAATTTAAACTTAGCTTCTTTTTGATGATATTATGATGCGAAAACAGTAAAGCAGGAATCTTTTCAAACTGTTCTTACCGTTGTACTCATCGCTTGAAACACATATTTTCACCGTTCCAGAAACGCAAATAAACAAAGTTCAAAAATTGTAAATTTATAAAATTTTTAACTTTGCTTCTTTCTGATGATATTATGATGCGAAAACAGCAAAACGTGAATCTTTTCAAACTGTTCTTACCGTTGTTACTCAGCGCTTCATGTTTTCATCGTTCCAGATCCGCAAATAAACAAAGTTCAAAAATTGCATATTTGTAAAATTTGAACTTAGTGTCTTTTTGATGATATTATGCTGCGAAAACAGCAAAGCATGAATCTTTACAAACTGTTCTAACCGTTGTACTCATCGCTTGAAACACATGTTTTCACCGTTCCAGATATGCAAATAAACAAAGTTCAAAAATTGCAAATTTTTATTATTTGAACTTAGCTTCTTTTTGATGATATTATGTTGCGAAAACAGCTATGATTCTTTTCAAACTGTTCTTACCGTTGTACTCATCGCTTGATACACATGTTTTCACCGTTCCAGAAACGCAAATAAACAAAGTTCAAAAATTGCAAATTTGTAAAATTTGAACTTAGCTTCTTTCTGATGATATTATGCTGCGAAAACAGCAAAGCGTGAATCTTTTCAAACTGTTCTTACCGTTGTACTCATCGCTTGAAACACATGTTTTCACCGTTACAGATACGCAAATTAACAAAGTTCAAAAATTGCAAATTTGTAGAATTTGAACTTTGCTTCATTGCGATGATATTATGATGCGAAAACAGCAAAGCATGAATCTTTACAAACTGTTCTTACCGTTGTACTCATCGCTTGAAACACATGTTTCCAACGTTCCAAATAGGCAAATATCCAAAGTTTAAAAAATTGCAAATTTGTGAAATTTGAACTGAGCTTGTTTTTGATGATATTATGAAAACAGCAAAGCATGAATCTTTTCAAACTGTTCTTACCGTTGTACTCATCGCTTGAAACACATGTTTTCACCGTTCCATATACGCAAATAAACAATGTTCAAAAATTGCAAATTCGGAAAATTTGAATTTAGCTTGTTTTTGATGATATTATGATGCATAAACAGCAAACGGTTCTTACCGTTGTACTCATCGCTTGAAACACATGTTTTTACCGTTCCAGATACGCAAATAACCAAAGTTAAATAATTGCAAATTTGTGAAATTTGAACTGAGCTACTTTTTGATGATATTATGATGCGCAAACAGCAAAGCATGCATCTTTTCAAACTGTTCTTACCGTTGTGCTCATCGCTTGAAAGACATGTTTTCACCGTTCCAGATACGCAAATAAAAAGTTCAAAAATTGCAAACCTGTACAATTTAAACTTTTTGAATATATAATGATGCGAAAACAGCAAAGCGTGAATCTTTTCAAACTGTTCTTACCGTTATACTCATCGCTTGAAACACATGTTTTCACCGTTACAGATACGCAAATTAATAAAGTTCAAAAATTGCAAATTTGTAAAAATTGAACTTTGTTTCTTTTCGATGATATTATGATGCGAAAACAGCAAAGCGTGAATCTTTTCAAACTGTTCTTTCCGTTATTCTCATCATTTGTTACACATGTTTTCACAGTTTCAGTTATTAAAATAAACAAAGTTAAAAAAAACAAATTTGTAAAATTTGAACTTAGCTTCTTTTTGATGATATTACATGTATGATGCGAAAACAGCAAAGCATGAATCTTTTCAAACTGTTCTTACCGTTGTACTCATCGCTTGATACACATGTTATCACCGTTCCAGAAACGCGAATAAACACAGTTCATAAATTGCAAATTTGTAAAATTTGAACTAAACTGCTTTTTGATGATATTATGATGCGACAACAGCAAAGCATGAATCTTTTTAAACTGTTGTTACCGTTGTACTCATCGCTTGAAACACATGTTTTTAGCGTTCCAGATAGGCAAATAAACAAAGTTCAAAAATTGCAAATTTGTAAAATTTGAACTAAGCTTGTTTTTGATGATATTATTATGCGAAAACAGCAAAGCATGAATCTTTTCAAACTGTTCTTACCGTTGTACTCATCGCTTGAAACACATGATTTCACCGTTCAAGATACGCAAATAACCAAAGTTTAAAAATTGCAAATTTGTGAAATTTGAACTTAACTGCTTTTTGATGATATTATGATGCGCAAACAGCAAAGCATGAATCTTATCAAACTGTTCTTACCGTTGTGCTCATCGCTTGAAACACATGTTTTCACCGTTCCAGATACGCAAATACACAAAGTTAAAAAATTGTAAATTTGTAAAATTTGAACTTAGCTTCTTTCTGAAGATATTATGATGTGAAAACAGCAAAACGTGAATCTTTTCAAACTGTTTTTACCGTTGTTACTCATCGCTTGAAACTCATGTTTTCACCGTTCCAGATCCGCAAATAAAAAAAAAATAAAAAAATGCAAATTTGTTAAATTTGAACTTCGCTACTTTTTGATGATATAATGATGCGAAAAAGCAAATCATGAATCTTATCAAACTATTCTAACCATTGTACTCATCGCTTGAAACACATGTTTTCACCGTTCCAGATATGCAAATAAACAAAGTTCAAAAATTGCAAATTTTTATAATTTGAACTTAGCTTCTTTTTGATTATATTATGCTGCGAAAACAGCTATGAATCTTTTCAAACTGTTCTTACCGTTGTACTCAGCGCTTAAAACACATGTTTTCACCGTTCCAGATACGCAAATAAACAAACTTAAAAAATTGCAAATTTGTAAAATTTGAACTTAGCTTCTTTCTGATCATATTATGATTCGAAAACAGCAAAGCATGAATCTTTTCAAACTGTTCTTACCGTTGTACTCATCGCTTGAAACACATGTTTTCACCGTTCCAGATACGCAAATAAAAAAAAATAAAAAAATTGCAAATTTGTAAAATTTGAACTTAGTGTCTTTTTATGATATTATGCTGCGAAAACAGCGAAGCATGAATCTTTACAAACTGTTTTTACCGTTGTACTCATCGCTTGAAACACATGTTTTCACCGTTCCAGATACGCAAATAAACAGTTCAAAAATTGCAAATAAGTTCAAAAATTGCAAATTGCAAATTGTAAAATTTGAACTTAGCTTCTTTTTGATGATATTATGTTGCGAAAACAGCTATAAATCTTTTCAAACTGTTTTTACCGCTGTACTCATCGCTTGAAACACATATTTTCACCGATACGCAAATAAACAAAGTTCAAAAATTGCAAATTTGTAAAATTTGAACTTAGCTTGTTTTTGATGATATTGTTGTGCCCTGGTTCAGGCGCATGTCTTATATCAGGTATGCGCATGTCTTATATCAGGTATGCGCATGTCTTATATCAGGTATGCGCATGTCTTATATCAGGTATGCGCATGTCTTATATCAGGTATAATTAGTAGCTCACTTTCAATATAATGGTTATTTCTGTCCATGAAAATAAGTCAACACAGACTTAAGTTATTCAATTTAATATATTGTCCAGCAAGGAACTTAAAAGAGTTACACATATAATGAAATATATTCTTTAATATTTACTGTAAAGTAGTACTGAGCATATTTACTTGCAATGTGTTAAAATATTAAACTTGGCACCAGAGTTATTAACAAAAATTCAGAATGGAGTTGTACTATCAATGGAATTGAATCCTTGGCACAGAAAATCTTAGGTATTTATACTTTTCCAGTAACACACTGTCCCCTGTGTCATGCACATGACGCAGTGTGCCATACACATGACACAGTGTGTCTGCAACAACAAAAATTGTGCCTGACACAGTATTCTATGTGCCTTCTTAACAGGTGCTCAAATAGAATGTTCATAAGTATGGACTATTTGTAATGTAAAAACAACTTTAAAATATGCAAAAACATATAACAACATAATAATACCTCAAAGGAACGTTTTCTGCCATGAATTGGATTCATTTCAGCACTTTAACAAATTATTAAACACAAAATGATGTTTAAGGACTTTAAAAGTCGGCTTGACAGAAGTTGCTTAGCAACGGGCACGGTAAAAATCAAGATGGCTGTCGTATATTTCTAAGAAACAAGTGTGAGAGTTTTAAATCAAAAAGCAATTGATTTAAACAATTCTAACTGTCAAAAATTGGCAGAAATGTGCACAATAGGACTAAAATTTGATAGCTGCTACTTATTTTATATGAATTCTTAAATAATGACATTAACTTTAAGAGACAAATTTTGACAATAGCAATGGAGTAAAAATCGTGAGTATGAAGGAAAACTAATTCTAGCCTAAACATGTGATATTAGTGGCTGGTCTGTAACATATAAAATTGGTCAGCACTATTAATTATATGACCAGGCTAGGAAAAGCAACATGAATGAATGAACAATGAAAACAATTATGCTGTTGACAAGGAAATTCAGGTAACTAGTTTCAATGTAAATTTTGATTAACACTTAAATAATGAACTATGCACTGGGTTGTTACATTACCCCCCTGTCTCTTATGGCAAACTCCCGTTGCCATATAAATAGCATATTGGCAATTTAATGAAAATGTTATATGTAAAGTTCCTTAGAATAACAGTCATATATAAACATGTAGAACACTTTCGGTTGAACACATAAAAACAAACAAAATGAACACTTTATCTGAGCAATATGCCAAATGTCCCAAAAGGATTTCAACAAATGGATTATGGCAACTATGTTGGCTTGGTTTACCAATAAACATATATGTTCATTTTTTAACATGTTTTGCTTCCTTTTCAGCAGAGCCATCTTCATTGCCTCGTTTGGATTCGCCTTGCTTTCGCACTGTAGTCTCCAAGTTCTTTATTGCTCGGCTGTTCCATTCAACAGCAGACACAAGTTTCCCAATAGAGCTTTCAAGAGTCCTTTCTATTTGGAATAGCGCTGTTGCAAGAACACTATCTTCACGGCGTGGTTCTGCCTCTGTCTGAGTACTTGCTGTCTTCACAGGTAGGCGCCTTGGCTCATCCAATAGTGGGGTGCTCAGCCTGGAAATGGACACTGGGACAGCAGGAGCAGGAGTCGTGAATGATGGCAGACATCCTACCATTGAAGATGAAACTGGCGTTGGCACATAATTGGGAAACCCCATTCCCAACACAGATGTGGTATTCGCAGACACTGGTGTAGGCTGATAGGCTGGAAATGTGGGCATTAAGTAGGGGGATGTTGAGGCTGGATATGGCGTAGGGAATAGCTCTTGTAGCATTTCAAACTGTTCCACATCGTCTTGCTCCGCGGTGACCGCTGTACTCGTTTCACACCTATTGTATTCAGGTCGTGTAGGGGTGTAAGGTAGGTTGGCAGCAAGAGGCGATGGAACCACAGCTTCTCCAGACACATTGGAACCACGATTCAGTAGGCTGGCAAGAAGCTGCGGTGTCATTTTAACACTGACCAGATCACCGGAATCACTGCAGCCTTGCTGAGTCACCTCATAGTCCACACCCTCTTTCACAACCCTAGGGTGAGGGTTTTCTATCAGGAACCTGCTTTGATCACCACCTCCTTGCATTGCTGACATAAGCGCGTGTCTTCTATAGTCTGTGACATGCTTTACCAAAGCCTCTCTAGTGGAACACCGAAACAAGCACATTGAACAGTAAAATTGTGCTTCACTAAGTGCAAAATGGTGCTTCTGCACATGGTCAACCATTCTGTATCTCTCATTTATATATGTTGTCATATTATTCTTGCAATGTATACATGAGAAGAGAGGTCTCTTTCTTGCTTTCTGTCCGTACTCCATGACCTGCAAGTAAACAAATTTCACTATGTTCACCGGATTGCTGCTGCATGAATCAGTTGTTATTCATCAGCAAATCAGTCAATATATTATAACATTGGTTTAGGTTTGTTCCTTGCTGGCTGTCCCTATCTTGTAATTAAAGTATTTTAATTGCTATTATTCCTATTATTATAGTGTTTGCATATATAACCGCCACGTCCTAAAAACAGTTTTGTTTCAACACATCCGTCCACAATGCACATACACACATTTACTCGCACAATTTTGGTCAGACACTGCACGTAACTATGCACTTAATTTCTTCAAATGCTTTTAAACAGCTGTGATCCACTTTGGAACTGCATTTCCATAATAGGGCTTCAACTTGTTATGGTGGAACAACTTCTTCACGCCTGATTTATCTAACTGGACTGTGAAATTAACTTCTGAAATCTTCTCTGTGACAAGGAAAGGACTATCATAGGTTTTCTCTAATTTTGGACACACTCCAACTTTTCTATTTTCATGAAGTAACCAAATTAAATCTCCAACATCATAATGGTGGAATGCAAGACGTGTATCATATATTTCTTTGCTTCTTTTGGTAGCACTGTCTAGGTGTTTTCGGGCTATTGCATGGGCCTTGTGCATGTGTTCTTGCATTTCAGTAATTGTTTCACAAGCTGTTTTAGGCATAGCATTCGATACGTTGGCATGACCGTATATCACATCAGCTGGAAGCCTTATTTTCCGCCCCATAGTCAGCATATTTGGTGTGACTCCAGTTGACTGGTTTGGTGTTGCTCTGTATGCTCCAGCAAGGCATCCTAAGAATAAATCCCAGTCATCGCCTTCGTCAACCAGGTAGGCCTTGACCATCTTCATAAGTGTCCGGTTAAAGCGCTCTACTTGCCCATTACCTCTTGGGTTGCGAGGACTGGATCGTGTTTTCTTAATGGCAAGTAGATTGCAAAGTTCTGCAAAAATTCTGCTTTCAAAAGCTGAGCCTTGGTCACTGTGAATAACTAAAGGTGTTCCCCATCGGTTGATCACTTCATTGAGGATCTTGTTTGCACATTCATCAGCTGTTTGACTTGGGACGGCAATATCCTCCACATATTTGGTGAAGTGGTCAGTCAGCACTAGTACATACTTATTGCCCTTTTTGGTCCTTGGTAAAGGGCCCAGAAAATCAACTGCTAGTATGTCCCATGGTGCGCCTGCTTTGATGTGACCCATAGGTGCTATTGGCGTCTTTTGTGGCTTCTTATCTGATTCACAAATGTCACACCCTTTGATGTACAATGCAATGTCTGCCTTCATTTCAAACCAGTAGAAGCTTTGGGTGATACGATTGTATGTCCTCTTAACGCCCATGTGTCCAGCAGTGACACTGTCATGTGCGTCTCGAATCACTTCTTTTCGCAGTACTCTTGGTACAATTAACTGCAGATGTGCATCTTGTTGATCAGCTTTCTTGAAGGAGCGGTAGAGAGAACCATTGACTAGCTTTAAATTGTCCCACAGTACCAAATAGTGGCGAGTCTCACGGCTACACTCATTTGCTTCATGCACTTTTGGTTTTACCCCTTCAAGCATGGATCTGCGTATGAGGCTGATGTCTGCGTCTACTTCTTGGAGTTTCGCTATGTCTTCTGGTGCATACTTTCCAGCCCACGACTTGAAGCATACTGATATTGAACCTCCAGCCACAGGTGCTTTCTGTTCCTTTTCTGTTTCAGATCCGATTGCCCGGATTTGACAATTTGTTGTGGTTTCCCCACTATTTTCTTTTGCTTTGTCCAAGGCTGCGTTTTCATTACCTTTTGACAGGTCTGATTCAACCGTTGAGTGTTGACTTGACATCATCAATTCTGCCCTCCTTCTGCATTTGGAGCAGGGTCCACATTTCAATGGTTCATCCATTACAACTTGGTCGCAATGGCAGTCCCGCGGATTCGGACATCGTGATAAACCATCACAATGCGCATGGCTTTTCCCAGGTCTGTAAACTACTTCAAAGTCATAGGGTGCCAAGATTTCCAACCATCGTGATATTTTACCACTCGGTTCACGCATGCTAAAAAGCCATACCAACGCCTGGTGGTCAGTACGAACGACAAAGTGACGCCCTAACAGGTATTGTCTGTAGTATTGTACAAAGTACACAACAGCAAGTAACTCCTGCTCTGTTATACAATAATTTTTCTCAGCTTTGCTCAAACTACGGCTGCCATAGGAAAGCACTTTGTCTCGTCCAGACTGAATTTGGGAAAGAACAGCACCTATTCCTGATCCTGAGGCATCAGTGTTCAATGTAAATGGTCCACCATCATTCAGTGGATAACCCATTATCTCCGGACCCATAAGTATCTCTTTGATCTTTGCGAAAGCGTCTTCACAGCTTGCATTCCATTCAAACTTGGCATCTTTCTTGGTCAGGTCAACCAAGGGTCGTGCTAGCTTTGAGAAATTCTTGACGAAACGCCAGTAGTATGATCCTGTTGCAACAAATTGTTTGACTTGTTTCGCATCTGTGGGTCTTGGCCAGCCAGCTATTTTTGCCACATTTGTCGGGTCTGGAAGAACTCCATCTTTGGTGACTATATGACCAAGAAATATCACTTCAGTTTGAAGCATGTGACATTTGCTTGGTTGTAGTTTCAAGCCGGCTTTGGTGATGCGATCCAGGACCAGGTCTACCCTTTGGAGATGCTGCGGGAAGTCGACACCAAACACAATGATATCATCAACATATACCAAGCAGATCTCCCACTGTAACCCTTGTAACACCAGCTCCATGGTTCGTTGGAAAGTACTGCTAGAATTGTTGAGACCAAAAGGCATGCGTGTCATTTCAAAGTGGCCAAACTTGCAAACAAATGCGCTCTTCGGGATGTCATCCTCTTTCAATGGTATTTGAAAATACCCACTTGTAAGGTCAAAACTACTGAAAAGGGCTGACCCTGCAACAGAATCAAGACAATCCTGGACCCTTGGGATTGGAAAGCCAATAGGTTTGACAAGCGCATTAACCCGCCTATAGTCCACACATGGTCTCACAGCACTTTTTTTTTCTTTTTGACAAGTACAATAGGTGAGGCCCAAAGAGACATACTTGGTCTTATGACACCTTTCTGAAGAAGGTCCTCAATGGCTTTCTTTTCTTCACTTGCATAAGCTAATGTTACGCGACGAGGATGCTGTTTCACAGGTTTAGCATCACCAGTGTCTATGGTGTGTTCCGCTACATTTGTTACCCCAATGTCCCATTCATCCTGGGAAAAGGTTTTGCCATACTTCTTCAGTAGCCCTGCAACAACACGCCTTTCTTTAAGGGTATTTCCTTCAGTTGACTTTGCATATAGGTCTTTCAAATGTCCTGGTACTTCATTTTCGCTAGCTTCATCAAATGACCTTCCAACGACCGGCACTGTGTTCACCTGATTTAATTGGATTCTTCTCACACTAACTGGCTCATTTTCGTTTGGATTATTCTCTGTTGTCGCCAATACACTCACTACTCTTTCAACTCTTTCTGCACATCAATTTCTGCATCCCTTCTTAGATCCGCATCTTGTGAAAATGGGTTCATTAACCTCACCTTGCATGTTGGTGAACGGTTAATGTCAACCATAGTTGCGGCCATGATTAATGGGTATCCCTCTTTGAATGCTTGGTTTGGTTCAATTAAGAAGTCACCCGATAGATCATCATCCCATTCTATTCTATTTACAAACACATCAACAAGGGCTTCAGAATTTCCTGGAATGTTTATATCTTCTGCTACTGTGACCCTTCTAGCTTCACTACATTTAGCTTTGCTGATACATGGTATTTCATACCCTTCTAACATGATAATTTCTCTACTTAGTAAAATGTCTGCTGGTTTGCCACTCTTGTTCACCAAAACATCGTATCCAAGAAGAGCATCATCTTCTATTTCAGCAACAATAATCTCCTGAAGTTTCTCCATCTTACCAAGCCTAAGTTTGAACATGCCTTTTCCCATTTCCGCAATGGGAGCTCCACAGGCCCCTTTCAAACTTGCCCCCTTGCTAAGACTGGGTCTACTTCCCTCTGGTAATCTTTGGTATACCCTTGTTGAGATAATTGTTCTAGAAGCTCCTGTATCCAAGGTAAATATGATTGGCTTCTCATTCACAAAGCCTTTCACATACAGCCCATCTCCGAGGTCACATAGTCCTCTATCGATGTCGACCTCATCTGGTGCTCTTCTCATGTTAAGGTTTACTTCTAATTGGCCTTTATCCTCTTGACTTTCTACTCGGACCTTCCTTTGGCCGCAAGAGCTGGTCCCCTGGCGTTTAAAGGTGAGCTGTTTGTCGGATCTACTATTGGGCTGTTGGTGTCTCTTGTTCTGTTCTGTTTTGTTGGACATTCCCTTGCAAAATGTCCCTTTTCATGGCAGCTATAACATTCTGCATCTTTTCTTTTTATTATGGTTCTTGGCTTCATTCTCAGTGCTTCAAGTTGCTCTATTCTTGCTTTCAAATCTTCTATAATTTTAGATTCTGCTTCTTTCTCCTCCTTTGATTTAAAAGGACGCGTTTTGTAACTGACATCATGGGAAGACCTTCTTATGGTTTCTTCTATACTTGTGTCTTGCATGCATTCGCCATCATCACTAACTCTTCTGGCTCCAGACCTATTTCTTCTAGAGTCCTTATGCATATTTCTGATTTGTAACAAGTTTACAGCAAAGTAGACTGCTTCTTCAATTGTTCTTGGTTCTTTATTGAACTCCACTTCAAACCTAATGTCTTCATCATAGATACCATCGAGAAAGCGCCGAACTAGATCTTCGTCTCTTGTTCGCCTGTCTCGTCCACTATGTGCCTTGTCATACAGTCTTTTTAGATCTGCTGCAAATTCCTCTAATGTTTCACCAGAACGCTGGCTTCGACGGCTAAATTTTGCTGCAAATGTCCTTGGGGTCTCAATGACTCTAAAGCGACTGTCAATTTCCTTCAAAAGTTCATGGTAGTGATTCAACACATGGGGGGAGAGCTGTGAAAAGACAAACTGTGCAGCAGCACCTTCAAGTCGAGGTAACAGTTGGTTTAGCCGTTCTTCTTCATCCCAGCCATATCTATTTGCTATGGCTTCAAACTGTGCTCGCCATGTTTCCCAGCCCTCTTTACCGGTGAATGGTGGCATCCTGATATGCGGTGTTCTTGGTTGACGTAAGCTGGACTCTGTGTAATGTGGCGTCATTTGTCCCCTTTGGTTTTGCGCTATTAACTGCTGGCTTCATGTACTGGACCTCTGTATCGGTTTCCAGAATTCACCTCATTCTGTTGGTTCCAGAGGTTGTTCACACTGTACTGATTTTCAGGGTTATTGACACTGTTATACTGGTATCTTCTATTGTGAATCTCTCTCGAGTTCACTATATTGGGTTGTCGTTCACTACAGTCTTGTTCACATGGGGTGCTACCATAGTAGTTGAAGACCTGCTGTGATTCTTGTTGAGGCAAATTGTCGTGATCTGTTACATTGCGTGAATAACGATGATTCACATCTTCAGCAGGATTGCACCGTCTAGATCGATTATCGTTAAAGTTGTCATGACCCCTCATTTCTGGCCCGTTTGACTCCTTTAAACCCTGAATGTCTTTGGCCATAATTTTAACCATGTCCATCAGGCAGGCTATTTGCTGGTTAACGTTACTATGGGTTGCTGTTCTATTGTTTATCTCTTTCTTGTGTTCCAATGTCATTTTCAGGTCTGGGCTGAACAGAATCATTGTCGCTGTCTTCGTAGTCTTCCTTTGTTCTTTGCCGAATGAACACTTCGCTGTCGCTATCACTTGGATTTGGCTCAGACATTTTGTTACACTATTAAGTTGAATCGCTAACTTATAGATCTAGATTTCTCGCTCAGTCAAGCACACTCACTTAAACAGTCACACTTAAAAGAAAGTTCCCATTTTAAATACAGTCATTGGTAGCGTATAATTTCATCATAAAATAAATTAATGTCATGTATTTACTTATTCGATTTGTGATACAGAGCACTTAATTTTATAATTTTATTTAATTACAAAAACTTATTTCGCGTTTGGTTCAAATCACTGGATTAGTTATAATTTAATACTAATCCCACCGCTGCCACCAAAAGTTGTGCCCTGGTTCAGGCGCAAGTCTTATATCTGGTATGCGCATGTCTTATATCAGGTATAATTAGTAGCTCACTTTCAATATAATGGTTATTTCTGTCCATGAAAATAAGTCAACACAGACTTAAGTTTTTCAATTTAATATATTGTCCAGCAAGGAACTTAAAAGAGTTACACATATGATGAAATATATTCTTTAATATTTACTGTAAAGTAGTACTGAGCATATTTACTTGCAATGTGTTAAAATATTAACTTGGCACCAGAGTTATTAACAAAAATTCAGAATGGAGTTGTACTATCAATGGAATTGAATCCTTGGCACAGAAAATCTTAGGTATTTATACTTTTCCAGTAACACACTGTCCCCTGTGTCATGCACATGACGCAGTGTGCCATACACATGACACAGTGTGTCTGCAACAACAAAAATTGTGCCTGACACAGTATTCTATGTGCCTTCTTAACAGGTGCTCAAATAGAATGTTCATAAGTATGGACTATTTGTAATGTAAAAACAACTTAAAATATGCAAAACATATAACAACATAATAATACCTCAAAGGAACGTTTTCTGCCATGAATTGGATTCATTTCAGCACTTTAACAAATTATTAAACACAAAATGATGTTTAAGGACTTTAAAAGTCGGCTTGACAGAAGTTGCTTAGCAACGGGCACGGTAAAAATCAAGATGGCTGCCGTATATTTCTAAGAAACAAGTGTGAGAGTTTTAAATCAAAAAGCAATTGATTTAAACAATTCTAACTGTCAAAAATTGGCAGAAATGTGCACAATAGGACTAAAACTTGATAGCTGCTACTTATTTTATATGAATTCTTAAATAATGACATTAACTTTAAGAGACAAATGTCCATCTTCAAACCTCTTAATTTTTGACACGTTAATTTGACTCAAATATAATATTGGAAATAGTGAAAACATATTAATTAGTACTCTATTTGATAACTAACTTGTTTCTACATGGCTGGCAACTTTAATTGCTATGTAAATCCTCTTGTGATAACAGATTTTCCAAGTTTCCAGCACATCCACATCATGTAAAACTATCTATGCCGCCAAACATTGAGTACCTGCTTTCGAACCCTTCAGTGTACACCATTAAAAATAAAAGTAGTCACATGTTAAGACCATAGTCACGTGACTTATTGCAGCAGCCAAATGTGTAAATTGTCAGGCAAAGTTGAGTACAAAAATTAGACCATGTTTTTATAGTTTTTTTAAAGGAAAATCCTTGTACATGTAAAAAGCATAAAGAAATACGATGATATTATGTGTTTTATGATTATTCTACTTATTCTAACTGTTTTTGACGCATTTTCGTTGATTTGCCGCTACGTACCAGTCGTCGTAAACAAATTACTTATACACAAAAACGGTGACGCAGTGCGCATGCGCGCATGCGAATAAAATGTAAACAAATGAAGGGTTCGAAAAGAGGTGAGGTTCGAGAAGAGGTACTTTAACGATAGGAACATTTTGACAATAGCAATGGAGTAAAAATCGTGAGTATGAAGGAAAACTAATTCTAGCCTAAACATGTGATATTAGTGGCTGGTCTGTAACATATAAAATTGGTCAGCACTATTAATTATATGACCAGGCTAGGAAATGCAACATGAATGAATGAACACTGAAACAATTATGCTGTTGACAAGGAAATTCAGGTAACTAGTTTCAATGTAAATTTTGATTAACACTTAAATAATGAACTATGCACTGGGTTGTTACAATATTATGATGCGAAAACAGAAAGCATGAATCTTTCATACTGTTCTTACCGTTGTACATATAGCTTTAAACATATGTTTTCACACTGTTCCAGATACGCAAATAAGCAAAGTTAAAAATTGTGTAAATTGTAAAATTTGAACTTAGCGTCTTTTTGAATATATTATTATGGGAAAACAGCAAAGCGTGACTGTTTACAAACTGTTCTTACGGTTGAACTCATCGCTCGAAACACATGTTTCCAACGTTCCAGATCCGCAAATAACCAAAGTTTAAAAAATTGCAAATTTGTGAAATTTGAACTGACCTTGTTTTTGATGATATTATGAAAACAGCAAAGCATGAATCTTTTCAAACTGTTCTTACTGTTGTACTCATCGCTTGAAAACACATGTTTTCACCGTTCCAGATAGGCAAATAAACAATGTTCAAAAATTGCAAATTTGAAAAATTTGAACTTAGCTTGTTTTTGATGATATTATGATGCGAAAACAGCAAAGCGTGAATCCTTTTAAACTGTTCTAACCGTTGTACTTATCGCTGAAACACATGTTTCCAACGTTCCAGATCCGCAAATAACCAAAGTTTAAAAATTGCAAATTTTTGAAATTTGAACTGACCTTGTTTTTGATGATATTATGAAAACAGCAAAGCATGAATCTTATCAACTGTTGTTCTTACCGTTGTACTCATCGCTTGAAACACATGTTCACCGTTCCAGATACCCAAATAAACAAAGTTCAAAAATTGCAAATTTGTACAATTTAAACTTAGAGCGTCTTTGAATATATAATGCGAAAACAGCAAATTGTGAATCTTTTCAACTGTTCTAACCGTTGTACTCATCGCTTGAAAAAAAAATGTTTTCACACGTTCCAGATACGCACAATGAACAAAGTTCAAAAATTGAATTTGTAAAAATTTGAACTTAGCTTCTTTCTGAAAGATATTATGATGCGAAACAGCAAAACGTGAATCTTTTCAAACGTTTCTTACCGTTGTTACTCATCGCTTGAAACACATGTTTTCACCGGTCCAGATCCGCAAAAAAAAAAAATAAAAATTGCAAATTTGTAAAATTGAACTTCGCTACTTTTTGATGATACAATGATGCGAAAACAGCAAAGCATGAATCTTATCAAACTTTTCTAACGTTGTACTCATCGCTTGAAACACATATGTTTTCCACCGTCCAGATATGCAAATAAACAAAGTTCAAAAATTGCAAATTTTTATATTTTGAAATTAGCTTTTTTTGATGAATGATATTATGCTGCGAAAACAGCTAGGAATCTTTTCAAAACTGTTCTCCCGTTGTAATCAGCGCTTGAAACACATGTTTTCACCACCGTTCCAGATACGCAAATAAACAAAGTTTCAAAAATTGCAAATTTGTTAATTTGAACTTAGCTTCTTTCTGATCATATTATGATGCGAAAACAGCAAAGCTTGAATCTTTTCAAAACTGTTCTTACCGTTGTACTCATCGCTTGAAACACATGTTTTCACCGTTGGCAGATACGCAAATAAACAAGTTAAAAAAATTACGAAACAGCTATCATCTTTTCAAACTGTTCTTACCGCTGTACTCATCGCTTGAACAACATGTTTTCACCGATACGCAAATAAACAAAGTTCAAAAATTGCAAATTTGTAAAATTTGAAGTTAGCTTTTTTTGATGATTTTATGATGCGAAAAAAAGCAAAGCATGAATCTTTTCAAACTGTTCTTACCGTTGTACTCAAATCTTGTAAAATCTTTTGTGAATATATTTTATGGGAAAACAGCAAAGCGTGAATGTTTACAACTTTTCTTACCGTGAACTAATCCTTGAAACACATTTTTCCAACGTTCCAATAGGCAAATAACCAAGTTTAAAAAATGCAATTTGTGAAATTTGAACTGAGCTTGTTTTTGATGATATTTCGAAAACAGCAAGCATGAATCTTTTCAAACTTTTCTTACTTTACCGTTTTACTCATCGCTTGAAACACATGTTTTCACCGTTCGTCAGATAAGCAAATAAACATAGTTAAAAAATTGCAAATTTGTTAAATTTGAACTTAACTTCTTTTTGATCATATTATGATACTAAACAGCAAAGCTTGAATCTTTCAAACTGTTTCTTCACCGTTAAACTCATCGCTTGAAACACATGTTTTCACACCGTTCCAGATACGCAAATAAACACAGTTCAAAAAAATTGTAAATTTGTAAAATTTTGAAACTTAGTGTCTTTTTGATGATAGTATGATGCGAAACAGCACAAAGCATGACTCTTTACAAACTGATTTTTCCGTTGTACTCATCGCTGAAACACATGTTTCCAACGTTCCAAATAGGCAAG